>NC_064614.1:36642916-37291875 GCF_023898315.1 Schistocerca nitens
CACAGTGTCCTACCGCAATGACTTCTGAACAGACAAGACCAAAGAATATATATTGCATTGTGTTTATATAGTAGTGCTGACTATTAACATTTCTTTGTAAATTGACGATATTATTCTCTTCTGGCAAATTTTCATATCTCTGATACCGCAAATATTGACACATTTTACAATCACATAATAGATACAGAAAAATTCCTATTCTAAATACAGAGAAATATTATAACAAAAAATATAAGGAGAATAACAAATGTCTTTTACACCACATTCAGTAATATTTTTGTTCAATAATTACGATATATACAACTTGCCCAGAGCGGCGTATATGGTACAGATAAACTCTTGTTCTTTAATCACGTGAGTTTGCCAGGGAACGTTACATAGTATCTGCTACTATGGTTAGCATCCACTCCTGGGTTTTCTGCACTGGCTTCTGTTGTGACAGTGTTATTCATGCTTTTTTCCAACCCTAGAACTGGCCTCCAGTGTATTACTTATTCCTGTCTGCAATAAGCAACTATTTCAAAACCCTGTTTGTCCAAGAGTCTCCAGAACGAGTTCCCTACCACGTCTCACTACCTGCATTTCTAGTAAATGCCTGTACCAGCGTTGGCTCAGATAGAAGAAAACAATCAAATGCCTTCACTGTGAATTGTCCTTCTGCCTTCTGCTCTGTACCGCTCGGGAGTGCAGACTGACCAGTAACTGCTTTTCTACCTCTTCCACCTATGTCAGGACACGACAAGTTTTACGAGATTGGTCTCAACAATTTCTGAAATTGAGCAAATATTAGTGCACTACTTGAGTTTCACACGTACATTGTAGAATCCTTTTACGTCAGCATTAAGTTTCGTCTGGTAATACTAGTCTTGTTACACCCCTTAGAATATACATAAACTATTTGAACACTGCCGGTATTTCAGGTAAGGCAAGCTCTAATGTAATTATTTACACTCAGTTACAGTACAACTGCAGAAATACCTAAAATGTTTCTGGTTGTACTTGCTACGAGGCGTTTTCCTTTCCTTGTATCTTCCGTCTGCTGTACGAAAAATTACGGCCAAACACGACGCATTTATTGACCGTTATGTCAAAACTCTACCATTTCTTACGATAGTTTTTACCAGTAAATAGACTGCTGATTACACGTCCTTTGCGCTCGCCTCCGTATTAGGATTCTAAAGTGTTTCAGTGACACCACTGACACAGTACATGGCACTGGCAGTCTAAGGATGTATGACTGTGGTTATAAGCTACGATGAAGTAGGATCAAAATTTACACTCCTGGAAATTGAAATAAGAACACCGTGAATTCATTGTCCCAGGAAGGGGAAACTTTATTGACACATTCCTGGGGTCAGATACATCACATGATCACACTGACAGAACCACAGGCACATAGACACAGGCAACAGAGCATGCACAATGTCGGCACTAGTACAGTGTATATCCACCTTTCGCAGCAATGCAGGCTGCTATTCTCCCATGGAGACGATCGTAGAGATGCTGGATGTAGTCCTGTGGAACGGCTTGCCATGCCATTTCCACCTGGCGCCTCAGTTGCACCAGCGTTCGTGCTGGACGTGCAGACCGCGTGAGACGACGCTTCATCCAGTCCCAAACATGCTCAATGGGGGACAGATCCGGAGATCTTGCTGGCCAGGGTAGTTGACTTACACCTTCTAGAGCACGTTGGGTGGCGCGGGATACATGCGGACGTGCATTGTCCTGTTGGAACAGCAAGTTCCCTTGCCGGTCTAGGAATGGTAGAACGATGGGTTCGATGACGGTTTGGATGTACCGTGCACTATTCAGTGTCCCCTCGACGATCACCAGTGGTGTACGGCCATTGTAGGAGATCGCTCCCCACACCATGATGCCGGGTGTTGGCCCTGTGTGCCTCGGTCGTATGCAGTCCTGATTGTGGCGCTCACCTGCACGGCGCCAAACACGCATACGACCATCATTGGCACCAAGGCAGAAACGACTCTCATCGCTGAAGACGACACGTCTCCATTCGTCCCTCCATTCACGCCTGTCGCGACACCACTGGAGGCGGGCTGCACGATGTTGGGGCGTGAGCGGAAGACGGCCTAACGGTGTGCGGGACCGTAGCCCAGCTTCATGGAGACGGTTGCGAATGCTCCTCGCCGATACCCCAGGAGCAACCGTGTCCCTAATTTGCTGGGAAGTGGCGGTGCGGTCCCCTACGGCACTGCGTAGGATCGGTCGGTCGGTCGGTTTTGGGGAAGGAGACCAGACAGCGTGGTCATCGGTCTCATCGGATTGGGGAAGGATGGGGAAGGAAGTCGGCCGTGCCCTTTCAGAGGAACCATCCCGGCATGTGCCTGGAGTGATTTAGGGAAATCACGGAAAACCTAAATCAGGATGGCCGGACGCGGGATTGAACCGTCGTCCTCCCGAATGCGAGTCCAGTGTCTAACCACTGCGCCACCTCGCTGCGTAGGATCCTACGGTCTTGGCGTGCATCCGTGCGTCGCTGCGGTCCGGTCCCAGGTCGACGGGCACGTGCACCTTCCGCCGACCACTGGCGACAACATCGATGTACTGTGGAGACCTCACGCCCCACGTGTTGAGCAATTCGGCGGTACGTCCACCCGGCCTCCCGCATGCCCACTATACGCCCTCGCTCAAAGTCCGTCAACTGCACATACGGTTCACGTCCACGCTGTCGCGGCATGCTACCAGTGTTAAAGACTGCGATGGAGCTCCGTATGCCACGGCTGACACTGACGGCGGCGGTGCACAAATGCTGCGCAGCTAGCGCCATTCGACGGCCAACACCGCGGTTCCTGGTGTGTCCGCTGTGCCGTGCGTGTGATCATTGCTTGTACAGCCCTCTCGCAGTGTCCGGAGCAAGTATGGTGGGTCTGACACACCGGTGTCAATGTGTTCTTTTTTCCATTTCCAGCAGTGTATTTTGATCTCTGGGTGTTCATTTGTCGCCCCCTCTTCGAAGACGGAGGAGGAGGAGGAGGAGATTAGTGTTTAACGTCCCGTCGACAACGAGGTCATTAGAGACGGAGCGCAAGCTCGGGTGAGGGAAGGATGGGGGAGGAAATCGGCCGTGCTCTTTCAAAGGAACCATCCCGGCATTTGCCTGAAGAGATTTAGGGAAATCACGGAAAACCTAAATAAGGATGGCCGGAGACGGGATTGTGCTAACCACTGCGCCACCTCGCTCGGTCGAAGACGGAGACGACACCAAAGAAGTCCATTTCCACTTAATTAGTATGCGGGGACAGGCATTCTTCTGTAACTCATCACCATTAACTGATATACGTCATTACGTACGGCGTAATTATCATGAAAAGAATGTGGCGTACTTACCTACATTATTTACGAAGAATTTGTAAGAAAGTGCATATCTGCGACGTTTGTGAATGCTTAAACTGAAGTAAATTACCGGAAAACGCGGAAATTTGATCATACACTACCAGAAAAAATACCAGCACCAATAATTAATTATGGTAGAATAATGAAATTTCGAGAATACATTCGACTAGGTAACGTATGTAAGTGGTTAACGTTCCAACATCACAAGTTAATGTAAGCGCGAAATAGGCCTTTGCAAAAGTGAGATGCTGGTACATAAATAACCAGTGTAACCGGCAGACTGTTGAATGCAAGCTTGTAAACGTGCATGCATCGTGTCTTGTAGGTGCCGGATGTCAGTTTGTGAGACGGAGTTCCATTCCTGTTGCATTTGGTCGGTCAGTAGAGCGCCGGTTAATGTTGGTTGTTAATGACACTGCAGTTGTCGTCCGATGACGTCCCGTATGTGCTCGAATGGAGGCAGATCTGCTGATCGAGGAAGCCAAGAGAACATGTGGACACCCTGTAGAGCATGTTGGCTTACAGCAACGTTATGTGCCCAAGCGTTTTTTTACTTTTAAAAAAAAACACCCCCTGGAGTGCTGTTCGTGAGTGCCAGCACAACAGGTCGAGCCACCAGGCCGACGTACAGTTTCACAGTCAGGCTGCATGGGATAACCCCGAGAGTGTTCCTGAAGTCATACGATTGTACGTCAGTCACATGATCCGACCTGTAGTGCAGTCACTCGTGAACTGCCTTTTTGGATGAGTTTCCCCAACAGTATAACGCTCGCCCACATATGCTGTTGTACCCCAAAATGCTCTACAGATTGTCAACATCTTCCCTTGGCCTTCTCGATCACCAGACCTATCTCGAATCCAGACCATAGCTCCAAATGTAGGTCCAGCGTGTCTAGCAAGCAGAGAGACTGGTTGTGGGCCCTCGACTGGTTTCCTTCTAACCAACACTGAGGCAGAACCATCTTTCATCAGTAAACATAACAGACCTCCACCGTGACCCCCCACTGAAGTCTCGCTTGACACCACTGAAGTCGCAGATGGTTGTCGTTTGGGGTCGGTGGAATGCGTGGTGCATGGCGTCTGTCTAGGAACTGTCCTTGAAGTAACCGGTTTGTTGCAGTTCAAATGGTTCAAATGGCTCTGAGCAGTATGGGACTTAACTTCTGAGGTCATCAGTCCCTTAGAACTTAGAACTGCTTAAACCTAACTAACCTAAGGACATCACACACATCCATGCCCGAGGCAGGATTCGAATCTGCGACCGTAGCGGTCTCGCGGTTCCAGACTGTAGCGCCTAGAACCACTCGGCCACTCCGGCCGGCTTATTACAGTTCGTTGTGTCGCTGTGGCGCCAATTCCCGCTCAGATTGATCCTGCAGATGTAGTACGATGTGCTAGAGCCATACGCCGAATACGATGGTCTTACCTCTCGGCAGTGCCACGTGAGCGTCCAGAGCTCCAGAGCCCCTCCTCTTGCGACTGGGCATTCTCGTGACCACCGCTGCCACCAGCTTCGTACAAGTATTATATTCCTGCCAAATCTTTCTGCACATTCGCACAGGCAACATTCTGCTTCTCGTAGCACCATTATACGACCTCTTTCAAATTAATTTATTTATTTTATTTATTTATTTATTGTTCCGTGGGACCAAATTAAGGACAAGTCTCCATGGTCATGGAACGAGTCAATACATGAAATTATAACACGATATTAGAAACAGATAAAATGAAATATAAAAAAACATATTCAGGTGACAAGTGGTAAATTTTAATAAAGAAAATCAACAATGTAACACTGGAATTTGCTTAATTTTTTAGCTCTTCCAGGAGCTCCTCGGCAGAATAGAAGGAGTGAGCCATGAGGAAACTCTTCAGTTTAGACTTAAAAGAGTTTGGGCTTCTGCTAAGATTTTTGAGTTCTTGTGGTAGCTTATTGAAAATGGATGCAGCAGAATACTGCACTCCTTTCTGCACAAGAGTCAAGGAAGTGCATACCACATGCAGATTTCATTTCTGCCTAGTATTATCTGAGTGAAAGCTGCTAACTCTTGGGAATAGGCTAATATTGCTAACAACAAACGACATTACAGAAAATATATACTGTGAGGGCAATGTCAGAATTCCCAGACTATTGAATAGGGATCAAAAATGGCTCTGAGCACTATGGGACTCAACTGCTGTGGTCATAAGTCCCCTAGAACTTAGAACTACTTAAACCTAACTAACCTAAGGACAGCACACAACACCCAGCCATCACGAGGCAGAGAAAATCCCTGACCCCGCCGGGAATCGAACCCGGGAACCCGGGCGTGGGAAGCGAGAACGCTACCGCACAACCACGAGATGCGGGCGAATAGGGATCGACAAGAGGTTCTCGAACTTACACCACATATAGCTCGAACAGCCCGTTTTTGAGCCAAAAATACCCTCTTTGAATCAGAAGAATTACCCCAAAAAATAATACCATACGACATAAGCGTATGAAAATATGCGAAGTAGACTACTTTTCGTGTTGAAGTATCACTTATTTCAGATACTGTTCTAATGGTAAATAAAGCAGCATTTAGTTTCTGAACAAGATCCTGGACATGGGCTTTCCACAACAGCTTACTATCTATCCGAACGCCTAGGAACTTGAACTGACCCGTCTCGCTTATAATATGCCCATTCTGTCTTATCAAAATATCGGTTCTTGTTGAATTGTGAGTTAGAAACTGTAAAAACTGAGTCTTACTGTGATTTAGCATCAAATTATTTTCCACAAGCCACGAACCTATTTCATGAACTACATTATTTGTTACTGTTTCAATATTACACACAAGATCCTTCACTATCAAGCTGGTGTCATCAGCAAACAGAAATATTTTTGAATCACCTGTAATACTAGAAGGCATATCATTTACATAAATAAGAAACAGCAGTGGCCCCAGCACCGACCCTTGGGGAACGCCCCACTTAACAGTACCCATTGGGACTGAACATCACTACCACTCTCAATATTGCGGAGAATTACCTTCTGCTTTCTGTTCTTAAAGTAAGAGGCGAACCAATTGTAAGCTACTCCCCTTACTCCATAATGGTCCAACTTCTGCAGTAATATTTTGTGGTCAACACAGTCAAAAGCCTTCGTTAAATCAAAGAAAACACCTAGCGTTCGCAAACTTTCATTTAATCCGTCCAAAACCTCACAGAGAAAAGAGAATATAGCATATGCATAAGAGGGCATTACAGACTGAATGTTAAAGAACTACAGCTTGCAAGATAACATCGTTACCGAGTGAGGTGTACAAAATGGCGTCTTTGTCGCCTGAAAACCATTCTTGACTATCATCAACTCACCACGTCCATTTCAATGGTAACTAATGTTCATGGCTGTTACAGGGTGTATTTAAAGCACTCCTGTTTTACATTCTCACAGTGGCGCTGCCAGAGCCACTCCTAATGCTCTACTGTGAAGTCTGAACAGACGTCATCTTTCACGGCCAGAAATACGCGTACTAACTTCGTTTATGTCGCACAACTTCATGGTGCTGCGCTTCTTTACCGACAGTGTACATATCGTGCTTCCTCTACATTTTTGTAATCGAAAAGATTCTTTGCGCTCGCACAATCGCATCTGCAGAAGACCAACATAATGATTAAGACCTTGTGATATTCCTTGTCTCGTAAAGCAGGCACTAAGAAAAAAAAATGTTCAAATGTGTGTGAAATCTTATGGGACTTAACTGCTAAGGTCATTAGTCCCTAAGCTTACAATCTACTTAACCTTAATTATCCTAAGGACCAACACACACACCCATGCCCGAGGGAGGGCTCGAACCTCCACCGGGATCAGCCGCAACGCTAAGAAAAATTTTTGTATAGTCTAAGGCAAACTCGTCCACCAAGAGAAATAAAATATTAAGTAAAATGTTAAATGAAATAAAAAATATGCATAAGAGGGTATTACAGACTGAATGTTAAAGAACTACAGCTTGCAAGGTAACATCGATACCGAGTGAGATGTTGGAGTGGTTAGAACTCTGGACTCGTTTTCGAGAGTTCGGTTGTTAAAATACCTGTCCTGTCGTCCAAACTTTTGTTTCCAGTGATTTCATAAACCAGTTGAGGTGAATGTTGGGATGGGTCCTTTGAAAGGGTACTTCCGATTTCCTTCCCCATCCTCCCACCATCTGAGCTTGTGCTCCATTACACATCAACATTCCCTCCTCCCTTCTTAAAACATTACTGATCTTATATGACAATGAACGTGTGTGTAGTTGCGCAAGTTTTTATGTAATTACGAAGTGTTGTTATTAATTAAGTTTGAAAAGATTGCTTATATAGCAACATTTTCGAAATTGTGTTCCATGTTCCAAATTTCATCATTCAGTAACATCCCTATCGTACAACACGTTACCTATTCGTGTCAAGAATTCTAATTAGCGCGTCCAGCTGCAGGAAGCAAGAGAAGAGAGGGCAATATTCGTCATGTCCTAACACAGGGTGGAAGCAAGACAGGGGGTACAGGCCAGTCTGCAATTTCCGAGCAGTTTGGAGCAAGTGCAGAAAGGCAAACCACCTGTGAAGGCAGATTGATTGTTTACAGTAGCACCATACACTTTCACAAGGCACCTACCTTGCAGCAGGGACTCAAGGATACCCAGGGGTCTAATTAACACTGCTTATTTGCCATTAGACTATCTACTACACTGAAGGCTAATTCTAAACATTATAAAAAGCATAGGGTGCTATTGTTACACAACAGAAGTCAGTGTCTGAGCGCAGCGAACACTAGCGGCATATTAAGTGAAATGTTGAGAGCAGCACTCTAAGTGACAGAAAGAGACTTGTCGGAGCTTATCGAGGCTGGCAACAAGCGACACGGTGTTGGCGTCCCGGTGATATGACTGAGAAGTCCCCCTCAGTACAAAAACATGTGTTTCTAAAGGATTACGCCGGCGCACTATTTCTCCATTCCTACAGTCGGCCCACCATTCCAGCTTCAGGCTTCAACCAATCTGACGAGCGGCAGTCCACCTCTACAGTGCCTCTGGCCAACCACATACAGCATTCTCCCCTTCTCGCGCTCGGTATGTACCTGGAGTTCACACTAATAAACTTCAAGTTTGGTAGCAATAGCGTTCAGCTGAAAGCTAAACGTCGTTGACACTTGGCCCCGCCCAGAGGCCTTTCGTCTGTGGCGACCGATGTTGCAACACACTGACCAGTGCAAACCCAATGAGGTTGTGGTACTGAGGGTCAAGTATCGAGCTTACTACGTCTGCTAAGACGTACCTTTTTGTGACCGTCTTCTATTGCGACACTTTAAACCAGCGTCGAGACGGTGGCTTGGAGTAAACATTAATTTTCTGAAGTCAAACTTCTCCCCTAGAAGATCTGCCCAGAGCGTCTGCAGTTCGGAAGGCTCTAGGTTCCAGGTGAACGCTACCAGTATTACCTGCTCTCTCCGTTGTGTCTGGATTCAGAGTCTATGTAAGAAATTTTCCTTTTAGATACCTACTGATCATCGTTGTCTGTAGATAAAACATTAAAATCTGCTCAGATATAGGAAACTGTAACGACACATTTCTTACACACAGGTTTTGTCACACGATGTACGTTCTTGTTCTCCCTTCCTCGGAAGATTTTCGCACCTAGCACTGGTGGTAGCTTCCACCTATGTCTAATGATTCAAATTGGATCGCTTAAAGGTCTGACCCTTGTTCCTGTGTAATCTTTATCAAGTTCAAATGGTTCAAATGGCTCTGAGCACTATAGGACTTAACATGTGAGGTCATCAGTCCCATAGAACTTAGAACTACTTAAACCTAACTAACCTAAGGACATCACACACGTCCATGCCCGAGGCAGGATTCGAACCTGCGTCCGTAACGTTTACCAAGTTTCTCTGCATGCTTCAGAAGAAAATGTCTAACTCATCTCGTCTGTTATTTCGACAATTGTTACTTTTAGTAAATAACCTAAGCTTTGATGCTTAGTAAACATAGAACATCATAAAAAATATGAAGAGGGCACCTTCTTTCAGCAGCTTTCATTCAGTAGTTGCGGGACACCTGGTAACATCTGCTTCGTACCTAGCTTCATTGTAACGTGTCACTATGGCAGGCTATGACTTGAGTCAGTTGTAATTTATACACCTGGATGCAAGAAACTAAGAATTATTATGCTCTTTCCTGACTCTTCTAGGTACACTGACAGCTCGTATCGTCGTCTTTCAAAGATACACTCTTGTATACGTCCTCGCGAAATTCCGTCATGCACTTGCGCACTTCTCTTCTATGACATATATATGCAGACTGAAGCGACGAATGAAAATTTGTACAAAGGCTGGGATTCAAACACAAGTCTCCTGCTCAATTGACGGATGTGCTAAGGACTTCACAACCCCGGGGACAGTGGCTTTGCACACCTGCACGAACTAGCCTAGTACCCTCCCCTCCTCAGTCAGAGGATCTACAATCCCAAGTTTCGTTCGATGCTCAGGTGCTATTCCAGTACTGTTGCAGAACCTCTGCAATGATATCCGACTGGGCCGGCCGCGGTGGTCTAGCGGTTCTAGGCGCTCAGTCCGGAACCGCGCGACTGCTACGGTCGCAGGTTCGAATCCTGCCTCGGGCATGGATGTGTGTGATGTCCTTAGGTTAGTTAGGTTTAAGTAGTTCTAAGTTCTAGGGGACTGATGACCACAGATGTTAAGTCCCATAGTGCTCAGAGCCATTTGAACCATTTTTTTTTATATCCGATCGTTTTTTTTTTCTTTTTTTAGGTGGGAGGGGGGTATGTACCAAGTGGGCTGAGATATGAATGAGAATTTGGATTGTGGAGTGAGGCGTGCTAGAGTAGTCCGTGCAGTTGCGCGAAGCCACTGAGCCAGGATGGCGTTGTGGTTAGTGCATCTGCCTAGTGAGCGGGAGTCCTGGCTTCTAATCCAAATTTTCATTCATCGCTTCTGCCTGCATACACACATCATAGGTACTTAAGAATTTAAAAATTCTCTGGGATCATATATTTTAATTCGATTACTTCCCTTCTAATTTTGTGTGTTGTACCAAATATGCTTTATTCGGTTTGTTTGCAGCTATAGTTGTAGTGAAAGCGAGGTGAAAAATTTTTCACATTTAATATTTTTTTCCTTTATTTACATACATTGAAGCGCCAAATAAACTGATATAGGCATGACTATTCAAATACAGAGATACGTAAACAGGCAGAATACGCCGCTGCGGTCGGCAACGCCTATACAAGACAACAAGCGTCTGGCGCAGTTGTCAGATCGGTTACTGCCGCGACACTGGCAGGTTATCAAGATTTAAGTGAGTTTGAACGTCGTGTTATAGTCGGCGCACGACCGATGGGACACAGCATTTCCGAGGTAGTGATGAGGTTGGGATTTTCCCGCACGACCTCTTTACGAGAGTACCGTCAATATCAGGGATCAGGTGAAACATCGTATCTCCGATATCGCTGCGGCCGGAAAAAGATCCTGCAAGAATCTAACGACGACTGAAGAGAATCGTTCAACGTGACAGAAGTCCAACCTTTCCGGAAATTGCTGCAGATTTGCTGGACCATCAACAAGTGTCAGCGTGCGAACCATTCAACGAAACATCATCGATATGGGCTTTCCGAGCCGAAGGCCCACTCGTGTACCCTTGATGACTGCATGGCACACAGCTTTACGCCTCGCCTGGGCCCGTTAACACCGACATTGGACTGTTGATGACTGGAAACGTGTTATCTGGTCGGACAAGTCTCGTTTCAAATTGTATCGAGCGGATGGACGTGTACGGGTATGGAGACCACCTCATGAATCCATGGACCCTGCATGTCAGCAGGGGACTGTTCAAGCTGATAGAGACCTGTAGTGGTGTGGGGCGTGTGCAGTTGGAATGATATGGAACCCCTGATCCGTTTGGTTACGACTCTGATAGGTGACACGTACGTAAGTATTCCGACGGACTTGGGCAACTCCAGCAGGACAATGCGACCACCAACGGGTCCAGAATTGCTACACAGTGCCTCCTGGAACACTCTTCTGAATTTAAACACTTCCGCTGGCCACCAAATTCCCCAGACATGAACAGTATTGAGCATATCTGTGATGCCTTGCAACGTGGTGTTTAGAAGATATCTCCACCTCCTGGTACTCTTACGGATCCAGTTCTCTCCACCACTAACTCAGACATTCGTCGAGTCCATGCCACGTCGACTTGCGGCACCCTCTGCATGCTCGCGGCGCCCCTACACGATATTTGGCAGGTATAACAGTTTCATTGGCTCTTCAGTGGACGTCACAAACTTCTCAGACCTAATGAGGTCCAATTCTATTTCTGTGGGTTTGGTGTTATACTTAACATTTATAATAGCAAGTAACAGTTACGATAGTTCTTACGGTAATCACCATTCTTCACCTACCAACACACTAAGCGCTTCTATTCTAGTGCATTGTTTAATTTCTTTGAAAGTACGTTCGTCAGTGAATAAACGCCAAGAAAAATCTGCAATAGATGTAAGAATTAACAAAATGGAAAGAGCATATGGTTTGACCAAAAATATTTATAACAAGAAATGTATATCTAGGAAAACAAAACTAATACACTACACCACAGTGGTACGACGAGAATGTTTATATGGATCTGAATGCCTAACGATGAACTATAAGATGGACAGACTAGAGGTACTGGAAAGAAGGATTATTAGAAAAATAATGGGTGCAATGAAAACTGCAGATGGTTGGAAAATAAGAAGTAATGAGGAAATATACAAAAATATAGAGAAAATATCTGAAGTAATGGCCAAACGAAGATTAACCTTTTTTGGACATCTCTACCGAATGGATGGAAATAGACTAACAAAACAAATAAACCTATATTTCTGGAAGAAGAAATCGACAATAGCATGGATTACAGAAGTAAGAAAAGATCTTGAAAGAAACAACATGAAAGAATCAGAAATAGCAGAAAGAAACCGTTTTAAAAACAAAATACTAAATTTGGAAGGCTTTCAAAGCAGAAGAAAGGAAGAGACTTCATGGGGAGAAAATGAGGGAATACTGGAAAAACAGGAAACAAAAAAAAAAAAAAAAAACGCCAAGCACTCGAGGGAAAGTAACTGACAAATCTTTTCGTGTATGGAGGGGGACCAGAATTCTTAGAATAGTTTGCTGTTCGCGCTTTCCAGGAGTTCAAATATTATTTGCAAAAACAGACATCATGTCTGATAGGATACCGCAATTACTGATTATACAATGTTACTTATAATCCGTCTTGATTGCAAAAATGTTTATTCACATGAACGGTTTCGGTTCCTCTAGAACCATCTTCAGATCTGCAATTTCGGTTACAGGGGTAGCCCGCCCACACGCAGCATGTGAAGGTTGCTGTATGTCAACGGTTACTCCTGTAACCGAAATTGCAGATCTGAAGGTGATTCTAGAGGAAACGAAACCGGTCATGTGAATACACATTTTTGCAATCAAGACGGATTATAAGCAACATTGTTCAAATATTAACTGACAGTGCTTCCCATTTTTTTGGTTTCAATCTCTGTACCTACGCTCAGATTACTGAGGAAGTGTTTTTTACCGAATTACGCCACCTTTTAGCAGCTGTATGGCTCAATTCTGTATCATTTAGATGAGTCTGGGCAACGCCTGTAGCTGTACTCTGTTCATTACCGTTATCGTGCAAAATGCCAAATGTATCTGCTCTGGCAGCCCCGCCACGAATCACTGCACCAGAACCGCCTCTACTACCCTTTCCAGTACCATGACGACGTAATTGCTCTCCGGGTGAGGTGTGACATAGAGATAAGTTTTCACAGAATGAACAAAATTGCAATGGAAATAGGACAATAACATTGTATGAGATTAGAAAAAAATTATTTCTTATCTTTTCCACATCTGTGTACATGTGGAGATTCATGAGAATCTTTGTCGCTGGCCACTGATTCACTAAAGCTCTCAGCTGTACTTTGTTTTGAATCAGATTCACTTGAAATGACGTCTCCACATTCCCCTTCGGGTTCAACTCCTTCATTATTATTTACCAAAGCTAACATCTGCTCATCCGTGAGACCGCGAAGACGAGCCATGAAGCCGTATTTCACAGTATTTGTTTGCTCTGTATAAATATTTTCTTTCTTGTGTCAGAAAGGCTGTATTTACAATTTCGTATTTGCATTGAAGTAGCACACGCAACAAAGGGCACCAAAAAGGTCAAGCAGTCGCCATCACTTACTTTGTTCAGTGAGCAAAACACGACACTTCGGCGGTTGTAAGTATTTATTATTTTTTCTCGAAAACTATGCTACTGACACCGCTGAGTTTCATTAAAGTGTTTACTAGGCTACGAAATGAACTCTCATTCAACTCCTACAACAATCAAAAGAGGTAGAGAGCTAAAAATTTTGTTATGGAACAAAAATGTCCCAACGGCGGTTGCACTGCTCAACCGACAGCATATCCAGTCATTCATGATAACGCATCAGTTCCTTCTTTACCGGTATTGCAGCCGCTGGTTTCCTCAGTACGTATTCTTCATTCAGTCCATTCTCTGTTAGTTTCACATAGAAATCATGGTACACAGCGGACACGTTAGGAAAACGTATCTTGAGATCCTTTCGCTTTAACTCTGCCATTTTTTAAATTTTTATTTCTGGATATATTACCATAAGAACTCTTATGCTTGTGAATGGAGCATGTTCGCAACTTCGGTCTAACAAATTCCGCAACTAAAAAGAATTTGAACTTCATTACCGTTTCATCGGTATATTCTATATGAACCTTCTACATCTGGAGTTTTACTTGATGTAAATAAACGTAAATCAAAATCAAGTGAAATGCTGAAATTATCCTCTTATTCCTCTTGATCCACTAATAAAAATTTGTAATACAGATATATATAATGCAGATATTCAGAATCATTGTAAAAGTGAAACTTCGAATCAAACTGTGCAACGTTTACACTCAATGTACATGGCCCTACATATTAAGGAACAAGGAAACCTTACTTCCTTAGAGAACACCATTCTGTCAATACATGATGGGAGATACACACTCCAGTAAAGCTATCTAACGGGAAAGTATGGGCAGCTTGCAGAAGCGAGCTCAATTAAAGTAGAGCACACTAGCTTCAAACTGAATCTCTCAAATCCTCAGCAACAAAGAGCGAAAAATCAAAGCTGCAGGACAATCGCCTTAATTCCGCGGCAGTTTTTTCTAACGAAATGTAAACGACACTAATCATAAGTAAAAATTTGCAAGCACAAGAATCATCCTCTGGCAGCAGAGTTTATTTGAGAGATTGAATGCAATTTTTTTATTCTGCAATTTTGTTATTATACTGTTTTCGTAAGCTCCCAGTTCTTACCTAACCAGAATCTCAATACATTGTAGATAATGCGTATAGTAATATTGCTGTGTTTTCGGCAAGGAAGTTTTACTGGTGTAAAGTAATGAGCAAAACATATATGCCTTAGGAAGAACGGACATACAGTGACCATGTGTCCCCGTATAGACTTACCAACCAATTCACAATATCCTTCCTTGATAGCGAACAGCCCACACATGAATATCTCGACTGAATTCTAATTGATACTTATATCACGTCATTTAGGCTCCGAAATTTTATCAGAAATGTATAACGTACGCTGTCTGACGCACACGTATTGTAGCTAGTATTTTCATTTGAAATTGATTTGTATAACATAGAAACAACTGCAAAATAGCAACGATTAAAAAAGTGGTTTGTATCGTTATGGTCACTTTTCATGTCTGTTGTTTTTCTTATCTTATCTTATTTTTCGCTCGATGTAAAGATATACTAAATGCAAGTAAACGGATGAGAAAAGCGTGCAACAGTGTTCAAGAATTTAACAATGAGATATGTTAGCTTTGTTATACATCAACATTCGAACGTTTCCCAAGCCATATATAAATAAAAAACATCGATATACGTCAAGAATTTAACTTCGTATCATTAAACAGCAACTTTGACCACGGATTTGTTGAAGTTAAGACACTGTGTCTCTGTGTTAGATGATGTACTTGTCGATGAATCTTATATCTTAAGATGATTTACGTTAATGCATAAGAGTTCTTATTGTTGCCTCTTTGCCTTTAATAGGAATCATATAATAGTTCCTTCTTGTTGCGGAAAGTGCAGCCGAAAACAAATTGTTGCATTATTCCACTTCTGAAAATACACGGCGCGTTCTGTGCTACACACATAACAGCCTCCAACATGGCAGGAAGTGATACGTGACGGCGACAATCGGCGGTGAAAAAGGTGACCATACATTGCCCATACCAATACATAACTCAAAAATAGATGTGACCCACTTTCACTCAAAATTCCACCTTTGTTGGTACAAATAACTGTCTTTTCATAGTGTAAAAGAGATCTTATAGAAAGAAATCGAGAGGAGTGTTACTGTTTATGCTTATGAGCAGGCAACTTCATTGTAAACAGGTACTGCAAAGACGTAACAACTACCAAAGAAAATAAATTGCTCCTAATCTTTCCTATCCTACCGGACACTGAGTAAAAAAAAAAAAAAAAAAAAAAAGAGGTCACCTGCTGTTAACAGGAATTTCTTTAACCAAGACAATTTGACACTTAGCCAACTGTCATTCAGTCGAGAAGGTGTACTCAGTAATGAAACAAAGCAGTAAGCTCTACCAGAAATATCTACTCATAGGCAATGTGTCTAATAGTGTATTTTAATTTGACAGTATGCCATCTTAGGTAATTTATAACACTAGTAAGTAAGCATTACAAATGTGGATTCCTATACGGTTATCTACTAGCTATGTGTTTCACTATTATCGTCTAACCTGCTTTCAGAAAACACTTGATAAGGGCACTTCGAAGCCGAAATCATGATTGTGTAAATGTAAATGTAACACTGTAAATAAACAACAGTGTAATGGCGGTACTTACTAAAGAAATATATTACCACTGTGGACCAACATTATGAAGAAATTATTAAGAGTAGCTCTTATTTTATATAAACTGAAATTCGACCGTCTATTTGAGGAAGTCTATTTGTTATGTACTTTATTTATTTATTTAAATACGTAATTAATTATGAAGAAAGCTGACCTTGGACTTAGGTCTGACGCCTTAAATGGTGCTCTGCCACTTCTCGAGAGAACAGGATTTGTTTCGTTGGAGAGATGTTAAAAGTGACGATCGTGTTCAACTTTTTAATTGAAAGCCTGTAGTCGTTCGCAAGCGACTGATATTGTATAGGGATTTCAAACGCAGACAGATACAATCACCTGTGAGTTTACGGGTTATGTACAGAACGCTGTTGGTAGCCTCCTTCGCGTTTTCCTCTCTGGTAAGGTACAAACCCGATTTGCGCGTAGCTCGTTAGTGAGGAAGCATTAATCCACAATTTTGAAGTAGATTTCTGCACGGTGGGATGAAACGGCAGGGAAAAAGCCTGCAGCATCAGCTGTCGCGCTCTGAAGCACGCACGAATCTAACGTGCGGCATATCGGGGAAATGGGCTGGAAATGGCGCGTCCGCAATTTTAACGAAGCCAGCGAAATGGAACGCACCCAGTTTCCCGCTCATACGTGGGCGAACTGGATAGACTGTCTGAACTCGATTGCGGTATCGACCTGCCGCTGCGTCGATTATCACGGGACACAGCTAGTTTCTCAGCCGTTTTTATCGTTACCAAGGTACAAAATCTGCTCCACATTTGGATCCCAGTAACGTTGTTGAAGTAAATAAAATAAAGAGTTAACTGACTTACGCCAGTTGAACGGTAGACTGCGCTGGCGCATTGCTGATAAAAATGTAGCCGTAACGGAAGGGTCACGAAATACCGCAACCACTATGTGAATACACATGTGTCACAGACAGTCAAAGTGCAGTACACATTTTTAACCTTTAGTTATAGGTTCAAATGGTTCAAATGGCTCTGAGCACTATGCGACTTAACTTCTGAGGTCATCAGTCGCCTAGAACTTAGAACTAATTAAACCTAACTAACCTAAGGACATCACACACACCCATGCCCGAGGCAGGATTCGAACCTGCGACCGTAGCGCTTTAGTTATAGTTAACATATAATTTTCAAAAGAGATGAAACATTTTATCTAAAACATGTACACGACCCTACGGAGGAGCCAAATTCCCACTTCCATTTTGTCTGTGAGTGGCGAACTTATTTCCAGAGTGACACATCTCTAAGAAATGAACATTTCAGGAAACATAAGTTTCAAGTACTCTGCTTAATTTTGTATACGTTTTCTAAATATGAAAATAATGAAGAAAAAAGAACTGTAGTATGTGGGATGTGGTAAATAATGCCCTCAAAATTTTATAGTTAGATGAGATTAGAGATTAGATTCAGTTTTCGTTCCATAAACCCAAGAATGAGATCATTCTCGTGGGTCTCACTAAGAAGCACAACTACAGGGCTACAAGACTTTTGTACTATATTGACTTTCAAAAGACACATAATGTTCATAAACATAATGTAAAAAATAAGGCACCATTTACAAAATCTGATCCACTTTTCAGTTTAGTAGTTCTGAAAATAATAATTATATAATACCGAAAATAAGTGATAAACTTCATATAAAGAATAAAATAATCGTAATTTAAAGCGAACAGCATTCTCTTTGTATGGAAAGAAAAGACCTTTGCACAAAATGATTTAGCACAATGTCCATCAGTATAAGCTAATTTCTTTTGCGAAGGTAACCACAATATATTTCTACATTAACATTCAGAACATCCGCAGGAAATATCCCAATGATAATTGCTCCTGCTGGTTATCGTTACATCCCTTTCTCGTTGTTTCCTGTGCCAGAATAGAAGTCTTAATGAAACTGTTCTGTTGACACTTATTGTTATGATCGTAATACAATGCCTGAAAGGTTTGAAGATCTGCTGACAGCAGTTTCACTGCCTAACAATGTTCTTCATCTATGTTACCAGCCAGCACAAGCTGAATACCATCATTGCCACATCTACACCGCCGGCCGGTGTGACCGAGCGGTTCTAGGCGCTTCAGTTTGGAACCACGCTACTGCGACGGTCGCAGGTTCGAATCCTGCCTCGGGCATGGCTGTGTGTGATGTCCTTAGGTTAGTTAGGTTTAAGTAGTTTTAAGTTCTAGGGGACTGATGACCTAAGATGTTAAGTCCCATAATGCTCAGAGCCATTTGAACCATTTTTTTGCCGCATCTACACACTTTATCTTTACCCTTCTGCCATCCTGATGGTTTCCTTCTGGTAGATAAGCATAACAATTCTGAATATATTTTTCGAGCATGTCCACATTACACCCAATCGAAGAAGTATCTACAGGACGATCACTACTGAACATCACACATTAATCTTACCGCTCGCTTTTGTGCAGTCAACACATTCATTCTAAGTGATGAGTTACCTCAGAAAATTGCTCCGTCAGGGATTATTGAGTGCAAGTATGCAAAACATGTCAGGCGGTTGATTCGTTTCTTTCCAAGACTAGCAATTACAAGAACAGCAAACGTATATGAACTTAAATCTTTAAGAAACGCAGCAATATGCTTCTTCTAGTTCAAGTTTACATCGTGTACACACACAAATTTTGAACGCTAGACCCTGTTTATTGACTCCAGTTCGTATGCTACATTTGTTGTTAGCATGACTTCGTTTGCTATAGAGAACCGAATACAATGTGTTTTCCTCAAAAAGAAACGCGAGTCGACTTTCAGAGAGTCACTTAACAATTCTTTGAAAACAGTGTCTCCTGTCTTTTTGTCTAATAGAATTTATTATAAAACTAATATCGTCTGCAGAAATTGTACCACTGTGCCCCTCGATTTTAAGAAGAATTTAAAAAGACACAATCTCATTACATATGTTCTTCTGGCGTTAATGAGATACCTGAGTCAGCAGCAGCTGAGCCACTAGAATCACCAGTTGGACCTTCATATTACGGTGTACCATGGTTTCCCTTAACCACTTGAGATAAGTGAAGGAGTTCCCTTAAATGAGCTAAAGAATAAGTAACTGTCTAACTTAACTAATTTAAAAGACTATGGCCGAAAATCCCTAAAGCGTCCTTCCCTCTCTCCCAAGACACCACTATTATTTGCCTTATTAGAACAGATATTGACAATTAACCTACGTTTCTCTTAATTTTTATCCTACATGATGAAGCTGAAATGCTTTTCTGACTTTTGAGCTGAAGTTATAAATTTCCATGTTTAAAAAAATTACTAACGCAGTAGGATCGCGCGAACGTAGCCTCTTTTGATCGTGGTAAAAACTCTCTTATAGAGGACATAGATGTAGCTTTTCGGTATCCCTTGTTTTGAAAAGCAGCAGAAAATGTTGTAGACAAATACGTCGCTAGGTCTAACTGGAATCTCAATTCGGTTTCACACACAGTACTAATAGACATTGGCCACTTACATACTTTGTGTAAATCTCACGCCGAGCGCAGAGTCTCTTATATAAGAAGGGTAAGCGAACGGACACGCGAAATTTCACCAGTATATCTTTTGTGGTCGATTAGTAATAATGTAGAAACTAGAACGCTTCAATTTTTACAGAACCCAAAGTGCAAAATTACAAAAATTTGTTAGTCCCTTCAGTCGCGCGGTATCGTATGTGATACGTCCAGGTTTAATTTTGTGTTCGCTCGAGCACGCAACTGAACTTTTTATAACCCGTGGTATCATGTACAATAGACATCGTACTTGCGTCAGCTCACTTGTTCCTCCTTGTTCGGAGCATCATGATGTGGCAGCACTGATTGGAAACATTGGATTCTGCGACTGCACAGCATGGCGAGATAAAAGTGAAGACACAACTTTTTCTAATTACATATGTTCTCATTGGTTTACTATCGTATAAATCCGTACAGACATCCCACAGTGAGTAGCGAACTTCTAATTAACGTTATAACGTATTTATAAGCTTTAAACTTTTGAGTGTCACATATGATATCTTCAGGCTCAGTGCTGACTTTGTTCATGTCAGTTGCAACGTGTTTGTACTTTTTTCCACTTGATTCCCGGGCTTGATGATGAAGAGATCATTCAGCTGGTCAACGGAATTAATCCAGATGAGTGTGACATACAGATTGATCAATCTGATGATGAACATGACGCTTCTATGCAGTGCCTCAGAAGAAGAAACAGTGCCTCATGCTCAAACGTGAGAAAGAAGCGAGTTCTGAAAATATAAAAATTAGTAAGAATAAGTGAGTAATCGAAATAATTACGGTTTCCCTTTACACAGTTTACTCAGATAATTTTTCTTTAAGTATTTGGAGTATTACTTGTAGTGGCTGAAACTTTTGGTACCAAGCTAACAGCGTGACCTGTCTTGAAATCAAGAGCAAATATGAACATAATTTGTGGTGTTTACGACAGGTTTTTTTTTTTTTTTTTTTTTTTTTTTTTTTTTTTTTTTTTTTTTTTTAATAAGGCAACATGCAATTGCATAGTTTTGTGTATAATTATCCTGCTTAAGTCCCAAGGTATCATATATAATGCCATCTACAAAAGATTCACTATGGCTTCAAAGAAATTATCTAGGGTCATTCATTGTTAACTAGCATTAACACAAAGCTATTACCACAAATGTAGCTCATTTGCACTTTTAATGTGTGCTTGGGACTGAAGAGGTTACATCTGCATAGAAGAAATCACAGACAGTTATTTGGGAGGGGGGTAACAGTTTTTGTAGCCCTGTCAAGGGCGCAGATCCCCTCCTTATGGTTCTGCAGTCGGCAGAGCTTCGTGGCTCTAAGAATGGGCGTCCAGCGAGGTGAGGGATAGCCGTGAGGAGTCGTGTGCTGCGGGTAGCGTTCCCTCCGGGCCGGGGATTACCCTGGGGAACAGAGCGCTGCCCATCCCCCAATCCCGTCCCAAGACGAATGGCCTGTGGCCGCCACGACTCACACAAACACCAGCGCTGCTCATTGGCGGCTCCGAATCGCGAGATACGGCCGCGCACTCCGCACTAATGGATAAGATTCTCCAGGCCCCTGGAGGACTGCCGGCTCCGAATTTACTCGGCTCGCTCGCCTTTCAGGCCGATTGCTGTTGCGCTGTCCAATGAGAGATTTGTTGACGTTTGTTGCGAATGTAACAGTTACAGAGGGCTTGAATGAATGCCTCTTGTATCGTATGGCAACCGTCAGTTATAAATTTGCCTAAACTATATTCTGCCACAAACATAATTAAAAAACGTAATGCGGAAACGTACATATTTTATCCTGCCAGTAAGTTTCTTGCTGTACTAACAATAACTGTAAAACTTTCTTGCGTCCAAGATACTATTTATTTAGATACTTGTTATTCGTAAATTAAAATTTTATACTAATATGTCACAGACAGAAGGAAATGAAAAGTAGTTTAAACAGGTCAGGAAAACTGCTGGTGAATCCTGTAGATGCCTAGGGCAGGTGGAGGGAATATTTTGAAGAGTTGCTCAATGTAGGTGAAAATACGATAAGTAATGTTTCAGATTTCGATGTACAATGGGATAGGAATGGGATAGGAATGATGATGGAAATAGGATCACATTCCAGGAAGTGGAGAATATGGTCAATAGATTACAGTGCAATAAAGCTGCGGGGGTGGATGAAATTAAGTCGGAACTCATCAAATACAGTGGAAAGTCACGTCTTCAATGGCTACACAGGATAATTGAAATGGCGTGGGATTTGGGACAGGTTCCATCAGACTGGACGAAAGCAGTAATCACACCAATCTTTAAACATGGAAACAGAGAAGATTGTAACAACTGCAGAGGTATCTCTTTAATCAGCGTTGTGCGTAAAATCATCTCAGGTATTGTTGAAAGGAAAGTGCAAGTATTAGTTGAGGAAAAATTGGATGAAAATCAGTGTGGGTCTAGGCCTCTTAGAGGTTGTCAGGACCAGATCTTTAGCTTACGGCAAATAATGGAGAAGTGTTACGAGTGGGACAGGGAATTGTATCTATGCTTTATAGATCTAGAAAAGGCATATGACCGGGTTCCTAGGAGGAAGCTATTGTCTGTTCTACGAGGTTATGGAATAGGAGGCAAACTTTTGCAAGCAATTAAAGGTCTTTACCTAGATAGTCAGACAGCAGTTAGAGTTGACGGTAAATTGAGCTCTTGGTTCAGAGTAGTTTCAGGGGTAAGACAAGGCTGCAACCTGTCTCCACTGTTGTTCATATTATTTATGGATCATAAGTTGAAAACAATAGACTGGCTGGGTGAGATTAAGATATGTGAACACAAAATAAGCAGTCTCGCATATGCGGATGACTTAGTTGTGATGGCAGATTCGTGTGAAAGTTTGCAAAGTAATATTTCAGACCTAGATAAGAAATGTAAGGACTATGGTATGAAGATTAGCATCTCCGAAACGAAAATAATGTCAATGGGAAAGAGATATAAACGGATTGAGTGCCAAATAGGAGGAACAAAGTTAGAACAGGTGGACGGTTTCAAGTACTTAGGATGCATATTCGCACAGGATGGCAACATAGTGAAAGACCTGGAAGCGAGGTGTAGCAAAGCTAATGCACTGAGCGCTCAGCTACGATCTACTCTCTTCTGCAAGAAGGATGTCACTACCAAGACTAAATTATCTGTGCACCGTTCAATCTTTCGACCAACTTTGTTGTGTGGGAGCGAAAGCTGGGTGGATTCAGGTTACCTTATCAATAAGGTTGACTTCACGGATATGAAAGTAGCTAGGATGATAGCAGGTACTAGTAGATTGGAACAATGGCAGGAGGGTGTCCACAATGGGGAAATCAAAGAAAAACTGGGAATGAACTCTATAGATGTAGCAGTCAGGGCGAACAGGCTTAGATGGTGGAGTCATGTTACACGCTTGGGAGAAGCAAGATTAACCAAGAGACTCATCGGTTCAGCAGTAGAGGGTAGGATGAGTCGGAGTACACCAAGGTGAAGGTATCTGGATTCGGTTAAGAATGATTTTGAAGTAATAGGCTTAACATTAGAAGAGGCACCAATGTTAGCACTGAATAGGGGATCATGGAGGAATTTTATAAGGGGGACTATGCTCCAGACTGAACGCTAAAAGGCATAATCAGTCTTATATGATGATGATGATGATGAATGTCACAGAAGTCTTCAACAAACTTAAATCTACGGAAGTGAAGATTATCGATAGGAGGATTTTTTATCAATTGACCACAGGCGGCGGTGAATGCAGCAGCAGCTCGCAGGCGGTGCTCCTTTACAGACCTAAATAGTTTATTAACAACCCACCACTTACGACCTTAGGTAATTAACCTGTATCGGTATGTAAATGCCACATGAACTATCATTTGTTGCGCAAAAATTTTTATTCACGCTAAATTATGGCCCTACATATTTCAAAAGGTTTGTTGGAACAGTGACTCTGTAATTTAATTTTGTGACCGGCTATGTATATAATGAAAATCGAAGTTACCACAAACAAACGTAATTCTCAGGAAATAGAACGCCTACAAGTATAAGGGGCGTTCAAAAAGAAACGAACAGGAGTCGGGAATGCGCAAACCGGTGACAGGAGGGTAATATCGTGGCGTCTGTAACGAGGTGTAGTTGCGACCAAAGCGTGGAAGTTCACAGCTTGTCGCTAGAGGGCACGTGTGCATGTCACGTGACTATACAGAGCTAGCAGCAGCACGCAATTAGAGATGGGTCGAACTTGTTCATTCCAGTGAACTACTTCATTCATTTCACTCTTTGCCGTGAAGCGTTCAAATGAAGTAGTTCATTCGTGAAGTACGGAAGCCTGTCGAAGTTGCCCAGTTCGCCGCTCAGCCGCTGCTACGCTCGCTTCGCCTCACTCGTACAATGAAGCTTCGTAATACTTCATAATTTTACCAACAGATGGCCGAACTATGCAGTAACGTGCACGCAACGTTTTACGCTCTTACAGCGTCTGAGTTAACTTAAATAGAGCATGGTCGAAGGGGACAAAGGAAAGATAAACAGAGAAGCCTGTCACATATAAGGAAGGTATTACATTTAATCTTGCTCGAAATTTTCTCATGAAACGTCCAAAAAAGTCTTTATCTGCCAAATGAAATATTATTTGTTGTATTCATGAACTGAAAAATAGGGCTACCAACGAAATGCAGTCCAGTTTTATGTTCCTTGTAAAATTTAATCCAAAATAGAATGAGTATGTTTACCACTGTCACAGTCTATATACCTACATTAAGTAATTATTCAGAAGTTTTCCTGTAGATTTTATTTTTGTTGAGAATAATAACCCTCCAGATTTAAAACGTAAACTGTCACCTGTAGTCATTGTTACGATTTCAGGTAAAATCCCTTTTATTTTCATGTTGGCTGTGCGTGCTCACACAGCCAGTCCCTTCGTTTATATCTTTAATATTCATTTGTCTGCCACCGCTGCCAACGGTAGGCTACCCGTAGACGCGAAGTATAGCTGCACAAATAGTCACGGGTAATGTCAGCACTGCACGTAGCAGCTGACGCTGCCTTCCCCTCGCCCCTCACCACCCTAACCTGTCGTAAACCTATCGTTCCCCACAAACTCCGCGCGATTCGTCGACAGGCAACAGAGGGAGGACTGAAGTGAAGTGAGTGACGTAGCGCCGATGTAGTGGGAGAGGGAGAGGGGAAGAGAGTGAGTGAACTAGAAAAAAGTGTGGAGTGTGCTATCTGTGAAGAGTTTGAAGTACCAGTTCATTGAAATTGAGTGGTTAGTTCACACTTCACTGAAGTGAAGCGTTCATTTGAACGACTCATTCACGAGCTCCCCTTCACTAGCACGCATCAGTCGTTCAACGCTGCCAGTCGAATTGCAAACAGTGACGTGGAGGCATCAAAAGAAGAGCAAAGAGGCAGAAGGAGTAGGAGGAACGGACATTCATCGAAACATGTCACAAGTGTACGGCGAACACTGCATGTCCCTTGCAAGGGTCAAGGCGTGGCACAAGCGCCTCAGGCAAGGCTGTATGTTGTTAGCCGATGATGCACGGTCTGAAGCATCACACTGCATTACCGATGACATCGTCCTGCTGGTGGATGAATTCATTACCCAGGACCGCCGAGTGTCAGTAAAATCCATAGCCGCCGTGGTCGGACTGAGCGTCGGAAGTGTTCACACCATCATGAAGGAAAAACTGCACATGCGCAAAGTGTGTGCCCTGTGGATGCCGCACAGTCTTCAACCACACCAGGAAGCATGTAGAATGCCTCACTGTCTTGCTCATCTGCAGCACTATGCTCGGGAAGGGAATGCGTTTCTGGCACGTGTCGTGGCTGGAGATATGGTGTCATCACTTCGAACCAAAATCAAAACGTCAAAGTCTTCAGTGGAAGCATCCAAAGTCACCACCACCAAAAACAGCCAAGGCCATCCACACGAGTGCAGGAAAGATTATTCTGACATTCTTCTTTGACCAAGATGGCCCCGTTCTGATTCACTTCCTGCAGCACGGGACAACATTGAATGCCCAGCGTTACTCGTAAACCTTGACCACCCTTCGCCAAGCGATGAAATCAAAACGACCAGGCAACCTCGCCCGTGGGGTCATTCTACTCCACGACAATGCAAAGGCTCTTACGGCCAACACGGTCATGCCACTACTGCAGAAATTCAAATGGAGGTTTCTTGGTCACCCCGCATTCAGTCTGGGCCTCTCTTCCTGTGATTACGCCATTTTTGGTTCCCTTAAAAGGGCTCTGAGGGGCAAAAGATTCACCTCGGACGACGACGTACAGCTGTATTTGCGGAACTGGTGTCATTCTACTCCACGACAATGCAAAGGCTCTTACGGCCAACACAGTCATGCCACTACAGCAGAAATTCAAATGGAGGGTTCTTGGTCACCCCGCATTCAGTCTGGGCCTCTCTTCCTGTGATTACGCCATTTTTGGTCCCCTTAAAAGGGCTCTGAGGGGCAAAAGATTCACCTCGGACGACGACGTACAGCTGTACTTGCGGAACTGGTTAATATTGCAGCCCCGGGAATTTTATGAGAGAGCCATTCACCACCTTGTGTCACAGTGGGACAAGTGTCTCAATAGCCAGGGTCAATACTTCTAACATACGGGTACTGGTTTCTGTAATGCAGTTTCTTTTTGAACACCCCTTATACATCATGTATTGGCAATCACTTTCGGATAATATGTAATAAAAATAGAGGAATTCGCTATTTTCAAATCAAATCAATTCGCTCTACATGCCACTGTAATTTGCATGTCAAATATCGATAATATGAAAGTCCAGGAAACCAGTTTCACCATCGTTCAGTGTACCACATGTTACGGACTCTTTTTGCAAGTCAAAGTGTTGTAGCTTATTCAGTTCTCAGTTTCAAACACCAGACACGTGAAGTGGTCTTCCTAAGTAAGAATCTCACTGAAAACTGCAAAAAATAGGTAATAAAAATAATTTTATTTTATACGTTTTATTATTGCTGGGATACAACAATACCTGTCACCAGTTATTGGAAGTAATGTCTAAGGGAAACAATAGTCTTTGTCACTGTGATAACGAGTCAGGGATTTTGTCACGTGTGAGATGAGATGGTGACAACGATTCCAGGACAACATATGGTGAAACATTTCTCAGACGATTAATACAACAACCCTCATTTACTATTCTGAATGAGCCGTGGTAATTTTTGCAAAACTGTATTGTAATCGCCATCTCGTACATTATACCGCTGTCTGCTAGGTATGGCCATCTGCTGTGGAGGTAAGACAGTAATGTCAGCTTAATGTAGGACACGAATCCCATTTAGACATCTTTGTCTTCACTACCATGTAGTATTCATCTTAGTATCTGTAGGAAAACATCAATGCTATGTCATTGTGTTTGGTTTAATATAGAAACCTCTCTTTGGTACCCATTTGGTCCCTAAATGCCAGGTCATCAAGTCATTTGTGACTGTTTTACACTACGAGTATTGGCATTCCTTATAAAAATAATAGTATATGTCTTATGTAAATGTGAAGGGATGGTTCTTCATATATCACATTCGCACGTGTTCCAGACACCCTCGATGAGAGACGGTTACCTTTCACACTATAACTCGCTGTCTTATACACTTTTCTCATGCAGAATACTTTTTTCGCTTGTTTAATAATTTCATTTCATAAAAATATATTTCGCTGGAAATTTTTCAATTTGAACAATTTTTCAATTGATGTTATCACTTCAACATACTGTGCCTCATTTTTGTATTGATTATAGTTGGTTGGTTGGTTTGAGGTCATCGGTCCCACCGAATTAGGGAAGGAAGACGGCCTTTCCCTTTCAAACTAACCATTCCGGCATTTACCTGGAGCGATTTAGTGAAATCACGGAAAACCTAAATCAGGATGGCTGGATGCGGGCTTGATCCGTCGTCCTCCTGATTGCGAGGCCAGTGTGCTAACCACTGCGCCTCCTCACTCGGTTGATTAAGGTATGAACTGATCCGTGATAGCCAGTTGTGCACATTATGTGGTAGATAGACGCAATGATCGCGTTTAGAGAAGGGCTAGCGTGCATGTACGATCCAGTCAGCAGGATGGATAAAATACTCACGGAAGATACTGCGTGTCATAGTGTGGAGGACTGACATATTTTGCTCCATTGCATAAGTATATGGGCATTACTAGCAAGATGAGTCACTTGCTGGTGTAATGTTTCTTGTGTGAAGAAATGACATGTTTTTAGTTACCACTTTCTGGTATAATTATTTAAATATATTGATCAGTTTTTTGTGTTATGCATTGATTAAATGGTATGGGAACTTTTATATATGTTGGAAGCCTATCATTACCCTACTACAAGTAACCCAGCATAAATTCGTTTATGAGGTACTGGTTCCATACCTTTGTCTTACACTCAAAATGAAGTTGTACAGGATGATATAATAAATGAATTAAAAGTCCAATATCAAAGTTTGGTCAGAATTTGTGAGAAATTTCAGCTCAAGTTTTCTTTACAATGAAGCTGAGTAACTGAATTTCATATTAATAATTTATGTGGTAACGTAACTTCATTTCGAAGTAAATTCTCAAGACGTAAAGGTTCATACGCCGTTGTGTGGTACGATTCGAATCAGTTTCTTGCCTGTCAGTATATTTGCTCGTTTATGTTTGGTGGTATGCTTGTGCAGGATTTCTCCGCATAGTTTCCGCATTTTTTTTTATTGTGTTGTATATCATTGTCTGATTTAAAGTCAGGAAAGGTATAACACAAAAATTAATGTGCTCAGAAAGTGTATATTCCTGTGAGGATGTAGTTTTTCTCAATTTTTTTCTATCTTCTCAATATTGGTTGTTGAAATTTATTCCTGTAAAATATTTATTCTGACTTTACATTCTTTGTGTGAAAACAGTATTTTTACTCTTGTATAAGTGCTGCATAATCAAATATTTAATGAAAGTGCATGTCTGATTTGGACTGATGACCGTTTACAATATCTGCCACATTTCACCTAAACTACACCATGTTCCTTAGTTCAGTTACACCGCACTCGCACTCGTTCATTAATGTATTACACCTCGACAGCTTTTATAAACTATGACTTGAGAGAGAATCAACTCAATACCTACTAATATAAATCTTTATAAGAGTTAAATACGATGTCTTATTTACAGTTCAGGTAACATGAACGTGGGTAAAAATTAATAAATTTCAACCAAGTTGGCAGCTATTGAGTAACTTTTGATCGTGACATAACTAACATTAGTAGCAATTTACCAAATATCTGGTGGATAATAGAAGTTTTCGCCACATGTCAGCACCACACTTCTGGGTCGAAATTCAACAATACAAGGTCGTAGATAGTGATAAATTTAAAAATTGGCAGGAAAGTTAAAAAACAAAGGTGACATATGATATCATATTGCAAAAGGCGGTGGGAATTTAAGAAACAACGATGGTGGTTGTGGGAAAATTAAAACTGGCAGGAAATTAAAGAAGTGCAAGATAATGAAATAGCTAAGTAGTGGTTTGAGCCCGTCTTCTCCTTCCTCTTCAGGCAATGACATCACAGTATTGAAAAATACCCTTTACAACCGATACGAATCTAGTATTAAACTGAGGCCTAAAATGGTAATAGATATACAGTAAAAAGTATTCATTATTTCTATGAAAGTCAAAGATGATTATATACTCATACATACTAGTGGCGTTATATGTGTGTCTGTGCCTGTGTGTGTGAGTACATCGTTTCATTTGCCATTTTATGTAAATAATGCGTTCCTTCAAACATGGCACGTCTTTGCCACATATCTCATATGTCAAATATTGAACTCCTCACAATTGTGTTCTCTCATACAAAGTATTTATTTCTAATTATTTCTCTCTCTCTCTCTCTCTCTCTCTCTCTCTCTCTTTCTCTCTCTTTTCCTCTCTCTCCCTGCGTCTCTCACTCCCTCCCTCCCTCCCCCCCCACACACACATACTCGCTAAAAAACAGTGAATGGTTAATTCTTTAGAAAGCAAACAGTAAATGACAAATGGTAAAGAATAAATGACAAATGATAAAGAGGGAATGGTACATGGTGGAAAACGATAAATGGTCAACGGTGAATGGTAAATAGTGTGTGGTAGATAATTGTTGATAAATTCTGAATCATAAATGGTGGTTGTTAAATGCTAAATGTCAAATGGTTAAATGTTTAAAGGAAAGAATAATGAACAATATAAAGAATGATGGTTAGTGTAGATGTCAGTGCAGATGATAGTGGTCAGAGGAGAATTATGGTCAGTGCAGAACGATGGTCTCTACAGAATGACGGTAAGCAGAGAATTACGGACAGTGGAGAATGATGGTAAATGGAGAAGTATGGTTAGAAAAACTGTAAGAAATTGCCCTCAAACTGTAACATACTACTCCAGAAATGCGACAAATGACCATGAAATTCTAAGAAATCTTTGCCAGACATTGTAACAAATTGCTCCAAAGCTGTAAAACATTGCTTGAAAATTGTAACAAAATGCCCATCCATATTATAACATATTGTCCACTCTACTGACTCATTATTTAAATTAAAACTTTTTTCCTATATCTCTGCCTCATCATCAAATCTTATGTCACATAGGTGTGTGTGTGTGTGTGTGTGTGTGTGTGTGTGTGTGTGTGTGTGTGTGTGTGAGTGTGTGTATACAAAATTTCTCCACAATAAATTTACTGTCTTTCCACCTGTGTCTCATCATCAAATGTCAACACTCAACATTTAAAAAAATATGCCTCAACTTTTTGCCTCATATTAGAAAGTATAAATGTTTAACCTCTCGAGCTTTTTCGTCAATAACACACACAGACACATGCGTATACTTGCTGTGGGAGGCAGTGCAAGAGCCCACTTGCTGCGAGAGAGACAGAGAGAGAGAAACAGAGATAGGTAGGGAGCGAGGGAGGGAAGGAAGAGTGAGGGAGAGGGGTAAGAGAGAGAGAGGAGATAGAGAGAGAGAGAGAGAGAGAGAGAGAGACCATCCTGTACAGGGAGATATCTCTATACTTCTCAGCTGACCTGATAGAATGCACAAAACGCTGGCTCTGTTAAGAGAGGGAGAGACTCATTAATGTTATGTTGCGCGAAACTATCAAACTATGAGGGAATAGGGAGTAAAATTAACTAAAACAAAAAAAAAATTTTGGAGATAAAGTTTATTCTAATTTTTATTCTTTTTGTACAGCGTTTTACTTAAGGTTTACAATTTATGCAGAAACCATTCATAAATATGGTTTATAAAAATCTATCTACCTCACACTTTTATCAGTTTCGGGTTGTTTTATAAATCCATCTTCAATGGCTCATACAGATTTCCTTTATTTTCCTGGTGGGGCCTCGTTTTGTGTTTGTTACTGGTATGGTGAACTAAGATTTTTTGGTCACAATTTGGTACAGCTATGAGCGATTATTTTCATTTTGACTTTCATACCAGCATTGCACAAATGATTCTTAAGTTAATAAAACATGAAATGTGACGTAAACTTCTGTGATGGATGTTTCTGTGTGATGAGTTCGTTCTGTATTCTTGTTTTTCATTATAAAGTGAACACGTTTTTGCACATTCACTAAGTAAGTAGATTTAATTCCTGTAAAGTGCTAGAATGTGCACAAGCAGTGTGTCTTGTAGAGGTTTATAGGAAATTAACTGAGCACCAGCATGAAACCAGTGTCGTGAAATAGCTGCCAAGAGCACAAATTATCTTAGTTGATTGGCTGATTTGGGGGACGAGACCAAACAGCGAGGTCATCGGTCCCATTGGATGGGGAAGGATGGGGAAGAAAATCAGCCTTACCCTTTCAAAGGAACCATCCCGTTATTTGCCTTAAGCTATTTATGGAAATTACAGAAAGACCTATATCAGGATGGCTGCATGCGGATTTGAATCATCGTCCTTCCGAAAGTGAGCCCAGTATGCTAACCACTGCCCCACCTTGCACGGTCCCATTATCTTACTACAGGATGCTGCAGAAGACTGTGAGTCTACAATTGCAGATTTCTAAAACGTGTACTGCATTATTACACATGCCATAAGGATTGAAAAGAAATTTAACAGAAAAATTTTGCGACAGAGATGCGAAGTCCACTTGTCTGTGTCCTGCGCCCCCAATTACAAGCCATTCACCACACACATGTACAGAGACTACGTATCCTGTGGATATCTCGGACATTGGAGCTCGTATTTCTTGAAAATTTTGTAAACAGTAGGATAGGAAACTTGCTGACTAATGCTTACTAATCTTATTTTTGCTTATTAATCACATTTTTGCTGATAAATCAGCATGGTGACGCACTATAAAAGCAGAAAATATGCTGCAGTAGCTCATTCGTTGATGCTGCAACATCAGAAATGCCTCCACCACAATCATCATAGCCTCCATCTTAGCAAAAATGTAGATAAAATGTACTACTATTATTAACAGAACTCAGGCAACTGTCGTAATACATGAAAGTAGGGATTCCATGTCACAGAAGCTGATGACTGGGTGAGGTTAGGAGAGCAGTAAGCATTGCAAGACTGTCGGTGTTGGAAAAGAGGCGGCGCCATTTGATATGTAACCCAGGATGCGTCAAAATCTAATTTTGGGTGACAATGCTGGTTTACCTGAAGGAGTGTCAAGATTGTTGACTATCAGTGTAGCCAAAATTTGCTTTCTCAACAGCGGTAACGTGCGCATGATATTTCGTGGAAGAGTGAATAATACAGGCGCAGTCGATTTCGAAGATCCTAATATTTAACTGTCTGTGACAACAAAATTCAGTTTATATTCACAAAACATTACACAGTAGACCCATAACAGATATTAACATTAGATGTGCAAAACACGATTGTTGTGTTCCTTTTTTAATCCGTAAGAGTGTTTAATTCTCAGCTATAAAAGTTATAAGATCGACCTTGGCCTCATGTTTGCACATCATGCTGAGTAAATGCAGAGGTGCACCTCACAGAAATGTTACACATCGTTAATTTCCAAGTGAAGGTTACATATTTTTTCTTCCTATGTGGTGTTATTGAAGAGGGAAGAGAGGAAGGGTGTTTTCAATAGTTCTGCATTATAGCCTGGGGACGAGGGAAGATACGGCATTGGGTGGGGGGAGGCAAAAGCGCTATTGACCTAATTCTTTTATCATGAATTTATTAAATTTCCCACCAATTTTAAATTTTCAACCTTTTCCTCATTTGATTTTATAAAGGCACATTTGCATGCCGAGCGTGAGTTTCCGCGGAAACGCGAAATATTAATTAAATAAATAATCAGTGACTAATAAATAAAGCCTATGGCACACAACTGCAGCGCTGTGTCGCTGATAAAGACAAAAGAATAATTACGTTACTCTTATGTTTGATTAAGAGAAGGGAGAGCTCAGGTAGAAGTGGTGCGAGAAGCACGTATTTTATTTTATTGTCTGGCACACCGCCATATTTTCATGTTATAGAAGAATACTGCGAGTTGCAACCACACTAGGCACTCGATTCTGTAATGAATTTATATTTACAAAAGTAAGTAGGATTATGAACTGTAGGCTATTTCATTGAATATATCTGATTTAACTAACTGTGTAACTTTTTATGTTTAGTAGACAATCACCTCTGTACGACGTATTGGCATGGCTGGCAAATCATTGTAATATTGAGATTAGATCATGAGTCCGTACCTACCGCAGCAGTCTTTGGAAACGATTTAATTACGAAGTCCGATTATTTCAGTTTTCTTTCACGGTCAACTACGAGTTACATTGCCTTTTCCAAATAGCCATTGTCAAGCGTCTGATACCGAATAATTAAACGTCCACGTTCCAGATAAGCAAATACCAGTTACAACCAATCATCATACATACAGAATAATTAATCATTAATATTTTATTCCCAATTTTATTTTTATTTATTTTATAATTTCTTTAAATTTACCGCCAATTTTTAAATTTTCTTGGCTCTGCGATCTTGCATTTTTGTTTGAAGTTTCTCATTCTGAGAAATTAGAAATAGTTATCTGTTTTACTTGGAAAAAACTTTCTAAAGCCAAGATCGCACAAATGTTTCTACATTTACAAACAACTAGTTTCGACAGACTTTGCTCTGATCTTCTGGTCTTCAAAAATTCATGTTAAATATGCGTTCATTCTGAGTTGCTTCTCGTGCCAAATTGCCCGTAGATAAAATGTAACACATAACATAAAAGTTTGTCATAAATAAAAAATTTAAAATCAGGAAGCACTTTATGCACATGGCCATGTCCATACACGTAGCGCTCACAGATGATTATTACGTCATAAGAAAACAGTATACAATAAAGTACACAGTAGCACATGAATTAACGTTAGCGGGACACATTCTAACCATTGAACATTCACCTCATACGCCTTCTAAGGTGGATCCTCAGTGATTAGAACATTTTCATCAAACGGTAACGGTTGTGCTTCTGTGCATCTTATTGTAGACTGTGTTTCTATGACGTAACAGTCATCTGTGAGCGCTATGTATAAGGATGTGGCCGTTTACACAATGTGTTTCTTGATTTTAAATGTTTTGTTTATGACAAACCTTTATATTATGCGGAACATTAATCTACTGACAACTTAGTGTAGGGTTCAAATCAAAATGAATACATTTTACAACACACATTTTTGAAGATCTGTAAATGACAGCAAAGTCTCTTGAAACTGTTTGTTTGTAAATAAACTGTAACTGTTATATCCTCTTTCCTGGTACATGATCTTTGAGTACAGGCTGGTCGGAAGTCGCTGGTACTATTTGGATGGAAGTTCGTGTGCGTGCAGCGATAACGTTTCTGACGGATACGATGTGGCTATTGAAGTCACCAGTACAGTTTCGAAAAAGTACAGAATTCACTTCCACTAACAGAACATGAAGCTAAAGTTCGTTCGTTATGAGATCCTGACTTTAGAATTTTTTACCTTGTATTTTTGAATTTCCAGACACCACCAGCGACGGCAGTGTCGCGACTGTTGTGCCGACAAGCGGCGAAAACTTGAACTATGCGCCAGATAATTGATACGTGTTACTGTGAAAGACTGAAGTTGGAGAATGTGGACTATCTTTGATAAATGTCAACACAAATACGTCAGTCAAAGACCGAATATTTGATATTCTTATCCATTTCGACCATCACCCGTGCATTTCGAAAAGTACAGATTTGCTTTGGTGGACGTATAGTATAGAGTGTAGCTACGTACTGCATTTATTATTTTATGCTAACGATGTTCTCATTAACACGTCTATTTTCTCTTTTATGGTAGAAATGGTTCAATAGTTTTAATTTTACAACACTGTCTGTAATAATTTTCAGTAATGTAATGAATGAAAGAACACTCCTACGCGAACAGTGAGACACTTTATTTTCTGTGGAATTTCAACTCAGTGAGGTTTCATGGGAGTTCAAACATTGGCAATCGTTATTAAAAATTTTATCAGTTCCCTGCACCTGAAAGTTATTTCGCCGGACTGTAAATTCGATCCCGGCGGGGTCAGGGATTTTCTCTGCCTCGTGATGGCTGGGTGTTGTGTGATGTACTTAGGTTAGTTAGGTTTAAGTAGTTCTAAGTTCTAGGGGACTGATGACCATAGATGTTAAGTCCCATAGTGCTCACAGCCATTTGAACCATTTTTTTTTTTTTTTTTTTTTTTTTTTTTTTTTTTTTTTTTTGTAAATTCGAGAATATGACTCGTGACGCTACACTAGCGAACTGTAGCTTCATGATCTGTTAGTGGAATTGAATTCTGAACTTTTTCAAAACCGTGATGGTGACTTCAATAGCCACATCGTACTCGTCAGAAACGTTATCGTTGTACACTTACGAGCTTAGATCCCAATAGTACCAGTGGCTTCAGACCAGCCTGTACTCAAACATCATGTACCAGGGAAGAGGACATAACAGTTACAGTTTACCAGTGGGGGATCGCATATTTCGCCACTACCATCGCTGAGCTGGTGTCAACATCGCTGTTAATGAAGGTACGAGCATATGGAATAAGAAACTTCCTGCCAGATTAAAACTGTGTGCCCGACCGAGTCTCGAACTCCGGACCTTTGCCTTTCGCGGGAAAGTGCTCTACCAACTGAGCTACCGAAGCACGACTCACGCCCGGTACTCACAGCTTCACTTCAGCCAGTACCTTCGTCTCCTACCTTCCGAACGTTACAGAAGCTCTCCTGCGAACCTTGCAGAACTAGCACTCCTGAAAGAAAGGATATAGCGGAGACATGGCTTAGCCACAGCCTGGGGGATGTTTCCGGAATGAGATTTTCACTCTGCAGCGGAGTGTGCGCTGATATGAAACTTCCTGGCAGATTAAAACTGTGTGCCCGACCGACACTCGAACTCGGGACCTTTGTCTTTCGCGGGCAAGTGCTCTACCAACTGAGCTACCGAAGCACGACTCACGCCCGGTACTGGCAGAAGTGAAGCTGTGAGTACCGGGCGTGAGTCGTGCTTCGGTAGCTCAGTTGGTAGAGCACTTGCCCGCGAAAGGCAAAGGTCGCGAGTTCGAGTCTCGGTCCGGCACACAGTTTTAATCTGCCAGGAAGTTTCATATCAGCGCACACTCCGCTGCAGAGTGAAAATCTCATTCCATATGGAATAAGTTCACAGATACGTGAGTGGCTCGAAGACATCTTAAATAATAGAGCCTTGTATGTTGTCCTGCATGGCGAGTATTCATCAGAGACAGGGGTATCATCAGGGGTGCCCCAGGGATGTGTGATAGGACCGCTGTTGTTCTCTCTATACATAAATGATTTGGCGGACAGGGTGAGCAGGAATCTGGGGTTGTTTGCTGATGATGCCGTGGTGTACGGTAAGGCGTCGTATTTGCGTGACTGTAAGAAGATACAAGACAGAAAAGATTTCCAGTTGGTGCAATGATTGGCAGCTAGCCCTAAATGTGGAAAAATGAAAGTTAATGCTGATGTGTAGGCAGATCAAACCTGTAACGTTCCGATACAGTATTACTAGTGTCCCGCTTGACACAGTCAAGTCCTTTAAATACACTCCTGGAAATGGAAAAAAGAACACATTGACACCGGTGTGTCAGACCCACCATACTTGCTCCGGACACTGCGAGAAGGCTGTACAAGCAATGATTACACGCACGGCACAGCGGACACACCAGGAACCGCGGTGTTGGCCGTCGAATGGCGCTAGCTGCGCAGCATTTGTGCACCGCCGCCGTCAGTGTCAGCCAGTTTGCCGTGGCATACGGAGCTCCATCGCAGTCTTTAACACTGGTAGCATGCCGCGACAACGTGGACGTGAACCGTATGTGCAATTGACGGACTTTGAGCGAGGGCGTATAGTGGGCATGCGGGAGGCCGGGTGGACGTACCGCCGAATTGCTCAACACGTGGGGCGTGAGGTCTCCACAGTACATCGATGTTGTCGCCAGTGGTCGGCGGAAGGTGCACGTGCCCGTCGACCTGGGACCGGACCGCAGCGACGCACGGATGCACGCCAAGACCGTAGGATCCTACGCAGTGCCGTAGGGGACCGCACCGCCACTTCCCAGCAAATTAGGGACACTGTTGCTCCTGGGGTATCGGCGAGCACCATTCGCAACCATCTCCATGAAGCTGGGCTACGGTCCCGCACACCGTTAGGCCGTCTTCCGCTCACGCCCCAACATCGTGCAGCCCGCCGCCAGTGGTGTCGCGACAGGCGTGAATGGAGGGACGAATGGAGACGTGTCGTCTTCAGCGATGAGAGTCACTTCTGCCTTGGTGCCAATGATGGTCGTATGCGTGTTTGGCGCCGTGCAGGTGAGCGCCACAATCAGGACTGCATACGACCGAGGCACACAGGGCCAACACCCGGCATCATGGTGTGGGGAGCGATCTCCTACACTGGCCGTACACCACTGGTGATCGTCGAGGGGACACTGAATAGTGCACGGTACATCCAAACCGTCATCGAACCCATCGTTCTACCATTCCTAGACCGGCAAGGGAACTTGCTGTTCCAACAGGACAATGCACGTCCGCATGTATCCCGTGCCACCCAACGTGCTCTAGAAGGTGTAAGTCAACTACCCTGGCCAGCAAGATCTCCGGATCTGTCCCCCATTGAGCATGTTTGGGACTGGATGAAGCGTCGTCTCACGCGGTCTGCACGTCCAGCACGAACGCTGGTCCAACTGAGGCGCCAGGCGGAAATGGCATGGCAAGCCGTTCCACAGGGCTACATCCAGCATCTCTACGATCGTCTCCATGGGAGAATAGCAGCCTGCATTGCTGCGAAAGGTGGATATACACTGTACTAGTGCCGACATTGTGCATGCTCTGTTGCCTGTGTCTATGTGCCTGTGGTTCTGTCAGTGTGATCATGTGATGTATCTGACCCCAGGAATGTGTCAATAAAGTTTCCCCTTCCTGGGACAATGAATTCACGGTGTTATTATTTCCATTTCCAGGAGTGTATATGGGCGTAACGTTGCAAAGCCGTATGAGGTGGAACGAGCATCTGAGAATGATGGTAGGGACGGCGAATGGTCGACTTCGGTTTATTGGGGGAATTATAGGAAAGAGTGGTTCACCTGTATACGAGAACGCATTTAGTACGCAGGTGCGACCTATTCTTGGGTACTGCTCAAGTGTTTGGAACTCGTACCAGGTCAGATTGAAGGAAGACATCGAAGTAGATCAGAGGAGGGCTGCTAGATTTGTTATCTGTAGGTTGGAAAAACGTGTAAGAGCTACAGAGATGCTTCGGGAACTGAAATTGGAATCCCTGGCGAGAAGGCGACGCTCTTTTCTAGAAACTCTATTGAGAAAATTTAGAGAAGCGGAATTTGAAGCTGACTGCCGAACGATTCAACTGCCGCCAACATACATTGCACATAAGGACCACGAAGATAAGATACGAGAACTTACGGCCCATACGGAGGCCTATAGATAGTTGTTTTTTCCTCGCTATATTTGCGTGTGGAACAGGGAAGGAAATGACTAATAGGGGTGCTGGGTACCCTCTGCCACGCACCGTACGGTAGACAGCAGAATATCCATGTAGATGTAAATGTAAATGTACATCGCCTCACACGCAAGATTGATATAATTTAAGTAAAGCTTATTGTTTGAGTAAATGTAGCTTTACAGTGAGTATATTTAAAATTAAGAATTGATTTTGTTTTCCATACTATTATATCTGTACTATTACTATGTGCCAACAGCGCCACTTTGTTTTTTTGTTTTGGTTATTGTCTGATATATAGTTTACTATTAGCCTGGGAGATGTGTACCGACATATTGTTACACTTCCGTTTATTTATCCCGACCTGATCTGATCGAATAGCAGCCCAATAATTATTATTAATGTGACCGTGTACCTAATGGGGCTGGCAATCGGAATTGACTGCTACGGAAGATGTTACTTTCCAGTTCGTCCTTCTCAATACTGTAATAATGAAATGTTCGGTAACAAGAAAAACACCAACACAGTTTCACTAATCACGAACCTATATTCGTCTCAAAAACACAAAAAGGAGGAGACAGCCACTGCCTTCATCATACATATCTAATTACGGCTAATCTTAGCACAGGCTTCTTCATTTTCCATTATCATCAAACACTAATCCATCACTGCATCCAACACTGCAATCCAACACTGCAATCCAAGGTGATGCCGGTGCGGTAGACGCGAAACCAAAATATCGGCACTAGAAATGTCACTGACCACTTCCGTAATGATACTTCTTCACTTTCCCGGTATTATTTCTAGTACAAAGGGGTTAAACCACGGCGATGGCAACTCCCTTCTCCGTTAAAGCCTTGCATTACAACAACTGGCCTCCACACACCTCTACCCGCAACATGGCACTCGCTCAACTCCACACTCGCTCTCGCAACACGACACTATCGATTGTTCGCCCTATCGACCTGTGCCGAGTGCAAATTTATAGTAAGGGCCTACGGACCACTTACAATATGCAGCGTTCCCTTACATAGTACGTGAGGTTAGTTATCACAGGAAGAAGGATGGTGTGCTGGTAAACACATTGAGCAAAGATTAATGAACTAAACTGAAACAGAGAGGGAATTTATTTATAAAGTGTAACGTATTCCTGAACGCTGTTATGGCTGTAATACGTACATAGTCTTATCACTATGGTTCTGTAAGGGTAAACTACATTATTATTATTCATCGAGGATTAGGCTGGGTCAGAGGTACGACATGGATGCGCATACGCCCATAGAAAAAGTCTCAGACATTCAAAGAATTACCAAGGATAATCTTTACCATTTTCTAGCCAAAGGGGAGTCGTCAAACCTGGATTATGCATCGCCGTGGAAAGAAAACACAACACATAATCAGAAGCATGGTGAATAAAGTGAATCGTGACTAGATAAACAACAAATTCTGCCTCATCTGAATTTTGTTAAATAATAGCAAAATTATGCCTCAGGAGAGTACGAAAACGCATCTAAGAACTAACTTTGAGGCTACAGAAAGCTTCCAACTCAAAAATCTTAGCTAATTCTTGCGCAAAATCGCAGCCAAAGTGCGAACAGAAGCGTCACGTCATACACACCACACAGCAGAACAGCGACTCGTTTGCGATTATACTTTTCTGTGACTCGCTGACTGCGCGGCCCCTCCCACCGGAGTTTCGAGTCCTCCCTCGGGCATGTGTGTTGTTCTTAGCTTAAGTTAGTTTAAGTTGTGTGTAAGTGTAGGGATCAATGACCTCATCAGTTTTGTGCCTTAGGTATTCACAAACATTTGAACATTTTTGACTTGCTGACTCATGACCCAAAATCAGTCTGCCTCGGCTCCGAGTAAGTGGACCTGTAACACCAGAGCTCCATAGCTCTACTGACATAAATTTTTCTTTTTTGTCTGTTCTACCTTCTGTCAATGTAAATACTGTTTGATAGTATTGATAGCACAAGAGTGTTCGCTTTTTTCTTTGTAAAAACTTTGATGTCATGGTTTGAGTCTATGCAATATAGTGTATCTCTCATTTACATTCTTTGCCTCATTTGGAGGGGCACAAAACTTACTGTATATAATTGTAATTTTTGTGTGAATTATTTTTTTGTAGAAATACCAATATATGTAACTGATCTATTTTATTTAATATGTTTGGTTGCTGTTATGTAATTGCTGACCCTCACTTCGGTTCTTAGTTCTTTATATGTATGAAAGGTGTTGTGGTTCCTCTCCGGAACGAAACTTAGTAGCGCGCGCAAATTGTGGTTGGCCTGGATAGAAAGGTGGAACCAAGAGTCGGTCGGGGACGAGCTACCAAACTATCAACTGCTCATGAAAAAGTTGTGTATTGTGGTGGTGCGAGAGAGACTTTTCGTGCCGTTTTCCAGTGTGCCATTGCCTCGGATGGGTGGATAAAGAGCTAGAACTATTCTGAAATTGGTATCTAAATAATCGCCACCAAGAAATGACAGAGAACAGCATTTCCGCCTGCAAATCCACCCACCAACATGCACTCGCCATCACGTTGCGCAATCACTTAAAATTTGTTTTCGCTTATAAGGTAAACGAAAAGACTATTTATGAAAACTTACCTTGATTTATCTCCTGTCACATTTCCACTTAGGATCCTTCCCATGGTAAAGTGATTACCGAGTGTCCTTATTGAAAGATCATTAAAGCCCAGTGTTTTACTAACAGTTTCCTCTTGAACATAGTAAAAAGAAAGTTAAAGTTAATGTGGCAAAAGTGTGAGCTAAAGTAAATAATGTTTGCTGAAAGTAGTTTTGCTATTGAAACTGCTTATTAAAAGTTTGTGAGCTTGCTAAAGAATTAAAGTGAAAAATAGAATTTAAAGTACTTCAAACAGGAATTAATATAATTTGCGGTTACTTTTAAAATTTAAAAGTTCTTAAAACTGAGGTTTATAAAGTTGTTCTTGGTTAACGATCATAGTGCTGTGTGTTGTAAATTGGAAAAGGTGGGTCAGTATCTCATAAAGATGTCAACTTTGTGTCTCATTGCAGTAGAGGTTGAGAACTGTAAATGTGGGAAGATATTTACTCATGCTTGCTAAGTGCTTGTTCCTCTTGTGTTTTGAAAGTGCATATTAATAGTGTAACAGGATCCACAATTTGTACATTGTGCTCATGATAGATAACAATTAACAGAAAGACCACTTTCTATGAAAACAGTAACTCCTTTTGTTCAGAGGACAGTGACAAATAGTTTGCCAGTGTATTTTTTCCCATGTCAGTTAGAAAAGTAATTGTCAAAAGTAAAACTAAACCTATGCCCAATTTATAATTTTGCAGTGAATTTTATTCTCATCTCATGTCAGATAGGAAAGTGTTTGAAAAGTGAGAATAAATCTATGCTTAACTGTATATTCCTTAAGTGCACTTTAATAGTAATATTATTGAAACCATTCAGTTTGACCAAGCCTTGAAGGCAAAAGTGTCATTACCTGTTGTACTTATGGAAAAAGCCTTGTTCTCCTATACCTCTTAGCACTTTCCTTAATGTCAATATCGCTAGTGACAGAGTTCATTGCACTCTCATGTGATAGTGTGATAGAGTATAGGCTGTGTCTGCCTATTACGCTGGAGACCGTTTTTTCGTTATCATTTGGACAGTGTGGATAGGTAAATTATTGTTTGTTACTGCTTGCATATTTACGTAATTCTGACTTTCACTTCCGATAAGCCACCTCCGGTAGGTACATCACGGTCAACATTACAAAATTTCTTTGCAGAGGGTGACACTGCACTGTTGCTTTATACCGTAATTGCTTTAACAAGAAAATTTCATTATACGATCTGCCTCCGACTTAAAGGTTGTGGTATAGCAGTAGTAGCAGACGGTAGTGTTATAGACCGAAAAAAAATTGGAGTGGGCAAATAAACCATTTATAAGACGATTTTTTAGTGCTATCAGGCATCTCTTCCAGTCAGAAGACAGAGGAGGCGACACCTGTTTGCTCGTTAAAAAAAAAAGTTGTTATATCATCGACAAATAACATAGCACGATGAAACTTGGACAACACATTGAACTGCTACGGTATAGTATAGAACGTAAACGAAAGAATAATCAATGAGATGACCAGGAATAACACCTTTATTGCAGGACTATAATCACCATGAAGTCACCGTAAATTATTATGGTACGCTGGACATGGCTGTTAACGGTGTGTGATCACCGCGGCCGTCAGTGCATGCTCCCATGGTGCAACGTGCCCCTATGGTGTCCACAAGTTTGGTGAAGACTTCCTGCATGACGGCGTTCCGTTCCTCCACCAGCCCAGTATACAAACGTACGTCTGCCAACCAGATCCCACAGGTGCTCGATGGGGTTTAAGTTGGGGAACGATCGAGTCAATCTACACCCACAGTGTCCTCTCATTACAAGAGCTCCTCAGCAGAACCAAACAAAATCCAGAGACTTACTTTAGTGGGCAACTTCCCAGAGGAAAGGAGTTTGGCTCTTTCCACCACGCTAGTACAGGCTGTGTGCTGTGGTACGCTTGGTGAGTACTGCCAGCCACCAGAGAAACGCGACATGTCCAATCTTCTCACACTGCCAAGGAACATCGACGGAAGTGTGGTCCCCAGCGCACAGGCAACCCGCCGCGCAATCTCACTTGCTGCTTCCTCGCCTCTCTGCTGTCACATACACACACGTATATTGCTACTGTTCCCAAGGAATTTTGCTCGCCAAAGCCAAGTGGAGCGCCGGCTATTGCATGAACGTAGTTTCGTCGCTGTGATGATAAAACGGTGCATTCTTAAATTTATATTGGATTTTATTTGTTAATACGGAAATGTGACAACCCGAAATTCGGGGCGATTCAAAATGAATAAAACAAAAAGAAAGTATTCCTGTGACGACAGTAATGACTTTATTTCAGAAATACGCATGTAGACTGAAAGATTAACTCTCAGCGTTCCAATGGACATTCACAGATGTTCGGTGTGGGCTCTATTTGTGACACTTGAGACGCCAATCCAGTAGTGCACTTTCCTGTCAGACCCGTTCATCCGTAGACAGATCAATGGATTTAACAGCGCCGACTACCCTGTGAATCAGCTGCTGTAAGTCATTCACACTTATCCAAAAGAACAAAATTCATAGGTGTAAGATCAGGAAGCCACAACGTGAGAGGCACAATATTAGACCCAGCTCGACCAATCCAGAGAAGTGGAAGAAGTTATCTGAAGTGATTAAGCGTGGGTTTATGCCGATGTGGCCGTACTCCGTCCTGCAGCAAAATTAAGTCGGGTACCGCTTCTGTTAACAGAAGTAACAACAATTGAGAAAGCCTATCGATGTAAGTTATGCCTGTAACGGCAGATTCTGCAAAGAAGAGAGGACCACTCACAGTCAGGCAGCAGCAGCCGGCCGAGACGAAAGTAACCGATTTCGTGACATTTTACAATTTTCTAACCGGAAGCGAATTAACTATTTTTGATGAGTGTATATCGCTCAACCATATGGCTCTAATGGAAATATCATAGATAATATTTGCAAGAGATTTTTTCCTTGTGTTTTTTTATTTATTTATCTACTATTTTTTTTTTCATGAACATAGTTTCATCTGTGTGCTTAGATAGTTTAGTTTCTTGCATTTCTGAGTGTTAGTTTAATATTTAGTAGACACTGTTCTCGAGTTTTTGTTTCTGTCGGAAAGTAAATCGATTTTGTGAAATTGCAACTTCCTAACTAGCAGCGAGTTATTCAGTTCTATCTGAATGCCTTGGTACTTTACATTTTGAACGTCTGTCTGATAATCTACTTTATCAGACACAGTTCTCGCATTTCGTCAGTGTCTACAGTAGACTTTCTAAGCGCGTGTCGATAGTCCTTTATTTGTCTGTGTAGTGTGGTTTTCCACTGTCTCTAGTGTGAATAGGAACTGTGATTTCTGAGTGCGGATGCGAATCCAGTTGATGACACTTCGTTCTTAGCTCCAAACTCTGATAGCTTCGGTTACACAGCTTGATGCTACATTGGATGATCATCACTGTCGTGGGGCGGTCGTAGGAACCCAACGGACGTCCAGTACGACCCACGGGCCCGCTGATCGGTCTGCACCAGTGGCTAGTCCTGCTTGCACTCAGGTTGACCCCTCACTCACTGTCGAGTTTAACGTCGCCTCGGAACGTGGCAGGTGGCGAAAGACTTTCCAGTAGGCCGAACGTAAGGCCTCCCCGGTTAGTCTGACATATAGGTTCCAATTGTTGTCTGATGCTGACGGTGTCCCTCAGCCAGATGCAGTCCCTTGTCCTGTTTCAAAGCAGACCTCTTAGCCTGCAAATTCCGGGCAATCAGAGAGGGTGCGATTATTGGTAGTTGGGTGCTACAGTTTTAGGCGCGTTATTGGGTCCCTTCGGGATATGCATGACCGCCAAGGAGAGGAAGAAAGCTAATGTGCACTCCGTGTGCATACCGGACGGAGTCATTGCGGACGCAGAACGGGACCTCCAGGATACCGTGAAGACCACAGGGTGCAGCCAACAGCAGCTTGTGGGCTCACGTCGCTACCAATGATCTGTGTCGCTTTCGATCGGAAGAGATGCCCTCTGCTTTCGAGCGGCTGTCAGAAGTGGTAAAGGCTGCTCGCGAAATGAAAGCAGAACTGAGCATTTGCAGCATAGTCGACAGGACCGATTGCGGACCTCTGGTACAGGACCGAGTGGAGGGTCCGAGTCAGAGGCTCAGACGGTTCCGCGACGCTGTAGGATGTAGATTCAACGACTTGCACCTTGGCAATAGGGTGGTGGCGATTCGGATTCTACTAAATATGCCAGGAGACCATTACAGACAGGAGGCGGCTACACGGGTAGCAGGATCTGTGTGCTATGGAAACACAGAAAGGCTTTCAAAGGTTGCAGGTCGAACACAGGAAGTATGTAGATCTAGGAACCACCGGTACAACAGTTGTAAATTGTCGTAGCGGTGTTGAGAAAGTACCAGAGCTCCAAGCGCTAATAGAAAGCACAGACGCTCAAATCGTTATAGGCGCTGGAAGCTGAATATTGCCGGAGAAAAGTTCAGCCGATATTTCTACGAAGGACCTAACGATGTTCCGAAAGCATTGGCTAAACACAGTTAGCGGTGGTGTGTTTTTTGCTGTTAGAAGTAGTTTATCTTGGCCCGAGATTGAAGTAGATTGTTCCTGAGAGTTAGTATGGGCAGAGATCATTATAATCCTCCAAAAGTAAACGAAAAACATCCCAATTAAAAAAATCAGATAAAAAAATTCGCTTGACGCCTTCCTGACAGACAATCTCTACTCCATCCAAATTCTCAATATAAGTGTAGATAAGATATGGCTTGAATTCAAAGAAATAGTATCGATAGCAATTAAGAGATTTATACTAAAGAAATTAAACGATGGAGCTGATCCCTCTCGGTATACAAAGCGGGTTATAACACTCTTGCTGAAACAACGAAAAAAGCATGCCAAAGCTAAACAAACGCAAGATCCCAGGATTGGTGTTCTTTTACAGAATTTCGAAATTTAACGTGGACCTCAAGCGAGATGCTTGTAAAAGTTTTCACAACGAAACATTGCCTCGAAACTTGGCAGAAAATCCAGAGACATTCCGATTGTATTTAAAATGAGCTATGGGCGAGACACAATCACAATATCAATGGAAATAACATTGATGACAGTGCTGCTAAAGAAGAGTTACTAAACACAGCCTTCTGAAATGCCTTCACAAAAGAAGACGAAGTAAATATTTCAGATTTCGAATCAAGAACAGCTGCCAAAGTGAGTAACTTAAAAGTAAATATTTCCGGAGTAGTGAAGCAACTTAAATCCCCTAATAATAGCGAGTCTTCCGGTCCACACTGTAAACCAATTAGGTTCCTTTCAGAGCATGCTGATGCAGTAGCTCCATACTTAGTAATCATAAACAACCGCTCGCTCGACAAAGGATCCGTAGCCAAAGAATGGAAAGTTGCACAGGTCACGCCAACATTTAAGAAAAGCAAAAAGAGTAATCCACTACATTACAGGCCCATATCATTAAAATCGCTAAGCATCAGCATTTTGGACCATATATTGTGTTCGAAACATTATGAATTACCTCAAAGAGAACGGTCTATAGATATAGAGTCAACAAGGATTTATAAAACATCGTTCTTGTGAAACACAACTAGCTCTTTACTCACACGAATTGCTGAGTGCGATTGACAAGGTATTTCAGATTGATTCTGTATTTCCAGGTTTCGAGAATGCTTTTGACACTGTACCTCAGAAACGGCTAATAATCAAATTGCGTGCTTATTGAATACCGCCTCAGTTATACGACTGGATATTTGATTTCCAGTCAGAGAGGTCACGGTTCGTAGGAACTGACGGAGAGTCATCGATTAAAACAGAAGTGATTTCTGGTCCTCCCCAAGATTGTTACAGGTCCTCTGCTGTTACTTATCTATAGGAGACAAGCTGAGCAGCCGTCTTAGGTTGCTTGCAGATGATGTTGTCGTTTATCTTCTAGTTCAGTCATCAGAAGATTAAAACAAGTTGCAAAACGATTTAGGAAAGACATCTGTATGGTGCGAAAACTAGCAATTGACCACAAATAATGGAAAGTTTGAGGTCGTCCACACGAGTGCTAAAAGGAATCAGTTAAACTTCGGTTGCACGATAAATCAGTCAAATCGAAAGGCCGTAAATTCACAAAAATACCCAGGAATTACAGTTGCGAACAACTTAATTTAGAAAGAACACGTAGAAAATATTGTGGGACAGGTGAGCCAAAGACTACGATTTATTGTCAGAATACTGTAGTTAGAAGATGCAAAAGATCCACTAAAGAGACTGCCTAAACTACGCTTTTCCGTCCTCTTTTGGAGTACTGCTATGCTGTAGAGGATGCTTACCAAATAAGATTAACGGAGTACATCGAGGAAGTTCAAAGAAGAGCAGCACGCTTTGTATTAAGGAGAAATAAGGGAGAGAATGTTACGGACATGGTACAGGATTTAGGGTGGACATCATTAAAACGAAGAGGTTTCTCGCTGTGGTGGCATCTTCTCACGAAATTACGCTCACCACTTTCTCCTCAGAATGCGAAAAAAATTTACTAGCACCGACTACATACGGAGAGACGATGATTATAATAATTTAAGGGAAATCAGAGCTGACACGAAAACATATAGCTGTTCGTTTTTCCCGAACACTGTTCGAGAGTGTAATAATAGACAATTATAATGAATGTAGTTTGATAAACCCTCTGCCAGGCACATAGGTATGATTTGCAGAGTATCCATGTAGACGTAGATGGTTATGGTGGAGTTGGCTAAGGTGCGTGCAGAAAACATTAAATTTCGGAGAGTCACTTTCATGTTCCAGAGAAGCATGTGGTGTTCGTGTACTCATATTGTCGAATTATTCTTGTTCACTTTGCCACTTTAGTGAAATGCCTCCTCAAAGAACACAAGTCTGTCTGCGAACTATTCACCTCCATTTATGCTAGAAAATCAATAACTAATTGTCTCCGTTTTGGTTTGTCGTCTGAGTTTAGCTCCTGCAACATTTGAATTCTGCAAACCTTGAACTGCAGACATTTGTGGGAAATACGTGACACTGTTCACTGCGATACATTCACTTCTCTACGGGCACTACGCATGGTTTTATGGGGCCTCTTTGCTAGGTCATAGGAATGCTTTCCACCACTTCATTGTCTACGTTGACTTCTTGCGTATTGCTCCTGTCTCCCCGAGTTCCAATCTTGTGATGGTGTGGTGCCACTTTACCAAACTTGGTCTGAAAATAACTTTGAAAAATAACTATGGATGACGTTTTTGCGTATTCTGTGACACAATACGCCTTTTCTGTTGCGAATGCCACAATTTTGAATGCTAATGGCAGCGATGAACAACAACGGCTACTTCCCATTTGTTTCATTGTTGCCAACCTATCTGTAAGAGTACATTATTTTGTCTGTATGTGAATTTCTGAAACAAAGTCATTATCTATGGAAACACTTTCTTTCTTTCTTCTGGTTCTATTTATTTGGAATCAAACTGTATTATGACCACTGTCCGCCGCGAGAGGGAATGTCACCTGGTGCCTGTGTGGGAAAGTTACGCAGTAAGGAAAGTACATAACACGATCAGAGACGAGTGAGAAATCGTCGTACCGATGATACAGGTCACAAATGGGAATATCCATCGACATAAGTGACTTTGACAAATGGCAGCTTGTTTTGCCCCAGCGCCTGTGAATGAGGATCTGAGAAATGCCGAAGCCGTTCGGTTGCTTTCTTGCTTCTACGTGAATCGCTTAATAAAGGCAAGGCCTCCGGTCCAGATTGCATACCAGTCAGGCTCCTCTAAGAGTATGCTGGTAAAATAGCTCCATATTTAGCAAATATATACAACCACTCGCACACAGAAAGATCTGTACCTAAAGACTGGAAAATTGCTGAAGTCACATCAATACCCGAAAAGGGAAGTAGGAGTAATCCGTTGAATTACATGCCTATATCACTAACGTCGATTTGCAGTAGGGGTTTGGAACATATACTGTATTCGAACATTATGAAGTACCTCGAAGAAAACGATTTATTGACACATGCTCAGCACGGATTCAGAAAATATTGTTCTTGTGAAACACAAGTAGCTCTTTATAGTCATAAAGTAATGAGTGCTATCGACAGGGGATGTCAAATTGATTCCATATTTTTAGATTTCCAGAAGGCTTTCGACACCGTTCCTCACCAGCGTCTTCTAACCAAACTGCGTGCCTACGGAGTATCGCCTCAGTTGTGCGACTGGATTCGTGATTTTTTGGTGTCAGAGAGGTCACAGTTCGTAGGAATAGATGGAAATTGTTGAGGCTTACGTGGCCACTTGTTGACAAACTGCCTATTGGCTTCTGTCTCGGGTTCTTCGGCCGACGTTCATCTAATGATTTTTCTGACGTTTCGCCAGCACGAGTGGCTGGCATTGTCAAAGCTTCACCCTCCATTGCCGGTGGTGAACTGGAGCCGAGGTCGCGGGCGCAGGCTATATGTACCTGGTGCGCCAACGTCCGAGGGCTTCTCCGCGGTCATTTCCGGTGCGGTTCTCCTCTTGCTACCTGCGACGGTCGTTCGCTGCAGTACGGGAAGCCAGGATCCGTTGACCTTAAGGCTTTCCTCTTTCTTGTTCAAACTGTTCGCGTGTTTTTGTATTTCTACAGCTTCTCTGAACAAGCGCGTGTGATAGTGCTTCTCTACAGCCAGAACTTCCGTGTCGGCGAATTTTATTACATGGTCGGTCTCATTCAGTGCGTGCTCTGCCACGGCCGATTTCTCCACCTGCCCCAACCTGCAATGTCGCTTATGCTCTTTGATCCTGGTGTTAATGGATCGTCCAGTCATTCCGACATAAACTTTTCCGCATGTGCATGGTATGCGGTATATTCCCGACATTGCAAGTGGGTCTCTTTTCTCCTTCGCCGATCTAGGACACTCTTTGATCTTCCTTGTTGGTTTGAAAATCGTCTTTACGCCATGTTTGCGCAATATACGGCCGATTCTGTCCGTCACTCTGGGAATGTATGGCAGAAAGGCCGTACCCGACAATTCTTTTTCCGGTTCCTTACTTCGCCGAGGGTTGGCCTCTGTTACACTTCTAATATAATTTGTGGAGTAACCATTGCTCCTCAGGACAGTTTCCAGGTGTTGCATTTCTCGTTTGAGGTGTTGCGGCTCACATTTTCGTCCTGCTCTCGTTACGAGCGTACTAATCATGCCTCTTTTCTGGCTCGGGTGGTGGTTTGACAGTTTGTGCACGTATCGGTCCGTGTGAATCGGTTTTCGATACACGCTGTGTCCCAGATCTTCGCCGTCCCTTGTGACCAGAACATCTAGAAATGGCAGTTTCTTGTCCTTTTCTACTTCCATGGTAAATGTTATGTTGGCATGGAGGCTGTTCAAGTGTCTTAGGAAGTCACTGAGCTGTTCTTCACCATGGCTCCACACCACGAAAGTATCATCGACGTACCTGTACCACACCTTAGGTTTGCAAGTCGCCGAGTCCAGTGCCTGTGCTTCGAATTGTTCCATGAAGAAGTTGGCCACCACTGGACTGAGAGGACTACCCATGGCGACGCCTTCCAGCTGTTCGTAGAAATCGCCATTCCACGTGAAATAGCTCGTGGTGAGACATACATGGAAGAGCTTTCTGATGTCTAGCGGAAAAATGGAACCGATGTGCTCCAGAGCGTCACTGAGTGGCACTTTCGTAAATAACGAAACAACATCAAAGCTGACCAGGATGTCGTTTGGTGCAAGTTTCAGTTTCTTCAGCTTCTCAATAAAATGTCCTGAGTCCTTAATGTATGTGTCGGTCTTCCCCACGTGTGGCTGGAGCAGAGAGGCCAAGTGTTTTGCCAGTTTATATGTCGGTGATCCAGGAGCGCTAACGATCGGTCTCAGTGGAACGTTGTTCTTATGGATCTTGGGTAATCCATACAGCCGAGGTGGTAGGGCTTCTGTGTTGCGCAGGTTTCTCTGTATGTCCGCCGGCAGAGAAGACGCCTTGATTAATCGATTCGTATTCCGTGTGATACGTTGCGTCGGATCTGCGCTTAGTTTTCGGTACGTCGTCGGATCTAATAGGTCTCGGATCTTTTGCTCATAATCTTCGTTGGTACTGCCTGCCGATAAGGGGAATGCGACCGTCGTAATGAAGACCGAAGATCCTGGTCAGCTTTGATGTTGTTTCGTTATTTACGAAAGTGCCACTCAGTGACGCTTTGGAGCACATCGGTTCCATTTTTCCGCTAGACATCAGAAAGCTCTTCCATGCATGTCTCACCACGAGCTATTTCACGTGGAATGGCGATTTCTACGAACAGCTGGAAGGCGTCGCCATGGATAGTCCTCTCAGTCCAGTGGTGGCCAACTTCTTCATGGAACAATTCGAAGCACAGGCACTGGATTCGGCGACTTGCAAACCTAAGGTGTGGTACAGGAACGTCGATGATACTTTCGTGGTGTGGAGCCATGGTGAAGAACAGCTCGTGACTTCCTAAGACACTTGAACAGCCTCCATGCCAACATAACATTTACCATGGAAGTAGAAAAGGACAAGAAACTGCCATTTCTAGATGTTCTGGTCACAAGGGACGGCGAAGATCTGGGACACAGCGTGTATCGAAAACCGATTCACACGGACCGATACGTGCACAAACTGTCAAACCACCACCCGAGCCAGAAAAGAGGCATGATTAGTACGCTCGTAACGAGAGCAGGACGAAAATGTGAGCCGCAACACCTCAAACGAGAAATGCAACACCTGGAAACTGTCCTGAGGAGCAATGGTTACTCCACAAATTATATTAGAAGTGTAACAGAGGCCAACCCTCGGCGAAGTAAGGAACCGGAAAAAGAATTGTCGGGTACGGCCTTTCTGCCATACATTCCCAGAGTGACGGACAGAATCGGCCGTATATTGCGCAAACATGGCGTAAAGACAATTTTCAAACCGACAAGGAAGATCAAAGAGTGTCTTAGATCGGCGAAGGAGAAAAGAGACCCACTTGCAATGTCGGGAATATACCGCATACCATGCACATGCGGAAAAGTTTATGTCGGAATGACTGGACGATCCATTAACACCAGGATCAAAGAGCATAAGCGACATTGCAGGTTGGGGCAGGTGGAGAAATCGGCCGTGGCAGAGCACGCACTGAATGAGACCGACCATGTAATAAAATTCGCCGACACGGAAGTTCTGGCTGTAGAGAAGCACTATCACACGCGCTTGTTCAGAGAAGCTGTAGAAATACAAAAACACGCGAACAGTTTGAACAAGAAAGAGGAAAGCCTTAAGGTCAACGGATCCTGGCTTCCCGTACTGCAGCGAACGACCGTCGCAGGTAGCAAGAGGAGAACCGCACCGGAAATGACCGCGGAGAAGCCCTCGGACGTTGGCGCGCCAGGTACATATAGCCTGCGCCCGCGACCTCGGCTCCAGTTCACCACCGGCAATGGAGGGTGAAGCTTTGACAATGCCAGCCACTCGTGCTGGCGAAACGTCAGAAAAATCATTAGATGAACGTCGGCCGAAGAACCCGAGACAGAACCCAATAGGCAGTTTGTCAATAGACGGAAAGCCATCGAGTAAAACAGAAGTAATATCCGGCGTTCCCCAAGGAAGTGCTATAGGCCCTCTATTGTTCCTGATCTATATTAACGACATAGGAGACAATCTGAGTAGCCGCCTTAGATTGTTTGCAGATGATGCTGTCATTTACCGTCTTGTAAAGGCATCAGATGATCAAAACTACTTGCAAAATGATTTAGATAAGATATCTATATGGTGCGAAAAGTGGCAATTGACCCTGAATAAGGAAAAGTGTGAAGTTATTCACATGAGTACTAACAGAAATTAGCTAAATTTCGATTACTTGAAAAGTCACACAAATCTGAATGCTGTAAATTCAACTAAATGCTTGGGGTTTACAATTACAAATAACCTAAGTTGGAACGATCACATAGATAATATGGGTAGAGCAAAGCAAAGACTGCGATTCATTGGCAGAACACTTAGAAGGTGCAACAGATCTGCTAAAGAGACTGCTTACGCTACACTTGTGCACCTCATTCTGGAGTATGGCTGTGCGGTGTGGGATCCGTATTAAGTGGGACTGACGGATGATATTGAAGAAGTTCAAAGAAGGGCGGCTCGTTTTGTATTATTGCGGAATAGGGGAGATAGTGTCACAGGCATGATACGTGAATTGGGGTGGCAGTCATTAAAACAAAGGCGTTTTTCGTTGCGAAGGGATCTTCTCATGAAATTTCAATCACCAGTTTTCTCCTCCGGTTGCGAAAGCGTTCTGTTGGCGTCCACTTACACAGGTAGAAATGATCATCTCGATAAAATGAGAGAAATCAGTGCTCACACAGAAAATTTTTAAGTGCTCGTTTTCCCCGCGTGCCGTTCGAGAGTGGAACGGTAGAGAGACAGATTGAAGGTGGGTCATTGAACCCTCTGCCAGGCACTTTATTGTGAATAGCAGAGTAATCACGTAGATGTATATGTAGAACATCTATGGAAAGTGGTTGCAGGACGGTGAAACCACGACAAAGCGACAAGATGTTCTTCACAGAACGTGGAGATAGTGGAGATAGGAGCTTTGCCTACTCCCTAAAGCAGGACAGATGGGGGTCTGCGGCGTATCTAACGGTTGAGTGCAGGACTGTCACAGGCACTAGTGTTTCGTAGCGTGGCGTTCACGGCGCATTGTTGAACTTGTAGCTCCGCAGCAGACAATCGCTACATGTTGTCATAATCAGCCAATGACATCGTCAGCTACGATTGTAGGTGATGCAGGATCGTCATTATAGGACAGTGGATTAACGGAAATGTGTTGTCTGTTGGAAGAAGCCGGCCGGAGTGGCCGAGCGGTTAAAGGCGCTACAGTCTGGAACCGCACGACCGCTACGGTCGCAGGTTCGAATCCTGCCTCGGGCATGGATGTGTGTGATGTCCTTAGGTTAGTTAGGTTTAAGTAGTTCTAAGTTCTAGGGGACTGATGACCACAGATGTTAAGTCCCATAGTGCTCAGAGCCATTTGAACCATTTGTTGGAAGAATCCCCTTTCTGATTACACCGATCCGGATGTGTCCGGATGTACCGTCATTCAGGCATGCGTTCTGAAGGTGGACCAACATGGTGTTTATCAGGTGTTCGCACTGTTTCGCCGCAGATATATTTTACATCCATTACAGAAAATACATTTGTTCTCAGAATAATATACTAATAAAATAATAATAATACAATAGGTTGTGGACTGTCACGCGAGATTATGTGTACGGTACGTTAAATTTTACGTATTGTTACGTAGCTGTGCCGAGTCGTCTATCTAAAGAAAATCTGTAAGTCAGTTCGTTGACGATTTCACACAGTTCAGTGTCCGTAAATATTGTAAAGTTCTATTTCCTACCTTTTAGTTGCTCGTGGCTGGTCCCGGCGGAGGTTCGAGTCCTCCCTCGGGCATGGGTGTGTGTGTTTGTCCTTAGGATAATTTAGGTTGAGTAGAGTGTAAGCTTAGGGACTAATGACCTTAGCAGTTAAGTCCCATAAGATTTCACACACATTTCAACATTTTTTCTTGTGAGGTCTATTATGCCACCACTTCTTTCAGTAGTTATTCCCGTGTTAGCTATAACGGAGACGCATCGGACATTTTTTTTTTTGCTAAGTCTTCTTGACTTAAAACTGGCTTGCAATATTAATTAACACACTAACGCTTGTATAATTCATTATATATCTACTGCATGTTATTTATGTAAAACTCTGCTCCATTTTCACAAATAAATCAAGAGTTTTCCTCAGCTCACGCAAGAACAAGCGAGGAGACCGCCACGAAAAAGAGTAACAAAAACGGAACATATCAATTCACATTTTCTGTTCTAGTCATGTTCCTCTGTCATTGTCAATGATTATACAGTTTGTTTTGTAAAATCGCAGCTAAGTTTTCCAATAAATAATACTTTTGCTTATAAATTTTTAAAATGATAAATTCTTTATCACCTACTTCACACCATTACATTAGTCATGGAATTTGTTCACTAATTAACTGACGCTACTGAACGATTACTGTTATTAGAAATTTGAATAGCAATAGTCTTCTGTTTTAATTTGAAACCCGCCAGCGAGTCCTGTAACGTCATCTCTGGACTCGCCGGCGCCGTGTGCTCCCAGACCGGACTCGTGAGGCTCCACCGCTGCCCGTTCAACTGAAAACTCGTCACTTGCGTCTGTTGCCAGGTCCAAGTCGACTCGACCAGGGCACAAGTAAGAGTGAATACACGAGTTCGCAAGTATAATCGCGGACTGGCGGCATTGCCGCTGCATATGCAGCCGTTGGGCATGATTAGAGTCGCACTCCATCGAAACTACGGTTCGACAGTTTTGATACACTACATAAATGACGTAGTAATTGGCACCATTACCGGCAGTATCAGTAACAATGGTAGAATGACCGACATCTCAAGATATTATAATTTATGCCCATTCCTCCAAATTTTGAAGCACTACATATTCATATTTTAAAAAGAAGACACCTTTCTTTGTCACTAACGGTTCGGTGTACAAATAATTAATTATAATGAGTAAAGTAATTTTACTAGCTGAAGAATATATATATATATATATATATATATATATATATATATATATATATATATATATGACGTTGTAATATGTATGTATACAGGGCTATTCAGACAGAAAGAACAGATTTCAAACATTTATTACTTCCAAACTACAAAACATAGAAACACAATTCCAATGTCCCTGGAAAGAGAAAAGTTCAAATTGTTATGCATTCTATGTGAGCATCATATGTTACACGAAAAATATCAAAACGGTGGCACATTTCCTGCCTCACCCGAAGCAGCTGGTCTCTCGTTATCAAATTCACACGGTCTCTTAATTTAACCCTACGGATAAAAGTCACAAGGTGTGAGGTTTGGAGATCTTGGAGGCCGCCGGCGATGAAATTCATGTTCGGGCCTCCTCTTCAATGCCAACCTCCTAGAATGGTATCAATCAGGCAACATCAGTCGTTATAACGGTACTTTGCGGGCAGGCGTGTCAATTAGCATCATATTAATTAAAATCGGGGACAAATAGACTTTATTTTGAAAGAATTAAAAAGGGGAAAGTAATACGAAACTTTAATAACTGCACGGTGTTACTAAGAAGCAATATAATGAAAAGTAATAAAAAGCAAAGTAGCAAAGACCAAGCGGGACAGAAATATTTAGGGCCGCGTTTGTTTTTTAATACATATAAAAGAACATGTAACACATTATTGAGCTCTCTACCTTCAGTTATCGCGATCGGGCTAGTCGATGAAAAAGTGGTACGCGACTGCGAAATTCGTTAAGCAGATTATTTAAAGACCATTCAAGCACGTTTAAAATACATTACGTGTGACGAAGTGATCAGAGACGTTTATTGTCGGGTGGAGTGAAAATAAATCCGACAACATAATTCGAACTTTGTGTTACCTGGGAAAAATAGGGAAACTATTATGGTTGTGAAACCCACGAAAGTTGTGCGCAACGGAAAGCTATAGTTTACGTAATTCTGCATTTTATAAAATGGTGAAACGCGTGTGCGCGGTACATTAATAGAATCTTATCCTTGGACAGTTTCGTGGGTAACTGATACAAACAACGCGCCAGTATAAAACATAGTTCGCATATTAACTACCAGATATTAATTAAAGGGGACCTAAAATACTAAAAAAGAAGGATAGGATCATCACCTCCAATCCCGATTCATATTTCATATTTAATTATTGAAAAGAGAAGTGTTAATAAACAAACTACATTTCAATTTTATCCACGATTTTGCCTTTATTACGTAGTCTTGACTACATGATAAACAATATCTGTGGAAGTTGTATGCAACGTATCGTCATAATATTTAGCCAACCAATATTGTGGGACACCAAAAAGTAAATGCATGAAATTGTTCTTACAGAGGATGTATAATGTGTGAGTGCGACGGACTATATTGAGAAACTGAACATCCATTACGTACTTGCATGTTTACCTGCGAAAATGGTCCTTGTCGGTACATAAGCATAGAGCTCGAATAGAATCGCTGGAACATTGCAAACCAACCATATTAATCGAACATCTAAATACGCATAATGCTGGTACCACCAGGATGTGTTCTTTCTTCTCACCCCCGTGGCAGTAATTGAATTATGAGTCAGCCGGGAAATACATTTAAATCAATTGACGACCATTGAGTTAGCGTCACGAATTTTCAAACGTCCATTGCCATGTATGAAGGGGAGTGACACCACGAGTGTCAACGTCGATCGAGGGGTGTCGTCGTGGCCGTATTGAATGACATTGAGCGGTTACATCGTTCTTACAGATGCATAAAAACTTGAACTTTTCTCTTTCCAGCAACGTTGGAATTGTGTTCCTATCTATATATGTGTCTGTTCAGAGGATATCTGACAATTAGGTAGACATACACACACTTTGAATGCGTTACCGAGTCTGTTGACGACAGTACCAGAAAACATGACATGGGGATGAAGCGTATTTTCTAAACCGTAATTATTTGTTAAGATAAGTTTACAACATTCTTCTAAAATGTTACAGAAATGAACGATAAGCTACACAACTCGTTGTCAGCCCATAAAATAAAGTTGCCATCACCAAAAACAATACAGGAAAAGGGAACTTTTTGGTCACAGAGATGTAAGTCATCCCGAATGAGATTTTCACTCTGCAGCGGAGTGTGCGCTGATATGAAACTTCCTGGCAGATTAAAACTGTGTGCCCGACCGAGACTCGAACTCGGAACCTTTGCCTTTCGCAGGCAAGTGCTCTACACACTGAGCTACCGAAGCACGACTCACGCCCGGTACTCACAGCTTTACTTCTGCCAGTACCTCGTCTCCTACCTTCCAAACTTTACAGAAGCTCTCCTGCGAACCTTGCAGAACTAGCACTCCTGAAAGAAAGTATATTGCGGAGACATGGCTTAGCCACAGCCTGTGGGATGTTTCCAGAATGAGATTTTCACTCTGCAGCGGAGTGTGCGCTGATATGAAACTTCCTGGCAGATTAAAACTGTGTGCCCGACCGAGACTCGAACTCGGGACCTTTTCCTTTCGCAGGCAAGTGCTCTACACACTGAGCTACCGAAGCACGATTCACGCCCGGTACTCACAGCTTTACGTCTGCCAGTACCTCGTCTCCTACCTTCCAAACAGAGCTTCTGTAAAGTTTGGAAGGTAGGAGACGAGGTACCGGCAGAAGTAAAGCTGTGAGTACCGGGCGTGAGTCGTGCTTCGGTAGCTCAGTGTGTAGAGCATTTGCCTGCGAAAGGCAAAGGTCCCGAGTTCGAGTCTCGGTCGGGTACACAGTTTTAATCTGCCAGGAAGTTTCATATAACAGTGACTTTGCTGTGCGCCCAGTTATCGATCGATGCACATATGTTTCCTCATGACAGAGATGGAATGAAAAACAATACAACCTTTTTCTTTCCACTGGAGGTAATTCGTAGTATACGTTTTTCATCTGGGGCTTGAAGTATAGCACGAAACTTACTGCAGACGTCACCACTTCTCTGGTGGAACACATTTGTATCTGTGTGCACTACATCAATTAATTTTCGTCGTACTCACTCCACAGTCTCACAAAACACAGCTTCGGTAAAGGCCATCTGATTCCGACTATTGGTCATTTCACCTTGTCAGTGTTACTATACAACGGCAAGGTCGTGTAAAATTTCGTACTAAGTAGCGACTAGCCTCACACTGCTGTACGCCTCAGCAAGAGGGAACCAGTCGACGATTGGGGAGTGACTGAAGCCCCACTGCTTTCACACTCGTCATACTCGAGGAATCTCAGCGGGAAGGAGCACTCCGTCTTCAGGCCACGAGAGGCCTATCGGGACCATCCGACCGCCGTGTCATCCTCCGAGGAGGATGCGGATAGGAGGGGCGTGGGGTCAGCACACTGCTCTCCCGGTCGTTATGATGGTATTCTTGACCGAAGCCGCTACTATTCTGCCGAGTATCTCCTCAATTGGCATCACGAGGCTGAATGCACTCCGAAAAACGGCAACAGCGCATGGCGGCTGGATGGTCACCCACCCAAGTGCCGGCCAAGCCCAACAGCGCTTAACTCCGGTGATCTTACAGGAACCGGTGTATCCAGTGTGGTAAGGCCGTTGCCATACAGCTGGAAGGAGAGAAGACGATAAAGCACTGACTTAGCAGCGGTGGATTGACTTGTAAGACTACCCCAATATTATGTTCGTGCTCTCTCCATTTATGACCTCATAACTAGAATACGTTCTGGTTCATAGCTTTCCTCTCTACCAGATCTGCCTGCTGAAGATGTTCGATACACGAAACGCATGTAGATATTTATTAAATAAATGTTTTCGTACGGCTGTACAGTTTTTGTGCTTTCAAACAATTTTGTTCCATGAAAACTATGAAAATATATGCGAAAAAGCCACAGTCTTACTACACAGTTTTTTTTCAGCGTCAAATGAATGAGCATGCTTTACTGCGTTATTAAAACGGTTGTTTGAAGGAATTCCTCTCTGTGCTGAGACATATTAGCCTGCAGTTTTTCTAGGTGGGACGATGTCGGGAGTGCCTTAGAAACACCACATTGCTCATCACCTCAGAAGCAAATTAACATTTAACAACACTAAATCCACCAGTACTACATAAAATATAATTCAACAGTAGAATAAAAACAGTATGACAATTGTAATATACAGTTCCTTTTCCCTACGAATGAATGACGGATAGCTGACACAGTAATGCAGACTTTAGTCTCACGTGATAATCGGAACAGTAAAGGAGCAAATTTTGTCACAGTATGAGTTTGAAGCATGCTACGCCAGAAATAGCTTTTCACATTGAAAACCACAAGTTTCTACACTTCTCTGTGTTTCGGAAACGTAGAGCTCAGCAAAGAACAGTAAGACTAAAAATAGCTGTTACAGAGGAGTAATAGTAATCGTGAAACTTTCTGGCAGATTAAAACTGTGTGCCGGACCGAGACTCGAACCCGGGACCTTTGCCTTTCGCGGGAAAGTGCCCTACCAACTGAGCTACCCAATCACGACTCACGCCCCGTCCTCACAGCTTTACTTCCGCCAATACCTCGTCTCCTACCTACAAAACTTTGCAGAAGCTCTGCTGCGAAGTTTGGAGGGTAGGAGACAAGGTACTGGCGGAAGTAAAGCTGTGAGGACGGGGCGTGAGTCGTGCTTGGGTAGCTCAGTTGGTAGAGCACATGCCCGCGAAAGGCAAAGGTCCCGAGTTCGAGTCTCGGTCCGGCACACAGTTTTAATCTGCCAGAAAGTTTCATATCAGCGCATACTCCGCTGCAGAGTGAAAATCTCATTCTTTAATAGTAATCGTGTTTCCTGAACTCCATCCATTATTGGAATAGAAAGAAACCTCAACGTACGATACTATAAAAAGTATGGCTTGCCGCATATTGGACAGCGAACCGTAGATTAAACTTATGAGCGAAGCTGTGACCGTACAGCTACACTTTGTGACAGTCGATTTTTGACATACTCCGTAGTTTCATTTGAACTTAATCAGCATAAAGGTAAGACAAATGACATTTGACACCATCTTACAGTGGTAAAGAAGGTAGTACGATTAGCATGAACGTCGAGTCACGTGTCATCCAGTAAGTCACACATATGTGTCTATGTAGACCTTCCCGGCGTATTAGTATATCAAATTATTGTTGGGCTTCCAGCCGGATCAAACTGTCATCTGAACACAATATTTCAGCGGTCCACCTGGGCGCCATCATGAGGTGAGAAAAGCTACGCTGCTCTCACCGATAACTGATTCAACTCTCAAATGACTGCACCTTTATATGCATCGGAAGTACAACAGCGCATGCGCTAAATACAGCTCGCACGCGCTCAATCATTCCTGCTGCCCTGGCTCAAAAAGAGTTGCAGCGTCTCCGGTGGTGAATATGGAACTCTTAGACACATTGTTTACAGGAAATCGACTCATACCGACAGGGTTTTACATGCTACAAATTGCCATCCATATTTTCAACGTTCAAGAGTCCTTCGGACCTTGGTGAAACGAGCATATGCTGTCTCGGATTCTGAGAATTCACCACAGGAGCTGCAACATCTTAAGGACGCGTTCAATAATAACAGCTATATGGACGGACAAATTCGACGTGATTTTGAGTTTCGACCTCCTCCTGAACCTTCTTCTGAAAACACCTTTATGTCTGTGGCTTTTCTTCTGTATGCTGCGAATGTGTCCGCCAAGATAGGTAGACTTCTGGAGAAATATGAGATTCTAAACATGCTGCGTGGTGTCTGTTTGTTCTATATCGTGTCTCCCTACCACTTGCTGGTAAGGAGACGCCAGGCCACACATGACATGTAGAATTCAGAAGAGTTCACTGAGACTGGCGATGATATAACCAAATACTTAATGATTTCAGCGTCAGCTCCACTGCACTCCCTGTAAAAGAATCTTAATACTAACTAAATTTAGTGGAAGGGGTTCAAGGCTTTCCTATTTTTAGTTAGCTGGTAAAATAACGTCGAAAAAGCAGTTATGTTTACCATTGGAAATTTTATTCCACTCACAAAACATTGTTTATAAATTGCACTATTGATAAAAGGAAATGTTTTAATACAGGATGGTAAAAACCAACTGCGTTCAACAAAAATGTGAACGAATATTCCCTGAATGGGTTTCCAAGTTCTACAATGGATCGAAGGATGACCTACGCCATATCACATCTATAATCTAGGTTTAAATTAAGTTTCACAAGAGAGAAAACTATCAAAATGGTCTACAGTGACCCTCAATTATCTTTAATTACTTATCTAACTTGTCATAAATTACAGTGGCTGATGTGGCTTCTCAATAACTATATAACAGAAAAATCATCGAGTTTCAGATTTTTACTTCAAGTGGCAAATGTGAACACCATGAGCTTTAATTGACGATCGACACTAGTATTACGCAAAAAGGGATGTAACAGATGAGACTTCTGCTGTTCTGAGTGAAGCTTTATGCGCTGTTATGCAGCATCGCGTGCGTTCATTACCTTGTCGGTGTTCGTCAGGGGGCGGAGGAGAGCACAGCTCCGCTCACCTCGCCGTCTCCGAAGCAACTCTCCAGCAACCATCTCCTAACTTCTTCTTACTACAATTTACCGAAGTTGGTTTAAAAAAAACTATCTGGCTGTGTTTTCATCTGGCCGATCAGGGTCTCAATGTTAACCTTAAGCTCCGCCTACAAAAATTCTATCCATCCAATGAGAAACGTTATACTTTTCGTGGTGGGGCAATGTTTTTAAAGTTTGCAACGTAACAGAGACGAGAAAAAGTCTCACGCTAAAACTTGCAGCTGGTGTGGGCCTTTTAGCGTTATCGTAAGATCTATACTGTTCTTTTGGAGGGTCTATCTTTTAACATGGGCTGGGGGGTGGTCCTAACGTAACAGAGACGCGAAAAGTCTCACGCTAAAACTTGCGGGTGGTGTAGCCCTTTTTGTGTTATCGTAAGATCTATAGTGTTCTTCTGGAGGGCTCTAGCTTTTAACATGGGCTGGGGGGGTGGTCCTGAGGTAACAGAGACGCGAAAAAGTCTCACGCTAAAAACTTGCAGGTGGTGTCCTGCGGTTAGCTGGCGACGTGGGTGTCCGTCCGTCCCTTATCGTAGGGCCTTCCACCTTAACACGGTTGTGCTCTCAGCATCTGTTCTCGTTTCTCCCCTCGGAACTGCGTCTGTCTCACGGTGGGAAGGTATGACATGCATTTAGGCATTCTTGTGTTAGTCTGTGGTATTCCATTTGCTCACTCGTTACTCGTATTACTTTGGTTAATTTAATGTCACGATTTATTCGGAGCTATGTGACATACTACTGAATTTGCTTATCATGTCAGGGTTTTCATGGAAGGTGTTGGATTTGCCTGACACCTTACAAGATCACATGAGTTTTTCGTCCGCCACCTAAGATTCGAGCACTTGTTGGCTCTGTTAAAGATGGTTTAGGTTTGAGGAAGTCTGGCATTTACAAAATACTGTGTGAGTTCGGGAAAATTTACATCGGCCAAACTATTCGTACCGTCAACGACACGTGTATTGAACATCATCGCCATACGCGATTATTACGACCCGATAAATCAGCGGTGGCTGAGCATTGCCTTACAGAGAGATACAGGACGCTATACAATGAGACGCAGGTAGTTGCAAATGCTTCACGGCACTGGGATTGTGTTTTAAAAGACTCTGTCGAAATCAGAAAAAATGGTTCAAATGGCTCTGAGCACTATGGGACTCAACTGCTGTGGTCATAAGTCCCCTAGAACGTAGAACTACTTAAACCTAACTAACCTAAGGACATCACACACATCCATGCCCGAGGCAGGATTCGAACCAGCGACCGTAGCGGTCGTGCGGTTCCAGACTGTAGCACCTTTAACCGCTCGGCCACTCCGGCCGGCGTCGAAATCAGAATAGCAGATAATATCATTAATCGTGGTAATGGATAACCGTTAAGTAAAACATGGAATCCTGTTTTATTAGATATGAAGAAACAATGGCATCTGAATCGGCCGGCTATGAACAATTATTTGTAACGATAAACCGTTTTAACAGTATTTACCACCGGAGGCGCTGCAACTCTTTTTGCGGCAGAAGGCAGCAGGAATGTTTGAGCGCGTGTGCAGTGTATTTAGTGCATGCGCTGTTGTACTTCCGATGCATATAAAGGAGCAGTCATTTGAGAGTGGAATCAGCCACGCGGATCCTGTACAACCTTATTCCGTTCCCCCACCTCCTCCTTTTCCTCGAACGAATACGGATCCTTTACACTTCCCGGAAACTCGATGCTCCTCACCTGCTTGTCTCTCACATCCTCTCCCACGCCCGACCGCTGCCGCGCCTGTATTTCTACATCCCACCTGCTCTCCATCTCTCCACTCTCCTTTCCCTCTACCAAAGTGGCTTCCGCCAGCTCCCCCTCCCTGATGATGTCCTGCTCCCCTCCATCTACCCCTCTTATCAACTTGGATCCCCCCCTCCCACTTCCTGAGTTTTTTCCTCAGAGCACCCTCTCTCCCTTCTCTCTCCTATCCCTCCCTCTTCCCTTCCTCCCCCCTCCTCCCCCGGGCTTCCCCTACCCACCCGTACCTTCCTTCCACCCCATCTCCCTTCCCATTGGCATCTCTGCTCTCCCCTCTCCCTCCCTCACCACCTTCTTCCCTTCTTGGCAGGTCCATGGTCTTGCACACGTTAAGTGGACATTCGCGCGCCGGAGATCATCGCCATCGTTTTAGTGTGTGTGCCGTCGTGTTTGTGCCTCAGTGTTTTTCGCCACCCACGCTCCACCGTTCACGTGTCATCTCCATCATCAGCGTCCGTGTGCAGAGCCAACAGTTTCTTTAGTTGTCTTCATGTGTGAACGGCCTCGTATTATTCATTACTGTGTCTACTGTTTTTTTCCCCCCCACTTTGTTCTGTATATTCCGTGTCTCCATTGTTTTCCTTTTGTAATACTTGTGGCTGAAGAGCAGCGTACTGTGCTGCTGTCAGCCCACCCTATGTAAGGTGTTAAATAACAATAAAGAAAAAAAAGAGTGGAATCATTTATCAGTGAGAGCAGCGGAGCTTTTCTCATCTGATGATGGCGGCCAGGTGGACTGCTTAAATATTGTGTTGAGATGACAGTTTGATCCGGCTGGAAACCCGACAAGAATTTGACACACATCATATGTCTCGGTTTGATACGTGTGATCACAAAAACTACGTGCAGTCCACAGCGGATAGCCAGAAGAGCAGACTGGGAGAACTGCAACACAGACAGCTCGGAGCAGTCGTTGCCTCCCCCGTTGGAGTGAACCTTACACGTGACCCAATCAGGCTCTCGGCCCAGGCACACCCGTGCTGCCTCCAGGGATGGCCTTCCTGATCCGTTAGCCGATGGTCTGATACGCCGTGTGGGCTGATTGCTTCTCACAGGGGTATTTCACTGCACTAGAGAGAGAACGCAGCACACACGAACAGGCTTCCAGTCACTACCCTTCTTACCCTGCTTCCTACGGAATCTTCAGAAGCGTTACTGTATATCACTTTTACTACTAAATACGTACTTACGACAACCGTGGTCTAGGTATAGCATATTTCACTAACGAATGCTAACCAATTGTAAAATTATAAATATTTTAGAATTTTATACGAAATTGTTGTGCATTGTCTTAATCCCATTTAACGCTAAAAATGTTTTATAATGCGAGGAGCGGTTTCGGTCGATTAATTACCATCATCAGATCACATGTAGTAATATAAATGCAACTAGCAGTGACCAGCACCGTTGCACGTGCATAAAATTCTTATTTTAAATCCTCTGGTAAAATCTTTTATGTTCAGTCACGCTGTCCGTGAGAGAAATTGAAACATAGTCTGTACAGCGTTGTAATTTTTTTGTACAATCAAACGTCTAAGTAATTATACCCGTTACAGTCAGCAGCTCCAAACAGAAATTTGTCATACAAGGTGTACTTGTAGTTACTGACTGCAACGAATATGATTGTATAGAAGTTTCAGTACGTACCATTTTTACGCCACTGTACAAGCTCTTTGTTTCAAGTAATGTCACAAACAGCATGACTGGACATACCAGATTCTACCTGAACATTGTAAAATAAAAACGCTCTGGACGATGCAATGGTGTTGCACGCAGTTAGTAGCACTTGTATCACTAAACTGAAACTGAACTTCGCCCGAATGGACCTGGGAAGGCCCATCGGTTTCGACCGGCCGCCGTGTCATCCTCACCCACAGGCGTCACTAGATACGGATAGAGGGCCATGAGGTCAGCACAGCGCTCTCCCGGCCGTATGTCAGTTTCCGAGACCGGAGCCGCTATGTCTCAATCAAGTAGTTCCTCAGTTTGCCTCACAAGGGCTGAGTGAACCCCACTTGTGAACAGCGCTCGGCAGACCGTATGGTCACCCATTCAAGTGCTAGCCCAGCCCGACAGCGCTTAACTTCGGTGATGTGACGGAAACCGGTGCTACGACTGCGGCAAGGCCGTTGGCACTTGCATCACTATATGTGGCAAATCCTCATTTGCAGTTACTGACTAAACCGAAAATAATTACAGAGGCGTTTCGTTGTGTGAAAAATTTGCAACTGTGTACAGACTCTATGTTGCAACTGCTGTCACGGATAGCGTGGCTGAATACAACAGATTTTACCTGAGGATTTAAAATAAGAATGTTGCGGACCATGTAACGATGTTGCACACCGGTAGTTGAATTTATAATACTACACGTGACCTGCAGATGGTAGTTAAGCTACTGCAACTGGTTCTCACTTTGTAAAAAAATTTTTGGCGTTAAACGCGATTGAGAAAATTTCTGAAAAGTTTACGATGTTTTCAGGAAGGTTTTTAAAAGTGTTTTAATTTTGTATTTAGTTACCTGCTTACGATCACTTTCTCCTGTTGTATGGTATATATATTCAAAAGTGGTAACGTCTTCTTTCTCAGGTTCAATCCCAGCGACGCCTTACATATTGAATAAAAATATCATCAAGCTGCCAAAGGCCGTGTCAAAATAGGCGGAGAAACATATAGACGTTGAGGGCACACTCTTCCTCTCAGAATGAGTAACTCCCCGTAAAATGAGGTTCAAAATGGCTCTGAGCACTATGCGACTTAACTTCTGAGGTCATCAGTCGCCTAGAACTTAGAACTAATTAAACCTAACTAACCTAAGGACATCACACACATCCATGCCCGAGGCAGGATTTGAACCGGCTACCGTAGCGGCCGCTCGGTTCCAGACTGTAGCGCCCAGAACCGCACGGCCACTACGGCTGGCGTAAAAAGAGGAATGGTCTACAATGGTCTACGGCAGGAGGATGAAGAAGTTAATCTAAACCACTAAATCAAAGACGAGTAATATACATCCACCGGATGTGTGTCATTTAGTTGAAATACTATCATCATGCTCTGTCAATCGACACAAAAAATATTCCGCATTAGTCCATCATTCGAAACTCCGCCAGAGGACTGCTAGGTAGTCGTAGTGTGGAACGTCAGAAGTGATTGTCAAAAAAAATGGTTCAAATGGCTCTGAGCACTATGTGACTCAACTGCTGTGGTCATCAGTCCCCTAGAACTTAGAACTACTTAAACCTAACTAACATAAGGACATCACACACATCCATGCCCGAGGCAGGATTCGAGCCTGCGACCGTAGCAGTCGCACGGTTCCGGACTGCGCGCCTAGAACCGCGAGACCACCGCGGCCGGCAAGTGAATGTCACAAGGAAATTAGAAAATCTGAAAATGGAAATGCAATGACTCAGTCTAGATATAGTAGAAGAGAGTTAAATGAAATGGAAAAAAGATAACTATTCCTGATCAGAATACAGAGTAGTATCATCAGCGGCAGAATATGGTGTATCTGGAGCACGACTGATAATCATTAGGAAGGTAGAACAAGGAGTGAGTTACTGTGAACAGCTTAGTGATAGTACCATTCTGATCTAGATTGACAGCCAACAAACACGAATACCAATGATTCAACTATATACTCCAGTGTCTCAATCAAATGATGAAGACATTTCCTGAAGATATAAGCATGTAAAAGTCTAATAACCATAAGGGTGAGGACGCTCTGCTTAAGGAACGTAAAGAAGAGTGATACAGGAGAATAACAGCCCAATAGTAGGAGTGAGAAAACAAAGAGACTCCTTGACTTCAGCAATAAATTGCAACTAGTAACAGAAAATAAACTGTTCAAAAGTCAAAGCACAGAGATGTATATTTGGAGAAGGCCTGAAGTAACGAGACGATATCAATTGTGTTACATCATGTACAGACAGACATTCCGTAATCTGATGTTGGATTACAAGGCCTATCCAGAGTAGGCGTAGAGTCAGTTCAGAATGTAGTAAAGATAAAGAGTAAATTCAAATTTAACTGAATTGTCAGGAAGATCAGTGAGTAAGGACTGGATACTGAACTGTTGAGAAATGATTATGCGTCTACTTTAAGACTTTAGTCGTTGCGGTAATACAACAATAGGGCATAGGCAGTTCAGTAGAAGAGGAATGACCGTCTCAAAAAAGGTAATTATAGCAGTTGGAATCACAAATATAGGTACAAGAAGGGTAAACATGAAGAAACTGTGGGTGACGGAAGAGGTACTTGAATGGCAAAACGAGAGAAGGGAGTACAAAAATAAGGAGAAGTAAAAGTGTCATTACTGAGAAACTTAACATCAAATTTGGGAGGGGGCACGAAGAAGATGAAGAGAAGGAACTTTGCTACCTTGGAAGTGAAAAAACACGTGACGGAACGCAAGAAGGACATAATAAGCCAACTAGTAAAGCAGATAGGGCATTCCTCGCAGAGTGATACTTCTTTGGGAAATACGTTTCTTTCAGTCTGTTTGCTGCATAGGAAGGCATGGAAGTGAATTATGCACTGTGGATAAACCAGAAAGAAAAGAATCGAAACGTTTCAGATGTGTTATACAGAAGGATATTGAAAATTAGGTCGACTGATAAGGAATGAGGACGTCTCCACAGAATCGACGAAGAAACGAGCAGATGAGAAACAGGGACAGGAACACAGGATGATAGGAAATTTGTTAAGACAACGGGAATTGCTTTCATGTTACCTGAGATATCTGTAAGGGTAAAGCCCGCATCTCGTGGTCGTGCGGTAGCGTTCTCGCTTCCCACGCCCGGGTTCCCAGGTTCGATTCCCGGCGGGGTCAGGGATTTTCTCTGCCTCGTGATGGCTGGGTGTTGTGTGCTGTCCTTAGGTTAGTTAGGTTTAAGTAGTTCTAAGTTCTAGGGGACTGATGACCATAGATGTTAAGTCCCATAGTGCTCAGAGCCATTTGCAAGTGTAAAAACTGCAGAGGAAGAAAGAGGTTGGAAAAGACCGGCCTTGTAAAAGTGTGCAAGTGCTACTCTGCGATGAAGAGATTAGCACTGCAGACAATTCAAGGCGGTTCAGGGCTGCTCAAACCAGAAAGAAGACTGGCGGCAAAAAAATTGCAGCCATATTAATTTTTCACTTTGGTTACCAGTTTAATGTGATGTGTTTCATATGTTTCCTTGTATAGGCCCTCCTAATGACGATGATTCGCCCGCAACTAATCGGGAATGAAGGTTATTGTTGTAGCAATTATTGGTGGTTTGAAAACCTCGTTTCCGAATCATTTATGAGCTGTGAACCGCTGCCAGCAAAGAGCAACTTTCTGAAATTTGGCAGTACGGTGGCAACTGATATTGCTTTCGCTTTTTCTTTCGATTATTAAACTTCATCCTATTAGTTAAGGAGTCTGCAAGTCAAGAAATTAGGTAAGTAAGATAAATCATTCGTGTTGGCTTATTGTTCAATTAAAACATGTATATGATGTAAAGATGACTATTCACTGACATTTTACGACGCGGTTGAGTGATTGAAAGATTTCTTTCGAAATACCTTTAGAGGTAAAGCACCGAGCTGTGAAAGTTGCGCTATGCCCTGTTTCTGCGCAGTTTCACAGCTTCCCACAGTTTGGGAACATCAGAACGAACTTCAGGCAACTACTTGCTACCTCGTTTACGTTGATAAAATTTCGGTCAAATTAACTTTTCGAAGTTTATCGAATTTGGCGGCTCATTAAGCAACGTACTTCATCGGTCGCCGTCACAGCCAGGAGCGCTCTGTACACAACGGTAATCTCGTTTGCGGTGTGAAGTTGCTCACGTTTCTTCCCGCGCTCTTCACCTCTCCATCTTTTCCCTCTATGTTCACCTCTTTGGTATTCATATGTGACGGCAAGACTATTACCACGGTCGTACAGAGGGAGAGACAGGAAAGAATCGCAAGACTTCCTGGCGAACTCAGGACGAACCACGCTGTCTCCCACATAAGTTACTCTAAATGACGGAATCGACGAGTACTCACAGAGAGAAACGTTATTACTCATATAGGATGAGTCGCGCAACACCATATACTCCCCTTATTTTGTGAAAGGTTCAGATACATAGAAACTAAATTAATGGCAAGTTATAATTCACGAAAGGACAAGTAATTGTGTTGGCAGCACTATTCACATTTGTATCAAGATAATGAGGCAAACAGTCTCGTTAATGGTATGAGTTACTTCTTTAACGCTTGCCGGAGTGGCCGAGCGGTTCTAGGCGCTACAGTCTGAAACCGCGCGACCCCTACGATCGCAGGTTCAACTTCTGCCTCGAGCATGGATGTGTGGGATGCACTTAGGTTACTTAGATTTAAGAAGTTGTAAGTTCTAGGGGACTGGTGACCTCAGAAGATAAGTCCCATAGTGCTCAGAGCCATTTGAACCAACTTCTTTAACGACATCTGGAAGGGAAATGATAATTAAATGGACACCCTAGCTGCAAACAGGCGTTGATGTACTTCATTGGGGACATGTTGAAAATGTGTGCCCCGACCGGGACTCGAACCCAGGATCGTCTGCTTACATGGCAGACGCTCTATCCATCTGAGCCACCGTGGGCACAGAGGATAGTGCGTCTGCAGGGACTTATCCCTTGCACGCTCCCCGTGAGATCCACATTCCCAACATGTCCACACCACCACATTCGTAGTGTGCCTAATAGATGTTTGCCCATCATACTCATTACTCGTGGCAGATTAATCTACCAAGTCCCGTACGAGTTCGGGCATAGCGTGTGCGTTCGCACAAGAAGGTCAATGGCCGGGAAGCCATATTTTAACTATATATATATATATATATATATATATATATATATATATATATGAAATGATAATTAATTCATTTCATTTCTAGCAAAGCTGCATGGTCATCCACGGTAACTGTTCTTTCGGGAACAGCTACTACCGTCATATATAGTTAAATTATGGCTTCCCGGCCATTGACCTTCTTGTGCGAACGCACACGCTATGCCCGAACTCGTACGGGACTTGGTAGATTAATCTGCCACGAGTAATGAGTATGATGGGCAAACATCTATTAGGCGCACTACGAATGTGGTGGTGTGGACATGTTGGGAATGTGGATCTCACGGGGAGCGTGCAAGGGATAAGTCCCTGCAGACGCACTATCCTATGTGCCCACGGTGCCTCAGATGGATAGAGCGTCTGCCATGTAAGCAGACGATCCCGGGTTCGAGTCCCGGTCGGGGCACACATTTTCAACATGTCCCCAATGAAGCACATCAACGCCTGTTTGCAGCTAGGGTGTCCATTTAATTATCATTTCATTTCTAGCAAAGCTGCATGGTCATCCACGATAACTGTTCTTTCGGGAACAGATACTACCGTCATATATAACATCTGGAAGGTCTTGGAATGAGAAAAATTTTGGTATAACTATTGTTAATGTTGTCATTCAAAGTGCGGACATAAATACGACGATAATCCCAAAAGTAAGGTCTCCTATTTTTTTATAAGTACATAGACCTGTTTATTTCTACAATGTTTTGCATCAGTTTACAGCTTGAACATTTAGCTATTTTTCGACATAATCACCATTTCTGTCGATGTATTTTCCTAGACGCTGTGGCAGTTTTTGTATGCCCCTGTGATACCAGCTCGCCGGCATGATGTTCAGAAAGTTATAAACCTCGTCTTTCACCTCGTCGTCGGAGCTGCATCGCTTTCCGGCCAAATGTCCTTTTAACCTAGGGAACAGGTGATAGTCACTGGGTGAGTCAGAACAATAGGGTGGGTGGGTGATTATGTTCCACTGAAACTGTTGCAGGAGGGCAACGGTTTGCCGAGCGATGTGCAGCATCGCTCGGCTGCCCTTGCTCAACATTCCTCTTCTCCGGTTCTGAATTGCCCGTTAGAGTTTCTTTTTTTTTCAGTCTCACAGTACCTGTCAGCGTTAATTGTGGTCCTAGCGATTCAGCTCCGACGACGAGGTCAAGGAAGAGGTTCATAACTTTCTGAACAGCATAGCGGGGTGCTGGTATGACATGAGCGTACAAAAACTGCCAAAGCGTCTACAAAAAGGCATCGACCGGGATGTTGATTATGTCGAAAAATAGCTAAGTGTTCAGGCTGTAAACTGATGTAAACCATTCTAGAAATAAACAGGTCTATGTACTTATAAAAAATAGCAGACCTTACTTTTGGGATAACTCTCGTATGAGAGAAATGTGCGGAACTGCAAAGCAACGTTGTGGGGCCTGCAGTTGTTCTCCAAACACCATCAAGTAGATCTCTAGTGCCACGTGTCGTCATTACATGCCGCAGTAAGACTGGTGAAACTACTAATTTGAAATGTATTTCTTCCTCCCCTTATATTTTATACAACAGAGAGACTGCTCACTTAGAACTGAATGTAGCTCCAGTATCCTAGGAAGATGAAGTAGGGGCCATGGTAAATAGAAAGTGACCAGTAGAAGACTAAATAATCTTGTTAAATGCACTGAGGCGACTAAAGTCATGGGATACCTCCTAATATCGTATCGGGTGTCCTTCCTCCCGACACAGTGCAGCAACTCGATGTGGCAGGGCCTCTAAAAGACGTTGGAATCCCCTACAGGAATACTGAACCATGCTGCCTCTATAGCCATCCATAATAGCGAAGGTGTTGCCGGTGAAGGATTTTGTGCGCTAACTGACCTCTCGATTATGTCTCATACATTTTCGATGCGATTCATGTCGGGTGATCTGGGTAGCCAAATGGCCAGAATGTGGTGTCACCGCCAGACACCACACTTGCTAAGTGGTAGCTTTAAATCGGCCGCGGTCTATTAGTACATGTCGGACCCGCGTGTCACCACTGTGTGATCGCAGACCGAGCGCCACCACATGGCAGGTCTAGAGAGACGTACGAGCACTCGCCCCCAGTTGTACGACGACGTTGCTAGCGACTACACTGACGAAGTTTTTCTCTCATTTGCCGAGAGACAGTTAGAATAGCCTTCAGCTAAGTTAATGGCTACGACCTAGCAAGGCGCCATTAACTATTTGTAACGTTGCATGTACCTCAAGATAGAGTCTCACTTGTATCATCCAGAATGCTGTATACCAAAGGACAATATAAAAGTTAAGTGTTCTAGTAGCTACGTTCTTTTCTTTATCACATTCATTACGAATCCTGTTCCAGACTTAACGCCAGACGGCGTGAGTTGACGCGTGCCCTTTCGGCTACTTCACTGTGGACTGGCTGCCTTAACAGTCCACTACACAGAATGTTCTTCAAACCCATCGCGAACAACTGTTGCCCGATGACGTGACGCAGTGTCATCCACAAAAATTCATTCGCTGTTTGGGAACATGATGTCAATGAAAGGCTGCCGAACATGAGCATTTCCTGTTAATGACAGGTTCATTTGGGTAAGAGGACCCAGTCCTTCCATGTAAACACACCCCACCCGTTATGGAGCCACCACATGCTTGCATAGTGCCTTGTTTACAACTTGGATCCATGACTTCGCTGCGTCTGGTTCAAATGGCTCTGAGCACTATGGGACTCAACATCTTAGGTCATAAGTCCCCTAGAACTTAGAACTACTTAAACCTAACTAACCTAAGGACATCACACACACCCATGCCCGAGGCAGGATTCGAACCTGCGACCGTAGCAGTCCCGCGGTTCCGGACTGCAGCGCCAGAACCGCTAGACCACCGCGGCCGGCTCGCTGCGTCTGCGCCACGGTCTATCCCTACCATCTGCTCTTACCAACTGAAGTCGGGACTTACCTGACCAGGCCGCGATTTTCTAGTCGTCTTTGGTCCAAGCGATACGCTCACATTCCCAGGAGAGGCGCTGCAGGCGATGCGGTGCTGTTTGCAAAGGCATTCGCGTCGGTCGTTCGCAGGCCACAGTCCAGTAACGCCAGATTTTATCACACGATCCTAACGGATATGTTCTTCCTACGTCCCACATCGATTTCTGTGGTTTCTTCACGTGGTGTCGCTAGTCTGTTGACACTGACAAGTCTTCGCATACGCTGCTGCTCTTGATCGTTACGTAAAGGACGTTGTCCATGGTGAGAAGTAATACCTGAAATCTGGTGTTCTCGGCACAGTCTTGACTCTTTGCCTTTCGGAATATTGAATGCCCTAACGATTTCCGAAATGGAATGTTCCATTCGTCTAGCTTCAGCCACCATTTCGTGTTCAAAGTCTGTTAATTCCCGTCGTGAGGCTATAATCAGGTCGAAAACCTTTTCACGTAGATTACCTGAGTGCAAATGGCAGATCTGCGTGTCCATTGCCCCTTTATACCTTGTGCACGCGATACTACCGCCGTCTGCACATATGGATATCACTATCCCACAACTTTTGTCGCCTCATAATATGCTCATGAAAGTCTTTAGATTACTGATCTATCTTGAACAATGACGGTGTTCCGGAAGATTAGTAGAACTCCTACTCTATAAATTAGATAATAGGAAAGCAAAGAGAATTTAATCTCCGAAAGTATGTAGCATCTGTGGTTTAAGAAGATGCCTTCGACCGGGAGGTGAGATCTTAGTTATGGGAAATTTTAGGAGAGCATGGCATTCCTCAGCCTTTAATAAGACCAGTTCAGAGTTTCTATGCTGCTAACATCAAGATATGCGTCGCTTCAGCCGTTAGTAATGGAATGAGAAGAATCACACTAGGAGTCTGACAAGGATCTCTATCTCCTACACTATTTAACATGTACATAAATGACAGTGTATGTAAAGGGCTAAGTAAAACGAAGACGTCTACCCACTGAGATTTACAGTACTTAATTCATTTCTTTATTCAGATGAGGAGGCTATACTCGCAGATGCAGAGACAAACTACTACGAAATATGTGACCCTTACAAATTATTGAAAAGAAGTATAATCTAATCATATCCACAAACAAATTCAAGTTATACACTTTTGTGGAAAAGTATATTTCAGAGCTAAAAAGGTAATCGAACAAACATATTGGAACGAGTTCAGATGTTTAACTACCTAGACCATGATATCGCTTATGCTTATTAAAATGATCTTGAAACTAAACTTCAAAGTGAGATTAATAGAAGACTCCTGGACAAAACTAAATAAGAGACGCTACTTACAGTCCATAATGCTTTTACTGCTGTATGAATCTCAAGAATGGACTTTAATGACCAACGGTTACAGAGAACTGAAGGGACAGAAATGAGCCTTCTAAGACATATGGTAGGATACAGAATAGAAGAGCATAACAGGGACAACGAGATGAGAGAGAATGTTTATGTTCTAGGAATAGGAGAAAATGTCCATCAGCATAGAATGGGATGTCATGACCACCTACTAGGTTTACATCAAAGTCAGATACCAACTGTGGTGCAACCGACTTCCTGGGATTAATGTTGTCGCTGGCCGCGGTGGCCGAGCGGTTCCAGGCGCTTCCAGTCCGGAACCGCGCGACTGCTACGGTCCCAGGTCAGAATCCTGCCTCGGGCATGGCTGTGTGTGATGTCCTTAGGTTCGTTAGGTTTAAGTAGTTCTACGTTCTAAGGGACTGATGATCCCAGATGTTAAGTCCCATAGTGCTCAGAGCCATTTTAACCATTAATGATGTCAACACAAAATAATTCAAAATTACGTGTTTACGAAATACTAATTTTTAGAATGGCAGATGCAATAAATGTTCTTCGGAAATGAAGGGTGTAGCTCAATTTGTTTAAAACAGTAAACGTAGACTAGAACTTACTTCATTTCGTTGCTTCACCGCAATTGGTGTTTCTTGTATTTTTCTTAGGTGACAATAGACCAGAGAACGCCATGGCTCTCAAAAGTCAATTTTTGTTTCGGGTGTACTGTTTGTTATGTCACACAGCGCTGTTCGAGATCTTAGATCATCCTCGGCTTCCAACACCATTTTTCACAGGTCTTATATACTCTTACTAACAACTGATGTATTGTTGTATGTAGTACATTCGCTTAGTGCAGTTGCTGAAGCTATGGAGCAGTACAAGAAAAATGTTATCATCTGGAGGTTACAACCAAAATGCATGGAATATGATACAAAGACGATTACATTTCTCTTATTTTCATGGATAAATAAGGAAAATGGTAGAGATAAGCAATGTAGATTACAGTTTTATTAATTACAGTGAAACTAAATTATTTCACGTATAATGTCCCCTGTATCAAATATGATTACATTATTTCCTAATGTGGAAAGAATTGCAATATATAATACAGTAGCCTAAACAAACACTTTGGTTACATTGTTAATCTGGTTTCGTCTTTCAATTACAATAATTAAGAGGTAATTGTTATGTTACACAGTAGAGTAGAAATCTGACAGTATGATGAACAAAGTTGTTACAAGTTTTAAACATTATAGTTATAGTGTATTTGGTACCTCATTTGTTGTTCAATTGTTTGTAAATGAAAAACCCTAATTGTAAATGAATGAATAATACATGTTCCTACCAATAAATGGGGAGTAATATTAGTGAGAACTTTGACTTGAAGTTAATTAAAATTATGTTAGTGAGCACGAAAGCCGAAATTACTTATATGGATCCTTCCTAATGACATAAGAGTTATACGTGCAATCCATATCGGCTTCGAAATCGTATGAAAATTGAGCTGTTACGTTTTAATTACGCACCTACTACTGTACAGCCACAGGTTGAACAAAAATTTTGCAGGCAATCCACGAAATAGAAATTAAAGTACAGTAACTTAAACATTCACACTTATGACAACAAATGCGATACAAACAATACATCCATCTAATAGCAATTGGTCATGTGAAATAGTAATACTACATAAAAGTAAAACTTTCTCAACTTTCCATTACATACTACAGAATTAGTCTTTTTTCATGATAAAGGTTATTTTTCAATAGTGTTGGAAAAGGGCAGACAAAACTAACATGTGTCCTAGTTTTCACTCTGAGGCAGGCAAGCACAACAAATATTTCGAGATTCACTCAAACATAACACATAGACATAGTTCCATAGACCCCCCAATACAAATAGTCAATTTACAGTACATCATTTCCGTATGTTGACTCTAATTTCTATCATCAGTCTCTTCTTATTGCTAAAAGCATTTACAATCAACTATCAATATCTACCCAACATAGATCAATTTACATTCAAACGCATGTTTCCTTTCCACACAGAGTTTATCAGAATAGGTATTTTTCTTCTTTTCCTATGACAGTAAAAGGAAAAAGTTTAATATCACATTATCTTTTTGTAAAATACCAGTAATATTAAAGAATTTCAAGCAAAATATCATCTCTGCCCTTCGATATATAACAAAACATCAGTAGAATGTGTTGCAACTTGAATGATTCCAGTATCTGTAAGTAAACATGAAACAGAGGCTCTCTCAATTTGTATAATCACACAAAAAGTCTAATATCCATTTTATGTACAAGATGAGTAATGTAAATCAGTAGGATTCATACCAGTCGTGCTATTGCCCACTAAAGTTCTCAATTCGACAAATCTGATATACCTAGCCTGAGTAAAACTTACGTGTATTGACATAGTAGTATTGATACATACTACATGCGTCTAGCAACGAAAAATGAATCATTTAACAAATCTCAATTCAAGCATACACATACATACATACATACATTGCTAACTAATACCTCTCACAGCTAATCTTTTGGTAATATTGTCTACCACTCAATATGGTAATGTGAACTACATCTAAATGTCAGTGACATTGCTGCATGGTTGCATAGTCAGCAGAAGCTCAAGCTTCTAATAGAAAACCAAAAGTAAGCATATCCTTCTCTCCATTCCTCAAAATATGATTAAAGTAGTATAAGTGACGAAATAGCCTACACATCTTGTTTCAGTATTCCTGAATCATCAAAGTGCAATGATAAGTACAGAGTAGTGCAGTAACATGAGTGGTCAACTTTGTTTTAAAGAATGTGTAAATACTGTCAAAAGTCTACATTTGTTTAACTATCCCATTTTCTGAAGGTGAAACAATACTGAACATTACATAACTACAATGCTTCATCTATGTTTAAGTCCTATATTGCAATTCACAAAATCCTATATTGCAATTCACAAAATGTAGGAATATCCCTGAACAGGTGTGTAAAAATCAGGAATCGTTGTATAGGCAGAAAAGCAGTAGCTCAAAACATGCAACTTCTGTCTAAATAAATGAAATGTGAAACAATGAGTAGTCTGATACAGTCTATACTAAGCCAAATATTAACATGAACAGTGATGTGTCATAATCCATCAGAACCCAGGCACAGTTTTGCTAAGAGACACCTATAATTGTTAAATACTAACTCCTCTCTCACATAACGGTATGTCTCAAATTGTAGCAGAGTAATTCAAAACTACATTATCAATAGTTCTCCTGTATGTTAATATTGTAAGCCATAATTCACAATCTCTGAAACAAAATGTAAATCGTTTTCAGTTCTCATCATCTTTGACAGTATAAGAGCTGAATCTAAGTGTGATCTCAACAAACAAACATAGCATCATCTCCTCTTCGGCCGCACGGACTGCCCGCGAGGTTAGAGGCGCCATGTCACAGATTGCACGGCCCCTCCCGCCGGAGGTTCGAGCCCTCCGTCGGGCAGGAGTGTGAGTGTTGTCCTTAGCGTTAAGTTACTGTAAGTAGTTTGTAAGTCTGGGGACTGATGACCTCAGCAGTTTGGTCCCCTAAGAATTCACACACATCTGAACATCTCTTCCTGTAATCAAAGTACCAGAGTGTAGTGCAGTAAACAGTACCCACAATCATCAGTCAGTGCATCATTGTGCCCAAGACAGCCGAATAAAACTTCCTGTCATGAGCAACTGTGTACTCAAGGTATGTATGAATAATCTACTCCACAGGTAGTTACAAATGTAAGTAATTAATTATCTGAGCTTGTTGTTAGAAAAGTTTTGAAAATCATGGTTTAACAGGGCGAAAGCAGTAAGATTATTTGTGTTTACTGTCCAATACTACTACTACTACTACTAGTAGTAGTAGTAGTAGCTTTATTCATCCATAGATCTCTTTTTACAATGATATAGGACATGTCAAAGTATTTACAAGTTTAGTCCAAGGTAATTTAAAATAAGCTAATTCATATACATACATACACTTACATACTTCTAGTTCGAGACAATCATTATATTTACTCCAGATATACAATATTTTTTACAAATAACTTATGACATAATGTAATACCGCGGTGTTCACTCATATCTCACTATCAGCCACTGCCCACACTAAACACACATTGTTTCATAACATTTCACTCACTACACACAAACACACACACACACACTGGTGATCTCTGGGCCATCTTCTGTACCGCAACTTTCCATTTGCTATCCTGAAAAACTGGGTCAGCATCCCTCTATAATGAGTGAGATGAACTGAAAGACGAAGAGGTGTTAATATATTGCGCTATGCATAGCTTGCAGGTACGTTTTTCCTAGGAACGGAACAAAGAAAGGAAAAAAACAGTATGAAGGTGTTGTGTGAAAGGTTGGATGTTTTATAATTATTATTACTATTTTTTACCAAATCCCAACTCTGTTTTATCTAAGTAATCCTTCAATGTATAAAATGTATTGCATAATATGTACTTCTTAGCTGGCTCTTTAAATAAGTGTATTTTTTCAGTGTATTTTATAGCTTTTGGTAATTTATTGTACAGTTTTTTTCCTTGGTACAAAATGCTGTTTTGGGTTTTATGTTTATTTTTTCTTAGCAAACGTGAGTTGTTCCATGGTCATGGATAGAACTGTTTGTGCAAAAAAATTGTTAGCTTTTCCCAAACCTTCAGAAAAGAGTTCCTGGAATTCTTTTAGCAAGCTTGCTATACTGTCTTTTGCTTTGAATGCAGACTCTGACAACACATTGTCCTGAATGTCAGAGCCAAACAAATCAAAAGAATCAAGACACTGTTCGTGTATGCGAGCGATATATTGCAGGCAGAACAAATGTTCCGAGAACGGGAATGTCTTGTCCATTATAAGCTGTCAGTTACCTGCTAGTTTGAGACAGGCGTGGGGAACCTAACAGTTCATATGTGTGACAACTTAGCAATGTGGCAGAGGAACCCATGTACAACTGAAATTTCACATGTTTCCCACAAATAAGTAAATGAACAAAAAGTTTGTTTGACTGACATATCACTGATAAAACTGCAACCTTGCTAGTTGCAGACTTGGAATATACTGCATTAATGGCATAGGCCTTGTGACTAGATTTTTGGGAGTGGGCCGAATTCTGTTGTTTGTTACCTTGCAAACATACGAGTTGAACATGGTCTTTCCTACCAGAAGCGTAACACTGAGGTTGTCGGGAGGGGCAGTCTTGGCGTTTGTGACGTGTATAACAGCGAGGATAATTCTGTTCGCCTTTGTAGCCGCCTGTTTAGCAAACTGCTTAGGCAGTGGGGAAGGTTGTTTCCTCGGCCGGGACGGAATGGGGCGATGGCTACTAAGGGACTCAATCCAACAAATAGCTGGCTGCTCAAATGTATGAGCCGACAAAGCACCGGAATCGTACGGATCTAATATTTGAACTACCTGCTGAAACGATGAATCAAATTGGTTCAAAATTTGTTCTCTGATTTTGACATCAGGTACGCTGTACGCGATCGCATCATGCAACATAACATCTGAATATAAAGAGCAGCAAACACATTTTCATTTTCATTTCCTTGTCATACCTTGCAAATCTCTTATCCACTCACGATAAGTTCGTTCTCACCGTTCTTGTAATTTAAGAATTGATACCTAGCTGCTACCACATTCACTTGTTGGTCATAACAATTTAATAGTGTCTGTACAACTTGGTCGTAAGCAAGTTCACTCGGAGTAGCGTTAGGAAAGAGTTTGTGAATTAATCTGAACGCTGCACTTCCTACCGTTGATAATAGATAGGGAGGTTTCACAGTACCCCTGACGTTGTCAGCTACCACATGGGCAGTGAACTGGTGCAGTCACTCGAGCCATTCTTCGACTTGTTCATTAAATTGTCGAAAAGGTGGTGCAGCAGCTGTAGTAGGCGGTGCTTGTTCAGCAGGGCGCGCACCGTGTTCAGCCAGGTAGAAAGAAATCTGCTGTGTCTGAAACTGAAACATCTGCATTGGCTGTGTGGCATCTAACGCTTGCGGTTGCTGCGCCTAAGCAGGGGTGGGATAGGTAGTGGGAGGGGGGGGGGGTTCATATTGAAAGACACAAATGCAACTATTATACAAAAAGATGTACAAAGAAATGTTCTGCAACGTCCACCTGAAAACACTCATAGCAAAAACGACAAGAAACTGTTAAAGCAAAGCGAACGCCCCTGCAAAGTAAAGACAAAAGAGAATTAAGGCGCCAGCACAATGAACACAAAAAGGTCGGTGGCCGTCAGGCACACGGATAGTTTCTAACACCTAGTCGCCAGTCGTGGGGTCTTGCACACTCGTCGCTAATAGGGTGCATGCGGGATGCAACATTCTCGGAATTCTATACCACAATTCAAACGAATAACATTAGTAGTTTTATTTCTACAAAGCAATTGACGATACTTAACTTTGGCGGTACATTCGTGTAACAAGTAACATACAGACACTAATACTCCTCGCTGTAGTCAAAGGCCAGACTAGCAAATGGTAAGGGTCAAAACTAGTGGTTCTTGTAGCAGGCCCCGCAAATACGTTCCCCTGATGTCAGTACCGTAAGGCGATCTGAACCCCGAGGCTGGCAGGAGTGGTGCTTATAGTCACTTCTTCCAGATGTCGCTCCTGGCGCGGCGCGGTCCAATTCCACTCACCATTGGCCGACGTTTCCTCACCACCTTCTCTGGTCTTCCGTTCGTCTTCGTCGTTCCGGCGCTTGTGGTTACGCCTGGACATCAGCCTCCCCTTACTTCTTCACCCTCTGATTCTACGTCACTAACATTATTTTCAACCATCTTATAATTATCTTGTATCAAATTTTGTACGTCCTCCAGTTCTTTATAGTCAACCGTATTTGCGTCACACACCATGAAAATATTATATATATATATACAGGGTTATTACAAATGATTGAAGCAATTTCACAGCTCTACAATAACTTTATTATTTGAGATATTTTCACAATGCTTTGCACACACATACAAAAACTCAAAAAGTTTTTTTAGGCATTCACAAATGTTCGAATCAAGTTCCTCCCACACTCGGCGCAGCAAGTCCCCATCAATGAGTTCGAAAGCATCGTTGATGCGAGCTCGCAGTTCTGGCACATTGTGTCTGTTCACTTCACCATTAAGAAAAAATGTTGCTTCATCACTGAAAACAAGTTTCGCACTGTACGCATCCTCTTCCATGAGCTGTTGCAACCGCGCCGAAAATTCAAAGCGTTTGACTTTGTCATCGGGTGTCAGGGCTTGTAGCAATTGTAAACGGTAAGGCTTCTGCTTTAGCCTTTTCCGTAAGATTTTCCAAACCGTCGGCTGTGGTACGTTTAGCTCACTGCTTGCTTTATTCGTCGACTTCCGCGGGCTACGCGTGAAACTTTCCCGCACGCGTTCAACCGTTTCTTCGCTCACTGCAGGCCGACCCGTTGATTTCCCCTTACAGAGGCCTCCAGAAGCTTTAAACTGCGCATACCATCGCCAAATGGAGTTAGCAGTTGGTGGATCTTTGTTGAACTTCGTCCTGAAGTGTCGTTGAACTGTTATGACTGACTGATGTGAGTGCATTTCAAGCACGACATACGCTTTCTCGGCTCCTGTCGCCATTTTGCTCACTGCGCTCTCGAGCGCTCTGGCGGTAGAAACCTGAAGTGCGGCTTCAGCCGAACAAAACTTTATGAGTTTTTCTACGTATCTGTAGTGTGTCGTGACCATATGTCAATGAATGGAGCTACAGTGAATTTATGAAATCGCTTCAATCATTTGTAATAGCCCCGTATATCCTCCCCCCTTTTCCCCCTCATAGGTCACCCCCCCTCCCATCTGCCGCCATGTCACCTGTATAGTGCTATAATAAGTGAGTGTTCAGTGTGTTCAGAGTTGCCCATTCCCTACGACTGTTGCGAACAGCCACCATACTGTCGCAAGTTGTGTTTTCTATCTCGTGCGAACAGAAACCAGACTGTCGCCGTGTTTTTTAATTGTGCCTGTCTACTTCTTGTGTCTCTTCATCCGTATCGTCACCACGGAGATTCATACACTACTGGCCATTAAAAGTGCTACACCACGATGATGACGTGCTACAGACGCGAAATTTAACCAACAGGAAGAAGATGCTGTGATATGCAAATGATTAGCTTTTCAGGGTATTCACACAAGGTTGGCGGCGATTGCGACACCTACAACGTGCTGACATAAAGAAAGTTTCGAACCGATTTCTCATACACAAACAGCAGTTGCCCGGCGTTGCCTGGTGAAACGTTGTTGTGATGCCTCGTGTAAGGAGGCGAAATGCGTACCATCACGTTTCCAACATTGATAAAGATCGGATGTAGCCTATTGCGATTGCAGTTTATCATATCCCGACATTGCTGTTCACGTTGGTCGAGATCCAATGTTAGCAAAATATGGAATCGGTGGGTTCAGGAGGGTAATACGGAACGCCGTGCTAGACCCCAACAGCCTCGTATCACTAACAGTCGAGATGACAGGTATCTCATCCGCATGGCTGTAACGGATCGTACAGCCACGTCTCGATCCCTGAGTCAACAGATGGAGACGTTCGCAAGACAACAACCATCTGCACGAACAGTTCGGCGACGTTTGCAGCAGCATGGACTATCAGCTCGGAGACCGTGGCTGTGGTTGCCCTTGACGCTGCGTCACAGACAGGAGCGCCCGCGATGGTGTACTCAACGACGAACCTGGGTGCACGAATGGCAAAACGTCATTTTTTCGGATGAATCCAGGTTCTGTTTACAGCGTCATGATGGTCGCATCCGTGTTTGGCGACATCGCGGTGAACGCACATTGGAAGCGTGTATTCGACATCGTCATACTCGCGTATCACCCGGCGTGGTGGTATGAGGTGCTATTGGTTACACGTCTCGGTCACCTCTTATTCGAACTGACGGCACTTTGAACAGTGACGTTACATTTCAGATGTGTTACGACCCGTGGCTCTACCCTTCATTCTATCCCTACGAAACGCAACATTTTAGCAGCATAATGCACCACCGCATGTTTCAAGTCCTGTACGGGCCTTTGTGGGTACAGAAAATGTTCGACTGCTCCCCTGACCAGCAGATTCTCCAGATCTCTCACCAATTGAAAACGTCTGGTCAATGGTGGCCGAGAAACCGGCTCGTCACAATACGCCAGTCACTACTCTTGATGAACTGTGGTATCGTGTTGAAGCTGCATGGGCAGCTGTACATGTACATGCCATCCAACCTCTGTTTGACTCAATGCCCAGGCGAAGCAAGGCCGTTATTACGGCCAGAGGTGGTTGTTTTGGGTACTGATTTCTCAGGATCAATGCACCCAAATTGTGTGAAATTCTAATCACATGTCAGTTCTACTATAATATATTTGTCCAATGAATACACGTTTATCATCTGTATTTCTTTTTCGTGTAGCAATTTTAATGCCCAGTAGCGTATTTTAAATTCCACAACTTACCGCTAATTTACAGGTTTTTACAATGTCACCGTCTTATCGCCTGTTTTTCTTGATTGTATCTATTCTCATTATGTTTTTGAACTTTCCTGTAGGCTGTAGAGCAGCATGTTACGCTTGAATTGAAATCCAATAAAGAAAAATAAAATATTATACGAGAGACATACAAGATAGAAAAAAGAAAAGTACACCCTAAACAGAAAGATTTTCACAATGCGTGATGAACTGACGACGTTGCAGAAGAAATGAAATAATTGTAGATGGCGTACGTCTCTTGTTGCGATGTTCAAGTTGATTGTAGCCACTGGAACTCACAGTTCCACAGTCCCCTTTCCTCGTACTCATAATTTTTTTGTTCCAGAACGTTTCAGCGCCCAGTCCAAAATTTTACTTTCAAAATAAAATCGTCTTTCAGTCTTGACGTTAAAAATGGGACACCTGAAATTCACACGTTGAATTTAGAACTTCGGCCCAACTTAAACCACTATCTCATCCCATTCCACCATAGTGTAGTGTAACGCCTGCTGAGAATATATGTTGTCAGAAATAAATAGTTAAAGTAAACGTCTTTACGAAATATGAATTTTGCCGATGGTAGCTGAAATAAATGTTCTTGAGATTTGAAAGGTGTAGCTCAGTTTGTTCAAAATAATAAACGTTGATCAAAACTTATCTTCATTTCGGTGCTTTGTTGAAGTTTATTTTAAGTGAAAATGAATCAGATAACACTATGGCTCTTAAAAGACGTGAAAAGTCAGTCATTGTTTCAGGTGTACAATTTATTACACTCCTGGAACTGGAAAAAAGAACACATTGACACCGGTGTGTCAGACCCACCATACTTGCTCCGGACACTGCGAGAGGGCTGTACAAGCAATGATCACACGCACGGCACAGCGGACACACCGGGAACCGCGGTGTTGGCCGTCGAATGGCGCTAGCTGCGCAGCATTTGTGCACCGCCGCCGTCAGTGTCAGCCAGTTTGCCGTGGCATACGGAGCTCCATCGCAGTCTTTAACACTGGTAGCATGCCGCGACAGCGTGGACGTGAACCGTATGTGCAGTTGACGGACTTCGAGCGAGGGCGTATAGTGGGCATGCGGGAGGCCGGGTGGACGTACCGCCGAATTGCTCAACACGTGGGGCGTGAGGTCTCCACAGTACATCGATGTTGTCGCCAGTGGTCGGCGGAAGGTGCACGTGCCCGTCGACCTGGGACCGGACCGCAGCGACGCACGGATGCACGCCAAGACCGTAGGATCCTACGCAGTGCCGTAGGGGACAGCACCGCCACTTCCCAGCAAATTAGTTGACACTGTTGCTCCTGGGGTATCGTCGAGGACCATTCGCAACCGTCTCCATGAAGCTGGGCTACGGTCCCGCACACCGTTAGGCCGTCTTCCGCTCACGCCCCAACATCGTGCAGCCCGCCTCCAGTGGTGTCGCGACAGGCGTGAATGGAGGGACGAATGGAGACGTGTCGTCTTCAGCGATGAGAGTCGCTTCTGCCTTGGTGCCAATGTTGGTCGTATGCGTGTTTGGCGCCGTGAAGGTGAGCGCTACAATCAGGACTGCATACGACCGAGGAACACAGGGCCAACACCCGGCATCAAGGTGTGGGGAGCGATCTCCTACACTGGCCGTACACCACTGGTGATCGTCGAGGGGACACTGAATAGTGCACGGTACATCCAAACCGTCATCGAACCCATCGTTCTACCATTCCTAGACCGGCAAGGGAACTTGCTGTTCCAACAGGACAATGCACGTCCGCATGTATCCCGTGCCACCCAACGTGCTCTAGAAGGTGTAAGTCAACTACCCTGGCCAGCAAGATCTCCGGATCTGTCCCCCATTGAGCATGTTTGGGACTGGATGAAGCGTCGTCTCACGCGGTCTGCACGTCCAGCACGAACGCTGGTCCAACTGAGGCGCCAGGTGGAAATGGCATGGCAAGCCGTTCCACAGGACTACATCCAGCATCTCTACGATCGTCTCCATGGGAGAATAGCAGCCTGCATTGCTGCGAAAGGTGGATATACACTGTACTAGTGCGACATTGTGCATGCTCTGTTGCCTGTGTCTATGTGCCTGTGGTTCTGTCAGTGTGATCATGTGATGTATCTGACCCCAGGAATGTGTCAATAAAGTTTCCCCTTCCTGGGACAATGAATTCACGGTGTTCTTATTTCAATTTCCAGGAGTGTATGTCGCAGAGTGCTGCTCGAGATCTTACATCATCCTAGGCCTCCCACACGATTTCTCGCAGGTCTTATATACTCTTGTTAACAATTGATATATTGTTGCATATAATACAATTGCTAATTGCAACTAGAGATGTTTTTGATAAGTACAAAAAATGTCGTCGTCCGGTTGTTCCAATTGAAATACATGGAATGTGATACACAGACGATTACATATCTCTTGTATTCATGGGATTCCATTTTTGTTAAGTAAGCTGAAAATACACTATACCAAGTAAACCTACCACGTTTTCTGTTTCAAATATGAGTACATTATTTCTCAGTGTGAGAAGAATTCCACTATATAATACAGCAGACCAATTAAACACTTTGTTTACATTGTTAATCTGTTTCCGTTTTATGAATTACAGTACTTACAAGGTAATTAAATGTTTTTATGCTGGCCAGTAGCAGAGCGAGCTGTCAGTAAAGGAAGCTGTTACAGGTTTCAAACCTTACAATCATAGTATTTTTGGTATCTCGTTTGTTACTCGATTGCTCGTAAATGAAAAGTCATAATTGCAATAGAATGAATGTACAACACATGTTGCTGCCAATAAATGGGAGTACTTTGACATGAAATTGTTGTTAGCTTTTGGACATTTTCAATGCTGATTTCAAATTTTTATCCTTCTCGGTAGCAAATTGCGGCGTAAGTTGCTAGGAACCAGCAGAAGTATCACCTGTCAGCTGCGTACGTTCTCTAGTCCAGTGGTGTGAATTCTGAGATTTTCTGAATTCATTCAGTTAGTATCAAGTCAGAAATTGTTGGTTTTGGAACACTTACACTTCTAATCCCGTCGGAGAATTAGTTCGGGTCCTCCGATAAACGTTCCCCAGCAAAATGTCAGAGCTTTAAGTCGCGTAATTTGCCTGGGGCGCCAACAGCACGTAGAGCACGTAGTCGTGGGTGAAACTCCGTGCTATGCTATGGAAGATCCTAGGACGAGAGGCAGAAAACTTCTGGAATTGTATTTAGCATTTAGTGCATCAGCATGGATCAGGAAAGCTATTACAAGTACCTCTGTGTCGTCTTGAGAAACATATACTGCATATAAAAGTCTGGCATACTTTTGCGAACAGTTTCAACACTGCCATTTACAACCGTTTTGTAACAATATTCGTAACTTCAAAATCCTTACAGCGCCGTTAATGGGCTTTACCAGGATTGTCACTCATAATGATTCACTAATAGAAGTGGATTTCATATTATCAAGACAATTAACGCTGATGGTAGATGAAGCAACTGTGAGATAAACGTTTTCTCTTTGAATTACTTTACATACTCATTAAGAAATTTTTTATAAAGCCTGAAATTCAACATTTGTTCCTATGCTCACAAGATTTCATCTAGCATCAGTAAGGCTAGTTAGTATACCTTTGACCACTGAAATTGCACACTGGCATTGCAACACCAGGAAGTAAAGCAGGTAACAAAATCCTACACATTGTAAAAGTGGATGTATGATTGTTCCACATCTCCTCCTATACCACTGCATCTATTTCAACCACATGGACACATATCAGTCTGTCTGGAAAGAACCAATGTTGGAGTAAGAACCACCTATTTTTCAAAGGTGTTGGCTAGGAGGAGATGGAGGAGCGTGGTTCACGACGCCCAAATATCAAGTATTTCAAAACAAGAGCACTTAGTTACTTGGAACCTATTTTACACATAATTTCAAACTTTTACGAGACTTTTTCTCGCTGACACCCAGCACAAAATAATGAAAGGCGAAAGGTTCATCGTTTATTACATTTTCTCTGTTTATGTAATAAAACTGCTGCTTCAGCTACTACTTCATTTCTACCGACTCTATTTGAACACATTTTGTGTCCAGTATTCAAATATACCACTGAATGTACATGCAAAATTATGTCTTAGTATGACGCACAGTTCAGGGGATATAACGTCATAAACACTGAGACGCAAGGAAGCTGGTTCATTATGCATGACGTTTTAATTCATTACTCCTTTATCGTAGCTCTTTCCGCAATACATGTCGCAGACAGCATGCACATATACCACTGGATGTATCTTCAAAATTATAACATTGTACGACAAATAGCAAAGAAAATATGACGTCATAAACATCGAGAAGCGTGAAAATGAAACTGCTGGGGGAAATTCGCTAGAGATACAGGTGAAACAACTGCAGAAATATATGTGTCATGTGTGTACGTGGGTAAAGCCCGTCCTAAACTCCTGGATCGACTTTAATCAAATTTGAGACACATTTTACTTTACTAGCTGGAAATAAATAGCTAGGGATAATAACCACCAACGTCTTGTTGGGGTGGAGATGATAACGTGGAGAGAGAAGGGAGCAGGAGGAGATAGACATACAGAGAAGGGATAGAAATAGATAGAGACAGATAGGCGTCAGAGGGAATTGGAATAAAAGGGAAGAGGAGGACATGAACAGAGAGTGGGGAGGGCACATGGTCAGAGAAAGAAAAGGAGTTGGACTGAGAGGTGGAAGGAGGAGATGGACAGAAATAGGAAAGAGGAGGAGATGAACAGAGAGACAGGAGAGGAACAGATGTACAGATAGATAGGGAGAAGGAGGTGGAATTAAATAGGGGTGGAGCAGTAGACAGAGAGAGGGAAGAGGTGTAGCTTGACAGAGAGAGACAGGAGGAGATGGGCAGAGAGAGGAAAGAGGAGAAGATGAACTGTGTGGGAGGAGGAGATGGACAGTGTGACGTGGCAGGAAGAGATGGACAAAGAGGGGGGAGCTCGACAGAGAGAAGGGGAGGAAGAGAAAGGTGGGAGAAAGACTGAGAGGGGGAGGAGTATCTGAACAGAGAGACAGTGAAGAGGAGCTGGGCAGAGAGTAGGTGGTGCAGGAGATGGACAGAGAGAGAAGGGAGAAGGAGCTTGAAAAAGAAGAAATGAACTTAGAGGGGGGGGGGGGGGCAGAAGAAAACAGGCAGAGAGAGGCGGAGGAGGAGACGGACAGAGATGGCGAAGAGGGGTGGGGGATGCCTGATAGCAAATTGGAATAAATACATACCCAGGACTAGCCACATACTCAGCTAGTATTATTTATAGTTCGCTGTATAAGCAACATGTTGTGTCATGCAGAACTACACCTTACACAGCTGGTTGCAGACACGGCTGTTTTTTTTTTTTTTGTCGCTAATCTTCTGACTGGTAAGATGCGGCCCACTACGATCTCCTCTCCTGTTCAAGCCTCTTCACCTCGGATTAGCTCTTCCAATCTACTCCTCAGTTATTTGCTGGGCGTATTCCAATCTCTGATTTACTCTACAGTTTTTACCCTCTACAGTTTCCTGTAGTACTTGGAAGTTATCCTGTGATGTCCTAAGGCATGTCCTACCATCCTGCCCCCTCTTCTTTTCAGTGTTTCCCACATTCCTTTCGTTTCGATTCTCAGTCCACCTAATTTTCAACATTCTTGTGTAGCATCACATTTCAAATGCTTAGATTCTCTTTCGGTTTCCCCACAGTCCGTGTTCCACTACCATACAATTCTGTACTCCAAACAAGAAAGTACAAAAATGTTCATGGAAATTCAGAAACACAAGTTGCTGAGTAATGAAATAAATAGGAAGTGCATGGAAGCTAAGACGAAATGACTGCATGAAAAATGTGTAGAAATAGAGAAACAATGATTGTCGGAAGGAATGACTCAGCATATAGGAAAGTCAAAATAACCTACGCTGCAATTAAAAGCAAAGGTGGTAACATTAGGAGTGAACGAGAAACCCACTGTTAAATTCAGAGGAGAGAGCGAATAGGTGGAAAGAGTACATTAGGGGCTTATGTGAGGGGTCAGTTTTGTCTGATGCGATAGAAGAAGAAACACGAGTCGATATAGAACATGCAGGGGATCCAGTATTTGAATCAAAATTTAAGAGAGCTTTCGAGGACTTAAGATCAATTAAGGCAGATGAGATAGATAACTTTCTATCAGAATTTCTAAAATCATAGCATGAAGTGGCAAAAAACAACTGTTCAAGGTGGTGTGTAGAATCATCTGACTTTCGAAAAGATGTCATCCACACAATACCGTAGACTTCAAAGGCTCACAACTGCGAGAATTATCGCACGATCAGCTTATAGCTCATGCATCCAAGTTGCTGACAAGAATATTATACAGAATAATGGGAAAGAAAGTTAAGTGTGTGCAAGATGATGATCAATTTAGCTTTAGGAAAGGTAAAGGCATACAGAGAGCCAATTCTGTCGTTGAGACTGATAATGGAAGCAAGACTAAAGACAAATCAAGACACGTTCAGAGGATTTGTCGATCTGGAAAAAACGTTCGACAACGTAAAATGGTACAAGATGTTCGAAATTCTGAGAAAAATAAGGATAAGCTACAGGGAAATACGGGTAATATACAATATGTACTAGAGCCAAGAGGGAATAATAAGAGTGGACGAACAAGAATGAAGTACTCGGATTAAAAAGGGTGTAAGACAAGGATTTAGTGTTTCGCCCCTACTGTTGAGTCTGTGTATCGAAGAAATAATGATGGAAAGAAAAGAAAGGTTCAGGAGTGGAATTAAAATACAAGGTGAAAGGATATTAATGTTACGATTCGCTGATGACATTGGTATCCTGAGTGAAAGTGAAGAAGAATTACATTATCTGCTGAATGGAATGACCAGTCTAATATGAATTGGATTGAAAGTAAATGGAAGAAAGACGAAAGTAATAAGATGCAGCAGAAATGAGAGCAGCGAGAAACGTAACATCGGGATTGATGGTCACGAAGTAGAAAATGTTAAGGAATTCTGCCGCCAAGGCTGCAGAATAACCAATAACGGACGGAGCAAGGAGGACATCGGAAGCAAACCAACACTGGCAAAAATGGCATTCCTGATCTTGAGAGGTCTGCTAGTATCAGACATAGGCCGTAATTTGAGAAAGAAATTTCTGAGAATGTACGTTTGGAACACACACTATATGATAGCGAAACATGAACTGAGGGAAAACCGGAACAGAAGAGAATCGAAGCGTTTGAGATGTAGTGCTACAGACGAATGTTGAAAATTAGGTGGCGTGATAAGGTAACGAATGAGGAGGTTCTTCACAGAATCGGAGAGGAAAGGAATATGTGGAAAACACTGATAAGGAGAATGGACAGGATAATAGGACACATTTTAAGACATCAGAAAATGACTTCCATTGTACTAGAGGGAGCTGTAGGCGGCAAAGCTGTAGAGGAAGACAGAGTTTGGAGTACATCCAGCAAATAAATGAGGACGTAGGTTGCACGTGCTACTCTGAGATGAAAATGTTGGCACAGGAGATGAATTCGTGGCGGACCGCATCAGACCAGTCAGAAGACTGGTGGGACAAAAACAATTTACAAAATGTCGTGGTATTCCGTGGGCGCACAGCTACTCTGCAAGGTTGCATTACTTCCAAGATTTACGTTAGCATTTCGGCTAATCAGGTGTATCCCAGGGTACAGTGTTTGTTCCTCAATGGTGATGGTGTGTTCCAGGACGAGAGAGCCCCTGCTGACGCAGCACGGGCCGTGCAGGACTGGTTTTGTGAGCACGAGGATGAATTGTCGAAACTACACTGGTAAACAGTCACCAGATTTCAATATTATTGAGCCTCTGTGGTATACTGTGGAGAGAATCGATCGCTATCGACCTCCATCGCTGTTGCCTGAGCGTGACCTTATTTTGCAGGAAGACAGTTATAAGGTTCCCTTGACACCATACGGGACCTGTGTTTACCCATTCCAGGACGACTGGAAACCGTTTTTAATGCGCACGGTTTTCCGTTTTGTGCAAGTTGATGTGTTGTGTTTTTGGTGTTTCCATATTGTCGTTCACCCCTGTAGTAACACTTTCGCACGGTACCTTCAGATAAAAATTGCACTAATCATCCACTGTATCTCGAGAAAATTTCAGCCTGGTGGAAAGACTGGCAAATGGCCCTTAACGAAGAAAATTCAAGATTCTGAACTTCACAAAAGACAAAACCGTGGCATTATATGAGTGCAAGATTAATTAATCAAAGGTAGTCATTGACGTCAAATTAAGTTTTGAGAGAAAGAATGTGAAAGATATGAATCTATCACGTAGGCTGAATTGAAGTCAAACAGCTAGCAGACCTCTATTCGTTGAAGAAACGATAAGAAATTTCAGGTTATGTATAAAAGATATGTAACGGCCCATACAGGAATACTGATCCAGTTTATGGGACACATTCCAAGTTAGAGCAATAGATGGCATCGAGCGTGTATGAAGAAGCTACACCGCGAATAGTTTGATTCACGAAAGAGTGTAGCACAAATATTTCAAAATGGTAATTTCATGTCCTTGAAGATAGTTAGAAGATATAGAGTCCCTTAGGCGATTTCTACGGACGTTCGTGTGCAGTGAATATACAAATAGTAAATAACATAAAACAGACAAGAGTAAAAAGCCATTTGTGAATAACTATATTAGTAATATTTATGAAAACTTGCAACGTAAATACTCTGATGCGAAAAGGACTTTATCGCTGATGATTAATATCGTTGTGACAAATATATCGAAAACAAATATTTGTATCTTTGTGTAATTATATATACGATTAACAGAACAAATCTTTTTCTTCTGTTTCTTTTGTTCGTTAGAGATTCTGGGTAGCGCTTAACGCTTTAAGATGTTCGTATTGTTTTCTCTCCTAGGCGATGTTATGGTTTGTATGTAAAGTACTGCTTAAATTATATGTATAAAAACTAGCTTATGTTATTATTTCAAGGTAATATAAGCACCTGATCTCAATGTTTCACTTGCAGAGGAAGATTAATTACTATTTTTCAGCTGCTACAACGCCCAAAAGCCGTTATCGCTGACGGGCAACAATTGGCATCCATTACGCGGCAGATTCAAATATTAAGTTATTTTGCAGATTTCATTCACAGCAGTGGGTACTAAACCATTTTAAATCATTATTTACTTTGAGTTCGAGGATTTCGGTAATTCGCATTTACAAGAGTTCAGATATTCTCAGCGATATCAGTTAAGGCAGATCAGTGAACTCTGGCCTGGACTTCATTTCGTGAAATTATTAACATGTAGGGAGTCTGGCGCTCATCTAAAATAAAATCAAGCATTTATTTGGCGTCCTACAAAGTATTCAGCTTATATTGGCCTTGACCACGTAATGAAAATAATTAATGTTAAAGTGTCATCTTACGTAGTTTAAAGTAAAGGGACCAAAATAAAGATTTGAGAAATGTACGCCTCAACCTTTCCGAGATGGTGTAGATAGAAGTAGGCAAGGAATATCTTGCATGGAGTTGTACCATTAGTGAGTCATCCCACGCTGCATTCGAGAATGGAAACCACAGTATGTGATACAACAATAAGTACTCTTCGTAAAATACTTCACAGCGGTTTTGCGCAGTGCAGCTACAGGCGGATTTAGTTACAGCTCCAGAATCCGAGATTACGAGGGGCCGTTTATTGCCAACCGCCAACTTATCATTTTCTGTCAATGGCGTCTTGCTGCACGATCAGACGTATGGTCAGCTTCACAATTAACTGCTTCCCTTCACAGTCTGCCCACTAACGCAAATACCAACACTACTGAGAACTGATCTAGTGTCATCCACATGGAAACCAGGCAAGCTTACCACTTACCTACTGAGGCCTATTGAGATGTAATTGTGATGTCAATAACTGTAATGAAGGCTTGTAACTCGCCCCCCCCCCTTCCCCCGTACACACAATTTAGAATAATAAGGTTCAGTGATGCAGAATAACTTCTGTGACGTTTGAAAGTTATGCGATGAGGTAACGGCTATGAGGGCGGGTCATGAGCCGTGCTTAGACACCTCAGCAGATAGAGCAGTAGTTCCTTGAATGCAAAGGTCTCCGATTCAAATCCCGGCCCGGCAAACATTTTTGATCTGCCAGGAATTTTCATTGTTCATTTAAGTTTGCGGCAATCTCACGAGTGGCAGGGGTGCGTTGCATTAAATAAGCAAATAGGTATTACATTTAACCCTGTGCCACACATCACTACTTCAAACATAGCAGGGAAATGATAACCGGTTTCTACAAGGGAGGATGATGGAAAGAAAGAATTGGGGCTTAATTCCCCAAAGATGATGATAGTATTACACCGAGCACAAAATCTGAAAAGCGTTTGGGAAGAAATTAGTCGTGTCGTCTTCGGAAGAAAAAAAATTGTTCAAATGGCTCTAAGCACTATGGGACTCAACTGCTGTGGTCATCAGTCCCCTAGAACTTAGAACTACTTAAACCTAACTAACCTAAGGACATCACACAACACCCAGCCATCACGAGGCAGAGAAAATCCCTGACCCCGCCGGGAATCGAAACCGGGAACCCGGGCGTGGGAAGCGAGAACGCTACCGCACGACCACGAGATGCGGGCTCTGCGGAAGAAAAATTCCGGTATTCGTCGTAAGAAGTTTAGAGAGCCACTGGGAAAGTTTAGACTGCCGCACTGGTAGGTAAACTACGCTTCTCTCGAATATGAGACCACCTCGTTAGCCATAGCGCCAGGTGCCTACCAGACCCCGGATTGTAAGCAGCAACATACTACACGTATTTGGCTCTAACGCATACGCAGCACTGTAAGGCCTGGATAACAACAGGTGCCGACGGAGTAACTACAGGTGTGTTCCGTGGCCTAACACAACACAGCACAGCACGGCTCCACTGCGTCTACCCGTGTATTCTCCGAGCTGGAGGTGTTTGTCTGCTGCTATTGTGCCTCTTGTCCTGAAACAAAACGAGCAGCAGTATACACACACTGCGTAGTGCCGGCGATGAAGTGGAAGCCGCTCCTGCAGCCTCATCTCTCTTTGTTGACTTCCTCTTTCCCCATCTGCAAGAAACTTAGTTGTTAATACTTAGCCACGTTTCGCTGTCTTATGTAAAGATCCACAGCTAGTCTATTCCTTTTCACTTTGAGAAAAAAGGAAAAAAAAACAACATGGCGCTCAAAAGCATACGTGCTCTCTAAAACTTGAGAAACTTAAAATTAAGATGTTGTCTGTGTAGCCTAGACATTGCAGCTGATCCTCGGAATCATAAACATCAGGGAGTTATTATACCCTCCAGACCAAAGCAATTTTCTACAATTCATTACATTATATTTTCCAACAAAATGTTTGTCATAATCCTCCTGTATGTTTCCCAATGTCATCTGCCTACCTGCCTTTAGGCAGTATTGCTGTTCATTCCCCCCCCCCCCCTATCTATCATTTATTCGCCTGGCTCTCCATTATTACAGCTGCCGCACATAAATGGAAATAAGCATGGGTAAAATAATGAAATTTGAACTATTATTCATCACGAAAGGTGAAAATGGAGTACTGATTCACTAACGAATGAGTGAGTTACCGGTAGTTCGGTTGATATCTACCTACGTTAATTTTCAGCATGTAATTTAGCGTTATTAAATTTACGTTCGTAAATACACAATTTCACATCTTTCTACTTACCTTTCTTGATGTTTTTTGAAGAATTACAGCTCAACGGCTTCATTTTCTGTCTCAGGTGATATTGTGATTTAAAACTCAACGAAATATGAGGTTCAAAAAAATGTTTGTGAAATCTTATGGGACTTAACTGCTAAGGCCATCAGTCCCTAAGGTTACACACTACTTAACCTGAATTATCCTAAGGACAAACACACACACACACCCATGCCCGAGGGAGGACTCGAACCTCCGCCGGGACCAGCCGCACAGTACATGACTGCAGCGCATTAGACCGCTCGGCTAATGCCGCGCGGCAATATGAGGCTCTTCTGTACTCCCAGCGTGAATAAAAATGTATGGCTGGAAGACTTTTTGCTCTCCGTCTTGACTGCATTAATTTTTTAAAGTGACTGGTTTCGGTTCAAAATGAATCATCCTCAGAGATGATTGTGCCGGTTGCAAGAGTGAACAATCCAACTGTCAGCAAACCTTACTTGCTACAGGATATCCTATTGAAGTAGCATTTTCCTTGGGTATCATTTTGCTTGGAAGGTAGAGGAATTTCTTAATCTTTTCAGTTCGTTATCACCTGTTTTGATGCTAACTTTGTCATTAATCACGTTTCTCCTACTCCTCATTACTTTTGTCTTTCTTCAGCTCGCTCTCAGTCCACAGCGTGGGCCCATTACACTGTTGATTCCACTGAACAGGTCCAGCAATTCTTCAAAATTGCCGGCCGCGGTGGTCGCGCGGTTCTAGGCGCTCCAGTCCGGAGCCGCGCTGCTTCTCCGGTCGCAGGTTCGAATCCTGCCTCGGGCATGGATGTGTGTGATGTCCTTAGGTTAGTTAGGTTTAAGTAGTTCTAAGTTCTAGGGGACTGATGACCACAGCAGTTGAGTCCCACAGTGCTCAGAGCCATTTGAACCATTTTCTTCAAAATTTGGATATTTGTGGTAAGTTCCTATGGGACCAAACTGCTGCGGTCATCGGTCCCTAGGCTTGCACATTACTTAATCTAGCTCAAACTAACTTACGCTAAGGAAAACACACACCTAAGCCCGAGGGAGGATTCGAACCTCTGACGGGGCAGCCGAGTGATGTAGTTCTTACTTACTCCCAGTGAAGATAAAATCCTTTCACTCCGAATTTCAATCATTCTCTTGAATCTTCCTTTTATTTCCGTCATTGCTTCTCTAATGTGTAGGCTGAGCTATAGGGACGAAAGACTGTTTCCGTGTGTTACACTAGTTAATCAGAGGGCTTCGTTCTTGGTCTTTCCTTCTTATTGTTGCCACTTGTCACTTGCACTGGTTGGTTATCATTAACGTGTAGCTGCTCATGGAGGTCTAGCGTTGGCTACAATTATCGTATGGGCAGCGAAACTTGGTAGATAGACTAACGCATTAATGTGGAACGGATTTACGCTGGAGAACAAACTAGTCCCAATTGTGGCCACAAGGTGCAAATCTGGAGCTGTACACTGTTTGTATGATAGTATCACATCAACACTGTCATCTGAAAAGCTGCAACGTGTGTAAACAGCATAGCTGTCGAGAAGATAGACCGTGCACTGTTAGTGAAACTGTTTCGTGTCAACGACAAAAGCTAAAGTACAACACTGAGAGGGTATCGTCGACTGAGAGGTCTAAGGTGAAACCCAGTGTCGTTAAATGTTTTAATCAAGACTATAATTAATGCGTGTGAGCCTTGTGTGGCACCTGGAAGGGGAAGGCGTCGTATACCGGTGCGGGCGATTGACGAGATTCCTGTTGCTGTGAGTGACCGAGAACCACGTGACCCGGGTAGTGCCAATGTTCGTCCAGTGTCACGAGAACTTTCCACCTCATGGTCAACTACACGGAACGTTTTGCGGTTTTACTTTTTTTTTTTTTTTACTGATTCCTGTACAAGATCCATATGGCGCAGCAACTGAAGCCTCATGATCCGCAACAACGTTCTGAATTTGCTGTTTGATTTCTGGCACTTATCGAAGCTGATGCCATGGGGCGGGAAATATTCAGTGGAGTCACGAGGCACATTTGACACTAATGGATGCAGTGAACAGACAGAACTTCCGAATTCGGGGACTGTTAAACCGCGAGTTGTATTTCCTTTCGGTGTATTTGACTGTGTGGTGTACATTCACAAGCACCTTTATTCTCGATCCGTTCTTCTTTGGAGGGAATACATTCAAAAGGCCTGTCAGGTGTCCTGTGACGTCTGCACGTTATCGGAAACCCCTTGTGTAGCATTTGATTCGTGCTTTGTAAAAGCGCAACTGTGTCGAAACCACTGTTTTCATGTGAGATGGGGCAACACCTCATGTTGCTCGCCCAGTGAATGATCTGCAACCTTCCACAAACGTGTTATGTACAGACGTTTAATAGACGCAGACTGACCTGCAGGAGCACCTCATGTCAATCCATGTGATTTTTATGGTGTACTGAGACATCACACAAGAGTCTCAATTCAATAAACTTTACCAACAGCCGTATACTTGAGGTTATTTTATTTTATTTCGAACGGTACAAGTTTCGACAATTCATTTTGCCATATTCAGATCCCATACGCTTTTTTCGTATCAACAAGCTTATCGTATAGTGCCATAAAACTGGATACAGTGAATCCGAGTCGTTGTGCAACTGATTCATGCGAAAGGGTGACACCAACTGCAGTTGGCAGTATATGGTGCAATTGAGAGATTTATACCAAATAAATTAATAAAAGATGGTCCTGATACCCTATGATACACAAACACATCAGCATAAGGAACAAAGATAGTATACCAAATTGAAAAGAAAACATAAACCCCAAGACCGGCGATGCTTTACTGAAGCTTGAAACTTAGAGTGGACTTCAACCCGAAATGCTCCCAGTAGCTTCAAGGACGAAACTCTGTCTAGAAATCTGACAGAAAATCCAAGGAGATTGTGGTCAAGTGTATAGTATACCAGCGACAAGACACAATCAATACCTTTACTGCGCAATACCAATGGTAATATAACCGATGATAGCGTCGCTAAAGCCTTGTTATTAAACACAAATTTCCAAAATTGCTTCATCAAAGAAGAAGAAGTAAATATTCCAGAACTCCAATAGACAACAGCTGCCAACAAGAGTAGCCTAGAAGCAGATATCGTCGGTGTAGTGAAGCAGTTTAAAGCTTTTAATAAAGGCAAGTATTCCGGTCCAGATAGCGTTCCAATAAGGTTCCTTTCAGAGTGTGGTGATACAGCACCGGCCGGCCGGTGTGGCTGAGCGGTTCTAGGCGCTTCAGTCTGGAACCGCGTGACCGCTACGGTCGCAGGTCGAATCCTGCCTCGGGCATGGATGTGTGTGATGTGCTTAGATTAGTTAGGTATAAGTAGTTCTAAGTTCTAGGGGACTGATGACCTCAGATGTTAAGTCCGATAGTGCTCAGAGCCACTTGAACCATTTGACACAGTACCCTCATACTTAGCAATCATATATAGCCGCTCGCTTGATGAAAGATCCGTCCCAAAAGACTGCAAAGACATTCCACACCAACACCCAAGAAAGAAAATAGGAAAATTCGCTGAATTATAGACCCCTATCGCTAATGTCAATTTTTGGAACATATACTGCGTCCGAACTAATTACCTCAAAGGTGACGATCTATTGACACACAGTCAGCATGGATTCAGAAAATATCGTTAGTATGAGAAACAATTACCTCTTTACTTTCACAAAGAATGAGTGCTATCGACAGGTGATCTCAAATTGATTCGACATTTCATTATTTCCATAAGGCTTTTGACACGTATGGAATATCGCTTCAGTTGTAACTAGATACGAAATTTCCTCTCAGAAAGGTCACAGTGTGTAGTAACCGGCGAAAAATCGTCGAGTAAAACAGAAGTGATATCCGACGTTCCCCAAAGAAGTGTTACAGCACCTCTACTGTTCCTAATCTACCGAAATGAGATCATATGAGGAGTCCTCTTTGATTGTTTGCAGATGATTCTGTCATTAACCGCCTAGTAAATCCATCAGAAGATCAATACCAATTGCAAAACGACTCACTGTTAGATACGATATCCGAGTGGTGCGATAACTTGCAGTCGTCTCTCAATGAGAAAAAGTGTGAGGTCATCCACATGAGCACAAAAAGAAATCTGTTAGATTTCAAAAAAAAAAAAATGTTCAAATGTGTGTGAAATCTTATGGGACTTACTGCTAAGGTCATCAGTCCCTAAGCTTACACACTACTTAACCTAAATTATCCTAAGGACAATCACATACACCCATGCCCGAGGGAGGACTCGAACCTCCTCCGGGACCATCCGCACAGGACATGACTGTGTTGAATTTTGATTACACGATAAATCACACAAATTTAAAGGCTGCAAATTCGACTGAATACCTAGGAATTACAATTACGAAGAACTTCAGTAGGCACGATCACATAGAAAATATTGTGGGGAAGACAAACCAAAGACTAAGTCTTATTGGCAGAACAGTTAACAGAGGCAACAGGTCTTCTAAGGAGACTGCCTAACCTACGTTTGTTCGTCCGCTGCTAGTGTCGCTGTGCTTATGGGATCATTGGCAGATAGAATTGACGGAGGATATAGAAAATGTTCAAAGAAGGGCAGCTCGTTTTGGATTATCGCGGAATAAGTAAAAGAGTACCACGGATATGATAAGCGATTTAGAACGACAATCATTAAAATAAAGGTGTTTTTCGTTGCGGTGAAACCTTTCACGAAATTTCAATCATCAGCTTTTTCCTCTGAATCTGAAGACATATTATTGTCGTCAACCTACACAGGGAGAAAATAAGATAAATCAGAACTCGTACAGAAAGATATAAGTGTTCATTTTTTCCACGCCCTCTTAGAGTGTGGAACTGTAGTGAAATCGTCTGAAGGTGGATCGAAGAGTCCTCTGGCAGGCACTTAACTGTGTATTATAGAGTAGTCATGCAGACGTAGATTTCGATGTCGAACCGTATGGCAGCTGAATTGATTCACATTGAGACCCGTCAAGATATAACGTTATATTTCGTTGTTAGTTAGCGCCATCTAGCTACTGTGAGGGGTGGATATTTTGAGGAGATGATGATGTGACTGCAAGACTGCTTGCAGAGGGTGAGTTTATTTATTCATTCCGATAAGAGCAGTATAGCGAACAACGATATCTGTTAGAAACTTTATTAACTACTGTTTTGAAACTCCTGTTAAAAATACTTACTACTCTCACAATAATCATATCTTTTACAGCATTCTTCTGCCGATCTTTGTGTTCACATTATTTAATGTTAAAATCAAGAAGTCCATTGTTGGTTTCGCTTTATCTGTGAGCTGTAGACCTGAGTCAAATTATGGCAAAGAGCGCAGGTAATTCACTGACAAACACAGTACAGAATCTAACAGGGATGCCACCGGGCCCTGAGGTGTTATTGCAAACTTACGCCTAAGACTTCCGGTATAAGAACTCACCCTCTTTCTGCCAACGGGCTTGTCAAAGAGGGCGGAGGAGCATACAGAGATTCAGGGCAGGGTGGGTAACTGCCTCTAAAGGAGATATAATCAGCAATTATTAACATCAGAAGGATGCACAAGCCGATGGAAACCACTGCATTAAAGACACATAACTTGTATCCACACGACATGAGAAAGTGTCTTGATGAGCTCTCCATTGGCAAAAGATTCCATAATAGTCCACCATTCGGAGCTCCCGGAAGGGACTGGCAGAGGGGTGGTGGCCAAATGAAAGGGTTGAATAACCAACGAAAGGATAACACTCTACGAGTCGGTGCGTGGAATTTCAGAAGCTAGGACATAGTAGAAAATCTGAAAAGGAAAATGCAAAGGCTCGAGCTAGATATAGTAGGGGGTCAGTGAAGTGGAATGGAAAGAAGACAAGGATTTGTAATCAGATGAGTATAGAGTAATATCATGAGCAGCAAAAAAATGGTATAACGGTGGTAGAATTCGTTGAGGATATTAAGGTAGGGCAGAGCGTGTGTTACTATGTACAGTTCAGTGATAGGGTCAGTCTTATCAGAATCGACAGGAAACCAACACCGACAACTATAATGCAGGTACACATGCCGACCACGCAAGCTGAAGATGAAGAGACAGACAAAGTAGATGAGGATATTGAAAGGGTAATACAGTACGTAAAGGGAGATGAAAATCTAATAGTCATGGGGGACTGGAATGCAGTTGTAGCAGAAGGAGTAGAAGAAAAGGTTACAGAAGAATATGAGCTAGGGACGAGGAATGAGAGAGGAGAAAGACTAATTGAGTTCAGTAATAAATTTCAGATGGTAATAGCGAATACTCTGTTCCAGAAACACAAGAGAAGGAGGTATATTTGAAAAAAAGCCGGTAGATACGGGAGGATTTTTGTTAGAGTGCATCATGGTCAGGCAGAGATTCCGGAATCAGATACTGGAACGTAAAGCATACCCAGGAGCAGATATAGAGTCAGATCACAATGTAATAGTGATGAAGAGCAGGCTGAAGTTTAAGAGATTAGTCTGGAAGACGCAAACAAGTGGGATACGGAAGTACTAAGGAATGGCGAGATACGCTTCAAGACCTCTAAGGAATAAGTCAGTAGGCAGTACAATTGAAGAGGAATGAATATCTCTAAAAAGAGATCACAGAAGTTGGAAAGAAAACTGCTGCTGCTGCTCCTTTTCTGACTTCCTCACTGTGAGGAGGTTCGGGTGGAAGTTTGTGGCCTGTTGGCCTTTACTCCCCTGGGAATCTTGTAGAGTCATCTGTCTGTACTGTTGGTCGGATCTGTACTGGCAAGGAGTGCCGATGTCCTAATTCTTGAATCTGACGGTATGTCGATTTTTCTTCTTCTTCTTGCTTGTTGCTGAGAGCTCTCCCTCGGTTGGGATACTGGGTATAGTGTATCCTGCTTTTTCGTATTCTCCGTTGACCAGAGCAACGATGATGTAGCGCATTTGCCACTCTGTAAAGATAGGGTAGGAATTAATCAGAATGTAATCCTCCCTAGAAAGACCGACAAGGCCTTCTGGATACTCAATTGGTTGGTGTGGGGGTGGGGGTTTAGGATGGTTAGGTGGAACGAAAGGATAAGGGTTGTCGTGGTGGGGGTAAGTACCATCGCGAAGCGAGTCAGCGATCTTCTTCGTTACAGCGCTTGCGCTGCACATGTCTGGAAGCGGGAGGAATGGGACTTCTTCCCACCCTTCTTCTTGCGCTGCTGCTTCGGTGTCCTCCTTGTGCTGTGTCGCCTCCCCTTCGGCAGGCTCGTCTGTCTGCGTGGCCACCGTCGCGAAATCCTCCCGTGGAGGAGTCGGCTGGGTGGCGGTGTCGACTGTTGTGGCGGAAGCTGCTTTGGCTGAGCGAAGCTCCTGCGTCAGCACAGCAATCTGACGCCGAGCCTCGCCCAGTTCCACCAGCATGGCCGCCCTCTCTTCCGCCATGGCGGATTTGAAGGCGGACATGGCTTCTTGTACGGCGTCGTTAAGGCGCCAGGTGACGACGTCTTCTGTGCAAGTGACCACCTCTTCGTGTGTGGTGGTCACTTGCTTCTGCGTCTTCTTCTCCGGTCCGCGCCAGTTTCTTCTGTAAGCGCAGGAACGGGCGTTGGCCGCGTGTGCGCCGCCGCAGTTGGCGCAGGTACAGGGGGCGTCCTTCTGCTTCTTGCAGTCACGTGTGTCGCGTGCTTGCGCACACTTCAAGCACGCGACTGCTCCGCTGCAGTGCTTGGCGACGTGGCCAAGCTTTTGGCAGCGAAAGCACTGCGCTGCAGTCTTCCTCTTCTTCTTCCCGGCTGGTCCTGCTAGCGTGAGCAGCAACTCCGCCAAGGCAGCAGCTTTGCGTCCCCTTCCGCGTCCCGACATCTCGAGTAGCAACAGCGACAATCAGCTTATGCGTTACTCACCGCAGCGTGAGCGGGAATCGAGGAAAGTAAAAGGTAGGTACAAAGAAGGTAACTGCGAAGAAACCACAGGTAACAGGACAAGCACCTGATATGATCGATGAAAGGAAGAAGTACATAAATTCTCCGGAAAATTCAGGAATACATAAATACAAGTCACTGAGAAATGAAATAAATTGGAAGTGCAGGGAAGCTAAGACGAAATGGCTGCATGAAAAAGTGAAGAAATAGGGAAAGAAATGATTCTAAGCACTACGGGACTTAAAATCTGAGGTCATCAGTCCCCTAGGCTTAGAACTACTTAAACCTAACCAACCTAAGGTCACCACTCACATCCATACCCGAGGCAGGATTCTAACCTGCGACCGTAGCAGCAGCACGGTTCCGGACTGAAGCGCGTAAAACCGCTCGGTCGCAGTGGCTGGCAGGGAAAGAGGGGTAAGCTACAAGGAGAAATCGGTAATATACAACATGTACAAGAGCCAAGAGGGAATAATAAGAATGGTCGACCAAGAACAAAGTGCTCGGATTAAAAAGGGTATATGGCAGGAATGTAGTCTTTTGCCACTACTGTTCAATCTGTACGTCAAAGAAGCAATGTTGTAAATGAAAGAAAGGTTCAGGACTGGAATTAAAGTTCATAGTGAAAGGTTACCAATGACACGATTCGCTGGTGATATTGCTATCCTGAGTGAAAGTGAAGAAGAATTACATGATATGCTGAATGGAGTGACTAATGTAATGAGCACAGAATATGGATTCAGAATAAATCGAAGAAAGACGAAGGTAATGAGAAGTAGCAGAATGGAGAAACTTAACGTGGTTGATGGTCACGGAGTAGATGAAATTAAGTAAATCTTCTACCAAGGTAGAAAAATAACCAACGTCGGACAGAGCAAAGGCGGGCATCAAAAGGAGACTAGTACTGGCAAAAAGGGCATTCATAGAGAAGAAAGGTATACAAGTATTAAACATAGGACTTAATTTGAGGAAAAAATTTCTGAGAATGTGCGCTTGGAGCACGGTACTGTATGGTAGTGAAACGTGAACTGCGGGAAAACCGGAACAAAAGATAATCCAAGCATTTGAGACATGGTGCTACAGACGAATGTTAAAAAATTAGATCGACTCATAATGTAAAGGCTTGGGGAGGTTCTGTGGAAAATTGTATAGGAAAGGAATATGTGAAAAACACTGATAAGGTATAACGGTGCTTTGCGGGCAGGCGTGTCAATTAGCATCATATTAATCAAAATCGGAGATAAATAGACTTCATTTTGGAAGAACTAAAAAGGGAAAAGTAATAGGAAACTTTAATAACTGCACAATATTACTAAGAAGCAATATAATCAAAAGTAATAAGAAGCAGACGAGCAAAGACCAAGTGGGACAGAAAGATATAGGGGCGCGTTTGTTTTTTAATAGATTTAAAAGAACATGTAACACATTATTGAGCTCTCTACCTTCAGTTATCGCGATCGGGCTAGTCGATGAAAAAGTGGTACGCGACTGCGAAATTCGTTAAGGAGATTATTTAAAGACTCTTGAAGCACGTTTAAAATACATAACGTGTGACGAAGTGATCAGAGACGTTTGTTGTCGGGTGAAGTGAAAATGATTCCGACAACATAATTCGAACTTTGTGTTAGCTGGGAAAAATGCTCTTGGGAAACTATTATGGTTGTGGAACCCACGAAAGTTGTACGCAACGGAAAGCTATAGTTTACGTAATTCCGCATATTATAAAATTTTTAAACGCGTCTGCGCGGAACATTAAGAGAATCTTATCCTTGGACGGTTGCGGGGGTAACTCATACAAACAACGCGCCAGCATAAAAATAGTTCGCTTATTAACTACCAGATATTAATTAACGGGGACGTAAAATACTAAAAACAGTGCATACCCCATTAAACTGAACCCTGCGTGTGAAAGACAATCACATCGAATATTTCGAGAGCGAAGAATAGACATTTAAGTGCCGAATGGGAGACTGGGTCGTGTTGATATTTGGACATTATAACATTATATGACACGCGTTATTCAGAACACGATATCGACCATTCTAATACTGAAAAGAAGGATAGGATCATCACCTCCAATCCTGATTCATATTTCATATTTAGCTAGTGAAAAGAAAAGTGTTAATAAACAAACTACATTTCAATTTTATCCACGATTTTGGCTTCATTACGTAGTCTTGACTACATGATAAACAATATCTGTGGAAGTTGTATGCAACGTATCGTCATAATATTTAGCTAACCAATATTGTGGGACACCAAAAATGTAAATGCCTGAAACTGTTCTTACAGCGGATGTATAATGTGTGAGTGCGACGAACTATATTGAGAAACGGGACATCCATTACGTACTTGCATGTTTATCTGCGAAAATGGTCCTTGTCGGTACATTAGCATAGAGTTCGAATAGAATCGCTGGAACATTGCAAACCATTCAGTTTAATCGAACATCTAAATACGCATAATGCTGGTATTACGAGGATATGTTCTTTCTCCTCACCCCCTTGGCAGTAATTGAATTAAGAGTCAGCCGGGAATAACATTTAAATCAATTGACGACCATTGAGCTAGCGTCACGAATTTTAAAACGTCCACTGCCATGTATGAAGGCGAGTGACACCACGAGTGTTAACGTCGATCGGGGGTGTCGTCGTGATCGTATTGAATGACATAGTGCGGTTACAAAAGTGATGGGGCAGGATGATGGGATATCTGTTAAGACATCATGGAATGACTTCCATGGCACTAGAGGGAGTTGTAGAGGGAAAAAACTGTAGACGAAGACAGAGATTGGAATAAAAAAATGGTTCAAATAGCTCTGACCACTATGAGACTTAAGATCTGAGGTCATCAGTCCCCTAGAACTTAGAACTACTTAAACCTAACTAAGCAAAGGACATCACACACATCCATGCCCAAGGCAGGATTCGAACCTGCGACCGTAGCGGTCGCTTGGTTCCAGACTGGAGCGCCTGAACCGCTGGGTCACACCGGCCGGCGAAATAAGAATACATCCAGCAAATAATTGACGGGGAAGAAGAAGGTTAAGGAGCTGTGTTTCCCGTACGCCTACTGGCAGAGGGCAGATTTAGTTAACACTTTGGCAGAGGGCGTCGTCTGCCTGATGTATCCACTGTCAATCGCCATCACTGCCGTTGTTTTCGCGGCGAGCGGACGCCCTGCCGCCGTCAAATTAGTTTAGCGGTCCGTCGGGTTGTCAGAAGCGCGGCCCAGCGAGCTCTGACAATACAACGGCGCCAGCGAGCCGCGCCCAATCAATTTACGGAATTAAAAGCGCGCATTAGCAACGGCCGTGGAGCTGCAGCCGGTTAAAGTTGTCGCAGCTTTTGTCGCTCTAAAGCGAGTCCGCTACCTGTTATCTGCCGCACGGCCGACAGGCAGCGGCGCAGGCGTAGCGAGCGCAGCTAAACCCGATACCGTGCCCGCCTACACGCAGTAGTCCAATAGTCACCCACCCCCTGTCCTCCACCCACCACCCACACCAGCACACCAGTCCCGTGATGGAAAAGCTGATATTCTGTTAACGTCCGCATAAACACTGCAGCCTCTCTCTGTCTCCGCTTGCCGGGCGCTGGGTTTGTGTCACTGGCTCAGCGACGTACAAACACGTACGGCTCTCAAAATAACAGCAGCAACTGTTTTCAAACAGTGTTCCATTTACAGAACATTGTTTATTCAGACGGTTATCAAAATAATGGAACAAGTTGGAGACAAATAGCCGACGCAACGCTGCACCATTTTATACCTGAGCTGCGCAGTTGTCTTGTCTGTCAGAGTGCATTCGCACAACTCGTAAATTATATGCACACGTAATGTAGTACGGCTCTTCATTATACGACAGAAACTTTACTCTTTACTATTCGTTCCAGACTCACCAGCTATGTACACTACTGGCCATTAAACTTGCTACACCAAATAGAAAGGCAGATGATAAACGGGTATTCATTGGACAAATATACTACAACTGACATGTGATTACATTTTAACACAATTTGGGTGCATAGATCCTGAGAAATCAGTACCCAGAAAAACCACCTCTGGCCGTAATAACGGCCTTGATACGCCTGGACATTGAGGCAAACAGAGCTTGGATGGCGTGTACAGGTACAGCTGCCCATGCAGCTTCAACACGATGCCACAGTTCATCACGAGTAGTGACTGGCGTATTGTGACAAGCCTGTTGCTCGGCCACCATTTACCAGACGTTTTCAATTGGTGAGAGATCTGGAGAATGTGCTGGCCAGAGCAGCAGTCAAACATTTTCTGTATCCGGTACAGTACCTACAACATGCGGTCGTGCATTATCCTGCTGAAATGTAGAGTTTCGCAGGGATCGAATGAGAGGTAGAACCACGGGTCGAAACACATTTGAAATGTAACGTCCACTGTTCAAAGTGCCGTCAATGCGAATAAGAGGTGACCGAGACGTGTAAACAATGGCACCCCATACCATCACGCCGGGTGATACGCCAGTATGGCGATGACGAATACACGCTTCCAGTGTCAGTTCACCGCGATGGCGCCAAACACGGATGCGACCATCATGATGCTGTAAACAGAACCTGGATTCATCCGAAAAAAATGACGTTTTGCCATTCGTGCATCCAGGTTCGTCGTTGAGTACACTATCGGAGGCGCTCCTGTCTGTGATGCAGCATCAAGGGTAACCGCAGCCATGGTCTCCGAGCTGATAGTCCATTCTGCTGCAAACGTCGTCGAAGTGTTCGTGCAAATGGTTGTTGTCTTGCAAACGTCCCCACCTGTTGACTCAGGGATCGAGACGTGGCTGCACGATCCGTTACAGCCATGCGGATAAGATGCCTGTCATCTCCACTGCTAGTGATACGAAGCCGTTGGGAACCAGCACGGCGTTCCGTATTACCCTCCTGAACCCAGCGATTCCATATTCTACTAACAGTCATTGGATCTCGACCAACGCGAGCAGCAGTGTCGCGATACGATAAACCGCAATCAGGATAGGCTACAATCGGACCTTTATCAAAGTCGGAAACGTGATGGTACGCATTTCTCCTCCTTACACGAGGCATCACAACAACGTTTCACCAGGTAACGCCGGTCAACTGCTGTTTGTGTATGAGAAATCGGTTGGAAACTTTCCTCATGTCAGCACGTTGTAGGTGTCGCCACCGGCGCCAACCTTGTGTGAATGCTCTGAAAAGCTAATCATTTTCATATCACAGCATCTTCTTCCTGTCGGTTTAATTTCGCGTCTGTAGCACGTCATCTTCGTGGTGTATCAATTTTAATGGCCAGTCGTGTAACTAATATCATGTAGGAAGTCTCTCTTTAAATGCAGGGCGTCTCGACTACGACGGAAGTGTAGCCTCTAGCACTGCGCAGGAACCAGGCTCTGGTTACCGCCAGCGCTGCAGTCCGTTCCCCGGACCTTGGAAGGTGGTTTCTGTTTTAGCCGGTCTAGACAAACTAGGAACGGTCCTCGAAAGAAGTCCGAGAAAATCTGTTCACTGTTGAGCACTTAATAATGATGTGTCACTTGCATCTTGTGGCGTTTATACCACATAGCGGATAATGATTTTTTGTCCGTATAGAAGTGGATTCACTACTGTAGCCGTGCTAGCTGACTGAGAGACAGGTTACTCACTCCTCTAAAGACAGACGATTAAGACAGATGCATCCACAGTGCTGGAAAGCTCTGTCAACAGCAGAATTTGTCCTTGAATGACGGCAGACTACAGAGACTCCCGCACCAAAATCGGCGGCAAGATGCATAACTTTCTTTCTTTCGCTTTCTTTCTTTCGCTTACGTCATAGTCCCGCAGCGATTGTAGGGTCGTCTTGGATACAACAGATTTGGCAGTGTTAGTGTTAGGGTTGGCCGGATGCCCTTCCTAACGCCACCCCATACCCCCCCAGGACGGATCAGTCTACCCCAACTGTCTGCGGCTAGTGTAAACCGTGAAATAGTGCTGACGTGTTTCAAATGTCTGCGACACGTGTAACTGAGGCGGAACGTGGGGACCAGCCCGGTATTCACCCAGCAGGATGTGGAAAACCACCTGAAAACCCCATCCAGGCTGGTCGGCACATCGGCCCTCGTGGTTAATCCGCCGGGCGGATTAGATCCGGGGCCGGCCCGCCTACCCGAGTCCAGGAAGCAGCGCGTTACAGCGCTCGGCTACCCTGGCGTGTTTCGGCAAGATGCATAACTCCCAGCAACAATACACTGCCACCGAAAAAAAGTGTAGCACTCAGACGGAAGCAGGAAACTAAATGAAATTTCGCAGGTTGGGAGGGTGCTTGATGTTCGTTCAGTGACCATAAAATCGTGTCGTTCTATCCTCTCCTGAGGTAACGACGCCAACATGTTGTAACTTTTCCTTGACATCCTGGATACCTGCAGTGGGCTGCGAGTTAACGTTGGAGCTGGTCCCATTCAGGTTCTATCGTGATCATATCTGGAGATGTAGCCGGCCACACATATACCTCAACACAATCACGCAGCTGTTTCATGGAGACACGTGCCAATCGTGTATGAGCATTTTTCCTGTTAGAGAATGGCGCCACAATACTGTCGCTTAAGAGGTAACGCATAAAGACGTAGGATGTCGGTGACGTATCGCAGTGTTGTCAGAGACCCATCGGGCACTACCAGAGGTCACTGTATAACACTAACGTCCGCTTTGTTATACTATAACCTTAAAGCTGGCGGCAGTTCGTACAATGAAATTATTTTTATTCAAGCAATTATAGTACAACGAAGCAGAGCAGTGTACCCTCTGAAAGGATTTTAGTTGTGTTGACCGTGAAATACCTAACGGAGGTAGCTTATCGGAAGTGAAAGTCAGAATTATGTAAATATTTAAACAGTAAAAAAAAAAAACAATAATTTGCCTATCCACAGTGTCCAAATGATAATAACAACGGTCGCCAGCCTAATAAGGCGTAAGAATGAGTAACATTCTTGTTCAAGAAACTGAAAATAAGTAACTTCTATTGGCAATCACAGCCTATACTTTGTCACACGAGAGTGCAATGAACTCTGGCACCTACATATGTTCACGTTAAAAAAAGTGCTACTAGTTATAAGAGAACATGGCTATTTACATAATGGTAACAGAAAAGAACATATACTTTTGCCTTCAAGGCTTGGTCAAACTGAATGGTCTCAATAATATTACTATCAATATTCACTGTAGAATCATAAAATAGGCATAGGTTCAATATTACTTTTCAAACATTTTCTTATCTGACAAAAAATTGTAAATGTAGTTCACTGCAAAATTATGAACTAGGTTAAGTCTCTCTCAGATAAATACTTTTCTATTTAGAATGAAAGTTAAATGTATTTCACTTACAAAGAATTTCTCAGTGAATTTTGAATAAAAGAAGTTACTGTTTTCATAGATAGTGGTCTTTCTATTAATTGCTATTTATCATGAGCATAAAGGATAAACTGTAGATCCTATTACACAAGAGAAACAAGTGCTTAGCAAGCATAGGGGAAGGCGGGGCAAGACGGGGAGGTGGGGTTAGATGGGGAAGGGCTATAAGCTACAGTTAGGGTATTGCCATCTGTGGATAGCTACGTCAACATCATCAATACACAGGTCCCAGTGTGTTGACATTGCTGAACCTTAGTTTCACGGCGGTTTCTGTTAGCTTTGCAAGGTACGTACAATTGTTATACTGATTTGCAATGTTTTACACCTTTCTAGGTCCTAAAACATGTGTTTCGTGAACATTTGTCCAGACTGTATATATAGCACTGAATAGTACGTCTTATTAACAGTAAACTGCTGTGCCAGTAGTCAATGTTCACTACATAGTGTTCATTTACGTGTAACATAACCTGATAGCATAGTAGGGGGCAAGACGAGGTGGGGCAAGATGGGGAGCTTCCCCGTCTTCCTCCTAGTATTTGTCCAACCATTACGTTCTTATCGTCTCGCTGCGGGTTTTGAACACGTACATTATACGTTGAATACAATTGTAAATAGAATGGTATTCGTTATTCCAACGTTTCCTAACTAATTACAAAGTACGCCTTAGGCTATAGGGTGAATAAAAACACACAAACCGTACAAAGTCAGTATTCTTGCTATGCTCTAACGACTGACTATTGGAAATATGGTATTTACTATATAATATAGATTACCAGGAATGATCCGACTCAATAGTACGTTCCACGTGTTTTATTTCAGATGGTTCGCAAGTATCGGAGACAAACGTCTAGGCAAGATTGGTCATTGGAGTCAATGGAAGGCGCTATATATGCTGTTATAGAAGGTCATATGGGTTCTTTCAGGGCTGCTCGACAGTTCAACGTGCCACAGAAATCTGTGTTTCAGCGTCGGGATGCCCACGACACTTGTGCAGGGACAGAAAGTGATGACGACCAGGCTGTCCACACTTGTGTACTATGTGAAAGTAAGAGGCCTAAATAAAACGTAATACCTGATTCTACAATTCGCAGAACCATGTTTCGAAACCTTATCGTCACATGATTTCGTTATTACAGTCCTTATTTAAGCTTTAGAGATGAATTCATGCTAGTTCCCCATCTTACCCTGTATATGGGGCAAGACGGGGAATTGGTAGTTTATGTTTCAAATCGAGATATTTCTAACTAAATGTAACAAGTTTGCAGGTTTCTTTGCATGCTATTGTAATTCAATGGTTAAGTAAACAAATGATAATCAAACCTACTTGAATTTGTTTATTTTTGTCCCTTTTGTAAGGGTTTAAAGTTAGCTTCCCCACCTTGTCCCGCCTTCCCCTAACTTTCCACTATTGCAGTTTTCAACTTTTACTACAGTGAGACACAAAATTGACATATTTATAAGATGCTGACTCACATTTTGCGATTTAAAACTGGCAGCAGTGTGATCATTTACTAAGCAAAACTTTATAAGCCTCAGTTTTGAGAACTTTCACTTTAGAAGTTGGCAACAAAATTTTAATAATCAGTATTGATAGAAAAATTATTTTCAGCAAGCATTCTTTACTATATTACTCAGTTCTGCTAAAACACTGAGCTTTAATGTTCTTTCAATAAGGATACTCGGTAATCACTTTAGCATGGAAAGGACCCTAAGTGGTTGTGTGACTAGGGATAAAAAATCGAGGTAGGTATAAGAGTTCGAATATAAGTTACCTTATATTTGTGCACATTAAAACACCCAATGAGCTGATCCTTCACCAAACATTTCTACTATTCCTTGGTTCCTTTTCAGTGATAGCGCAATGTGGTGGCGGTTGCATGTTGGTAGGTGGATTTGCAGGTAGAATTGCTGGACTCTGTTATTTCTTGGTGGCGATGATAGATATCAATTCCCGGATAGTTCCAGCTCTTTATCCATCCATCCGAGGCATTATAAAGCGGCACGGAAAGCCATTCTCAGCACCAACACAATATACAACTGTCTCATGAGCAACTGACAGTTTGGTAGCTCGTCCCCGACTGACCCTTTGTTCCACCTTTTCTACCTAGGCCAACCACAATTTGCGCGCGCTACACAGTTCCGTTCCCGAGGGGAACCACAACACCTTTTACACACAAAATAACTAAGAACCCTAAGTGAAGGTCAGCAGTTTACATAACAGCAAACAAACATTTTAAATAAAACAGAACATTTGCATATATTGGTAGTTCTACACAAAATTATTTAATTTCAAAGATAACCAAAGAGATTATATGACAAAGACAAAACATAATTTGCTCATATTGTATATATTACAGAGATTACACTTCCTACACTCTAAAAGACATCATAGTTTTTACAAAGAAAAGAGTATACAATTTTGTGTTATCGATTCAGTCAAACACATTTACAGAAGCTCAATGACGTAACATTAAATAAAACAAAGGGCAAAATAAATCAATAGAGCATTAGAGCTGTGGTGTTACAACTTCCTGTCACACACAATGGATCCCGCACTACGACGCCAGGACCAAAGCCGCTGTGGCCCTCCGAAACACTGGAAGGAAGAGACCTCTCCCAGGATTGCAGCCGTACTCGCCGACAACAGCCATGAGGGTAGTGCAGAACCGTAGTTCACTGTCCAACAGAATGCGACGCCATTCACCAGAATTCCACGCTTTTCGGTCACAGCCCCACACAAAACGCTGCCGTTTCTGTTGTTTTGTTAACGGCAGCCAGTGCAGAGGACGGCAATTTCTTACGCTGGGGAATTGTGCAAGATGACTCAGAACGTTGCAGGGAGTACATTATTCGTTCTCGGAAACCAGACTCAGATGTGACAGAGTTACAAAAATGGTTCAAATGGCTCGGAGCACTATGGGACTTATCTTCTGAGGTCATCAGTCCCCTAGAACTTAGAACTACTTAAACCTAACTAACCTTAGCACATCACACACATCCATGCCCAAGGCAGGATACGAACCTGCGACCGTAACGGTCGCGCAGCTCCAGACTGACAGAGTTACAACGCGCTTGGTGCACATTACAGCGATCGTCCCTTGTTGTGGTCAAAAATGTTCCACAGGAACCCTGGTGACAGGTACGTCTGCCCTCACGTTCCCATGCAGTCCAATATCGGCCCACTGTCACTCCGAATACCTCACTGGTCTGGATAGTGCACGATTCTAATAGCCAGTCAAGTGGAGACACACAATGAAGGCCCTTTACAGTGATCACTCAACATGTGACGCTGTTCACGTCCCTCGTGTACCCTACCAGATCTTCCAACATGAGTGAACACTAATAATAGAATCTATCCGGCGTTCTCTCCGTCACAAAGAATACTAATCACTTACGTACCACTCGACTTACATTCGAACATGTCTTCTGCTTGCTCCACGTTCTTGTCACGCAGTGTATTTAATGCTTGTCTGTGACCTACGTAGCCACGCTGAAGTCTTCACTAATGCTAACGCTTTATAACTGCAGTTTCATTAAAAATAATAGATTTGTTTATAAATAACTCATCTGCTACTAGCCACGATTTTCGAGAAATGATTCCCATTTTCAAGTGCGTTTTTCTATTTGTTATGTCATTCCTATGTTATGTTTTCGATGTGTGAGTTTCTGCTTCATTTCGTTGACTTTACTGCAATATATAAGAAAACACCGGATTTTTAGTTGGTTGCCGATATTTTTGTGAAGTTAGTGGCGATATTTAGAAGAATTTGTACTTACAGCTCCCTTACGGTCCATCTGTGCAGAGTCTCACACACACTAAACATCGCACACAACTTGTTGTACACTTCTAAACATCGAAAACGTTTTACATAAACCAAACAGTGACACAGATGTTCCTACAAGTAGTCAACAGAGATGACATTATAGGTCTTCCACAGAGTATGATATGCTTTTGTACAGAGGTTATTTACCTTAACAATTTGGATCATAATTTACTTATGTCTGTTTTACAATTGTGCTTATTTCTATGTTCAAATGGCTTTGAGCACTATGGGCCTCAACTGCTGTGGTCATTAGTCCCCTAGAACTTAGAACTACTTAAACCTAACTAACCTAAGGACATCAGAAACATCCATGCCCGAGGCAGGATTCGAACCTGCGACCGTAGCAGTGGCACGGTTCCGGACTGAGCGCCTAGAACCGCGAGACCACCGCGGCCGGCTATTTCTATGTGTTACTATTTTTATTTAAGTATACTATCGAAACATCTGAAGAAATTCACTGATTCACTTTCAAGTTTTTCGTATAGACTTATGATACAAGTGACACCCAATCACCTGACCGCGTTCCAAGTCCGTGAGCTCCGCGGAGCGCCCCATTCTGCCTTCCCACGGTGTCTAAAGACTGCTGAGGTCGCTGATATGGTGTACCTGGTGGCAGGTGGCAGCACAATGCACCTAATATGGAAAACGTATGTTTTGTGGGATGTCCGGATACTTTTGATCACGTAATGCAGTGCGTCAGCCGCGCGGGATTAGCCGAGCGGTCTCAGGCGCTGCAGTCATGGACTGCGCAGCTGGTCCCGGCGGAGGTTCGAGTCCTCCCTCAGGCATGAGCGTGTGTGTTTGTCCTTAGGATAATTTAGGTTAAGTAGTGTGTAGGCTTAGGAACTTATGACCTTAGCAGTTAAGTCCCATAAGATTTCACACACTTTGGTTTTTTTTTCTTTTTTTTGTAGTGCGTCAGCAGAGTTCACCAGATGTGGGCGTGATTAAATGCGTGTCATGATACATCACAAAATAATTATTGTTTCTGGTAGTTTGATAGAGTTCCACAAATCATTTGTGCCAAATTTTTGATTCAATTAAAGTTCCAGTGTAAAACGATTTGTTGGAAGACGTGACACACAGCCATTTTTTCCGGTATTGAGCATTTTCGAATGTTGATATTCGTGTAAGAAAAGAAGATTGTTAGCCTTCTTCTTTGCAGTATCCATTAAGGGGGTTGACCACAGTGACGCTCGATTACGGAATCGATATCATTGTTTTTTTTTCAATAAAATAACAAAGAAGTTACAGAACTAACTTAAGACCTTTATCATGCACCCTTAACATTTCATCCTGTATTTTTTAAGTAAAAACTTGCACCCAAAGAAAACTCCACGACATTGATGAAAGACCCTCGCGGAATGCGAGGGCGGTTGGTGGAAGCTCTGAATGTCTCAATTTTCGATCTAGAACAAAATTTCAAAAACTGCTTTGAAACAGATGATACTGTCAAAATGTAGTACTAGCGATATTTAAGGAAATAAAACCGTTTCTTACAAAATGGCAGCACTCTGAAACAAAAGTCAGTATTTTCGACAAAAATATCGCTATGAAACGTCCACTAAAAATCTGAATTAAAATATATCGCAAAAACTCTACTAACTACAGTACAAAAAACGCCTACTCAATGGTTACAAGAAGGTATAACGCAATTTCATGTACTCGTACATTCCCGTCAACTTGAAAACCTAATTGTGATGACACGGGCGTTCAGAGTTTCAGCATGTGTTTTTTAATATTGTAATTGAACAGACATTTAATGCGCAATGCCAGCACCATAGATCCACCCTTTTCTTCGCCGATATCGAAACTCGTTTTGACGCAATTACACTGATTAATTGGCTTCTGCTTAGTAATTCAGGTATTTTTGCGTGACTGGGATTACATTTCGAACCTTTTTTTTTCTATCCGTATAAATACGTTTATTTGCCATTTTCAAGCATTCGCGTTATCCTTCATATATAAACAATCGAAATGACAACTTAAGCAGGTGCGAGATAAGCACCTACTTTTAGACTGTTTACCATAAACTAATCATGTTACGAAGATAAATTTGGTTGAGGATAGTGTTTTAGTTGATACTAATGTCCTCTGTGATACTGTCCGAAACTAACAGTACCGCTGTTCCATCAGTAACTATTATAGTATTACATCGGTAGCATTCGAGCGCTCGGATACGCCACCCCCATACAGTAAATGGCACTTTAACATTTATGGCACACTTATACGAATCAATCTAAAAAAATAGAATCTATAAAGAACATTTCTAGCCAATAGAAAAACTACATTCAGAAAAGTTCTACCCTGGTCTGCTTCCTTAATTCATCACACTCTGACCCTGAAGTAAACCAAAGAAGGCAGATATTCCAAAGTAGTAGTGAGTTTGGAGTGTGGTTGGCCAGTGTAGCAAGAGGATGCCCAGACCACTGAGCGGATGGAGGTCTCCTTTGTCGGCAGCCATGTTCCAGCACTCTGACGCTGGTTCCTGAACGTAATATCGTGCGGAGCTCTAGATTTTTTACTCCGTGAGAAAAACACGAGTACATAACAATTCGCCCAGCGGCTCCGCGAGGGCCGCATGGCACTGGGAATTGCTCCTAGATTAAATTTTACTTTGTCAATATAAATATCGAGTGTGAAATACTGAGCGTTTGTAGAACAACTCTGATCATGGCACATAATGGTGAGTACAAAGAAAAGCCTAGAGAATAGCACCAGGGACACGGTACATTATTAAGTTACCATGATCGGTATATAGTTAGGCATGTGACGTGTGTATGGGAATCACAATTAATTGAGGGGAAACAGTACAGACAGATAATTAAATATTTTGGTGAAATCCATAGCAGCAAAATAAATAGCTTTTAGATTAATTTCTATCGATGTAATATGTCTTCAGACGGGCATTGACATGCAAGATACTGAGGTATAGTTTTCTTGTTAGGCAGTCGATAAGAATGACATTGTTTCTGTACGCGGAATGAGTGCTGAGAGAGTGTGTGTTTGAGGTGTGTGTATGTGGTTTGGGATCTTAAGGGCGCCCAAGGGCGACGTTGTCAGTGCCCTGACATCGATGAAAACAAACGAATTTGGATAAGAACGAAAATGTCGTACACGCATGCACACGAAACGATCACACAATGACTATCGCACAGGCACTCTCACATGCATTAAAACCAGTGAGGAGGCAAGATATCCAATCGAGAAAGTGAAAGAGGGAAAACAGACCACAAAAGAGCTAAAAGAACAGCACAGGGAAATGAGACTGGCTGACCACTAACGAAAAAATTCGGGTGAGCCAGCCACCCCGTTGACACATTAAAAATATCTCCCCAAAATCTTGTTAAAAATATGGGACAATTCACAGAACTTTAAAAACTGAACTAAATTCGTTTGAGCATTGCATAAAACAGACCGCAGATCCGCCGGCAAATCCGCTGCAGTCCGCTGGTGTGTGTTTGAATTAGTGCGTTAATAAAGCATGTATGGTATGAAAGACATTCCAAACCAGTCCCCAATTGTACACTGTAGGCTCTGATATTATGAGACCATAGTACATTATTTAATTTTTTTATTTTATTTATTTATTTAACCTGATCAGATTAGGGCCTTCAGGCCCTCTCTTACATCGGACCAGTGTTCCACACATGCAGCATTTCACACACCAGAGTTACATCATGACAATAGTTTAAATGAGAAAATTAGATTACTCTAGTGACAATATGAATAAAGAGTAGTGCCTAAGACCTAATAAAGTAAATGCGGCAGTATTTTTACAACAGGTGCTATACATCTTTTTAAGTTCTCTAACATAACGAGGGAGGTTATTCCAGAGTCGGGTTCCCGCTACTGTAAAGGACTTGGAGAAGGTGACTGAGCGTTACAGTGGAACGGAGAGGAATTTATTATAATGGGAACGTGTGTTTCTGTCATGTTGTTCCGACATAAGCGTTAGGGACGAGGAAAGATATGAGGGACAGTGTACATTTATAAGGCAGTAGATGAGACGTCGCGAGTTTTCCTGAGAGAGGCCTTGTAGGATAATATCGCTGTAGTCAATGATTGGGAGTATAAGCGTTTGTACTAATTTCTTTTTCAAATCGAAAGGGAAGAGTTTTTTTATATTTTTGCAGGACATGAAGGGATGCTGATGCTTTTCTGCACACTGCAGTTACTTGCTCTGTCAAATTTAGATTTTCATCTATTATTACTCCCAAACTCTTTGCTGAGGGAGAGAAGTTAATATTTGTTCCATTTAGGATAAGAGGTGGTACTGTAGGGAAGCAGCCTACTCACGCTGTAGTAAATGCATATCAGTCTTTCCATTGTGTGCCAGCCAGTCCTGTAACTAGCTCTGACGTCATAAATGTTGCGCAATACCTTAAAAATCAAGCAAATGACCTAAAACTTTTCTAGCAAGTCAGAAGTAATGATAAATTAATGTGTGTTAAATATCAGTTCGATAACTTAAGCCATTTCCGAAATTTGGACGTTTTTCTGCAAAAATAATTGGCGCAACAGAAAAGAGCTAGAGACTTCAAAATTTATATTTAGATTCATCTTTCATAATGATTTAATAAAAACAGTACTTTGGATTTCACAAATTAAGATTTTAGTGGAGATTCACGATTTTCTGGTTTTCGTCTCAAAACTGAAGGAAGCAAGATAGATTAAGTAGGCTAGTAATTAAGGCTAGGATATTTAGATTTAAATGGGTTGGAGGTCCGCTATGATTATGAAGATGTGTGAAGTTTCTTTTGAATACCTATAAAATTCTAGCAATAGCGGATCTCAAAAGGGACAGTTCAGAGCTCATCTGCTGCGTGCAGTGCAATTAAATTAATTCTCTCGCCCACAATACCTAACTTAGCCACGTCAAAATTTTATTATCAATACTTACTTGCGTGCTGAATGCACAGTTAAATTAAGAGCTTCATCGGCCATCAGCAAGGGAAGCTATTATTTATTATGTAACTTGAAGTGGTGCGTTACTAGCCCAGCGGCTAGTCGGGACAGCCGATTTGATCAGGCGTTCCCTTAGCCGTCCGCACCGCGGATTTATATATAAGAGCGCTGCGCGAGGAAGGAAGGCCCCAGTTCTCTCCAGACGCTGAATGACACGCCATCTGTGTCGGCAGTCGCGCCGCGTCGGTATCACTGCTACAAACAGCCTCGGGTGCCGTATTAAGTTACTAGAGATGCGCGTAACCATGAAATCATTTCAAGTGATTTTCATTTTCTAGCTTCAGTTTGCGTATTGTCGTATTTTCACGTGCCGTCGCGGGACAGACATTCTACCAACAAGTTAGCGTGGCGTTTGATGAAATACTCTCATCAAATTATGGCGAGCATTCTTATTAACATCTAATTCGGACATTTATAGTTGCATCAGCGCATTAGACTCTGAACTGCTCTGTTAGTAGGTTGAAAGGATACTTATGTTTTACCAGTGAATTTCAGAATATACTCAACTATTTTGGAAAATCGTGTTTGATTATAAATTCCGGACAATCTCCTGATTCCTCAGAGCTACAAGCTGCAGCTATAATAGATTTCTCAGGTGAAGTGGGCACTAGGAACTCTTTTTACAGGCTTCACGTTTTATGAAATCGCTTTCTGGGGGCTAACACGTAAATAGAGAGCCAGTGTTGAGAACGGCGAAAGACAGCTTTAACAACATGCTAAAAACCAGAATCGGATTCAACAAACAAACATTTTGTACTGCAATCATATATTTTCCATTCTTACTCGCCGCCCCACATATGGTGCATCTGCCGGGAAATACTGCTAAGTGAAAGTGATTTGTAACTATTCGGATTCGCGAGTGAAATGCGACACGCAGCTGAGTAATAGAACAGTGGAAGTGTTACGTGTGCATGTGGACGACGCAATTGGATTAACAACGCATCTGGATTCACGGAGCTGGCACTGAGTCTAGCGGTGCTGCTGGCATCGCGAGTAGCCAGTTTCGCCGCACCGCAGTCGGAGCCGCAGCAGCCGGAGCCAAGCCTGTAGTTACGGGCCACGCGAAAACACAACAGCCGTCGGAGTGCCGTCTGCAGTTCAACGTGCCGCGTCGCCTCAGTAATCCTGGTACGCAGCGCCGACAACGTCGTGCAGACGGAACTAAGTTAAGTGAAAAGCTGTTAAAAATTTTACTAACCTGCACTAAAAGACTGTCGGCGATGGAACCGCCAAAAGAAACTGAGTTTAAACTTAAATTAGAACCTATGTCTGTTGAGGGAACTGTAAATTCAGCCAACGTTTCAAGTATAAACATGTATGAAAGTAGTAATGTTAAAGTAAAATATGAAGTATTGTCTCCTGACAGTAGTTTAAAAAGGGGCAATGATTCAATAATAGAGACCCCTGTAGTAAAACAGAAACCAGAAATTGTTAATTTATTGGATGATAGTTTCTCTGATGAATTAAAAACGAATCAACAATCAGAGATGGTAAAGTTTAAACAGGAGAAGTTAGATATGACTGATCAATCAGAAGTTTCATTTAGTTTTGATGATTCTGGTACTGGAACTAGTTTTTCGTCACCTGAGTGTGATAAAAAGCCAACTAGTGAGCAACCCAAAGATGCTGGGGCTGTTGATTTAAATGTTATTTTACAAGCAATAGCTGCCAGTCAAACAAATTTTAATATGCGGTTTGAGGCAATGGACAATAAATTAGAATCCAATAATGCTGAATTAAAGTCTGAAATAAGTGAACAGGTCAAAAGCAGTAATGCAGAAATGTCAGCCAGTAATGCAAAATTGACAGCTGAATTAAAGTCTGAAATATCTGAGGTCAAAAGTAGTAATGCTGAATTAAAGAATGAAATTGTGGCCAGCCAAATAAATTTTAATAAACGATTGGAGGTAATGGACGATACCTTCAAGGTTGGTTGCAATAAGTTGAAAGAGGATCTAGATAGTTTAAATTATAAAATTGATTACAATCATGAGGATATTAAGAAAAAGGTTGCTCAACAGTTTTCTGAGATGTATAAAACAGTTAAATCCGAAGTTGCTGAGGTTCGCAAAGACTTCCGAATGGAAGATGCGAAGCTGGAGCACAAGTTAACAGAAAAGATCGAGACGGAATCTGAACTGTGCTCAGATAGATTTAAAGATGTTAATATAAAGGTAAACATATGTCAAGCAGACATAGATGCAATCAAAACTGATACTACTCATATTGTACAAAGAGTAGATAATGTTGAGATGAAAGTAGAAAATATTAATACTAACATGGCTAACCTTGAGAGTAAAGTAGCTTCAGTAGCTTCTGGTAATGGTAGTATACAACAAGTTGTAGCTGCAAACGCCGCTTTTATCGGGTGTCGGCAGTTCTTGCGGTTCGATCCAGATAAAAATATTCACCCGCTAGATTTCTGGAACGATTTTGAAGATATGATTCCACCAACTTGGTGTGAACGAGAGAAAATCTCATTTATTAGAAGCCATTTAGCAGGTGACGCCATGCGTTGGTCAGCTGATGTTATGTTGAAGTGTAAAACATTAGCGGAGTTTAAAACAGCTTTCATTAATGAATATTGGTCTAGTAACAAGCAAAATGAAGTGTTGAGGGAATTTTGGAGTGGAAAACGCTTCAGTGCAGGCAAGGAATCTATTAAAGAGTTTGCTAGGTCATGGATTTCACGTTTGTCACATTTGGACGAAAAGCTGAAACCTGAAATGATTATACTAGGTCTTGAAGCCAAACTGCCATGGTACTGGCAAACTAGAATTATATCTGCCCCTAGAGACAATCTTGATCGTTTCATTGAATATTTGGAACGTGTAGAACGTGTTGCTGCCAATGAGGAGCAAGCACGTATTAACAGAAATGACAATAACAATAATACTAATTTTAGGAACGAGCAAAATGGCAATGTAAACATCAGAACAGTAGGTGTTCGCCATCCTAAGAGAGATAGGAATGGGGGAACTAATTATCAGAACCAACGATGGCATCCAAATGACAGTAATTTTGTTCCAAACACAAATATGCATGTAAACAACAGTACGGAAAGTAATGCTATGCCCGCTAACTATAATGAAAATAAAGGAAACAGCAGTAGGCCGAGGCAGGAAAACTAGTTCCCGTCTATGAGGACACTGGCGCTCACCAGGCGGTTACTTTTCCTAAGCCAGTAGTTAAGGGAATTGGTAAGACAGATCAAGATACTCAAACTGACTATGTGGATGAAGAGTCGGTAGCACCTAAGGATACAACAGAAATATTAGATCACTCACAGTATTTGATAGATACCGTGTTAGAGACGCTTTCTAAGTGGGAAGAGAAAGAGAAGGCGCAGCAGTGTTATGGTAGGGAAGAGCTACAAAATATTGAATTGTCAGGTGAAGAAGCAGAAGAAATTCATGCTTATATTTACGATGAAGATGATGTGCTCTTATCTAAAGTGCCAGTGCAGGATGTTGATAGTATACTAATAGATTTAGGACAGGAGGTAAGTGAGAATGTAGAGGGTAGGTTGTTGGGGGTCGATGAACCCGGTAGCTGTGACCAGTTGTCACTTGAGAAGGAAACCGACGATAATGGTGAAAGTGGTTTAGCTGTAACTAATGTTATGCCCGGTCTGGAGGCGCAGAATCGCTCAGACTACAGTAATTTGGGTCATATTCAGCAAACTAAATGTAATGAAGTCGTGCGGTGTTTCGATTTAAAATTAATAGACCGACTGGAAAAGGCAGCTGAAATTGTAATTCAGGAAACCCCTACACACTGTGACCTAAATGTAATGAAGACAGATGTCGATCACTTTAGTTGGAGGCAGCTGAAATTGTAATTCAGGAAACCCCTACACACTGTGACCTAAATGTAATGAAGACAGATGTCGATCACTTTAGTTGGAGACGAATCCAAAAGGAACTATTAGATGAATTTGAGGAACCACCTGCACAACCTAGAATAAGCCACCCTATAATAATAGTGAATATTTTGGGTATCAATGTACGTTGTCTCTTAGACAGTGGAAGTGAGGTGAGTGCAATATCACAGTCCTTCTTTGATGCATTACCAGGTAAAGACAAGCTTACAATAATGAGTGTGGTGTCACCGCTAGACACCACACTTGCTAGGTGGTAACTTAAATCGGCCGCGGTCCTGTAGTACATGTCGGACCCGCGTGTCGCCACTGTGTAATCGCAAACCTAGCGCCACCACATGGCAGGTCAGAAGACACGGACTAGACCTCGCCCCAGTTGTACGGACGACATAGCTTGCGACCAGACCTACCAAGTCTTCCTCTCATTTGCCGAGAGACTGATAGAATAGCCTTCAGCTTATTCCATAGCTACTACCTAGCAAGGCGCCATGTGTATCAGTGCTTATAGCTTACTACTATTCAAGAGATGTATTCCAACAAGAGAATAAAGTTAAGTATATTATTCCAGCTACGTACTGTTCTTCTTATTCATTAATAAGTCTCATGTTCCAGTACTTCACGCCCGTCTGCGTTAGTTTAGCGTGCACTTTCAGCCACTTCGATCTACAAGGTGTTGGCCCAGCTGCCGACACATGAATGAGGGTATCAGGACTGAGAATAATTGGTGCTACTGGCAAAGTGTCAAAAACGGTAAAGCAAGAAGCTTTGCTGCCCTTTAACATTAATGGTAATTTGATTGATCATCCATGTTTAATTGTAAACAATCTCAGTATTGAGGTTTTAATTGGCATAGATTTCTTGTCAAAATATCAGAGTGTTGTTGTCTTTGAAAGAAGCCAGTTAAAAATGGTCTTGCCAATAACCGGAGTAATTACAGTACCTTTTAGTGATAAACATGTAGTAACTGATGATGCAACTTGGGAGCTGCCTATACGAGTTCTGAAAAATAGGAGGTATTGGGACGAAGGTGTTAATCTTAGTACAAGTAAGCTAAACACCGAAGAAGAAGAAGAAGAAGCAATTATTGTGGACAAAATAGAAGCTAAATTGCAGGAAATCGATAAGATTTCAGACAATCAAAAGGAAGAACTGAGACAGGTTCTAAAAAGGCATCATAAAGTATTTTCAGATCGACGTGGCGTGGTCAAAGGTTATGAATGAATGCTGTAGGGAGGAGGTTGTTCTGTAACCTCTACACAGTGTGGCAGCTGTGCAGTCCCAGCTGTGTGAGATCTTCTTTCCCTTTCAGGTCTCACTCATTCTTCATCTTTCCTATCTACAAAAATTTCGATCCCTTCTTTCCAATATTAAATTTTCCGGTATGACTATCAAGACAGCAATCAACTAATGAATGCTGTAGGGAGGAGGTTGTTCTGTAACCTCTACACAGTGTGGCAGCTGTGCAGTCCCAGCTGTGTGAGATCTTCTTTCCCATTTCAGGTCTCACTCATTCTTCATCTTTCCTGTCCACAAAAATTTAGACTTCTTCTTTCCAACAAATTAAATTTTCCGTTATGACTATTAAGCCAGCATTCAACTAATGAATGCTGTAGGGAAGAGGTTGATCTGTAACCTCTACACAGTGTGGCAGCTGTGCAGTCCCAGCTGTGTGAGATCTTCTTTCCCTTTCAGGTCTCACTCACTTTTCATCTTTCCTGTCCCCAAAAAATTTCGACCTCTTCTTTACAACATTAAATTTTCCGGTATGGCTATCAAGCCATCAATTATGTAACCATTCTATCTACCGATTAGTGAAGAAAAATACCTGATGTGACAAACCGAATAGTGACAAACAATAGAGAAGTATGACGTAATTAAGATATAAAATGTATTTGAGTAACAATTATGTATAGAAGCCTGGTAATATTGTAAGTACAAGTATTGTGTTAATGGAAATGGTCCCACGACAGTAATTTAAAAGGATGTACAAATTCATGTACAAGCAGGATCTGAAGTGGTAGTGAAACCTAGTGTATGCATTAGAGCTAACTAAGAAATAGTAAAAGAGATTGCTTAGTGTTATAAGAAAAATATGCAGACAAGTGGTAAGAATAAACTCACATGGTGTGGCAAAGAAAGGCAGTGTAATAGAATTGAGCAGTGTTTGTGGTTGAGACGTGAAGAAAACGTCCCTGAAGTATTTATAAGGTTGGAGCTGGCCATTATTTTGGTGTAGTGTGTGACAGGATACACCTACACGTATTGAGGTTATGAGTTGGAGGCGTGAATGCGACCATAGGTACCCTTATGTTAGATGAGACAGAGCAGCTCATGGTGTCCTATAGGTTTAAGGAAATTAGCATTACGCACGTCCATAATTACTTGATGCATTTTAGTGGTAGGTCCGAGAGAGACTACCTGTGGTTTCAGCGTCCGATCGAGTGGAAATGGATTGCCACGTGAGCAAACTGATAAGCTGCAATACACTAAAGATATGAAATAAAATGTGCTATCCTATGCTTTAAATATTAATAGAGTGAGTGTTAAATAAGTAATACACTAAGCAAAGTAAATTGAATAACATACTGACAGACGTGAAACATTATTTTAGCTCAGCATAAATACACAATTGCAGATGTGGAACTGACACAACAGCAGAGGACCAATAAGTGGATTTAGTAGTCAACTAAACGTAGTGTGTTTTGAACACTCGCAAATGTACTGTTACCAAAAGTTACTCACATGTACAAAGAAGCTGAGAAAACAACCACTAATATACTCATACTATCTCTAAGATTAAGGTAATCAAAGATGAGTCAGCTAAGTGAATAAAATACAGATTTGTCAGGAATGTACCGAGCATTGGTTCAGTGTTCCGGCCCAGAAATAATAAATTGAGAGTAAATATGATTTATGATTATATGCCTTGAAAAAAAAAATTTTTTTCTAGTACGTGACTAACGGCGTTTTGAGGCATTTGTTTACTGATTTTATGACAATTAAGTAACCGCGAGAGTAATACTGAAAAAGTTCTGTTAACTTTGTTCCAGCAAAATATTGAAGGATAAAATGTATATATCCCCATTTCATTGTGACCCACCCATAGATATTAAGTGAACAGAGTCTGAGGCACTCTTTTTGTTTGTTCTACAGGACAAACCAGATAATGGCAGCCTGGTAGCTGCGTGAAAGCGTGGAGTGACTTGGACACAACTCACAGTGACCCCTCCCCTTTCCCCATGTAATTTAGAGTGAACGTGAAGGACGCACACCATAGCAACTTCCCCTCCTCTACCCTTGTGAATGGAAGTGTAGAACGCCAGCCAAAGCGGCTACAACCACGTGTGTAAAAATTATTTGTGAAAAATTTTCTTTCAGGTTTAGAAAAGACTGCTAAGAGATAATCATCTGTTTCTGTATCATGTTATTTTTCTTTGAATTTGTGTATGTAAAAATGTATTTAATGTATTTAATGGAGTTAAGATTTTCATAATTTTGCATATTTTTATGTGTTTGTTTGTCTAAGGCAATATGTATGCCAAAGTATTTCATGGACTTTGCTTAAAAATTTGAGTAATGACAATGTTTAAAAGGCAGTGAATATGCCCACAATTTAAATAATTAATGTAGGTAACCAGATTTCATTTAATATTTCTATATGTTTACATTTCAATTTCAATTTTTCATAGGGAGTTAAACTGTACTCTTGCTTCCCTTTTTGTAATTAAATTTTTTCTTTCATTCATTAACATTCATAAACAAAAAATTTAAGTAGAGGGTGATGTAGGGAAGCAGCCTACTCACGCTGTAGTAAATGCATATCAGTCTTTCCATTGTGTGCCAGCCAGTCCTGTAACTAGCTCTGACGTCATAAATGTTGCGCAATACCTTAAAAATCAAGCAAATGACCTAAAACTTTTCTAGCAAGTCAGAAGTAATGATAAATTAATGTGTGTTAAATATCAGTTCGATAACTTAAGCCATTTCCGAAATTTGGACGTTTTTCTGCAAAAATAATTGGCGCAACAGAAAAGAGCTAGAGACTTCAAAATTTATATTTAGATTCATCTTTCATAATGATTTAATAAAAACAGTACTTTGGATTTCACAAATTAAGATTTTAGTGGAGATTCACGATTTTCTGGTTTTCGTCTCAAAACTGAAGGAAGCAAGATAGATTAAGTAGGCTAGTAATTAAGGCTAGGATGTTTAGATTTAAATGGGTTGGAGGTCCGCTATGATTATGAAGATGTGTGAAGTTTCTTTTGAATACCTATAAAATTCTAGCAATAGCGGATCTCAAAAGGGACAGTTCAGAGCTCATCTGCTGCGTGCAGTGCAATTAAATTAATTCTCTCGCCCACAATACCTAACTTAGCCACGTCAAAATTTTATTATCAATACTTACCTGCGTGCTGAATGCACAGTTAAATTAAGAGCTTCATCGGCCATCAGCAAGGGAAGCTATTATTTATTATGTAACTTGAAGTGGTGCGTTACTAGCCCAGCGGCTAGTCGGGACAGCCGATTTGATCAGGCGTTCCCTTAGCCGTCCGCACCGCGGATTTATATATAAGAGCGCTGCGCGAGGAAGGAAGGCCCCAGTTCTCTCCAGACGCTGAATGACACGCCATCTGTGTCGGCAGTCGCGCCGCGTCGGTATCACTGCTACAAACAGCCTCGGGTGCCGTATTAAGTTACTAGAGATGCGCGTAACCATGAAATCATTTCAAGTGATTTTCATTTTCTAGCTTCAGTTTGCGTATTGTCGTATTTTCACGTGCCGTCGCGGGACAGACATTCTACCAACAAGTTAGCGTGGCGTTTGATGAAATACTCTCATCAAATTATGGCGAGCATTCTTATTAACATCTAATTCGGACATTTATAGTTGCATCAGCGCATTAGACTCTGAACTGCTCTGTTAGTAGGTTGAAAGGATACTTATGTTTTACCAGTGAATTTCAGAATATACTCAACTATTTTGGAAAATCGTGTTTGATTATAAATTCCGGACAATCTCCTGATTCCTCAGAGCTACAAGCTGCAGCTATAATAGATTTCTCAGGTGAAGTGGGCACTAGGAACTCTTTTTACAGGCTTCACGTTTTATGAAATCGCTTTCTGGGGGCTAACACGTAAATAGAGAGCCAGTGTTGAGAACGGCGAAAGACAGCTTTAACAGCATGCTAAAAACCAGAAACGGATTCAACAAACAAACTTTTATACAGCAGCTATCATATTTCCCAATTCTTACTCGCCGCCCCACAGTACGGATTCCCGATGTTTTGGGCTAATGAGCTTAGAGTGACCAACAAGTACCGCTTGGGTTTTAGATGGGTTTAGTTTTAGACCTATCTCCTGTGCCCATCGAGGTCAGTATTGAAATTTTCAATAGCTTTCTTGAGACAGGTTGGTTTAGCACTTAGATACAACTGAAGGTCATCAGCATACGTATGATATTTGCAATAGGTCAGAACCGATGACACATCATTGACATACAGAGAGAAGAGTATAGGACCTAATACTGAGCTTTGGGGAACGCCTGACACTACCTGCCGCCATTGTGATTTTATATTCCCAGACAGGACGCGTTGCTGACGAGACGTCATGTATGAGCGAAACCATTGCACTGCACTTGGTGAGAAATTTAGACCGCTAAGTTTGGCTAGTAAGATTTCGAAGTCGACAGTATCAAATGCTTTGCTGAAATCTAAGAAGCAAATGATAGTCGCTTCTTGTCTGTCCATGGCAAGTTTCAGGTCATCTGTCATCTTTATCAGCGCGGATGTTGTGCTTCGATGTTTACGGAAACCTGATTAGTATTCGTCTAGTAGGTTGTTAGTAGTTAGGTAGTTGGTGAGCTGGTCATGAACTATATAATCTAAGGCCTTTGACAGTGCAGGAAGAAGGTAGATGGGGCGGTAGTCAGAGGATGCTGTGGCGATGTCCTTTTTAGGCAGTGGCTTAATTTGTCCCAGTTTCCAGGTCTCAGGGAAAACACTTGTGATTAATGAATCGTTGAAAATGTCTGTTATAGAGGGCAGTAATTGGTCAATAATAAGTTTTACCATCTGGATAGTGATGCCATCATGTCCAGTAGATGCTGATCTAATCCGCATTATGGCTTTCTTGACAGTACTGGGAGTGACGTGCTGTAGATAGAATTTTTCTTTGCTACAGTCCTTCATCCCCATGAAGTAATCAATGATTCTCTGTTTTTTTTACGGTTCATTTTTGGTTGTAGGTAATGTGAAGAAACGGTTTAGTTCTTCAGCTGGGACCATGGGATTTTCTGCAACTTTTATTTTGCCTAAACCGAGACTACGGATATTTTTCCACAGGATAGCTGGTCTACATCTATTGTCAGCTAATGTACGGGCACGTCTGAGCTTAGCGTTTCTCACCGCTTGACTGACTTTGTTTCGTTTCTGCTAGTATACAGCATGATTTTCTGTTGTGGGGTGTATCTTGTATGCTCGATGTGCAGCGTCTCTGAGATTCATGAGCTGTTTTAGTTCATCAGTCAGCCAAGGTGCAGGTTGCCTTTTTACTTTTCTGGTCTTTATTGGAGCATATTTCTCATATAGTTGAGTAATTTTGTTAGTGAAATCCTGGAGTTTGTCGTTTATGTCCATGAGGGGAGTAGAGGTCATCCCCGAAACTATTTCTTGTGCCTCAGTTTCGAGTTCAGGCAAATTTATGCGTTTGAGGTCTCGGTATGTAGACAGTTTTTGTTTCTTTCTAGGACATTCTAGTGAATACGTCATGAAAATGATGTCGTGGGCAGACATGCCAGGCGCAGATATTTGAGAGGTGCGGATTATTCTGTTTGGAGATTTCGTTGCGAATATATCTATGAAAGTGTGACTGGTAGTCGTGTGATGAGTAGGTGCCAGCTGACGTAGCGTCATATTAGGACATTTGAAGTCAGACTGTGATTTTTACGAACAGTTATACCTGCTGGGTAGTAGTAAATACACTCCTGGAAATGGAAAAAAGAACACATTGACACCGGTATGTCAGACCCACCATACTTGCACCGGAAACTGCGAGAGGGCTGTACAAGCAATGATCACACGCACGGGACAGCGGACACACCAGGAACCGCGGTGTTGGCCGTCGAATGGCGCTAGCTGCGCAGCATTTGTGCACCGCCGCCGTCAGTGTCAGCCAGTTTGCCGTGGCATACGGAGCTCCATCGCAGTCTTTAACACTGGTAGCATGCCGCGACAGCGTGGACGTGAACCGTATGTGCAGTTGACGGACTTTGAGCGAGGGCGTATAGTGGGCATGCGGGAGGCCGGGTGGACGTACCGACGAATTGCTCAACACGTGGGGCGTGAAGTCTCCACAGTACATCGATGTTGTCGCCAGTGGTCGGCGGAAGGTGCACGTGCCCGTCCACCTGGGACCGGACCGCAGCGACGCACGAATGCACGCCAAGACCGTAGGATCCTACGCAGTGCCGTAGGGGACCGCACCGCCACTTCCCAGCAAATTAGGGACACTGTTGCTCCTGGGGTATCGGCGAGGACCATTCGCAACCGTCTCCATGAAGCTGGGCTACGGTCCCGCACACCGTTAGGCCGTCTTCCGCTCACGCCCCAACATCGTGCAGCCCGCCTCCAGTGGTGTCGCGACAGGCGTGAATGGAGGGACGAATGGAGACGTGTCGTCTTCAGCGATGAGAGTCGCTTCTGCCTTGGTGCCAATGATGGTCGTATGCGTGTTTGGCGCCGTGCAGGTGAGCGCCACAATCAGGACTGCATACGACCGAGGCACACAGGGCCAACACCCGGCATCATGGTGTGGGGAGCGGTCTCCTACACTGGCCGTACACCACTGGTGATCGTCGAGGGGACACTGAATAGTGCACGGTGCATCCAAACCGTCATCGAACCCATCGTTCTACCATTCCTAGACCGGCAAGGGAACTTGCTGTTCCAACAGGACAATGCACGTCCGCATGTATCCCGTGCCACCCAACGTGCTCTAGAAGGTGTAAGTCAACTACCCTGGCCAGCAAGATCTCCGGATCTGTCCCCCATTGAGCATGTTTGGGACTGGATGAAGCGTCGTCTCACGCGGTCTGCACGTCCGGCACGAACGCTGGTCCAACTGAGGCGCCAGGTGGAAATGGCATGGCAAGCCGTTCCACAGGACTACATCCAGCATCTCTACGATCGTCTCCATGGGAGAATAGCAGCCTGCATTGCTGCGAAAGGTGGATATACACTGTACTAGTGCCGACATTGTGCATGCTCTGTTGCCTGTGTCTATGCGCCTGTGGTTCTGTCAGTGTGATCATGTGATGTATCTGACCCCAGGAATGTGTCAATAAAGTTTCCCCTTCCTGGGACAATGAATTCACGGTGTTCTTATTTCAATTTCCAGGAGTGTAATATACGAAATAAATTGTTTTAGGGATCTACAAATTGTGGGAATAATAAATGCAAATCATTGAACCAAGATGGTGGTCCTTGTCAATCCTAGTCAGCAGCCACTTTCTTCCGGTCACGGAATCACGTATTCCTTGATTATGCATAACCTAATGATATGCAATAGTGACATGGAAAGTGTAGTATGACGAAACCCAGGAGTCAAAATTTTGCACTGTGATTTGATTAGAGCTGAATCAGTAGAGCTGTGATTTCAATAGAGCCTGTGTATCGGGGATAGACTGTCCATCGCCCAAATCAAAAGCAAAATTACAGACAGAATCTACTGTTCATTTCTTCGGAGCACCTGTTGTTCTGAATGACGCTCTGTCCGAGATACGGGAATGATGCATGACCGCTGCTACTACTAGTAACGATATTACTCGCCTGTCAGGTCACATATCTAGTGGCTGTCCGCTAGATGCCAGGGGAGTTTGTGGGAAAACTCTCGGTTGTAACGCCTTACGCACAGTGTGCCAGGTGGGTTATTGGTAGCACTCTGGAACTCATTGGCGATTTCTTCCGCTGATTTAATGCGGTTTTTTACAACAGTCCTTCGCCCTGCTCGACGCTCCTTGTCCGTCAGTACATGTCGGAGATTTTTCCACAGGATAGCTGGTCTACATCTATTGCCAGCTAATGTACGGGCACGTCTGAGCTTAGCGTTTCTCACCGCTTGACTGACTTGGTTTTAGCTGTGGTTGTTCCACTTCACAATCACATCACCCGGAGCCGACTTACGCAGCCATGGAAGAGTTTAAATGCCCCTGATGCATTTGATGAGTGACATCCAATGACTGGTCCACGTTCCTTATCACTGATCCCTCTTAACCAATCCGTTGTGATATTGCTGTTTTTCTTCTCACAATACAATATTCATCGCCTACTTTTATACTGGCGGGTTCGCCTCTCATGCATTACTTAGGGGTGGCTGGATACTTTTCATCGGCTACTCTGTTTTCGGCGTCCATATCTGCACTGTCTCAAACCGGTTTCATTCGTCAAAACTCCGATTCCGAAGACCTGATTTATTCAGGGATCTACAATTTTTGTACTTTATCTACGCTATCTCGCCGAAAGTAATGTGGGTCATCAAGATAAACTATGTGATCAAAGTATCCGGACAACCCAACAACACACGGTTTTCATATTAGGTGCATTCTACTGCCACCTACTGCCAGGTACCCCATTTCAGTGACCTCAGTAGTCATTAGACATCGTGAGAGAGCAGAATTGGGCGTTCCGTGGAACTCACGGACTTGGAACATGGTCAGGCGACTGGGTGTCACTTGTGACATACTTCTGTACGCGAGATTTCCACTCTCCTAAACATCCCTATCTCCACTGTTTCCGATGCGATAGACAAATTGAAACGTGAAGGGATACGTATAGCACAAAAGCGTACAGGCCAATCTCGTCTGTTGACTGACAGAGACCGCCGACAGCTGAAGAGGGTCGTCCTGTGTAATAGGCAGACATCTATCCAGATAATCATACAGGAATTCCAAACTGCATCACGATCCACTGTAAGTAATATGACTGTTAGGAGATAGGTGAGAGAACTTGGATTTCATGGTTGAGCGGCTGTTCATAAGCCACGCATCACGCCAGTAAATGCCAAACGACGCGTCGCTTGGGGAAGGAGCGTAAACATTGGACGTTTGAACAATGAGAAAACGTTGTGTGGTGTGACGAATCACAGTACACAACGTAGCGATCCGGTGACAGGATGTAGGTATGGCGAATGCCCGGTGAACGTCATCGGCCAGCGTGTGTAGTAAAATTCGGAGGCGATGGCGTTATGCTGTGGTCGTGTTTTTCATGGAGTGGGCTTGCACCCCTTGTTGTTTTGCGTGGTACTATCACACAGCACAGGTCTACGTTGATGTTTTAAGCACCTTCTTGCTTCCCATTGTTGAAGAGGAATTCGGAGATAGCTATTGCATCTTTCAACACGTTCGAGCAGCTGATCATAATGCACGACATGCGGCGGAGTGGTTACATGACAATAACATCCCTGTAATGGACTGGCCTGCACGGAGTCCTGACCTAAATCCTATAGAAAACCTTTGGGATGTTTCGGAACACCAACTTCGTGCCATGCCTCACCGACCGACATGGATACCTCTCCTCACTGCAGCACTCCTTGAAAAATGGGCTGCCATTAGCGAAGAAACCTTCCCACACCTGATTGAACGTATGCCTGCGAGAGTGGAAGCTGTCATCATGGCTAAGGGTGGGCCAACACCATATTGAATTGCAGCATTATTGATGGAGGGCGCCACGAACTTGTAAGTAATTTTCAACCAGATCTCCGGATACTTTTGATCACATAGTGTATCTTACTGTGATATCAGCAGAAGATATTCCCAAATGAGGAGAGCCATGATGGTGAAGTACGGAAAGCTCCTGTCACGCATAGAACACCTTGCTACATGGGTCTTGGGTTCCATGTCGTACGAGACGAACTCGGTGAGCCAAAGCTGCTGCTGCAGACCCGACAACGGCAATATGGTTACTATACAGTTACAGTAGCCAGAGCTATAAAGTGTGGCCGAGCGGTTCTAGGCGCTACAGTCTGGAACCGCGCGACCGCTACGGTCGCAGGTTCTAATCCTGCCTCGGGCATGGATGCGTGTGATGTCCTTAGGTTGGTTAGGTTTAAGTAGTTCTGAGTTCCAGGGGACTGATGACCTCAGATGTTAAGTTCCATAGTGCTCAGAGCCAGAGTTATAAAAAAACACATCACCGTTTCTCAGAACCTTTCCCGGACACAGCAGGAAAGCAGTGCTTCCGCGGAGCGCGCCTGTAAGAACGACTAGTGCTGCGCTCACTCGTTTGCGCAACAATTTTCTCGGAAAGCGAGACGAATTCTGCAGGTGAGGCACGTCAGGTGTCGCTAAATGCGTTACCCGCGGCAGCCCGTGCGTCGGGTGAAGGCTCTCAGAATTCCGGATGCGAGGGAATTTTAGTAGACGCCGTCAGGGCACAAGGCGCCAAGCGGCGAGCGCCGGCGCGCACTTCGTGGCGCTGAATAATTCACACAGGGAGCGCCAGACGGAGGGCTTTTAGCTGCCAGCATCTCCGCCTCATAACACGCTGCCCAGTGAGTTGAACCTCTGGGGGCACTGGGGAGTTTATCAGCTTGAAATTGCACAGTCGGTAGACAAGTAGCTGCGTTATGCAACAGAAATAATTATACTCTAAATACATACCATTTCAGGTATGAAAGAATTTACGTGTTGGTCTACGACGAGATCATTCCTCAACGTTATTCTTCAACCGAAAGTGTAAGTCGTCTTTCCAGTAAAAGGAAAGTCCTCCCAGAGTCTATCATAAGGCTGGTTTCGTTTCGATGCTCCATTCTTCACTATTGGATGTCAGAGGTCTCTTACTCATTAAAGATACTAAAGACAACCCTGATGTTGTGCTTCGTAACCGAAGCAAGGTTTAACAAAAATCACCGCACATTAGCAGGATTATTCTACCTAGAAAAAGCGTTCGACAATGTGTTAATACAGGAATAACTATCATGACATTAGACGGAGCTGCCGGCAGCGGTGACCGAGCGGTTCTAGGCGCTTCATTGCGGAACCGTGGGACTGCTACGGTCGCAGGTTCGAATCCTGCCTCAGGCGTGGATGTGTGTGATGTCCTTAGGTTAGTTAGGTTTAAGTAGTTCTAAGTTCTACGGGACTAATGACCTCAGATGTTAAGTCCCATAGTGCTCAGAGCCATTTGAAACATTTAGAGGGAGCTGTAGGGGTTAAAACCTCTAAGTGGGAAAATAGATTGGAATGCACCCCGCAAATAGCAGAGGACAATACGCACAAGTGCTACTATAAGATGAAGAGTTAGCCGAATGAGTGGTATTCTTTGCGGACAGTCTCAGATCAGTTCAAATGGTTAAAATGGCTCTGAGCACTATGGGACTTTTCTTTTGAGGTCATCAGTCCCCTAGAACTTAGAACTACTTAAACCTAACTAACCTAAGGACACCACACACATCCATGCCTGAGGCAGGATTCGAACCTGCGACCGTAGCGGTCGCGCGGTTCCAGACTGTAGCGGCTAAAACCGCTCGGCCACTCCGGCTGGCTCAGATCACTCAGAAGACTGATGACACAGAAAAGAAGGATTCGCACATCTAGCGAGTTGTCAATAGTTCAAATATGTGTGAAATCTTGTGGGACTTAACTGCTAAGGTCATCAGTCCCTAAGCTTACACACTACTTAACCTAAATTATCCTAAGGACAAACACACACACCCATGCCCGAGGGAGGACTCGAACCTCCGCCGGGATCAGTCGCACAGTAACTAGCGAGTCGCTGGGGACGAGGAACGTAGGGGTGACCAGCCTTCTACCAGTCGGCTCGCTTGACGCAAGTTTCGTAAGCGTACCCAACCTTGCAGCCATACGGCGACTATATTATTTGTGAATTGTTTCCTGAACATGACATTTCATACACAGCGTTTTATCTACATCTACATCTAAATTGTTACTCTGCAATTCACACTTAAGTGCCTGGCAGACGGTTCACCGAACCATTTGCATACTATTTCTCTACCATTCCACTCTAGAATGGCGCGTGGGAAAAAGGAACAGCTAAATCTTTCCGTTAGAGCTCTGATTTCTCTTATTTTATTATGATGATCATTTCTCCCTACGTAGGTGAGTGTCAACAAAATATTTTCGCATTCGGAAGAGATATTTGGTGACTGAAATTTCGTAACTAGATCTCGCCGCAAAGAAAACCGCTTTTGTTTCAGTGACTGCCACCCCAACTCGCATATCATATCAGTGACACTCTCTCCGCTATTACGCTAGAACACGAAACGAGCTACCCTTCTTTGCACGATTTCGATGGCCTCCGTCAATCCTACCTGGTAAGGATCCCACACCACGCAGCAATATTCCAGTACAGGACGGACAATCGTAATGTAGGCTGTCTCTCTAGTGGGTTTTCGCATATTGTAAGTGTTCTGCCAACAAATCGCAGTCTTTGTTTCGCCTTCCCCTCAACATTATCTATGTGTTCTTTCCAATTTAAGTTGGTCTTAATTGTAATTCCTAGGTATTTAGTCGAATTGACAGCCCCTAGATTTGTGCGATTTATCGTATACCCAAAATTTATCGATTTCTTTTAGTTCCCATGTGGATGACCTCGCACTTTCCTTTGTTTAGTGTCGAAAGGATCTTCGTGACCCATCGTAGGACGCCTGTTTCACTGCATATTCAATCACGTAGGTGAAAGACGTCTATAGTCGAGATCTTTGCGGGATGTCAAAGTAAAAAGGGAATTAGGAGAGCTATGACTTTTAACTTGACGAAGTGAGATGGTGCAGCGGTTAGCACACTGGACTCGCATACGGGAGGACGATGGTTCAAACCCGCGCCTGGCCATCCTGATTTAGGATTTCCGTGATTTTCCTAAATAGCTTCAGGCAGATGCCGGGATGGTTCCTTTGAAAGGATACGACCGACTTCCTTCCCCTTCCTTCCCTGGGAACCATGACCCCGCTGTTTGGTCCCCTCCCCCAAATCAACCAACCAACCATCTTTTAACTTGAAACCAGTTTTCCTCAGCAGTTATTTCTTCATATTTTCCTTAACTCTGCTTGAAATTTCTACGGTACTGTTTTTTATTACAAAAAATTGTTACATTTCTTTGTTTTATAACAACATAATCTTTCAAATAATCCCCCCTCTTTTATCTGGTAAAGCTACTGTCCTTGTCTCTTTAGTCTGTTAATGTATTTTTTGCGACTACCAGACTTGAGTTTGCTGGGTTTACTGAGAGGACACGCTTCGCCACTAAATAAACCTGACTATGTGCCTAATATGAAAACAAGTCTTTTATCCTTTACAAATATTAACATGGTTCAGTTGAGAAATGGAATATGTCACTTTGAAATAAAAATAATACAAGTCAAATTAATTTACTGTATAGTCCCTTTTCCCTAACAATGCCTAAACTCATCTAGTCTTGTGTTAACTGCTAAACGTGTCCAACATTCATACTGAAGTATTCGTTGCTACGTTGTGTTCCCGCATTAATTACACAGGTAACCACTGAACACGGAAGCCTTTTCATTTACATTCCACTATCAATATGTACCTCCACGGATGTTACTCACTCACAAACACGCTATTGTCTCTCCCATGAATCTCATTACTAAACCCGCGTGTCATTGCCGGAAATAAGTGAATAATTACTAAAACATTACCCTCCCACGAACCAGCATAACACTTTCCAATCCTTAATTATACTTAGTAGCAAATTCTGCATACTATCTGCGAACCGACTGCGCGCAACCCAGCCGTTCTGAAGCCAAACAATGACTCCACTTGCACGTACCAAGATGGCAAATTATCACCACTACTGGGGCATTGTTCACATTGTACAGCATGACAATGCTTCTACCAGAGAAAAGAAGCATTCTCTTTTGAAAGTTCCAGAAGCCGGCTATAAGTAAGGAGTACAATATACAACCCCCCCACCAAAAAAAAAAGAAAAATTAGAAATAGTACCTAAATTTTGGCCCAGCAACAAAATCACCACAAGACCAAAAAAAAAAAAACGCACGTTGATGAATAAACTAGCACCGGTTTCTTTCTGAATATTAAATACTCTAATATCATAAGAATATCAGACAAACTTCTGATTCTTTCATACACCGAAAATTTACAGTTACTTACATTTGTGGTAACAGAGGTGACACACAGGTATGAAACTGGTGGCCAAAAATATCAGAATGCTTTTATGCATCGATTGAGCCCCTAAGCCACACAACTCATCATAATTTTTAATTTTACTCATTAAACAGGATCATATATTACTACAATGAAGGTATATTCACAAAGAACTACATCTACATCTACATCCATACTCCGCAAGCCACCTGACGGTGTGTGGCGGAGGGTACTTTGAGTACCTCTATCGGTTCTCCCTTCTAGTCCAGTCTCGCATTGTTTGTGGAAAGAAATATTGTCGGTATGCCTCTGTGTGGGCTCTAATCTCTCTGATTTTATCCTCATGGTCTCTTCGCGAGATATGCGTAGGCAGGAGCAATATACTGCTTGACTATTCGGTGAAGGTATGTTCTCGAAACTCTAACAAAAGCTCGTACCGAGCTACTGAGCGTTTCTCCTGTAGAGTCTTCAACTGGAGTTTACCTATCATCTCCGTAACGCTTTCGCGATTACTTAATGTTCCTGTAACGAAGCGCGCTGCTCTCCGTTGGATCTTCTCTATCTCTTCTATCAACCCTATCTGGTACGGATTCCACACTGGTGGGCAACATTCAAGCAGTGGGCGAACAAATATACTGTAACCTACTTCCTTTGTCTTCGGATTGCATTTCCTTAGGATTCTTACAATGAATCTCAGCCTGGCATCTGCTTTACCGCAGATCAACTTCAGATGATCATTCCATTTTAAATCACTCCTAATGCCTACTCCCAGATAGTTTATGGAATTAACTGCTTCCAGTTGCTGACCTGCTATATTGTAGCTAAATGATATGGGATCTTTCTTTCTATGTATTCGCAGCACATTACACTTGTCTACATTGAGATTCAATTGTCATTCCCTGCACCATGCGTCGATTCGTTGCAGATCCTCCTGCATTTCAGTACAATTTTCCATTGTTACAACCTCTCGATATACTACAGCATCATTCGCAAAAAGCCTCAGTGAACTTCCGATGTTATCCACAAGGTCATTTATGTATATTGTGAATAGCAACGGTCCTACGACACTCCCCTGAGGCACACCTGAAATCAATCTTACTTCAGAAGACTTCTCTCCATTGAGAATGACATGCTGCATTCTGTTATCTAGGAACAATCCAATCACACAATTGGTCTGATAGTCCACATGCTCTTACTTTGTTCATTAAACGAGTGTGAGGAACTATATCGAACGCCTTGCGGAAATCAAGAAACACGGCATCTACCTGTGAACCCCTGTCTATGGCCCTCTGAGTCTTGTGAACGAATAGAAGCGAGTGGATTTCACACGATCGTCTTTTTCGAAACCCATGCTGATTCCTACAGAGAAAATTTCTAGTCTCCAGAAAAATCATTATACTCTAACATAATGCGTGTTCCAAAATTCTACAACTAATCGACGTTATAGATATAGATCCATAGATCTGCACATCTGTTCGACGTCCCTTCTTGAAAACGGGGTTGACCTGTGCCCTTTTCCAATCCTTTGGAACGCTACGCTCTTCTAGAGACCTACGGTACACCGCTGCAAGAAGGGGGGCAAGTTCCTTCGCGTACTCTGTGTAAAATCGAACTGGTATCCCATCAGGTCCAGCGGCCTTTCCTCTTTTGAGCGATTGTAATTGTTTTTCTATCCCTCTATCATCTATTTCGATATCTACCATTTTGTCATCTGTGGGACAATCTAGACAATGAACTACAGTGCAGCCTTCCTCTGTGAAACAGCTTTGGAAAAAGACGTTTAGTATTTCGGCCTTTAGTCTGTCATCCTCTGTTTCAGTACCATTTTGGTCACAGAGTGTCTGGACATTTTATTTTGATCCACCTACCGCTTTGACGTAAGACCAAAATTTCTTAGGATTTTCTGCCAAGTCAGTACATAGAACTTTACTTTCGAATTCACTGAACGCCTCTCGCATAGCCCTCCTCACACGACATTTCGCTTCGCGTAATTTTTGTTTGTTTGGCTTTGGTTATGTTTACGTTTGCTGTGAAGTTCCCTTGCTTCCGCAGTAGTTTTCTAACTCGGTTGTTGTACCACGGTGGCTTTTTTCCATCTCTTACGATCTTGCTTGGCACATACTCATCTAATGCATATTGTACGACGGTTTTGAACTTTGTCCACTGATCCTCAACACTACCTGTACTTACGACAAAACTTTTGTGTTGAGAAGTCAAGTACTCTGAAATCTGCTTTTTGTCACTTTTGCTAAACAGAAAAATCTTTCTACCTTTCTTAATATTTCTATTTACGGCTGAAATCATCGATGCAGTAACCGCTTTGTGATCGCTGATTCCCTGTTCTGCATTAACTGTTTCAAATAGTTCGGATCTGTTTGTCACCAGAAGGTCTAAAATGTTATCGCCACGAGTCAGTTCTCTGTTTAACTGCTCAAAAGTAGTTTTCAGATAATCCACTTAAAAAATTTTCACTGGATTCTTGGTCCCTGCCACCCGTTATAAACGTTTGAGTCTCCCAGTCTATATCTGGTAAATTAAAATCTCCACCCAGAACTATAAAATGGTCGGGAAATCTAATCGAAATATTTTCCAAATTTTCCTTCAGGTGCTCAGCCACAACAGCTGCTGAGCCAGGGGGCCTATAGAGACATCCAATTATCATGTCTGAGCCTGATTTAACCGTGACCTTCACCCAAATTATTTCACATTTCTGATCTCCGTCAATTTCCTTCGATACTATTGCACTTCTTCACTGTTTGCCTGTCTCTGCGGTATACATTCCAATCTAAGTTTAGAATTTCATTACTGTTTACATCTGGTTTCAGCCAACTTTCTGTCCCCAGTACTATGTGGGCATTGTGACCGTTTATTAATGAGAGCAGTTCTGGGACCTTTATATAGACGCTCCTGCAGTTTACTATTACCACATTAATATTTTTATTCCCTGTTGCGTTTTGCCTACTACTACCTTGTCGCGTCTCAGGAGGCGTCTTGTCGGGCCTAGGGAGGGAATTCCCTAACCTAAAAAAACCACATGTGCACTCCACACGTACTCCGCTACCCTTGTAGCCGCTTCCGGCGTGTAGTGCACGCCTGACCTATTCAGGGGGATCCTAAATTTCTCCACCCGACAGCGGAGGTCGAGAAAATTGCGCCACAGATCTCCACAGAATCGTCTGAGCCTCTAGTTTAAGCCTTCCACTCGGCTCACAACCAGAGGACCACGATCGGTTCTGGGAACGATACTACAAATAGTTAGCTCAGATTCCACCCCTCGAGCAAGGCTTTCCGCCTTCACCAACTCCGCCAACCGGCTGTATGAACTGAGGATGACCTCTGAACCCAGACGGCAGGAGTCGTTGGTGCCGACATGAGCAACAATTTGCAATCGGGTGCACCCAGTGCTCTCAATCGCCGCCGGCAGGGCCTCCTCCACATTTCGGATGAGACTCTCAGGCAAGAAGACAGAGTGAACACTGGCCTTCTTCCCCGACTTTTCCGCTATTTCCCTAAGGAGCTCCATCACCCGCCTGACGTTGGAGCTCCGAATCACTAATCAACCCCTCCCCCCGTGTTCCTGCTCGGACCTTGCTGAAGGAGTGGCCACATGTCCACTCACAGGCAGAGCGGGCGTTGCCACACGGCCAGCCTCCACATTGACCCTCCGCCTCGTGCGCCGCGAACGCCGCTGAACCCGCCACTCCTCTTGGGGAGAGGGTGGCCCAACCACGCCCGGTACCTGCGAAGATGTCTCGACAGCAGGGACCGTGGGTGAAGCGTGTAACACCTGGAGTGTACTATGCGACGCGCTGGAAACTCCACTGCCGCTACACTCCGAGGCAGCAGCCTGAAGACGACTGACCACGGCCATCAACACGTTCAGCTGTTCGCGAACAGTGGCCAGCTCCTCCTGCGTCCGTACACAGCAGTCACACGTGCTATCCATCTTAAGAAATCAACAATTTACTGTAGACGTTATATGTACAGGCTGTTCGAAAAAGATTGCTGTTACGAAATCATCAATTTTCAAACAGTTCGAAGCTGCATAAATATACCTCACCTGCCCTTTGTGTACAAACTTTGAGCAGCCTATGCAAAAGGGATATTAATAGAACTGTTCAATAAGTAATGCAACACAAATTTTTTCTAGGCCAATTTCGGATGAAAATATGAGGAATTTGTTGTGCGACATCGTGGAATATCCCCCTTGCCGCCGGTCAATACGTAGCACTGGAAAAGGCGTATGTAACGAAGCAAGCAGAGAGCTGTCACTGAATTTCTTTTGGCGGAAAAACCATATCATCGTACTTACTCATAGGCGCTTACAGAATGTCTGCAGAGCCCTGGTAGTGAACAAAAGCAAGGTGAGTCGTTGGGCGAGGCGTCTGTCATCGTCGCAACAAGGTCGTCCAAACCCCGTTCGATCTCCCTCGTCCCGGCCAGCCGCACTCCTGGAATACTGGAACGTGTGGACCCTCACATTCGAGGTAATCGACAGGTCACTATCAAATACCTCGCTGCGCAACTGTACCTCTCTGCTGGTAGTGGTAACAGACTCGTCCACCAATTGAGATACTGAAAAGTGTTTTCCCGATGGGTTACTGCCGCCTAACAGAGTAAATACCGACGAAGGACCATCTGTGCAGAATTTCTTGCGCTTTACAAGACTGATCGTTACAACTTTTTTTTGACAATCGTCACAGGTCATGAAACGTGGGTTTACCACTTCGAACCGGAAACAAAACGCCAATCCATGGAGTGACGTCACACAACTTCTCCTCCGCAAGGCCGCAGCCTCAAGCGGTAAAGCCATGGCGACGGTGTTCTAGAACACTGAATGGGATATTCTGTTTGATGTCCTTCCTCACGTCGCAACGATCATCCCTGAAGTGTACTTGCTACTAGCAGGAAATGTAAGAAATGACGTAAGCATGTTTGTCACTGCAAAAATGCGGACAAACTTCTCCTTTTCTATGCCAACGCTAGCCCTAACACAAGTCTGCTCATCCGAGAGGAGCTCAGAAAACTTCACTGGACAGTTCTTCCACGTTCACCCTACAGCCCGCATCTCGCACCTCCCGACTTCCGTGTGTCTGGCCCAATAAAAGATGCACCCCGCAGGAATCAGTACGTGTATGATGGAGAGGTTATTGATGCAGCAAGACGTTGGCTCTGACATGGACCACTAGTGTGGTACCATGAGGGCACATCGGCCCTAGCAGTAAGGTGATGTAAGGCCGCCATACTGAAAGGAGATTATGTTGAAAAACAGGATTTTGTAGCCAAAAGAATGGGGAACAGTATGGTGTGATTGGACTGCAGAACAAAAGCAACCTGCTTCCAGAAAAAGTGTTTAACGTGACTTATTATACACATAGTTGCTGGTCAGTACATAGAACAAGTCAAGAAAACGCCAACTTTCATTTAACTGGAGCCTAATTACTAATCAACAGTTGAGTATAAGTGGAGCAGCGACTTAAAGAGTACATCTAGTCCTATAGTAAGTACGATGGTTGGAACTTTAATACTGGCAAATATTTATTTACATGTTACACAAAGCAGACATGTTTCAAAGCTTCCCTGTCCTTGAGAGTAATCACCAGCATTGCGTATAACCCCTAGCCAGCAATGTGGAAGTCGTAGGACACATTTAGCAGCGCCAGATGTGTTGACATATCGAGTGGAGCGCTCTACTGCCTGACGAATCTCTGTAACAGTTCTGAAACGAATTCCATGATGTGGTTCCTTAATCCAGAGATTCGGAAATAGACCGCTCCTCTCGAAGTACCAAAATAACTGGCTCTGCTAAAGCTTTACTATGAGTTCCACATCACTGGCAACTGGTTATACACAATTCCGGTGACTACTCTGAAGGAACGAGCGAGGTGGCGCAGTGGTTAGACACTGGACTCGCATTCGGGAGGACGACGGTTCAATCCCGCGTCCGGCCATCCTGATTTAGGTTTTCCGTGATTTCCCTAAATCACTCCAGGCAAATGCCGGGATGGTTCCTCTGAAAGGGCGCGGCCGACTTCCTTCCCCATCCTTCCCTAATCCGATGAGACCGATGACCACGCTGTCTGGTCTCCTTCCCCAAGCAACCAACCAACCAACCAACTCTGAAGGACAGGAAAACTTTGAAGTATTTATCTAGACTACTGGCCATTAAAATTGCTACACCACGAAGATGACGTGCTACAGACGTGAAATTTAACCGAAAAGAAGAAGATGCTGTGATATGCAAATAATTGGCTTTTCAGAGCATTTACACAAGGTTGGCGCCGGTGGCGACACCTACAACGTGCTTACATGAGGAAAGTTTCCAACCGATTTCTCATACACAAACAGCAGTTGACCGGTGTTGCCTGGTGAAACGTTGCTGTGATGCCTCGTGTAAGGAGGAAAAATGCGTACCGTCACGTTTCCGACTTTGATAAAGGTCGGATTGTAGCCTATCGCGATTGCGGTTTGTCGTATCGCGACATTGCTGCTTACGTTTGTGGAGATCCAATGACTGTTAGCAGAATATGGAATCGTTGGGTTCAGGAGGATAATACGTAACGCCGTGCTGGATCCCAACGGCCTGGTATCACTAGCAGTCGAAATGACAGGCATCTTATCCGCATGGCTGTAACGGATCGTGCAGCCACGTCTCGATCCCTGAGTCAACAGATGGAGGCGTTTGCAAGACAACAACCATCTGCACGAACAGTCGACGACGTTTGCAGCAGCATCGACTATCTCCTTAGAGACCTTGGCTGCGGTTACCCTTGACCTTGCATCACAGAGGCACCTGCGACGAACCTGGGTGCACGAATGGCAAAACGTCATTTTTTCAGTTGAATCCAGGTTCTGTTTACAGCATCATGATGGTCACATCCGTGTTTGGCGACATCCCGGTGAACACACATTGCAAGCGTGTATTCGTCATCGCCATACTGGCGTATCACCCGGCGTGATGGTATGGGGTACCATTGGTTACACGTCTCGGTCACCTCTTGTTCGTATTGACGGCACTTTGAACAGTGGACGTTACATTTCAGATGTGTGACGACCTGTGGCTGTATCCTTCAATCGATCCCTGCGAAACCCTACATTTCAGCACCATAATGCACGACCGCATGTTGCAGGTCCTGTACGGGCCTTTCTGGATACAGAAAATGTTCTATTGCTGCCCTGGCTAGCACATTCTCCAGATCTCTCACCAATTGAAAACGTCTGGTGAATGGTGGCCGAGCAACTGCCTCGTCACAATAAGCCAGTCACTCCTCTTGATGAACTGTGGTATCGTGTTGAAGCTGCATGGGGAGCTGTACCTGTTCACGCCATCGAAGCTCTGTTTCACTCAATGCCCAGGCGTATCAAGGCCCTTATTACGGCCAGAGGTGGTTGTTCTGGGTACTGATTTCTCAGAATCTATGCAACCAAATTGCGTGAAAATGTAATGTCAGTTATAGTATAATACATTTGTCCAATGAATACCCGTTTATCATCTGCATTTCTTCTTGGTGTAGCAATTTTAATAGCCAGTAGTGTATTTTGTACAAGTTGTAAAGAACATTTGCCACTATTAAAGTTCCAACCCTCGCATATTGTCCTGACATAAAGAATAAACAAAACACTTGCTAACATTTCCGCAACTGGCGTTTTACTTTACTGCACAGCAGCTAGAATAATGCTGTCGCTCACTGACTGCTGGCTGTAGCAGCTAATTTTGACACCTCCACTCCAGCTGAGGACATCAGTCGAACGTGGCGGGCGGTGACTGGTGCGTAGAGGCTGGTGCACAGCCGTTGTTTTTGGCCCCTGGTGGCGCAGGGAGTAGGATGGCGATGACCCGGAGGCGGAAGGTGAAAGGGCAGCTCTTCTGCACCGTTGACTCACAGTGATGGCAGCGGGGGCGGGGTGGCGCCGCACACTGACCGAGGGCTCTCCCCCACAGCCAGTCACAAAAAGGACATGTAAATATATAACGTAGCTGAGCGTCTGTATGTACGACAACAAAATCAAAACATGCTGTGCGCGCCGAATGCCTACTGCTCTGTGAGTGTGTTTGCTAGAGTTGCAGTGAATAATATGCCAAAGAGAAAGAAAATTTCACTATTCATTATAACAACAGTCTACACAGGTGGTAGAATAACACACGTACAGTATATTTACACAAACAATATGAAATACTAAATACATCACTGTTCGTAAATATTTGACAGTTCTTTTATTTGCGAGTACCAGTCAATATTCCTGCTGCCCTACTTCATTCTCTTATCACTGTTGACCTATTCACCATCTCTTCTTCTTCATCTCCTTCTTCTTCTTCTATGTATAATATTCATGGACGATTTTCAACATGCCCTTTTCCAAAGATTATTCCTCTTTACTCCTTTTCCAGTGCATTCAGATGTTTGATTTCCAATTCGTAAACATCATGAAATTTCTCAATTTCTTTATCAGTCGTCTTAGAGTGAACATTGCTTCGGTCAAGGTCTCCCTTTCTACACACGATCGTCATACTGCGTCTTCCTATCATCCTCTCTCTTCAGTAGAGTTTGTTCCGCCATACTGATCTTATGATCCCAATGTTTCTCCTCCATCAGGCTGTTTTTTTTTTTTTTTTTTTTTTTTAGATTTAATTCTATCATAACAACTCAGCCGGACATGAGGCTGGCCTACAACGTGAAATGAACACTGGTCCGACGTCATGCCTTCTTCAACTCTCCATCCTCTTATTACACACAAACTGGCTTCCGTTATCACAAATAACTCTTTTTCGTACACATACGTTCATGAAGTAGGCTTTTTCTATCTTTTCAACTACCTTCCTCTCTGTGGCCCTTTGTAGTGGGTAAGTTTTGCATATTTTGAGCAAAGCACGATAATTCCATGTACTGAACCTCCTTCGACCAAGGCAGGCGGTCTAGTAAATCGGCTGCCGCTGTCTCTTAAGTCCATTTGTCAAACACAGGGTTGCGAGCTAACATCCCAAAGATGTCGGACTCACATGCGATTCCTCTTCGTCGAAATGTCTTGGCTCAAACTCGTCTAGGGGTTGAACCGCACGTGTCGCATTACACACCCTAAATTAGACACTTGTGACCCTTTGGTTAAATTGTCTCGCTGATGACAAGTTTGCGAAATAGAAAGTTGATATAGCATATAATAACAGTAATAATAATATCGAGAAGTAAATTAACGACCCAAAAATGATGTAGGCCACACAGTTGCTATTTGGTTAGAATGATATTTATTCAGAAAGCAAACTAATAGCGAAAGTGGTCGTGTTTAGAGTTTCTGCTGCACTCGAAGGCATATCCATTTTATACAGTTCGATCATTCACAATCTCATGGCCAAATACAAGTTATCTATGCGAAAAGTTAGAGTTCACACCAGGCGCGCGGCTGCTCACCGCTCAAAGTCCCTCGATTCCACACAACGCGAAATTTTCTAAGTCGTTTCACTTCCTAGCTGCCTAAAGACCGACCGTCCGCTTTCGCGTCTCAATCAGAGCTGTCCCTTTTGGTGTCTCCAGCCGAACTGTCCCTCTGCCCGTCTCCGGCCGCGTTTCCCGCACACCGAACTTCCTCACTCCACTGACTAGGGCAGTTCCCTTTCCTGAAGCCGTCCATCTGATTGGCTACAGCTTATTCTACATTATTTTACATTCTAACAAATTTAAATAATCAATGCTTGACCACTTTCACGTTCTAAATAAAGTAAGAATAATATCCACTACATAATAAACGTTAAATTCTTTTACATAAAACCAATACAATTTCCTTCTTAGTTTTGGATGTCACGGCCAGTAGACTTGCAGCAATGTGCTTTCTGATAAATAAATAAAGAACAAAAATTACTATTTTGCAATAAATTGTATACAAAATATTCTATTACCTAATGATTCAGTAAGGTGTCATGCTATCATTGTTCAATGTGTTTTGTGTGGAGGAAATGATCTGATGCTTAACTGTAAATAATGATGATTTAAATTTACTATATCTTTTAAACAAATAAAGTTACAGAGTTGATATTTACAACGTTTGTCATTTTAATGATGCACTTCTATAGGGAATGTCGATCGTCAAGATCGACCAAAGCGTTCAGATTTTAGCATTCAGGTCTTCGTTACAAAACTTGCTAATTTCGCTTTAACAGTGAATCCTAAACTATTACAGATATGATCTACATTCCAGTTTTATTGGGATCACCATAAAAATTTACGGAGGATGGCAGATTAAAATTACTGTGGCTTGATTCCCTGCATTACTACAGAATTAAATAGTTTCCATAAACGTTTCCCTTTATAGCCGATCTTGGGTCCGCCATATTTAACACTGCTACGTCTCCGGGCCACAATAGGCTTCTACTGTGTTTCCCTCTGACGTACGTTCTCGTCTGCCTCACTCGCACCCTACAGCTCTTAGACCTCAATAGACAATAGACGCCTGTAAATTTCCCCTTCTCGTGGCACACGGTCCTCGACGACAGGCTTCGTTTCACAATTCCTGCAGGCTGACTCTTTCGGCCATATACTTAAACGAGAACGCAATGCTCGTTATCTCACATGGTGCTTAGATTCTTTTGTTCGATAGTAGTAGTCTTGTTTTTCCGACATATTTCACGCGTTGTCAATAAATGTTGCATGCTGTTGGTCTACATGAAGAATAAACACCCTCGTATCAGTTTTTCTAAGCATTTCTTTGATCCAAAGTGTCCAATGGCTAAAAGAGTGTACCATACCAAATCGTGTATGGCATACTCTCGTATACTGAATCTAGATTCGTTCACGTGCAACATTATATTTTCGGATTTTCTTCTCCCCAGCACATAACCGTATTTTCTTCTCACCAACTACAGATATTCGACGGCATTTTGTTAATACACTACTGGCCATTCAAATTGCTACACCATGAAGATGACGTGCTACAGACGCGAAATTTAACGGAAAGGAAGAAGATGCAAATGATTAGCTTTTCAGTGCGACACCTACAACGTGCTGACAAGAGGGAAGTTTCCAACCGATTTCCCATACACAAACAGCAGCTCACCGACGTTGCCTGGTGAAATGTTGTTGTGATGCCTCGTGTAAGGACTAGAAATGCGTGCCATCACGTTTACGACTTTGAAAAAGGTCGGATTGTAGCCTATTGCGATTCCGGTTTATCGTATCGCGACATTGCTGCTCGCGTTGGTGGACATCCGATGACTGTTAGCAGAATACGGACTCGGTGGGTTCAGGAGGGTAATACGGAACGCTGTGCTGGATCCCAAAGACCTCGTATCACTAGCACTCGAGATGACAGGCATCTTATCCGCATGGCTGTAACGGATCGTGCAGCCACGTCTCGATCCCTGAGTCAACAGATGGGGACATATGCAAGACAACAACCATCTGCAAGAACAGTCGACGACGTTTGCAGCAGCACGGACTATCAGCACGGAGACCATGGCTGTGGTTACCCTTGACGCTGTATCACAGACAGGAGCGCCTGTGATGGTGTACTCAACGACGAACCTGGCCGCACGAATGGAAAACGTCATTTTTTCGGATGAATCCGGGTTCTGTTTACAGCATCATGATGGTCCCATCCGTGTTTGGCGACATCACGGTGAACGCACATTGGAAGCGTGTATTTGACATCGCCATACTGGCATATTTTCCGGCGTGATGGTATGGGGTGCCATTGGTTACACGTCTCGGTCACCCCTTGTTCGCATTGACGGCACTATGAAAAGTGGACGTGCATTTCAGATGTGTTACGACCCATGGCTCTACCCTTCATTCGATCCCTGGGAAACCCTACATTTCAGCAGGATAATGTACGACCGCATGTTTCAGATCCTGTACGGGCCTTTCTGGATACAGAAAATGTTCGACTGCTGCCCTGGCCAGCACATTCTCCAGATCTCTCACCAATTGAAAACGTCTCTCGTCACAATACGCCAGTCACTACTCTTGATGAACTGTGGTATCGTGTTGAAGCTGCATGGACAGCTGTACCTGTACACGCCATCCAAGATCTGTTTGACTCAATGCCCAGGCGTATCAAGGCCGTTATTACGGGCAGAGGTGGTTGTTGTGGATACCGATTTATCAGGTTCTATGCACGCAAACTGCGTGAAAATGTAATCACATGTCAGTTCCAGTATAATATATTTGTCCAATGAATACCCGTTTATCATCTGCATTTCTTCTCGGTGTAGCAATTTTAATAGCCAGTAGTGTAGCATATGTCCTTCAGCAGTCTACGTACCATCTTCTCCTGAGTCTCCCCTTTTACGCATAGTATGCTGTTCGTCGACGTCGGTAGTTCCGTTCTCCGTCCTTTTGAACTCAATGGTAAGCATGGGAAAACGTCTGGAACTAAAATCTACTCTGCTGCCACATAGTGCACCTCGAAGTCAAATTACTGCAAGGCTACAGTAAAATTTTTGGTCACCTGTGTCACAATTTGCTAGTTAACAAGAACGAAAAAGCCCAGTGGTCGGTAACAACAACATATTTTCGTCAAGCCAGATAGCAACGGAATTTTGTGATTCTATCAATATAGCCAGTACTTCATTCTCTGTTATTGAGTAGCTTTGCTTACAGTTCGTCGACATTGTGATCCCGAAAGCGATCACATTGGTATTATTTTGCTCTTCTTCGTCTTCAGTTTGATACAGATGTGCTATCACCCCATAATCAGATGTATCAGAAGCCAAATAAAAATTTTTGTTAAGGCTGGGTGTGGCAACATCAGCACATTACCTAATGCTCTATTGATCCAATGGAATGCTTCCTCGGAGTATTCTGTCCGTAACCACACATTATTCTTCTTAAGGAGTCTGCACAAAGACCCATCATTTAAGATGGTTATTTAAAAAACGACGGTATGAGCAGCACAGGCCATAAAAACTTCTAAGTTGCTTCTTGCAGCTTGGCGTCAAGAAGCTACATATTGCCTCTGATTTTTCCTCGTCTGCCTTAACACCTGCCGGCCCAAATAAGTGTCCCAAAACTTTTGTCTTCTGCCTACCAAACTCTGATTTTCCAAGGTTCAGTTTAGCTCCCGTACTTTAGTAATTCTGAAAAACTTCATTTAACACTGCCAAGTGGTCATTCAATGTACTGCTTACAGTCATAATGTTGTTCACATAGAAAGTGTTGCGTTTCAATAGTTTCAGTAAATCTTCGCAGAAAGCTCTATCCAGTGTTTGAACGAGAACAGATATGGCCACATTTAGCCTAAGGGGAAACAATCTATATTGATACTCTGAGGTGTGGGGTTGATCTGTTATTCTGTTATTCTGCGCAACGGATTAATCTGAGATGTACCCTTTACCCTTTGGCTCCTGCAAGATGCAATTTCAACCCCCACACTAATACAGAAGCCAGACAGACGCTCCTAACGTTCTAAAGAGAAATGCCTGAAATAAGTCCAGCAATAAATATCTTCTGCAGTCGTCCGCTGTAAGGAAATGACACAAAAATTTAAAAAAATTTCATACGTAACTAGTGGGATACTTGGGTACTGGAGTAGTGCCAGTTAGTGTAAGAAAAACATGAAACTAACGAAAGTTATTATTTATTTTGCAAAAATTCTGAGAAATCACAATGGCACTTTTAGTTATGAATTGAACAAGTTATATCCTGGTTCTTTTCGGAATGTGAAGTTACCTCTCAAGCATAGGATTCGATAATGAAATTTCTATACAAAGTTTAAGATGGTTGTTGACTTGGCAGAATGGCTGAGAGGCGCGCCTACTCAACTTGAATAATTATCCTTTAGAAAGTTGTTAGGTATGGTCGAGGCTGTCGCGTGTGAAATACAGTGAAGTATACTGTTGTGGAGGAAATATGGGGCTCGCAATAGCTGTAGCGCACAATACCGTAAGCTGCGATGACTGCTGTCTGTGCCGCTCGCTGCTGACAAATAAGATAACTCTGGTTCCATACGAATTGACCTTTGCCAATCAAACTCTCCCTACGCCTTGATGAAGCCAATGATTCCTATTTGCCCCTAGTCTAACTACTGGCGTGGTACACTGGTCAGATAACCAGTCCACCGCGATGCCACTCAAAATTCGCTCGCAGGCGTTTAACTATAACTCTGTCCGTTCACACCACACAATAAGTGCTTCGGCCAACACAGTGAACAACGCTGACTCGCAAGGACTCAATATAGAGTAGCACTTCGATTCGCTCTCGACAGAGGTGCTCTCCCAGTGAAGTACTGAGGAGAGACTTGTTCCTCGCACCAAGAGCGACAACGGAATGGGGGCTCTCCATGCCAGACGTGAAGGTGAATATCTTTCGCTCTCTTCCATTATTCCTTCAGTTCAAGGCATCAGAAATATCGTCTGCCAATCAGCATTGCTCTTCTAAAACGGGAGAATGACGTTTCGTTTAAGGCGACCAATCCAGAAACCTGTAGCATTGGCGTTTGGCGTTTGCTGTCTCCCTGTGAAAATCTCTGAAACTGCATGCTATGTGTAAAGAATGCGTAGGCTGGGCGCTCCCACACAATGTAGCGGAATTTGCTTTTAAGCCAAACACAGGGTTGTTCCCCCTTTTCACTCGGGCCCACGCTGTCCGCTACATGGGTGGTCACTGGCCGACATAGGTTGGGTCATCCTCTGAAGGGACCGGCGTCCCGTTGTGCAGTTTCTCTCCTGAACTAAAAGCTTCTGTGACCATCGTGTCTGGAATGTATGTGTGTATGCCAGCCTTGAGTATTTCAACCACGGTGCGCTTACTTGTTAATTGCATATCGTTTACATGAATTAATACAACTTTGACTTTATCTTACCGAGTTTGGGTTCGAATGAAGCGTCCTGATGTGCGGAATATCATTGTGAGGGCGGAATATGTAAGCAATGAAGGTCAGGAGACCACGACATCTTACAATACCATCGCCCTTCATAAAGAAATGTGGTGTACTTCCTGCATTTTCTATCCGACAATACCCAGAGGACATGTCCAAACTCGTAAATACCTTCGCACCATTGAACGTTTGTTACAATTCTTCAATGGTTTCTGGTCCCTCTCTCTTTGGTTCGAATACTTTAGTCGCCTGCCTCGAGTCTAATACGACTTGCCCGTCTCCTCCTGTTTTGTCTACAACAAACAACGGGCTGTTGGATTGGCTGCATCCATATTCTATTATTCCTGCCGACAATGATTCCCTTACAACTGCTACTTACGGAATCTGATATGGAGCCGTAAAATACGTCGTTTGTGCCCTTACTTTTATTTAATAAGGCGGTGCTTTAACTGGCTTTCACGAAAAATATCTGTTTGTAATTTAGCAATAAATTAGTGAGCTCCAAGGCTGCCTCTTCTGGTAATCTTTCTACGGGAGCTACCTTTATTCTTATTTCCTCTTCCGACGGTTCTGCTGCATCTTCTTCTTCCAATCGATATGATACTCCCTTTATTTAGTGGTAATTTCGTTCTGCTCTTCCTCTTCGTCCTTTACGGCTGCATAATAGATATGGGTGAACCCTCTTCCTCTCCCGCTAATTTCTTTTCCACAAACCTATGCAGCCCTCTCTCTATCTCCATATCCCATTCTTATTTCACTACTTCGGTGATCTGCTTTCTGTTCTGATAGCCAGTTTGATCCTGTTACCAACTCGACTTCCAAGTTACGGACTACTACAACATCCATTCTAAACACTTCTCCTTCGATATTTACCTCCCAAACACACTGCCATTTTATAGGTTTCCCATACTCTCCTTTTACCTTAAAACCTCTAATAGGAATCTCTGCATCAGTCTTCAACAGTTATTCGTATAAATTCTTTAAAACTGCGCTGATCTGAGACACAGAGTACATCACCACTTTAATCTTCTTTCAACATACACTACTGGCCATTAAAATTGATACACAAAGAAGAAATGCAGATGATAAACGGGTATTCATTGGACAAATATATTATACTAAAACTGACATGTTATTACATTTTCACGCAATTTGGGTGCATAGATCCTGCGAAATCAGTACCCCGAACAACCACCTCTGGCCGTAATAACGGCCTTAATACGCCTGTGCATTGAGTGAAACAGAGCTTGGATGGCGTGTACAGGTACAGCTGCCCATGCAGCTTCAACACGATACCACAGTTCATCAAGAGTAGTGACTCGCGTATTGTGACGAGCCAGTTGCTCGGCCACCATTGACCAGACATTTTCAATTGGTGAGAGATCTGGAGAATGTGCTGGCGAGGGCAGCAGTCGAACATTTTCTGCATCCAGAAATGCAAACATGCGGTCGTGCATTATCCTGCTGAAATGTAGGGTTTCGCAGGGATCGAATGAAGGGTAGAGCCACGGGTCGTAACACGTCTGAAATGTAACGTCCACTGTTCAAAGTGCCGTCAATGCGAACAAGAGGTGACCGAGACGTGTAACCAACGGCACGCCATACCATCACGCCGGGTGATACGCCAGTAAGGCGATGACGAATACACGCTTCCATCGTGCGTTCACCGCGATGTCGACAAACACGGATGTGACCATCATGATGCTGTAAACAGAACCTGGATTCATCCGAAAAAATGACGTTTTGCCATTCGTGCACTCAGGTTCGTCGTTGAGTACACCATCGCAGGCGCTCCTGTCTGTGATGCAGCGTCAAGAGTAACCGCAGCCATGGTCTCCGAGCTGATAGTCCATGCTGCTGCAAACATCGTCGAACTGTTCATGCAGACGGTTGTTGTCTTGTAAACGTCCCGATCTGTTGACTGAGGGATCGAGGCGTGGCTGCACGATGCGGATAAGATGCCTGTCATCTCGACTGCTAGTGATACGAGGCCGTTGGGATCCAGAAGGCGTTCCGTGTTACTCTCCTGAACCCACCGATTCCATATTCTGCTAACAGTCATTGGATCTCGACCAACGCGAGCAGCAATGTCGCGACACGATAAACCACAATCGCGATAGGCTTCAATCCGACCTATATCAAAGTCGGAAACATGATGGTATGCATTTCTTCTCCTTACACGGGGCATCACAACAACGTTTCACCAGGCAACGCCGGTGAACTGCTGTTTGTGTATGAGAAATCGGTTGGACTCTTTCCTCGTGTCAGCACGTTGTAGGTGTCGTCAATGGCGCCAACCTTGTGTGAATGCTCTGAAAAGCTAATCATTTGCATATCACAGCATCTTCTTCCTGTCGGTTAAATTTTGCGTCTGTAGCACATCATCTTCGTAGTTTAGCAATTTTAAAGGCTCGCGTATCATGTCACTTCTGGAAACCCAAAATGTACTCTGTAAGAATCAACATTGATTCCGGAAACAGCGATCGTGTGAGATCCAACTCGCTTTGTTTGTTCATGAGATTTGTTCTTCCCAGGTAGATGTCTTTTTCCTCGACTTCCGGAAGGCGTTCGATACAGTTCCGCACTGTCGCCTGATAAACAAAGTAAGAGCCTACGGAATATCAGACCAGGTGTGTGGCTGGATTGAAGAGTTTTTAGCAAACAGAACACAGCATGTTGTTCTCAATGGAGAGACGTCTGGCTTGCCACAGGGGAGTGTTATGGGACCATTGCTTTTCACAATATATATAAATGACCTAGTAGATAGTGTCGGAAGTTCCATGCGGCTTTTCGCGGATGACGCTATAGTATACAGAGAAGTTGCAGCATTAGAAAATTGTAGCGAAATGCAGGAAGATCTGCAGCAGATAGGCACTTGGTGCATAGAGTGGCAACTGACCCTTAACATAGACAAATGTAATGTATTGCGAATACATAGAAAGAACGATCCTTTATTGTATGATTATATGGTAGCGGAACAAACACTGGTAGCAGTTACTTCTGTAAAATATCTGGGAGTATGCGTGCGGAACGATTTGAAGTGGAATGATCATATAAAATTAATTGTTGGTAAGGAGGGTGACAGGTTGAGATTCATTGGGAGAGTCCTTAGAAAATGTAGTCCATCAACTAAGGAAGTGGCTTACAAAACACTCGTTCGACCTATACTTCAGTATTGCTCATCAGCGTGGGATCCGTACCAGATCGGGTTGACAGAGGAGATAGAGAAAATCCAAAGAAGAGCGGCGCGTTTCGTCACAGAGTTATTTGGTAAGCGTGATAGCATTACGGATATGTTTAGCAAACTCAACTGGCAGACTCTGCAAGAGAGGCGCTCTGGATCGCGGTGTAGCTTGCTGTCCAGGTTTCGAGAGGTTGCGTTTCTGGATGAGGTATCGAATATATTGCTTCCCCCTACTTATACCTCCCGAGGAGACCACGAATGTAAAATTAGAGAGACTCGACCGTGCACGGAGGCATTCCGGCAGTCGTTCTTCCCGCGAACCATACGCGACTCGAAGAGGAAAGGGAGGTAATGGCAGTGGCACGTAAAGTGGCCTCCGCCACACACCGTTGGGTGGCTTGCAGAGTATAAATGTACATGTAGATGTAGTGTACTTCCACAGGAATTATCTGGTTCTCCACCTCGGGGTTTTAATAATGGTGACCCTCTTGAAATTTGACCTACTGATAAAATCTCTTGCAACTATATGACGCCCTCCCCCCCCCCCCCCATCATCAGTAAAATAAACGAATTTCGCCAAATTCTTTAACATTTTCCCTGGTTTGTTAGAAAATCGAACTGTTCATTAATTTGGAAAAATCTTTCTCAAAGTTACACGTCATGAGAGCCCCTGGTTCGGTGTCTACATCAATGAACTCTTTCACCAGCAAAGCTGCACCAAGTAGATGCCATAGGTTATTCTAACAACCTCTGTCCTCAGCCTGAGACATTGCTGGAGGTATATGTAGTGTAGAATACACCGCCGTTTATTTCCCCGTGTTGTCAACAGCTACGGGGTGGAATCATTCCTTGGTACTAGGCGCTCTGAATATAAAAGCAAGTCGCTATGCATGTCATACAAATTGGTAGAATATCCAGTTCTATCTCCAGAATATGCACCTCTCCAACGTCCAAAGTCACATAGTGGATATTTTACTTCATACCGACGATTCCCTCTTCAGGCAGCATCACAACCCTCCTAACGGCAGTTTTTTTTCGTAGAGTACCCATAGAGGCTGTTTACAATCAAGTAAAGGATATAACATAAATCGTCAGATGGCCTGCATTCCTCTTCAATCATTCGTGGGTTTCACCTCGGCGTACTTCTGTACAGACTGTCAAAGCTCCCGTAAATCCTTGTTGAAAGAAGAGCAGAATGTCAACATTGGCCAAAAGCTCAACGGTGACAAGTGTCTCTCTTATCAATGCATCCCACAGAAACCGTGGTGTGATGAAACAGAAGGCAGGGTCCAGAGAGTATGTCCTGTGGGGTTGTGTGGTTAGAGACTGACATCCTACACTCCTGGAAATGGAAAAAAGAACACATTGACACCGGTGTGTCAGACCCACCATACTTGCTCCGGACGCTGCGAGAGGGCTGTACAAGCAATGATCACACGCACGGCACAGCGGACACACCAGGAACCGCGGTGTTGGCCGTCGAATGGCGCTAGCTGCGCAGCATTTGTGCACCGCCGCCGTCAGTGTCAGCCAGTTTGCCGTGGCATACGGAGCTCCATCGCAGTCTTTAACACTGGTAGCATGCCGCGACAGCGTGGACGTGAACCGTATGTGCAGTTGACGGACTTTGAGCGAGGGCGTATATTGGGCATGCGGGAGGCCGGGTGGACGTACCGCCGAATTGCTCAACACTTGGGGCGTGAGGTCTCCACAGTACATCGATGTTGTCGCCAGTGGTCGGCGGAAGGTGCACGTGCCCGTCGACCTGGGACCGGACCGCAGCGACGCACGGATGCACGCCAAGACCGTAGGATCCTACGCAGTGCCGTAGGGGACCGCACCGCCACTTCCCAGCAAATTAGGGACACTGTTGCTCCTGGGGTATCGGCGAGGACCATTCGCAACCGTCTCCATGAAGCTGGGCTACGGTCCCGCACACCGTTAGGCCGTCTTCCGCTCACGCCCCAACATCGTGCAGCCCGCCTCCAGTGGTGTGGCGACAGGCGTGAATGGAGGGACGAAAGGAGACGTGTCGTCTTCAGCGATGAGAGTCGCTTCTGCCTTGGTGCCAATGATGGTCGTATGCGTGTTTGGCGCCGTGCACAGTACATCGATGTTGTCGCCAGTGGTCGGCGGAAGGTGCACGTGCCCGTCGACCTGGGACCGGACCGCAGCGACGCACGGATGCACGCCAAGACCGTAGGATCCTACGCAGTGCCGTAGGGGACCGCACCGCCACTTCCCAGCAAATTAGGGACACTGTTGCTCCTGGGGTATCGGCGAGGACCATTCGCAACCGTCTCCATGAAGCTGGGCTACGGTCCCGCACTCCGTTAGGCCGTCTTCCGCTCACGCCCCAACATCGTGCAGCCCGCCTCCAGTGGTGTGGCGACAGGCGTGAATGGAGGGACGAAACGAGACGTGTCGTCTTCAGCGATGAGAGTCGCTTCTGCCTTGGTGCCAATGATGGTCGTATGCGTGTTTGGCGCCGTGCAGGTGAGCGCCACAATTAGGACTGCATACGACCGAGGCACACAGGGCCAACACCCGGCATCATGGTGTGGGGAGCGATCTCCTACACTGGCCGTACACCACTGGTGATCGTCGAGGGGACACTGAATAGTGCACGGTACATCCAAACCGTCATCGAACCCATCGTTCTACCATTCCTAGATCGGCAAGGGAACTTGCTGTTCCAACAGGACAATGCACGTCCGCATGTATCCCGTGCCACCCAACGTGCTCTAGAAGGTGTAAGTCAACTACCCTGGCCAGCAAGATCTCCGGATCTGTCCCCCATTGAGCATGTTTGGGACTGGATGAAGCGTCGTCTCACGCGGTCTGCACGTCCAGCACGAACGCTGGTCCAACTGAGGCGCCAGGTGGAAATGGCATGGCAAGCCGTTCCACAGGACTACATCCAGCATCTCTACGATCGTCTCCATGGGAGAATAGCAGCCTGCATTGCTGCGAAAGGTGGATATACACTGTACTAGTGCCGACATTGTGCATGCTCTGTTGCCTGTGTCTATGTGCCTGTGGTTCTGTCAGTGTGATCATGTGATGTATCTGACCCCAGGAATGTGTCAATAAAGTTTCCCCTTCCTGAGACAATGAATTCACGGTGTTCTTATTTCAATTTCCAGGAGTGTATTTCTTTACTCAAACTTGGTAAATGCAACAGAATCTACGAGGAGGTTCTGGTGCCACTTCTTCCTAGCAGCGAGGGAGTAACTGCACTGTATGAAGCCACCTGTAGTAGGCTCTTGTGACAACGACCAGCGGTGTATTCTGAAACAGTTATCCATATAATTCGCGGGCCCTTAACTGGCATCACCAACGAGAGTTTCTCTTCTGGTGTCTTCCTTAGTGGAAAGTAGGCAGGTTAAAGCCATTTTGCCGGCCGAAGTGGCCGAGCGGTTCTTGGGGCTACAGTCTGGAACAGCGCGACCGCTATGGTCGCAGGATCGAATCCTGCCTCGGGCATGGATGTGTGTGATGTCCTTAGATTAGTTAGGTTTAAGTAGTTCTAAGTTATAGGGGACTGATGACCTCAGAAGTTAAGTCCCATAGTGCTCAGAGCCATTTGAACCATTTTAAAGCCATTTACCAAAATTCTGTGATTTACTAACTCTGGATTATTTGGCAACGTTTTTTTTTCTGCGGCTTAAAATAACTCACTATTACAATTATGCAACTTCAAAATTCTGAACCAATTGCGATAATTAAATCTGAATTCTACGACTCTGAAAAATGTATTACTTTAAAATGGACTGCAAGCCTTAAAATATTTCAACAGTTCAATAAGGAACACTATGGTTAGAAAGCGTATCTTAATAAAATCTCCAAGTATTCTAATTACTTTAAATTCCTCAAGTCTTGAAATTTGAGAATCACATCTCACTAACAATAGATCACACTTAAAATATGTATCTACATGTATATGTTGCTGATCAGCTTCAGCCACAAAGAAACATACACGACACCACAACGATGTAACACACACTTGACTTCACAGACACACAGGAACCAATTACACCAGCCACTAAACCGACACACAGTGTCTAGCTATTACAATTACCAATCTCGGCCCCCAGTATACTTAGCCACAATGTAAAAGGCCTACTTATGCTTCAGCCACAAAGAAACATACACGACACCACAACGATGTAACACACACTTGACTTCACAGACACACAGGAACCAATTACACCAGCCACTAAACCGACACACAGTGTCTAGCTATTACAATTACCAATCTCGGCCCCCAGTATACTTAGCCACAATGTAAAAGGCCTACTTATGCTTCAGCCACAAAGAAACATACACGACACCACAACGATGTAACACACACTTGACTTCACAGACACACAGGAACCAATTACACCAGCCACTAAACCGACACACAGTGTCTAGCTATTACAATTACCAATCTGGGCCCCCAGTATACTTAGCCACAATGTAAAATGCCTACTTATGCTGGCTAGATCGCCTTTTGGAGAACTTAGTTTTAAGTAGCAATACGATTTCAACACTAGTCTTCGCACAGATAACTTAAGCAGGTAGTAACCCGCCTACCCTTACGCGGAAAAACCGGGACATACAGAGTGATTTAGAAAAACGTTTTCAAACTAGCAGGGGACACTGGGAATGCAACAAGGCACATAGCAAGCAGGGATGGCAAACACCACGAGAGTGTGCTACGGTCGCGAGAGGGTGCAAAGGTCACGACAGGCCTTTTCAGTAATGAGGCTGCCTTCTCATTCGAGGGTGAGATGAACATTTTGGAATCTATTTTGTCAAACGATGACAGACCTTTTGCCATGTAACAATGTCATCTATTGTTAGCTACGTCAGTAAGTCATAATTGTAGAGCAGTTGACAAGTTCACTGATTTTGAAGTTAACGTTAAATGTTTCATATCAGATTTTGTGAAGGGGAAAATTTACTTTGAATACAAGTTTCAAACTGAACCAGTCGGTCTTAGCATATCCCCTTGTCAGTACCTCATCCTCTTCCACATCGTGTATATTTAAATCCAATGAATATTTCTTAAGAGAAATGATTTTTCAATCAGAGTCAGAAAAAATTTAATGTGCCAGAATCAGAAAAGTATTAATGTTAGTAACCGCTTTAACGCGGGCAGCATTGCACAGCGCTGAGCCAATATCCAAAATTATCACTGAACATTTGCAAGGTTATTCATTTATCAACCAATCTACTGACATTATTTGTATGAAGCCATTTTACGGCCGGCATTGCACTTCACTGTGCCAAGACTGAATATTTTGTATGCCTACTGGGGAGAGAACAGAATACCAAGATTACATCCGCTGCGACTCAAGAGCTAACGAGAATGCATTTCATTGCTTATTTGCGTAGGGAATTTTATCAGTTTATTGCACAGGGCCATAGAACTCGGTGTTCACGAGATTGAGTAAATTTCAGAGGGATTGATTTCATTATAGGCGTCACATACTGGTTTTCCAGATTAAGTTGTTTAATTTTTTATTTGGGTTACAGTAAAACTGATTAAGCACATAATTTGCTCAACAACACATCACATAGTACATTTCCATAAGACAAACATTACACATTGTATATCCATTAACAAACACGAATAATTCATAATTAATGAACGTTACACACCCTATCGCCAATCAGGTACTCGCAAGGTCACCTTTTATTATGAAACGTTAGCTCTTGCCTATGGTGCGCCGCTAATATACTGTTCCAGACCTTGGGCCATTGTATTCTAATCACAGTAGGAGAAATCCTCTCCAGCAACAAATAAACTCCTCACAAAGTTCTCAGTGCTGAGCTGGGCACATAGGAGAACATCAAACGGGCAGCGGAATTCTGATGACTCTCATGTTTAGCGGTATTAAAACTGTAAGCTAACGTATCAAAAGTGTAATCTAACCATCTCGTATCATCCAACCTTGGCGTATTATTGCGATGGAATGCAGTGATTTACTCTCTCAGCAAAGGAGCGGTTTGGCTAGTGTGGGTAGTGCGTTGATGTGTAACCCCCATATGAAAAGAAAAGTCCGCCCCCCGGTAGCTGAGTGGTCAGCGTGACAGAATGTATCCTAAGGGACCGGGCTGGATTCCCGGCTGGGCCGGAGATTTTCTGCGCTCAGGGGCTGGGTGTTGTGTTGTCCTAATCATCATCATTTCGTCCCCATCGAGGGCGCAAGTCGCCGAAGTGGCGTCAAATCGAAAGACTTGCACCCGGCGAGACAACCCGTCGGGAGGCCCTAGTCACACGACATTTACATTTACATGAAAAGAAAAACTTTTGAATTTTCTAGAAGTAAATGGGGAAGCATTATCAGAAACTAGTATACTACTGGGACGTAAAACTGAAAAAAATTTCCTCAATTTACTTTTATTGTTGCTCGTGCAGTAGCTGCTCTGGTTTCAGTCAAACAGGTAAACCTATAAAATGTTCTAACAATGACGAAGATATATGGATATCTGCTTTAAGAATGCGGTAAAGGTCCAAATAATTCACATAAACGTTATCCATTGCCTCTTCACTGGTTTAGAAGCCAAATGTCCGTTAAGAGTATTGTGCATGATTTACAAAGGGCAAAAACTTGACAATTCTTTACAAATTTGTTAATGTCATTGTCCATGACCGGTCAAGTGAACTGTTCTCTCATCTTTCTGTGAGTTTCGTACACTCCAAGATACCCACACATTGGGGAGAAGTGCAAATATTGTAACATACAGGCGACTGCATCTATCAGAAACACGATTTCAGGCTTGCGGTCATAAGACTAACAGCATCGAACATCTTTCCTCACTATATACGGATGACATTCTTCTTACTGATTTATCCTCTCTCCACTTAAACTTTCACTCTAGGCTCTCGCTTCTGACACTGTTCTATGCCTAGGAAGAGGGCAGGAAATTCTGACAATATAATGTTTATCTCAGTCGGTGTTCAACTTGGGATGGCACGATTTCATCTTATTGATGCTGAAGGCAGAAAATATGGTTCACTGTATCAGCAGCATATCCTTTACGTGTCGGGAACACTTGGAAATTTGTGGTAAGGACTATGGGACCAAACTGCTGAGGTCATCGGTTCCCTGACTTACGCACTAGTTAATCTAACTTGAAGTAACTTATGCTAAGGACAACACACACACCCATGCCCGAGGGAGGACTCGAACCTCCGCCGGGGGGAGCCGCGCGAACCGTAGCAAGACGCTTTAGACCGCACGACTATCCCGCGCAGCTCTTTATGTGTCTGATCTGGAATTTAAATGCAGGGATAAGCGTGGCCCGTCTTGCTGTCCTTCCATTTCCGTGGAATCATTCCAGGATCCAGCTAAGTGCCTGATTGTCGGTTTCTAATTCAAAGGCCGTGAACTCCAGATAAGTCTTAAGCTTCTGCAAGTCAAAGAGAACCGCTAAGGCCTCCAATTCGTAAACCGAATATTTTTGTTCCAAATGGTGTAAGGAACGTGAAGTAAAGGTGAGGGAACGATGGCCCTCTTTGTGTTGTTGCAGCAACACGGCTCCTACCCGCAACAGTGAATCATCAATTTGCACAGTAAAAGTTTCATCGAAGTCTGGAAATACTAGAACTGGAAGTGCCAAGAACGCCTCCTTCACTACTAAAAACGTGGCTTCCTAGGACTCGGTGTATTCAAATTTCACCCATTTTCTTCTCAACATATAGAGAGCAGTCTCTTTTTATGCATATCCAGGGATGGATTAACAAAATAAGTTCGTCATACCAACGGATCGTGCGACTTGCCTATAACAAAAGGATAGGGAAAGCTCGTTATATATTTTTATTCTCTAATCATCGATTGTCAGACATTTTGAGGAAAAGACATGGCCTAAGGATTGAATAGTAGAAAAAGCAAATTTAACTTTGTTGGGATTCACAGTCGGCCCTGCCTTGTTTAGTCTCCAAAAAACAATCTCCAAATGTTTCAAATGTTTCTCCTTTGACCTACTATGAAAATCGACATTTTCCAAGTAATGTTAAACGAAACCAAACTTAACCGCCACCAACACACTTACCCAAAGGCTGAGATAATACTACCACCCCTGTGGACAGACCAGAGAGTACCCCGTTAAACTCAAAGAGATTCCAGACAGTACTATATGCTGCTAATGTTGGAGATCTCATCTCATATTTGATAATATGTCTGCTTCAAATCAAGAGTAGTAAATATCCTAGTACTCTGAAACGAGGGAAAACAAGAATAATCTGGGAGAAGGATAGAATGCAAAATGATCTTCTTGCTGATCTCTCGATATTCAACAACCGGCAAAACTCTCCACTGCGCCTTATCCACCACAAATATAGGGGCCAGCTATGGGGATGATGATGGCCGAATTACACCATGTTGGATCATCTATTCCACTATCTGTTTCAGCTTATTCAGACATGATGGAGATAAACTACAGTACGGTTTCCTGACAGGTTTAGTATCAGTTATTTCAGTTTTGTATTTAATGAGCTAGGTAAGGTCTACATCGGGAAGTGAGCACAAAGCTATTTAATTTTCTCCTTATCTTCGACAGACAAGTATTGATATTGTCCTCCCATCTCAGACACCACTAACTGATATTGTAATCTTGATAGGTTACTCTGCTCTCCTCTCTCTCGCCTATCTCCCTGATGACCACAAAACAACAACTGCTTATCTAGGCAAAATGCAAAGTCTGTGTAACCATCAGACTAGTTTGGAAGTAACTTTACGTTAGCAATAATGTCAGAATTAAGAATCACCTGCAATGTGAAGCTGTCAACCACTCTAAACCGAGTCTACCAAGTGAAGTCAGTAATTCGCAAGCTTACGTCTATTACCCCCACTCGTCAGTTGTTTGCCGCCAGATACTGATCTTGAGCAATCTGAATATGTGGCACCTTGTAATATTCTTGATGCTTTTCCAACCATCGAACATCAGCTGTCGAAATGGCCCTTCCAGAATCAATACTGGTTTATTACTTAAGTACCAACAAATAAAAGACCATCTCCCGTCGGCCGGATATCCTATGTCTCCGCTACTTGGTTGTCCTTAGCGACCCGACCACCCCTCCCCCCCCTCCTCCCCCAACCTCCTCATCCACCTGTTTCCTTAATTGTCAACTATCGCTAGTAGATTTGGGCTGGGTACAAAATTGAAGGATATACCAGGTTTTACCACACTGAAAACTCTTCAAGTCTTCCCGACATCCCTTGCCACCTTCCTATCTATTCCTGCTGGATTAAATTCCTATTAACTTCTCGTCTTTGATCAGTGTATATCACCCCTACAATGTGAAAAATTAATTGCTATAGCTCTTGGTACATCTCCGGCGTTTGATACAAAATCGTCCTCTATGTGTCCTCAGGTTTCAAGCCCTCGACAGTATAGCGGACTACCTGTTGTTTACTATACCCTAAATTAAGGACTTTACCGCCCCTTTTAGTCCGAAGAACATAATCACCTATTGTCTCATTCAGTGCCACCGGCCGAAATGGCCGCGGGGTTCTGGCGCTGCAGTCTGGAACGCGAGACCGCTACGGTCGCAGGTTCGAATCCTGCCTCGGGCATGGATGTGTGTGATGTCCTTAGGTTAGTTAGGTTTAACTAGTTTTAAGTTCTAGGGGACTAATGACCTCAGCAGTTGAGTCCCATAGTGCTCAGAGCCATTCATTCAGTGCCTGTTCTTTGCCTTAATGTGAATAAAGTAATTCTTGCATAGCACGACGTGCTGTTCTATCCGTAACCACTTCCTGAATCGCCTAAACTATTACACACTTAATGAACTGCGACAGTCCACTGTCAGGCTTCGTGGCAGTTAACGACAAGGCCTAATCACTATCTCCAACGACTTAATGTCTTGCATTGGCATCCCCGACATGAGACGGTGTTCCACCTGTCCAGCTGCAACCACACCTTCGAAATTAAGCCAGGCACCAACCCAAGGAAGAACTGTTAAGCCAGTACTGCCCACTACTTACGGAATGGCTTTTATATGTGAATGGAAAATAAGCGATGTACAGAAAACGCTGAAAGGAATTCAAAACATGTACATTATTTTCCAAGCTAATATTTTCGAATCAATCGTAATTTATCTGCAGTTCGCAAAGGACAGGCAGGAAGAACACAGAGCTAACTACTTCATTACGTATAACTACCACATTAAGAAATTTTCAGGCAGCTGCTTCCTCTGAACTAAGCACGTTGGTCAGAAAACGCAAGAAACGTTTCACTATTGAAGCGATAATGAGCGTTAAGAGGTCTCAGTGTTGGTCGGTTCCAATCAATTGTTATTTGTGATAATGTGACTGTTTTCTCAGTAATTTAGCTGTGCCCTGGCCGTGATACGAGCGCTGCGCAAGGTAAGGGAGACGACGAGGCTGCCACCTCAAAGCTTCCACTCCAGTGTCTCTGTTAACTGACCCCATTACAAAGTGTTGCTGCTTCCGCTCATTACGACATGGAGGGGGTACGTGGTCCCATATTGCCTCGAAGATCTCTGCAGTCTTCACTGTAACCCCGGTAAGAGGCACTTACAAGCTACTGTCGTCTGCACCAGCTGAACCAAGGTCTTTTTTAACCCTTTGTTTCCTGACGTAAGAAAAAATTTACTTTTTAACATTTTCTTTGCAGAATTTATGCTATTGTGGCCTCAAATGACGGTCGGATTTTTTGTAAAATTTTATTTTATTTTTCACAATTTTTTTTTCCTCCTAGTACTCAGAAGTACTGTCAGACTCCATGGACAGAATCACAACATGCGCAGAAAAATGCTCCAATTTTTATAACTTGTACTTTATTCCACATAAATATTAAATATTTTTACATTAGAAAATTAATTAACAGAAATATGATATTGCTGAATTTTTTTTAAATTTCGCATTAATTTATTCTAGAGCAACTTCACAATACATAGTAACTTAGCTATACATTTTTGACAGTATATACATATCACATATTTAGTGATACCTCATGAAATTGTAGGAAACTTCTTTTTCTCATTGCAGCACAATACATGTACTACATTGGCAATGTGGTCTCGACTGAATTTTATTTTTCGCACACATTTCGCATCGTCCTCTTTTACAACTGAACACTACAAAATGGTTTCCTCGGTTGCCAAGACGTACATCCTTCGGAACAGAAAAGTTATCCTTCCTTCTCTTTGGGAAAGTTATTTCATCTTTACCAAAGTTTCTCTATTTGAGATTTGGCACTTGCTGTTCATTCATTAGCCCTAGTGCCACAGCACGCCTGAATTCCAGCAGTGGCAGTGCCCCATGTAGATCACTGAAAATGACGTAAGCATTGACAAAAGCAATTTCTATTGCTCCCCAGAAGAGATCGCTTGCCAAGACCATAAGTTGAACGTAATCTGTCTGCATGATCCACACCACCCATGTTTTTATTGTAATCACATACAATAACTGGACATGGTATAGTCATACTAGTTCAATCTTTCTGTTTTCTTGTCACTATTCTCTGTTCAGTGCCATGAAAGTTTGATGCAAAATACACTACTTTATTTTCATTCCACTGAAATACTGTTAGGTCTAAATTGATTTGATTTAGACATTTTTCTTTAGGTAAATTCCCCGGCAAACCTTTCCTGTTTGTTCTAATTATTCCACAGGCAAATGTATTTACGGATTTCTGTGTGAGAAAAAGTGGACAGAACAACTAGTGAGGGGTAACGCACTGTTGCTACAATAAAGTGTTCGCACAACCTGACGGTACTAATAAGTCCGCCTTATATTTTCCACTTTATCACATTCACTTGTAACGTAATGCTTCAAATTATTATAAAACAACAAAGAAGGTAAGTACGTACAATGGAAAACTCAACGGGAGTTTCAATAAATTGCGCACAAATTCAGGCAATACCATGGAAACAAGCACATACAGTCTTCTGTTTTCACAGCAGCGCGCGAAAAACAATTTCAAGCTCTGACTGCCAGAGAGATCTATGTATTGCACAAAAACATCTACGTATGAAACAGTAGAGCAGAGTTACTGTTACGTACCGACAGGCTCTCAGATCACGAAACTGCATCATGAGAAAATAATGAGAGTCAAAACTTACTGGTACTTTTAAGTACCGTCAGGCAACAAAGGGTTAAGGAAGTGTTACTCCACCCACACCTTTCACAACAGGGGTACGGCGGAAACTGCTCTGTATCCCTGATAGACATCTACTGTGGTAGATTATGGGAAAAGGTAGCTTTCCAAAGCATCTAATTTACTCTTTAAAAGCTCTTCACACAGAGACAAATATTATAATCGAAAATTAATATAAGTTGTCTAAGCCTTTAACAAGAACACAGGGAGTTAGACTGGCTAGTGGTCTGTCCCCAACATTTTTCAACATCTACATAGATGACCTAGTCACGGTCATCTTGACCATCCAGAAAGCGTTTGACTCGGTGCCCCACTGCAGACCTTAGTTAAAGGTACGAGCGTATGGGATTGGTTCCCAAGTATATGAGTGGCTCGAAGACTTCTTAAGTAATAGAACCCAGTACGTTGTCCTCGATGGTGAGTGTTCATCGCCGGTCAGGGTATCATCTGGAGTGCCCCAGGGAAGTGTGGTAGGTCCGCTGTTGTTTTATATCTACATAAAAGATCTTTTGGATAGGGTGGATAGCAATGTGCGGCTGTTTGCTGATGATGCTGTGGTGTACGGGAAGGTGTCGTCGTTGAGTGACTGTAGGAGGATACAAGATGACTTGGACAGGATTTCTGATTAGTGTAAAGAATGGCAGCTAACTCTAAATATAGATAAATGTAAATTAATGCAGATGAATAGGAAAAAGAATCCCGTAATGATTGAATACTCCATTGGTAGTGCAGCGCTTGACACAGTCACGTCGATTACATATTTGGGCGTAACATTCCAGAGCGATATGAAGTGGGACAAGCATGTATTGTCAGCTGTGCGGAACGCGGATAGTCGTCTTCGGTTCATTGGTAGAATTTTGGGAAGATGTGGTTCATCTGTAAAGGAGACCGCTTATAAAACACTAAAACGACATATTCTTGAGTACTGCTCGAGCGTTTGGGATCCCTATCAGGTCGGATTGAGGGAGGACATAGAAACAATTCAGAGGCAGGCTGCTAGATTTGTTACTGGTACGTTTTATCATCACGCGAGTGTTACGGAAATGCTTCAGGAACTCGGGTGGGAGTCTCTAGAGGAAAGGAGGCGTTCTTTTCGTCAATCGCTACTGAGGAAATTTAGAGAACCAGCATTTGAGGCTGACTTTAGTACAATTTTACTGCCGCCAACTTACATTTCGCGGAAAGACCACAAGGATAAGATAAGAGAGATTAGGGCTCGTACAGAGGCATATAGGCGGTCGTTTTTCCCTCGTTCTGTTTGGGAGTGGAACAGGGGGAGAAGATGCTAGTTGTGGTACGAGGTACCCTCCGCCACGCACCGTATGGTGGATTGCGGAGTATGTATGGAGATGTAGGGTTTGGAAACAGAAATCTTCATGACATAATTATCAACAGAAAGAAATGTTTCAGTACTCTACTACACACTAGTAACTACTCGTAAATAACAGTTTAAAATTGGAAGATAATCTTGAAAGAGCCACTGTCATCTTAGTTTATTGGCGTCTAAATATAACATGAACATCTCCTCCAACAAAACGAAGTTAATGGTATTCAAGGGAAAATCACCTATGAGCTCTAAAGATCTAAAAGTGTTGTAAATAATGTAATACTGGAACAGATAGTACACCTTTATCGGTTATGACATAGGACGAAATTTCGACAGTGAAACTAATAACAAAATCCTAAAATTTAAGGTAATTTGTGGAAGGATTATAAATACGTTACAAAAAAGTCACGAAATAGAAGTAGGTGAAGTTTTACAAAGACAGGGCAGTACCTGCTATGCTCTATAGATCAGAAGCCTGGGTTCCTACGCAGAAAAAATATGAGCAGACTGTGGAAGTGGTATTTCGCTGTAGTGTTAAAGCGTGCACGAGAGAAGATTGCTTTGGAAATGAAGATACTAGGAATTATTTACAAGTTAATTCAATACACAAGTAAGACTTTATTTCCATTTTGCATACAATCTGAATATTGTTAGGAGATTCCATAAGTTGCAGATAACCCGAGTATGAATATAACGAGGGGATGTAGTCGTGAATTTTCCTCTGAAGATAATCGCTTTTTATGTCTTCAAGAGCACTACGGCACACATCATGCGTCGCATTACCGGACCTTCTGATGTTAAGTACACTTCGTAAAACTTTGAATCAGAAATCATAACTTATTAGGTAATGAGTATATACATCTGAAGTTCCAGATAACTACTATGAATAACGGAGTGTTTTTGTAAAGACCATGGACTCACATCTCACACTCAGAAGGACTACGAGTCAAACCCCTGTTCGGTCATCTATACTTAGGTATACTTTGGCTTTCTTAAATATACTGAATCAAATACAAGGATAGTTCATTTGAAAGGAACACGTCAGTTTACCTTCCAAATTCTAGTCTAACGGTAGTTCGAGCAATGTCTCTGCTGACTTCATCGAGATCGAAATGTTAAACCTTAGATTCTCCTTTCTTATTCCGAACGATGAGCCCATGCTATGTAATCACATGTTCCAGTAAACTGTTGATATCAAAGGTCTCAGTTAAACTGTGCTCCGCAAGTGAATTTTTTATTTCCGCACCCAATCAAAACAACCTTAATAATTATATGATAAAATACAAGTTGTCCTGATTTTCATTTTACACAGCTGTTACTTAGTTGGACGTATTTGTATAACAAAGAAAATATTGTTGAAACAAATGTTTTTAGGAATTCGCCACTGTATGTTTTCTCACGGGAGTCCAACATTATAAAAACAGCGAGACCTTCAGTTCCGCAAATTTAATTCTGCCTACAGAACGCGCTTTATGTTCTTTCCACAAAAAGCATCTGTAAATAAACAATACTTCAATTGCAGCCTGAATATTCTTTGGACGATTGTGTTTAATTAACATTAAATGTTTTACGCCGCCGGTTGTTGTTGTTGCTCATTTCGAAAAGGTCGACTGGAGCGGTGGGAATTTATGAAACACGTTTTAATGAGCTCTGAGGCACTGAGGCGTCCAGTGGCTATAAAAATCTGATAACACAACACGGCGCAGCGTACAGCGGACCGTCGGCAGTTCGTAGAGAGTGAGACCTTTATTGTGCTGCGTAGGGTGTACCGTTAAGACGTTTTCTCGCAGTTTAAAACTGTAGGCCGCAGCCACGCACGCCGGCCGTGGTGACCGAGCGGTTCTAGGCGCTTCAGCCTGGAACCGCGCAACCGCAACGGTCGCAGGTTCGAATCCTGCCTCGGGCATGGATGTGTGTGATGTCCTTAGGTTAGTTAGGTTTAAGTAGTTCTAAGTTTTAAGAGGCTGATGACCTTAGATGTTAAGTCCCATAGTGCTCAGAGCCATTTGAACCATTTGAGCAGCCACGCACGACTCGAAATCGGAATTTGTCTTGCTGGCTAAGCTATCCAGGTACGACTCACGACCCTCCTTCACAGCTTTACTTCTGCCAGTAATTACTTCTGTAATGTAACTACTTCCCAAAGTTCAGCTGAAGTTTGGAAGTAAGGGGAGAGGAACTTGCAGAATTGAAGCTGTGGGGAGCAAGGTTCTGGGTCGTTCGTGGATAGTTCGGTAGCATTTCCCGGGAAAGCAAGATTCTGGGTTCGAATTATGGTCCTGTAAACAGTTTTGGCCTGCTAGGAAATTATGGGATCCTGTATTCATCGACAAATTGATCTCTGAACTCCTTGAAGTACAAACCATGAACATTCTAGCGCGATCGTATCTGGGACTTTGAACGTGGGGCCAGGATATTCTCTCGAAGGTGCAGCTACCAGTAATTCATGAAACGATACACACCCAGCTAAATTCTCTGCAACGTCTCCTGTTGCACAGCTTGAAACTATCAGCAGCAGGTTATGTGGCAGATTAATTAATATGGTAATTCTGTTGTTACTGTTGTGGTCTTCAGCTGGTATGATGCAGCTCTCCACACTAATCTATCCCACATAAGCCACTTCCTCTATGTATAACTGCTGAAATCTGCATCCGCTTGAAATTGTTTACTGTAGTAAAAGTTTCTGTACTGCAGTAAAAATTTTTACACCCTCCACCACGACCCGCGCACCTGTACACGACCAGACTGACCAGTCCTTCTACATCTACATCTACATGGATACTCTGCAAATCACATTTAAGTTCCTGACAGAGGGGCCGGCCGAAGTGGCCGAGCGGTTCTAGGCGCTTCAGTCTGGAACTGCGCGACCGCTACGGTCGCAGGTTCGAATCCTGCATCGGGCATGGATGTGTGTGTTGTCCTTGGGCTAATTAGGTTTAAGTAGTTCTAAGTTCTAGGGGACTGATGACCTCAGATGTTAAGTCCCATAGTGCTCACAGCCATTTGAACCTGGCAGAGGGTTCATCGAACCACCTTCACAATTCTCTATTGTTCTAATCTCGTATAGCACGCGGAAAGAAAGAACACCTATATCTTTCCGTACGAGCTCTGATTTCGCTTATTTTATCGTGGTGATCGTTCCTCCCTATGTAATTCGATGTCAACAAAATATTTTCGCATTCGGAGGAGACAGTTGGTGATTGGAATTTCAGAAGATTCCGTCACAACGAAAAACGCCTTTCATTTAATGATGTCCATCCCAAATCATGTATCATTTCTGAGACACTCTCTCCCATATATCCCGATAATATAAAACGTGGTGCCTTTCTTTGAACTTTTTCTATGTACTCTGTCAGTCTTATCTGGTAAGGATCCCACACCGCGCAGCAGTATTCTAAAAGAGGACGAATAAGCGTAGTGTAGGCAGTCTCGTTAGTAGGTCTGTTACATTTTCTAAGTGTCCTGCCAATAAAACGCAGTCTTTGGTTAGTCTTTCCCACAACATTTTCCATGTGTTCATACCAATTTAAGTTGTTCGTAATTGTAATACCTCGGTATTTTGTTGAATTTACGGCTTTTTGATTAGACTGATTTATCATGTAACCGAAGTTTAACGAGTTCCTTATAGCAAAAAAAAAAATGTTCAAATGTGTGTGAAATCTTATGGGACTTAACTGCTAAGGTCATCAGTCCCTAAGTTTACACACTACTTAACCTAAATGATCCTAAGGACAAACACACACATCCATGACCGAGGGAGGATTCGAACTTCCGCCAGGCCTTATAGCACTCATGTGGATGACCTCACACTTTTCGTTATTTAAGGTCAACTGCCACTTTTCACACCATTCCGATATTTCTTCTAAATCGTTATGCAGTTTGTTTTGATCTTCTGATCACTTTATTAGTCGATAAACGACACCGTCATCTGCAAACAACGCAAGACGGCTGCTCAGATTGTCTCCCAAATCGTTTATATAGATAAGGAACAGCAAAGGGCCTATAACACTACCTTGGGGAACGTTAGAAATCACTTCTGTTTTACTCGATGACTTTCCGTCAATTACTACGAACTTTGACCTCTCTGACAGGAAATGACAGATGATGCATCAGGAACTGTGACCTCTCTGACAGGAAATCACAGATGATGCATCAGGATATATTCTATCAACTGATCCATTCTTTTAGTTAAACTGATTCATAAGTTACTTTTCTTACCAGTTATACTGAACATCTCCTCGTTCATTATTCAATGTACCATATAACTTCAATAGTGTTCTGTAGCAAAATATTTCAAAAGATTCTTTTCTCTTTTTGTGTGAACTACTTAGCTACCACGTTTCACTTCCGCACAAGGGTACATTCAAAATACCTGCACAAAGTATTTCAACATTTAAATTTATACTAGCATATTTACCTTTAACAGGATTTAAAATGATTCAAATGGCTCAAAGCATTATGAGACTTGACATCTGAGGTTATCAGTCCCCTTGACTTAGAACTACTTAAACCTAACTAATCTAAGTACATCACACACATCCATGCCCGAGGCAGGATTCGAACCCGTGACCATAGGAGCCGCGTGGTTCCGGACTGAATCGCCTAGAACCGCTCGGCTACATCAGCCGACCCGTTTGAGCTCTGATTTCTATTATTTTATTACGCTGGTCATTCGTGACAGAAATCGAATAAAATGAATCCACTCTTTGTTTTAATGATTGATTCCACAACTGGCGTATCATATTCTTGATTCTCTCTCCGTATTTCGCGATACGAACTGCCCTTCTTTTAACTTGATCAGTGTCTTCCTGCGGCATAGGCACTGCTCATATAGAATCAGACATAAATTAGCTGCATACATGCAATTAGTCGTACCTTCACTGGGACGGATGCTTTGTCGCGTGAGCCAGCCTGTGACTTCAGCCGAAAGGTGTCACTAACGTCCCAGGTGCCAAATGTTACGTTATAAATTACATTCTACGTTTTCCACAAGACAAACGACATATAACTTTGTATGTCATCTTGTTATGTCAATAGGTCACAGCAGTGCTAACTTTAGCTTCACATCTACAGTAGTTTTAGAGACACGCAAAATCACTCAAAACACGGAAATTTAGAGCCTTCATAAATAAGTGACTTCATGATGAGTAAAGATTGTCATTTTTGCTGACATTATGATTTATATTAAATATTGCTAAATTCATTTGTTTATTTGCTTGAGAGAATGAGTGAATAAGTGTGAAATGTTTGTGACGCGTGAACTTTTGCAACTGTAAATAACTGTGTGTATAAAGAACATGGATGTGTATCTCGTATATGAGTCATATGCGTAGGGGGAATTGGGAAATGTGAATCAGCCAGTTCACGGAACCTTATAACCACAATACCTAGTTCTGGTAATCAGAAAAAAAAATGGAAATTTGTGGTAAGTTCCTATGGGACCAAACTGCTGAGTTCATCGGTCCCTAGGCTTATACACTACTTAAACTAACTTACGCTAAAGACAACACACACACCCATGCCCGAGCAAGGACTCGAACCTCCGAGGGGGACAGCCGCGCTAACCGTGTCAAAGCGGCATAGACCATGCGGCTAGCCCACGCGGTTGTCATTCAAACAATTAATAAAAAGATTGATTTTGCTTTTATTTGTTTTTCGAAAACTTATTTAATAAGTAAAGTACGTATGTAATAAGTAGCTTTGTAATGGGATTCGTTCAAGGTGGAAAACATGGAAATCCTTCGATCCAAATCGAAAGCTGGGCAGACAGAATCAGAATATTTCGCGCGCTTTAATACTGTGAGCGGGACTGCGATCTGGAGCTGAGCCAGTCTTCAGCGCTCATGACGGTCGGTCGTGTGGTCAGTGAGCTCTGTGTATCTATATCAGCTTAGAGTAAATGTGACACATTTAGGAGTTCTTCTGTAGAAACTGTGACTTTCTTTCTAATAATTGAAATTCCGCGCACCTTTCTATACTGTCGTTAAGTAATCATTAACACTCGTATGTATTTTCGACATCAGGACAGGTTGGAAACTTAAGAAGTGCCACTATTGTGCGTATTAACTTGCCAACTGTAACTAACACTGACTTGGTGACTAAATGTGTACTTAAAAAGTAACAGTATGTATCAGAGTTTTCATTCAATGATTTTCTCTCATTTGGAAATAAGTCATACTGCGCCACCATTTGGAGTGAGAAAATGGAAAGAAGTAACAATAGTGGCTTTCTCTCTCTCTCTCTACATCAATCTAGGGGCGTATTCTATCTTCCTCAATTGTGATGCTTTAAATTTAAACCAAACAAGGATAGTTGCTGACATGAGTAATTTAGAGATAGATACTGTTGGTGTAGTATGTATACTTAATAAAGGCTCTGAGCACTATGGGACTTAACTTCTGAGGTCATCAGTGCCCTAGAACTTAGAACTACTTAAACCTAACTAACCTAAGGACATTTCACACATCCATGCCCGAGGCAGGATTCGAACCAGCGACCGTAGCCGTCACGCGGTTCCAGACTGTAGCGCCTAGAACCGCTCGGCCACCACGGCCGGCACTTAATAAAGGGAACTGTTCCATTCCGTACTGTGTACGATCTAGGTTCCTTTTGGACTGTGAAACGTCCCCTTGGAAAAATTTATACATGACTGTGCTTAAACTGACACACAATATGTTTAGCGCAACGCAATCTGACTTTCAAAAATCCCTACAAAAGAATGGCCCTGACTAACATTAACCTATACGTTTCACAAATCACTTACCTCACAAAACTCTTGGTTTCTCGAACTACTGCAATACAGCAAGCGCCACTACTGCCAGCTAAATAAAAGATTCAAATTACGGAAGGCACTAACTACTGACAGGCATTTTAATAGAGAACAAACAATGTATTTACCTTAATAGTCATCAAAAGTCATAATATATATAGCAGTTCATGACATCCAGTCTTACAAATTTCAAAACTCCGCCATTTCTCTCCCCACATCCACCACTGCTGGCGGCTCACCTCCAACTGCGCAACGCTACGCACTGTTCACATCCAGTTGTCCAACACTACAATGGCAGACAACAATGCAAACTAGCCACAGACTGCACACAGCACAGCCAGTGATTTTCATACAGAGCGCTACGTGGCGTTACCAATAAGAAAACCTAAACAGCCTACTTACATGACTGTACTGATGAGAAAGCTTCTTATTTAGAAGTCGTACACAACTGCGTATTCGACGAAAGAGCCGTACGAAAGACTGGAATGATGCCCAAGTCACACAATTAATTAGAAATGAAGTAGAAGTCATCTGCGGAATTAAAGATCCACATCATTAACACTGACCTGCAGTGATTGTTCGAACATTACGTAATACCTCGCAGAAAACAACCTTTTCGCACACAACCAGCACGGGTTTAGAAAATATTGTTCTTCTGAATCACAGATGGTTTTTAATTCAGGTGGAAAAATGGGTGCTATCAACAGGAGGTATCAAGTTGATTGCATGTTTCCCACAAGCGGATTCCAATCGCATTGTGTACTACGGTGTAGACTGTAGAGTCTCAGTTGTGCAACTGGATTCCTTATTTCCTGTGACAAAGACCACAGTTCATAATAAATCATACAGCGAAACATAAATGATATCTGGAATTCTACAAGGAAGTGCTAGAACCCTTCTGCTGTTCTTAATCTATACAGGGTAGTCCATTGATAGTGACCGGGCCAAATATCTCACGAAATAGGCATGAAACGAAATAACTACAAAGAACGAAACGCGTCTAGCTTGAAGGGGGAAACCAGATGGCACTATGGTTGGCCCGCTAGATGGCGCTGCCATACGTCAAACGGATAACCACTGCGTTTTTTTTTAAAAATAGGAACCACCATTTTTATTACATATTCACGTAGTACGTAAAGAAATATGAATGATTTAGTTGGACCACTTTTCACGCTTTGTGATAGATGGCGCTGTAATAGTCACAAACGTATAAGTACGTGGTATCACGTAACATTCCGCCAGTGCGGACGGTATTTGCTTCGTGATACATTACGTGCGTTAAAATGGACCGTTTCCCAATTGCGGAAAAGGTCAATATCGTGTTGATGTATGGCTATTGTGATCAAAATGCCCAACGGACGTTTGCTATGTGTGCTGCTCGGTATCCTGGACGACGTCATCCAAGTGTCCGGACCGTTCGCCGGATGGTTACGTTATTTAAGGAAACAGGAAGTGTTCAGCCACATGTGAAACGTCAGCCACGACCTGCAACAAATGATGATGCCCAAACAGGTGTTTTAGCTGCTGTCGCGGCTAATCCGCCCGTCAGTAGCAGACAAACTGCGCGAGAATACGGAACCTCAAAAACGTCGGTGTTGAGAATGCTACATCAACATCGATTGCACCCTTACCATATTTCTATGCACCAGGAATTGCATGGCGACGACTTTGAACGTCGTGTACAGTTCTGCCACTGGGCACAAGAGAAATTACGGGACGATGACGGATTTTTTTGCACGCGTTGTATTTAGAGACGAAGCGTCGTTCACCAACAGCTGTAAGGTAAACCGGCACATTATGTACTATTGGGTAACGGAAAATCCACGATGGTTGCGACAAGTGGAACATCAGCGACCTTGGCGGGTTAATGTATGGTGCGGCATTATCGGAGGAACGATAATTGGCCCCCATTTTATCGATGGCAATCTAAATGGTGCAATGTATGCTGATTTCCTACGTAATGTTCTACCGATGTTACTAAAAGATGTTTCACTGCATGACAGATTGGCGATGTACTTCAAACATGATGGATGTCCGGTACATAGCTCGCGTGCGGTTGAAACGCTATTGAATAGCATATTTCATGACAGGTCGATTGGTCGTCGAAGCACCATACCATGGCCCGCACGTTCACCGGATCTGACGTCCCCGGATTTCTTTCTGTGGGGAAAGTTGAAGGGTATTTGCTATCGTGATACACCGACAACGCCTGACAACATGCGTCAGCGCATTGTCAATGCATATGCGAACTTTACGGAAGGCGAACTACTCGCTGTTGAGAGGAATGTCGTTACACGTATTACCAAATGCATTGAGGTTGACGGACATCATTTTCAGCATTTATTGCATTAATGTGGTATTTACAGGTAATCACGCTGTAACAGCATGCGTTCTCAGAAATGATTAGTTCACAAAGGTACATGTATCACACTGGAACAACCATAATAAAATGTTCAAACGTACCTACGTTCGGTATTTTAATTTAAGAAACCTACCTGTTACCAACTGTTCGTCTAAAATTGTGAACCATATGTTTGTGACTATAACAGCGCCATCTATCACAAAGCGAAAAAAGTGGTCCAACTAAAACATTCATATTTCTTTACGTACTACACGAATATATAATAAGAAATTGGGGTTCCTATTTTAAAAATCGCAGTTGATATCCGTTTGACCTATGGCAGCGCCATCTAGCGGGCCAACCATAGCGCCATCTGGTTTCCCCCTTCAAGCTAGACAAGTATCGTTCTTTGTAGTTTTTTCATTTGACGCTTATTTCGTGAGATATTTGGACGACCCCGTATAAGCGATGTTTTATGTTTGCAGATGAAACTGTCGTTTATCGCCCAGTAAAGTCTTAAGGAGACAACAATGAACTGAAAAATTATTTAGACAAGCGAGAAGTGGCCATTGACTAAAAAAATAAAGAAACATGATGTAATGTTTTTACCAGATACATCTGCATAGATACTACGCAAGCCACTATACTGTGGGGGCGGAGGGTACGCTGTGCCACTACTAGTCATTTCCTCTGCTGTTCCACTCGCAAAAAGAGCGAGGAAAAACGACCATCAATATATGTCTCCGTATCTTCGTGGTCCTGAGGCGCAATGTACATTGGCGGCAGCAGAGTCATTACGCAGTCAGCTTCAGATGCCGGTTCTCTAAATGTTCTCAATAGTGTTCCTCGGAAGGAACTTCGGCTTGCGTCCAGTAACTCCCTTTTGAGTTCCCGAAGCATCTGCATAACTCTTACGTGTTGTTTGAGCCTTCCAGTAACAAATTTAGCACCCGCATCTCAATTGCTTAAATGTTCTTCTTCAATTCGTCCTGGTACGGATCCAAAACACGAGAGCAGTGTTCAAGAATAGCTCGCAACAGCGTCGTACATGCGGTCTCCTTTACAGATAAACCACACTTTCCTTAAATTCTCTGAACAAACTGAAGTCGAGCAGTCGCCTTCCCTACCAAAGCCCTCACATTTTCGTTCCATTTCATATCGCTTTGCGATGTTACGCCCAGATATTTAAACGTCGTGACTGTCAAGCGAGTACACTCCCAATGCTGTTTCCGAACATTACAGTTCGTTTTTCCTGGTCATCCACATTATCTTACATTTTCTCATATTTAGAGCTAGCTGCCATTAAACAAACAAACTATAAATTTTGTCTAAGTTATCTTGTATCTTCGTACAAGATAACTTCTTACAGACACAACACTTTGACATATTATCGTACACAGAAAACAACCGCAGACTGCTGTCCACCCCGTCCGCCAAATCATTTATGTGTGTACAGAACAACATCGGTCCTGGCAGACTTCCCTGCGGCATCCACACAATACCTTTGTCTCTGATGAACACACGTCGTCAAGGGCAACATACTAGGTTCTGTTACTTAACAAGTATTCGAGTCACACTCATAGCTGTAAACTATTCCATATGGTTGTACATTCGTCAACAGCTTGCAATGGGGCACCGTGTCAAATGGTTTCAGGTGATCTAGAAATATGATTAAGGATTCTGCAGCAAACCGAAGTTAGGGATACTGATCGATAATTTTGCGCGTCCGTTCTTTTACTCTTCTTATATGCAGGAGTCACCTGAGCTTTTTTCCTGTCGCTTGGGACTTTGTGCTGGGCGAGAGATTCGCGATAGATGCGAGGTAGCTAAGGAGTGAGCGCCATTTTTAGGTAGGACGAGACATGGTTTTGAAGGAGTGCTGTGGCGCGGCTTGTGAACTCAACAAGAAAAAGTTCGCTCCCCTTTCGGTGAATTGTGTGTGTCTGTGAAATCTTATGGGACTTAACTGCTAAGGTCATCAGTCCCTAAGCTTACACACTACTTAACCTAAATTATCCTAAGGACAAACACACACACCCATGCCCGAGGGAGGATTCGAACCTCCGCCTGGACCAGCGGCACAGTCCATGAGTGCAGCGCACCAGACCACTCGGCTAATCCCGCGCGGCTTTCGGTAAATTATTCTGCAGCACACACGCCTGCCCTGGCGTGACGTATAAAATTCTCCTCTAGAAATCTATGATAAAAATAGCCGTACTGTGTCAGTCGTCAGGATGCAGAACATTAATTCAGATTCCAAGTCTTGTAATACGGCGAGTCATATATACGTAATGGGATTCTGATTGGTTGAGCGCAGTATTCATTGTGGCCAGATTTGTTGCCACCAGTTGGCTGGCGGCTCTAGTGGTGGACGGGCGACACCAGTCAACGTCTAGCGCCATCTGAGTACAGCGTGGCTCCAAACGGTTTCTTGCAGTCCTGTCCTGGCGTCAGCGTCCGGCAGCTGTTAATGCTTTCAAGCTGCATTAAACTTATCTGCGCATGTGCAGCGCAAACCGTGCTGAGCACAAGGAGCCATGGTGTGTCAAATGAATGAGAATTTATTTAAGAATCTAGTAATATTAAGACATGATCTGGAAATGACATCTGAGAGAAGTTACAAAGACAAATACATTTCAATATAACTGATGCACTGAATAGTTTATAAATTTTAAAATATTAGTCAAACCAAAGCGATCGGACACTCAAGACACTGATAAGACGCGCATATACATAACTACTTAGATGATCAGTGACTATAATAAAATACTGGCCATTAAAACTGCTAAACCACGAAGATGACGTGCTACAGACGCGAAATTTAACCGACAGGAAGAAGATGCTGTGATGTGCAAATAATTAGCTTCTCAGAGCATTCACAAAGTTTGGCTCCGGTGCCGAAATCTACAACGTGCTGACGTGAGAAAAGTTACCAACCGATTTCTCATACACAAACAGCAGTTGACCGGTGATGCCTGGCGAAACATTGTTGTGATGCCTCGTGTAAGGAGGAGAAATGCGTACCATCACGTTTCCGACTTTGATAAAGGTCGGATTGTAGCCTATCGCGATTGCGGTTTATCGTATCGCGACATTGTTGCTCGCGTTGGTCGAGATCCAATGACCGATAGCAGAATATGGAATCGGTGGGATCAGGAGGATAATATGGAACGCCGTTCTGGATGCCAACGGCCTCGTACTACTAGCAGTCCAGATGACAGACATCTTATCCGCATGGCTGGAACGGATCGTGCAGCCACGTCTCGATACCTGAGTCAACAGATGGGGACGGTTGCAAGACAACAACCACCTGCACGAACAGTCCGACGACGTTGGCAGCAGTATGGACTATCAGCTCGGAGGCCATGGCTGCACTTACGCTTGACGCTGCGATGGTGTACTCAACGACGAACCTGGGTGCACGAATGGCAAAACGTCATTTTTTCGGATGAATCCAGGTTCTGTTTATAGCATCATGATGGTCGCCATCCGTGTTTGGCGACATCGCGGTGAGCGCACATTGGTAGCGTGTATTCGTCATCGCCATACTGGCGTGTCACCCGGCGTGATGGTATGGGGTCCATTGGCTACACGTCTCGGTCACCTCTTGTTCGCATTGACTGCATTTTGAACAGTGGACGTTACATTTCAGATGTGTTACGACCCGTCGCTCTACCCTTCATTCGACCCCTGCGAAATCCTACATTTTAGCAGGATAATGCACTACTGCATGTTGCAGGTCCTGTACGGGCCTTTCTGGATACAAAAAATGTTCGACTGCTTCCCTGGCCCCCACATTCACCAGATCTCTCACCAATTGAAAATGTCTGGTCAATGGTGGCCGAGCAACTGGCTCGTCACAATACGCGAGTCACTACTCTTGATGAACTGTGGTATCGTGTTGAAGCTGCATTGGCAGCTGTACCTGTACACGCCATCCAAGCTCTGTTTCACTCAATGCCCAGGCCTATCAAGGCCGTTATTACGGCCAGAGATGGTTGTTCTGAGTACTTTTTTCTCAGTATCAATGCACCCAAATTGCGTGAAAATGTTCTAGTTTAATATATTTGTCCAATAAATACCCGTTTAACATCTGCATTTCTTCTTGGTGTAGTAATTTTAATGGCAAGTGGTGTAGTTTATAAATTTATTAAATTAATGGTGTGGTGTTATCCACCACTTGGAGCTTGAGTCACTTCATTGATTCAGCATAATAACTTGGGTTGATCACCAGTGAACAATCTAGTGAAAGATTAATTGGACAACAAGTTATATGTGATTTCTTAGACTTTCCCGGAAATTCGTTATCATCTCGTGGAACAGGTTGCACTGCCGGTGGTTTGCGTTTTCCCAACACAGTACTTCGACATCGTAGTTCGGCGTCTCCATCAGGTGTTTCCTGTGACTGGTCGACAAGCTGACAGTGTCCCATATTTATGCCTGGGCAGCGTCTGGTTTTCCCTACACCGTCCGCTCCCGCAGGAACTAGGGAATGAGTCAGCTTCCATCCCTGGACGTCCTGATGAAAAGGAAGACAGACGGCACTTTAGGCCACAGCGTCTATAGGAAACCAACACACGCCGACTTATATCCACGAGCTGACAGCTGCCATCATCCGGGGCACAAGAACGGGATATTGAGGAGACTTGAGACCGAGCCAAGACACTGTCCGACTGAGACAGGTGTTCAACAGAGTTAGAACAACGGGTACTTAGACAGGGACATCTGCAAAGCGCTACATCCCACCAGGCGTCCTGATATAACGGGAGAAGAACAAGAAGAAGAGACCAGGAGGGGAGCCTTTCTACAGTATACAGGGGGCGTATCTGCTAAGACCAGCAGGATCGTGAAAAAGCACAAAATTAGAATGTTCTGACCGCCTAACAAGATAAGGCGCTCTCTGTAACTGTCAAAGGTGATCTGCGGTTAAGGAAACCTGGTATCTTCCACATACCATGTGAATGTGGTGTGCCTTACATCTGTCAAATAAACAGAACAGTTGAAATAAGAACACCAAAGACATACCAGGTTAAGACTGCCCACTAAATCAGCAGTAGCGGAACATTGCCTGGAACTTGAACAAGCCATGCATTATGATAAAACCAGTATCCTGGCTCCGAATCCCAGATTTTGGGATAGTGTGATTACTGAATATATCGAAATCAAGATGACAGAGAATCTTATCAACCGGGTAGCAGGATACCAAATCAGTACGGCGTAGAATCTGGCTTTAGAATTACTAAAGAAACAACTGGAAAAAAATTCGCTTCTCCGGTAACGAACCATAGACAATAAAGGGCGTAATTAACAATAGGTGATAACTACCTCCTTAGGATTCAACTGCAGCGCTCACGGACAAGAGAGGGAACAACAGCAACGACTCGAAAACTCAGGCACCGCATATCCTAGGAGCAAACGAAGTATACAACTCCACACGGCTGCCGTCGCCAGGAATGATTGCTGCGGCTGTACACGGACGGAATTAACACAGCAGCATAATTCGGTAGCTTCTTTGGTGTAGCATTTTTGGAAAAACATATTCACTAACCCTGCCTTAGACCGAGCGAGGTGGCGCAGTGGTTAGCACACTGGACTCTCATTCGGGAGGACGACGGTTCAACCCCGCGTCCGGCCATCCTGATTTAGGTTTTCCGTGATTTCCCTAAATCGCTGCAGGAAAATGCTGGGATGGTTCCTTCGGAAGGTCACGGCCGACTTCGCTCCACGTTCTTCCCTAATCCGATGAGACCGATGACCTCGCAGTCTGGTCTCTTCCCCCAGAACAACCCCAATAACTCTGCATTAGTGCTGCCGTCATCGCTGACGTAACGACTGCTGTCATGCCATGCAGGTTTCTGTCACTGGTCTACTTTACATTAGACTAGAATCTCTCTCGATTTTACACCAGACATAGATACATCTGTATTGACAGGCCCACGTGGAAAAATCGAACAATTTTTCTAAAGGACAATTATTTAATATCGTTGTCACTGTAAATACTAGTTAATGACGCATTTGCTTATTTCGTGTAATGAGCTCCTATTTTATTTTAGGTAACTTGTTACCAACTCTATAAATTGTATTCTTGTTGGTTTACTTTTGGTGCGCTGACTCTCAAACCGGTCTTCATAGCCGAGGTTGCTAATGCACGCTTGAATCCTGTTGGTGGAAAATCTTCACCGCCAGTATTTTCCCACAAGGTGAGGCGTAGCACCGTATAACGATCCTGCCTTGGAGGCGGTTAAAAGGGAGATGTGTCTCAGAGCTGGAGAGTGACAGATGGTGACGCGAGACTGGACGCGCACGTAGTTTATGTATCAGCCGATAGAGGACAATATTGGATACGGGGACTGTGATTTTAGTTTCGATTGTGCCCACTAGAGTGCACTAAAGTAATAGGCTGTTTTTCATAAACTGTTCTAGTATTTTCATAAAGTGTTGTTATGTCTTTTTGTGTATGTAAAATGTTATAAATGTTTTTTAGTAGTATGAATGATGCGTTAGTGTGGTTTAAGGTTAATATGAAGATAATTGTTTAGCGAGTTATGTAGTGGGATTTAGTGTGGGAACATTTCGAAGAAGTATGGGTGTGGGCAAAGGGGAGTTTTGTAGAATAGATTTGTAAAGTAAGTTTATGGTAAAGGGAAAGTTAATTCAGGTATAAATAACAATGGTAAATAACTCTATGGATAAACAAAACTTCAGCATATTAGATAATTACGTCGGTAAAAAGTGCAGTCGTTAGGTTTACTATTTTGCGATTGGTTGTTGATGAAAAGCGCGGACTGACGTTGGAGAAAGGTGTTTTGCTATTGGCTGTTGAGTAAAGTGACCAATGGTAAAGCAATATTCTTCGCGCGCCTTTCTCTGCTGGTAGAGAAGACTTAAAGTATTCTAGAGAGAAGTCGAAGCCTAGCCAAGAAAGAGATCGGACGTGTGCAGTAGTAGTTCCGACGGAAATGGTAAGTTGCCGGATCTAGCAGTGCTTCATACATCAAAAGTGTTGGAAAGTGACGGCATAATTGTTCCAACGTGTGTGTAGAAATTTCGTAATTTTTAAGTGAATTTTGTGGCAAGATAAGACATACATTCCGCGATGCGTATTTAGCAGGTCGGTGGCTAAAAACTGTGACTGCATTTTGTACCGACAGACTTAATATTTGGCGAGCATTATCGATCTAAAACAATCAGTATTTTTGTAGCTATTACATTTTCGGGAAATGCAACACCATAAACTTGCTAACGTGAGTGAAATGGATTGTGAGTGACTGTGTTAAGACTAGCACGGGCTTGGCAGTGATACTTGTTCACCTAAGTTTTAGAATATATTAACTGAGAACCAAATTTCCAACCTTTCATTTCGTGTTTCTCCCGAAACGTAGATTAGTGACTTTAATTGCAGCCTGGTTCACGTCGAAGTACAGTAGGTTTCATTCGGCTTTCCTACTGATGATCTGCTGAGACAATGTTCACAGGTAGGTGCAGGTCCGTCGTAAAGGGACGGGAAGAACCGCGCCGCCGCAATGGGGGGAAGAGTTGCTGGCGTGAAGTTCTTCATCAGCAATTTGCGGCAAGTTCCGATTTAAATTCCAAACCTCTCCACTGTGTCTCACGAAGTGAGGAGGTGTGGTGCAGATTGTGACGTTAAGTTCGGCGGCTCCTTTGATGGTATTCAAGAGGAATAGAGTGTGTTCCGGCACTAGGTTTCACCGTTTCCTCTCGCCTCATCCGTAACAACACGAACCCCACACCACACTGTACAAGTTCTCGTAACTGTCATCCATACTGCACAGTGACACACTTCATAACAGGTCGGAGAAAGGCAAACTATCCACACTAAGACCTTGCCTAAGACGGCGATGCAGGATTCCTGCATCTGCTCCACTAATCTAACTCCCTGTGTATAGGATTCAAACATCACAACATCTGATTGGATAGGTGACCTATTGCATGAAAGGTTTTCCACCCCGGGCTCATTAACGTAACGATACAGGTAGGTTAAGTACTAAGATGCTCCTGGTATAAACTGAGTGGCCAAAAGTCACCGTAAAGATTGTCCCTTTTGAAGATGTGGCACGTATGACGACAGAAAGTTGGACCAGTGCGAGTGTAGACACGGTACTTGAGCAGTCTGCTAGAGCCAGGAGCGTAGTTAACCGGGTTTGAACATGATATGATAATCGATGGTTGATGCATGGGTCGTGGCACTTCGGTATTCACACAAGAATTCTTGGTTGCGAGGTCGACATTGTATATGGCAAACTCAGTATCACAAAGATGATGTCTCCACATGCGTCAAGTGCCGCTTAGCGCTACCATAAGTGTCTGACGAATGGACCTGACGTCACCCCCACAGAGCCACAAGGGGCAATCGGGAGAATCAGATGGCTGGCGATTTGAATGTGGAATTTCAGGAAAACATTTCTACCAAGGCTGTTCGAAGTCGAATGAACCACGCTGGTTTCAGCAGCCGAAGACCGGTGAGTGCAGTCTTTTCATCACTTTCAGTAACTTAGCATATGTCAGCAGTATTTGTTTCATATCCTTCTCCTCGTTCTGTCTTCTAACTTTTCTGCAGTATTTTGTATGTCGACATTATCTTGTTTTATATGTTAAACATACGAAGAAATCTTCGCAAATAAGCCTGTTACATTAAAACACTTCACGATACCTAACACAGTTTACACTGCATTAGAAAGGAATTGCAAAAAACATTAAAGCCTGGTCGCTTTGCAAACAGCGATAGTGCTTGTGAAACGCGACCTTTTGAAGAGACGTACGCTGCACTCGGCAAAAACTGAGAGGAGGTATTTGCATATGATGTCCAGTGAAACGAACTCTTTCAAGCGCAAAGGCAGAGGGCACAGGCTCTTTTCAAATAGCAGCAGACGTGTGTTTATTCACTGCAGGTATTCATGAAACGCAGGCCATATAAAGAGATGTCCGACTACTCGTTGCGCGCGACAAATTCCGGGTTTGGCTTCCCCGTCGGTCTGTCCACCGTGCGTGCGGTCCGGTTTTGTATCAAAGAGGGAGACAAATGACGGACGTAATGCTGCTCGTACGCTCAGGATCCGTATGACGCAACATGGATTTTAAAATACATGCTGTAGGTAGACCGTAGCGTATTATGGGAGTAGCGCTGTGCAGTATACAGACACTCCCCAGTGTTATTAAAGAACAAAAGAGGTGCTATGCATACACAATTTGAGTGACGTTTAGTATTGATTTCAGCAAAAGATAAACCTGTAAACTATTTTGTGAATTGAAGATGGGAGGTTGTTTGAGGAGATTATGAGGATTCGTGGTAAAAGTCGGAGCTCTGATAGTGCAGAAAGATGGACGGTCGACTTGTAGCACTGCGAGACGCTACATAGAAATGCGTGTATGCCCATCCATACTGTGACAGTGTTGTTTCCACTACGCTGCAGAAGCGCTGTTCGGAAGCTCTTACATTTCCGATCTCTCCCTATGAAGAATGACACTCATAGCCGTTGATGTCCTCTGGACGAAGAAATGCATGCCTGGATCCGGTCATGGCTCTGTAGGCAATCGTAAATGTTTATCGATGAAGGCAGTGACCATCTTTTGCTACGGTAGGATAAACGTATTAACAGTTATGGCCATTAAAATTGCTACACCACGAAGATGACGTGCTACAGACGCGAAATTTAACCGACAGGAAGAAGATGCTGTGATATGCAAATGAGTATCTTTTCAGAGCATTCACACAAGATTGAACACCAGTTGACCGGCGTTGCCTGGTGAAACGTTGTTGTGATGCCTCGTGTAAGGAGGAGAAATGCGTACCAGCACGTTTCGGACTTTGATAAAGGTCGGTTTGTAGCCTATCCCGATTGCGGTTTATCGTATCTCGACATTGCTGCTCGCGTTGGTCGACATCCAATGACTGTTAGCAGAATATGGAATCGGTGGGTTCAGGAGGGTAATACGGAACGCATGGCTGTACCGGATCGTGCAGCCACGTCTCGATCCCTGAGTCAGCAGATGGGGACGTTTGCAAGACAACAACCATCTGCACGAACAGTTCTACGACGTTTGCAGCAGCAAGGACTATCAGCTCGGAGACCATGGCTGCGGTTACCCTTGACGCTGCATCACAGACAGGAGCACCTGCGATGGTGTACTCAACAACGAACCTGGGTGCACGAATGGCAAAACGTCATTTTTTCGGATGAATCCAGTTTCTGTCTACAGCATCATAATGGTCGCATCCGGGTTTGTTTGGCGACATCGCGGTGAACGCACATTGGAAGCGTGTATTCGTCATCGCCATACTGGCGTATCAGCCGGCGTGATGGTATGGGGTGCCATTGGTTACATCTCTCCGTCACCTCTTGTTCGCATTGACGGCACAGGACCTGCAACATGCGATCGTGCATTATCCTGCTGAAATGTAGGGTTTCGCAGGGATCGAATGAAGGGTAGAGCCAGGGCTCGCAACACATCTGAAATGTAACTTCCACTGTTAAAAGTGCCGTCATGCCTCAGATAGATTGAAAAGGTCTGTTTATGGATGACGTGACGCACCAACCACTCTGAGGGATCTGCGCCGAATCGCCGTTGAGGAGTGGGACAATTTTGACCAACAGTGCCTTGATGAACTTGTGGCTAGTATACCACGACGAATACCGGCATGCATCAGTGCAAGAGGACGTGCTACTGGGTATTAGAAGCACAGGTTTGTACGGCAATCTGCACCCCCACCTCTGAAGGTCTCGCAGTACGGTGGTACAATATGCAATGTGTGGTTTTATGTCCAATAAAAATGGCGGAAATGATGATTATGTTGATCTCTATTCCAATTTTCTGTACAGGTTCTGGAAGTCTCGGAACCGAGGTGATTTGGAAATTTATGGTAAGGTCTTATTGGACCAAACTGCTGAGGTTATCGGTCCCTAAGCCTACACACTACTTACTCTAATGTAAACTATCTTACGCTATGGGCAGCACACACACCCCTAACCGAGGTGATGCAAAACTGTTTTTCATCTGTGTATAATAACATGTATTTGGTAAGGCCAAATGATGGTACAATTTTGAAAACTTAAAGAAATAATATTCAATGTAAGGGAAGCAATTTAACTGCATTCGGTAAAACATGCGAAGAATTATGCCCACCACCGAGTTGAGTGTTATGGGATCGTATCATTATCAGGAAACATCACTGAAACATGGGCGTATGTGACACTTATGTAAAACGTCGATTGCTTAATCACTGTAATCATTAATTTCTTTGACTTCAAGATGTGTTTAAGTATTTTTCTAATTTTTATGAATCTGTAATCTGGCATTATTGTAGGAATGTTATTTTCAAATCTATTTCCATTTGCATTAAGATGTACTGAATTATAATGCACGTAACTTCGGCATGCACAGGGACTCTAGTATTATAAATAGCGGGAGAGACTGAGAGAATTCTCTCCATAGTGGAAAGTTTTAGGCGCAAATAAGAAAGTTCGATAGGCGCGAGTTAGTGCGCCGAGTCTTTGTATGGAGGGAGCCTGTGGCCAGTCGTTGCAGGGTGAACGGACAACTCGAGTGCTCAGTGAGTCTAAAGTAGTGGAAAGAGATGTTTCAGATGTAAACGAGTGTCCGCTACAGCATCATGGCATTTGTTGGTTTTCTCTAAAATATCTAACAACAACGTGAAGAAGAAATAATACAGCGCTTCGCATCAAGAGTCATGATTGCATCACATTGCGTCGCTTCATCACCACAAGGCCATTTCTGCATCCACCGTCAGGCAAAGTAACGTTCGGTTTTGTACTTTTATACATGAACCAGTATTTGCTGAAATTTCCGCAATCTATGTATTAAAAGTTCAATACTTTGTGACATTCCTTGATTTGTCCTCAGTCACTAACCTTGTTAGGCTTCTATTTCTATTATATGAATGGTCTGAGAATCAAAACGAAGTGAAAGTGTTTAGATACACAACCGAAATCTTTTAGAGAAGTGCCGAATACTTTACAGCAGGTGTTTCTTCCTTTTTTTATTGTTTGTTTTTTTAATAGTAAAAGGCTACTTACTTGAAGTTCTATATAAAGAGAAAAATTTAAGTAACTGTCAAAATCATGTCACCAAATATTAAAGATTTAAGTACAGATGATGGTTACTAAATAGATTACAAGTCATAACAGAGTAAAGACCTACATAAAGGCCTACTCTAAATGTATTTGTGTAAGTGGTTTGTTCTCTGTTTGCTTATTTGTGTTTACGTACATATGTTGTTAGTATCTGTTCTTGCTTGTGTCCGTCAAAGATAGTTATCAGACGGAACACTTTTGAGGTCAACACATCCTGTAGTCCGCATGTCATTAAATTTAACAGGGATATCTATTAAAAGTCTGTGTATTTTTTACTTGAAGATTGCGTTCTGTTAAAGATTTGTTCTGAAATACTTATTATGAAACATAACAGATTCAGAGACCTCATTTGCACACCACGATCTGTCCAGTGCATAGGCTCATTAACAGACGATGAACATAACTGGGATCGTGGAAATTAAAATAAACTGATGGTAACTATTTCAACTTAAGTACAGTTTTAGGACAATCTTACGTCATACCGGTTAGTGCTTTCCTCGCATCAGTGACATGGTGCAATAATCATGTCTCATTACTCCCTTAACGTATTGGTGTACTTTAGCGTCAACCAGTTTCTTGCCACCATTTTGCAGAATGTAGGTTAATTTAGGACTGCCTACTTTTCTAATGTTTGCTACTGTGTTTATGCCTAATTACAAACGTTTTTAGCGTTGATGTGAAGCTTAATTCAACAGTTATTTTACATCTGAAAACATCTACTATAAATATAGTTAAAATTACTCTTGCTTGTTCTGGGCTGGCGATTGTCTTTATTTTCCTTTACGGCGTAATTGTAGTTTGTGACAATAGACAGTTGGTTCAGTTCCCCTATAACCACTTCACTTCCTTTCAATACTTAGCAGACGCTGGAGACGAAATAAATTCAGATTTCCTTTCATTAACACACGATCACCTTCGTCCAAAATGCTGGGGGTAGCATTACCTCCCCATCGCAGTTGGCACAGTGGATAGGCCTTGAAAAACTGAACACAGATCAATCGAGAAAACAGGAAGAAGTTGTGCGGAAGTAAGAAAAAAATAAGCAAAATATACAAACTGAGTAGTCCATGGACAAGATAGGCAACATCAAGCAGAGGGTAACCTCAGGAGTTCCGTGGTCCCGTGGTTAGCGTGAGCAGCTGTGAAATGAGAGGTTCTTGTTTCAAGTCTTCCCTCGAGTGAAAAGTTTACTTTCTTTATTTTCGCAAAGTTATGATCTGTCCGTTCGTTCATTGACGTCCCTGTTCACTGTAATAAGTTTAGTGTCTGTGTTTTGCGACCGCACCGCAAAACCGTGCGATTGTTAGACGAAAGGACGTGCCTCTCCAATGGGAACCGAAAACATTTGATCGCAAGGCCATAGGTCAATCGATTCCTCTACAGGAAAACACGTCTGATATATTCTATACGACACTGGTGACGGCATGTGCATCACATGACAGGAATATGTTGTCGACCCACCTAACTCGTACACTTGGCGAATGGGTAAAAAGATTCTTCTACCTTGCCCGATTTAGGTTTTCTTGTGGATGTGATAATCACTCCCAAAAAAGTGATGAAAACATAAGATTTTGTCACATAAACTGCAACAAATGAATGCAACAGTTTCACAGTCGCACAGTTTTCCCTTTGCTCTGTCAGAACATATGTTTTTAACGTTTTCAAATTTTTCCGTGTGTAGACCGTCAAATCCTGCATTTGTCCAAGCAAATCTGAACATGTCCTGAAATTTTGGAGAGCGAAGTTGATTATGTGTGGTTGCCTGAACTTTGATAATTGTCTGAAAATAAAAAATTAAATTTTTCACTCGAAGGAAGACTTGAACCAAGGGCCTCTCGCTCTGCAGCTGCTCACGCTAACCACGGGACCACGGCGCTCCAGAGCTTGAACTATCCTTGATGTTGCGTATCTTGCGCATGGACTTCTCAGTTTGTTTATTTTGCTTATTTTTTTCATAGTTCCACACAACTTCTTCCTGTTTTCTCGATTGATCTGTGTTCACTTTTTCAAGGCCTATCTACTGTGCCAACTTATAACTAAATCTGAGGGGGATGCGATGGGGAGGCTCCCTTGTTAGTAGTTTTAGGAATAATAGTCTGTTGTGCACAAGTCTTCTATAGTGACACTAATCTCCTCATTTAACTGTAGTCCGGAAACGATACACGAGCATATGCGTACTTATGTAACGGAAGCATCAATACGTTCACGAGTAAGCGTAGTATGAAACACGGCACACATAACTCCCTCCAGAAGACTGCAGCACTCCAACGGGAAAGGACCGGGCACAAGTTCGATACAAATTTATTGCAGCTGGCTGCGAGAGCCCTCAGTCGGAAAAAATATCGGTCGTTACGCCAAGTAGGAAGTCACGTCCGGCAGCAGAAGGAGGAAGTAACAGCTTCAAAAACGGGCGCTGCGAGAGGGCCAGACCTGAATCACGGCGAGTCCCGCTCCACCCTAGCAGCGACAAGGGGTGTGGAGGAGGGAGGGAGGGAGAATCCGGCGGAACGTGACATCTCACTGCACGACAAGCGGCGTTTTCCTCCCCACTAACTGAACAAGGGACACGATTCCTGGCGTATAGCTAGATGAGGTACAAACTCTTAGAATTTTCTTTTTTTTCTTTTTTTGCAAAGAGCTGAAACTCTTACAGGCGATTACAGTTGCGTTTGGCGAGAGATTCTCGAAGAATGTCATTTTTCTACACGAGAGAGCTGCAAGATGAAGGTTCATATCGGTTTGGAGAAGCTTCTCTTAAACCAGTAACAAACGCAGAAAGATCATACACTACTGTCCATTAAAAATGCTACACCACGAAGATGACGTGATACAGACGCGAAATTTAGCCGACAGGAAGAAGATGCTGTGATTTGCAAATGATTAGCTTTTCAGACATTCACACAAGGTTGGCGCCGGTGGCGACACCTACAACGTGCTGACATGAGGAAAGTTTCCAACCGATTTCTCATACACTAACAGCAGTTGACCGACGTTGCCTGCTGAAACGTTGTTGTGATGCCTCGTGTAAGGAGGAGAAATACGTACCATAACGTTTCCGACTTTGATAAAGGTCGGGTTGTAGCCTATCGCGATTGCGGTTTATCGTATCGCGACATTGCTGCTCGCGTTGGTCGAGATGCAATGACTGTTAACAGAATATGGAATCGGTGGGTTGAGGAGGGTAATACGTAACGCCGTGCTGGATCCCAACGGCCTCGTACCACGAGCTGTCGAGATGACAGGCATCTTATCCGCATGGCTGTAACGGATCGTGCAGCCACGTATCGATCCCTGAGTCAACAGATGGGGACGTTTGCAAGACAACAACCATCTGCACGAACAGTTCGACGACGTTTGCAGCAGCATGGACTATCAGCACGGAGACCATGGCTGCGGTTACCCTTGACGCTGCATCACAGGCAGGAGCGCCTACGATGGTGTACTGAACGACGAACCTGGGAGCACGAATGGCAAAACGTCATTTTTTCGGATGAATCCAGGTTCTGTTTACAGCATCATGATGGTCGCATCCGTGTTTGTCGACATCGCGGTGAACCCACGATGGAAGCGTGTATTCGTCATCGCCTTACTGGCGTATCACCCGGCGTGATGGTCTGGGGTGCCATTGGTTACACGTCTCGGTCACCTCTTGTTCGCATTGACGGCACTTTGAACAGTGGACGTTACATTTCAGATGTGTTACGACCCGTAGCTCTACCCTTCATTCGATCCCTGCAAAACCCTACATTACAGCAGGATAATGCAAGACCGCATGTTGCAGGTACAGTACGGGCCTTCTTGGATACAGAAAATGTTCGAGTGCTGCCCTGGCCAGCACATTCTCCAGATCTCTCACCAATTGAAAACGTCTGCTCAATGGTGGCCGAGCAACTGGCTCGTCACAATACGCCAGTCACTACTCTTCATGAACTGTGGCATCTACATCTATATCTACATTTATACTCCGCAAGCCACCCAACGGTGTGTGGTGGAGGGCACTTTACGTGCCACTGTCATTACCTCCGTTTCCTGTTCCAGTCGTGTATGGTTGGTGAGAAGAACGACTGTCTGAAAGCCTCCGTGCGCGCTCTAATCTCTCTAATTTTACATTTGTGATCTCCTCTGGAGGTATAAGTAGGGGGAAGCAATATATTCGATACCTCATCCAGAAACGCACCCTCTGGAAACCTGGTGAGCAAGCTACACCGCGATGCAGAGCGCATCTCTTTCAGAGTCTGCCACTTGAGTTTGTTAAACATCTCCGTAACGCTATCACGGTTCCCAAATAACACTGTGACGAAACGCGCCGCTCTCCTTTGGATCTTCTTTATCTCCTCCGTCAACCCGATCTGGTACGGATCCCACACTGATGAGCAATACTCAAGTATAGGTCGAACGAGTGTTTTGAAAGCCAGCTCCTTTGTTGATGGACTACATTTTCCAAGGACTCTACCAATGAATCTCAGCCTGGTACCCGCCTTACCAACAATTAATTTTATATGATCATTCCCTGCTACCAGTGTTTGTTCCGCTATCATATAATCATACAATAAAGGATCCTTTCTATGTATTCGCAATACATTACATTTGTCTATGTTAAGGGTCAGTTGCCAATCCCTGCACCAAGTGCCTATCCGCTGCAGATCTTCCTGCATTTCGCTACAATTTTCTAATGCTGCAACTTCTCTGTATACTACAGCATCATCCGCGAAAAGCCGCATGGAACTTTCGACACTATCTACTAGGTCATTTATATATATTGTGAAAAGCAATGGTCCCATAACACTCCCCTGTGGCACGCCAGAGGTTACTTTAACGTCTGTAGACGTCTCTCCATTGATAACAACATGCTGTGTTCTGTTTGCTAAAAACTCTTCAATCCAGCCACACAGCTGGTCTGATATTCCGTAGGCTCTTACTTTGTTTATCAGGCGACAGTGCGGAACTGTATCGAACGCCTTCCGGTAGTCAAGAAAAATAGCATCTACCTGGGAGCCTGTATCTAATATTTTCTGGGTCTCATGAACAAATAAAGCGAGTTGGATCTCACACGATCGCTGTTTCCGGAATCCATGTTGATTCCTACATAGTAGATTGGCTCTGAGCACTATGGGACTTAACAGCTATGGTCATCAGTCCCCTAGAACTTACAACTACTTAAACCTAACTAACCTAAGGACATCACACAACACCCAGTCATCACGAGGCAGAGAAAATCCCTGACCCCGCCGGGAATCGAACCCGGGAACCCGGGTGTGGGAAGCGCGAACGCTACCGCACGACCACGAGATGCGGACCATAGTAGATTCTGGGTTTCCAAAAACGACATGATACTCGAGCAAAAAACATGTTCTAGAATTCTACCACAGATCGACGTCAGAGATATAGGTCTATAGTTTTGCGCATCTGCTCGACGACCCTTCTTGAAGACTGGGACTACCTGTGCTCTTTTCCAATCATTTGGAACCTTCCGTTCCTCTAGAGACTTGCGGTACACGGCTGTTAGAAGGGGGGCAAGTTCTTTCGCGTACTCTGTGTAGAATCAAATTGGTATCCCGTCAGGTCCAGTGGACTTTCCTCTGTTGAGTGATTCCAGTTGCTTTTCTATTCCTTGGACACTTATTTCGATGTCAGCCATTTTTTCGTTTGTGCGAGTATTTAGAGAAGGAACTGCAGTGCGGTCTTCCTCTGTGAAACAGCTTTCGAAAAAGGTGTTTAGTATTTCAGCTTTACGCGTGTCATCCTCTGTTTCAATGCCATCATCATCCCGGAGTGTCTGGATATGCTGTTTTGAGCCACTTACTGATTTAACGTAAGACCAGAACTTCCCAGGATTTTCTGTCAAGTCAGTACATAGAATTTTACTTTCGAATTCACTGAACGCTTCACGCATAGCCCTCCTTACGCTAACTTTGACATCGTTTAGCTTCTGTTTGTCTGAGAGGTTTTGGCTGCGTTTAAACTTGGAGTGAAGCTCTCTTTGCTTTCGCAGTAGTTTCCTAACTTTGTTGTTGTACCACCGTGGGCTTTTCCCGTCCCTCACAGTTGTACTCGGCACGTACCTGTCTAAAACGCATTTTACGATTGCCTTGAACTTTTTCCATAAACACTCAACATTGTCAGTGTCGGAACAGAAATTTTCGTTTTGATCTGTTAGGTAGTCTGAAATCTGCCTTCTGTTACTCTTGCTAGACAGATAAACCTTCCTCCCTTTTTTTATATTCCTATTAACTTCCATATTCAGGGATGCTGCAACGGCCTGATTCCCTGTTCTGCACTTACAGAGTCGAAAAGTTCGGGTCTGTTTGTTATCAGTAGGTCCAAGAGTCGGTACTCTGTTTAATTGCTCGTGGTAATTTTCGGATAGTGCACTCAGTATAATGTCACTCGATGCTCTGTCCCTACCACCCGTCCTAAACATCTGAGTGTCCCAGTCTATATCTGGTAAATTGAAATCTCCACCTAAGACTATAACATGCTGAGAAAATTTATGTGAAATGTATTCCAAATTTTCTCTCAGTTGTTCTGCCACTAATGCTGCTGAGTCGGGAGGTCGGTAAAAGGAGCCAATTATTAACCTAGCTCTGTTGTTGAGTGTAACCTACACCCACAATAATTCACAGGAACTATCCACTACTACTTCACTACAGGATAAATTACTACTAACAGCGACGAACACTTCACCATCGGTTGCATGCAATCTATCCTTTCTAAACACCGTCTGTAACTTTGTAAAAATTTCGGCAGAATTTATCTCTGGCTTCAGCCAGCTTTCTGTACCTATAACGATTTCAGCTTCGGTGCTTTCTATCAGCGCTTGAAGTTCCGGTACTTTACCAACGCAGCTTCGACAGTTTACAATTACAATTCCGATTGCTGCTCGGTCCCCGCATGTCCTGACTTTGCCCCGCACCCGTTGAGGGTGTTGCCCTTTCTGTACTTGCCCAAGGCCATCTAACCTAAAAAAACCGTCCAGCCCACGCCACACAACCCCTGCTACCCGTGTAGCCGCTTGTTGCGTGTAGTGGACTCCTGACCTATCCAGCGGAACCGGAAACCCCACCACCCTATGTCGCAAGTCGAGCAATCTGCAGCCCACACGGTCGCAGAACCGTCTCAGCCTCTGATTCAGACCCTCCACTCGGTTCTGTACCAAAGGTCCGCAGTCAGTCCTGTCGACGATGCCGCAGATGGTGAGCTCTGCTTTCATCCCGCTAGCGAGACTGGCAGTCTTCACCAAATCAGATAGCCGCCGGAAGCCAGAGAGGATTTCCTCCGATCGTGTTGAAGCTGCATGGGCAGCTGTACCTGTACACGCTATCCGAGCTCTGTTTGACTAAATGCCCAGGCGTATCAAGGCCGTTATTACAGCCAGACGTGGTGGTTCTGGGTACTGATTTCTCAGGATCTATGCACCAAAATTGCGTGAAAATGTAATCACATGTCAGTTCTAGTATAATATATTGTTCCAATGAATACCCGTTTACCATCTACATTTCTTCTTGGTGTAGCAATTTTAATGACCATTAGTGTACAATGGAATGAGAGAAATTGTAGCAACAGCAGTGTCTTACAAACGAGTTGTTGCATCTTTCTGCGACACACACAGAAAGATTGACGTGACTATAGGTGGAGCCATGAACGACGGAGGTCGAGTTTAGGGTCGTTCCGTGCATCTGACGTGACCTCGTACTCCGACAGCCAATGAACGTTCAGTAATTTTCTCAGCGCTTTGCTGTGAACGTCTCGGCCAGTGCGAGTCCTAATCGTGTTTGTGGCAGTTATTCGGTCACTTTTTATTCTGTTTGTTGCGATTTGTCTTGGCTGGTGGTGGTGGTAAGCGACAAATTCTCCATAAGCAAGCGAGAGACGTAATTTACAGGATGCACGCTTTCTTCAAGCGCGAAGCAGTAAACGGTGGAGCTGTCTCAGGGACACACACCAGAAGTGAGTGGCGTCGGCTTGAGAACCGTTTAGCGCATTACCAGTGGAGGTAATTTATCTGTCCAGATAAGTGGAGGCCCAGTTTTCAGATCACCAGAGAAACATCATAGTCGTGAAAAACCTGTAACGAATCTAAACGATTTAGAATAAGATAATCTAATGCCACTTGCATTAAATATTTGCAAGACAGGCGAAGTTCCTACTGTTAAAAAAATGCGTTGAAAATGCGTGAAACTATAAATTTTGAAGTCAGAAGAGTACTGAAAGACATTGGCTTCACATATGTAGATACAAATGACGGACAAAAATTTTTAATGGAACGTTGTGATATCACTGCTTCAAGGGCACAGTTTTTAAGAAGTATTCTTGAAGTAAGAAAATCTGGCAATCAGAACATTTTTTGCTTCAACGAAACCCTGGGTGAACCTGAAACATACAAGGAAAGTGTGTTGGAAACTGAGTGATGGTTCGGGTGGCTTTAAAGTACCAGTTGGTAAAAAGGGACGAATAACTGTGCTTCACGCTGGTTCTGCTTCCGGATTCACTCCAGAAAGCTAATTAATGTTCTGGACAACAAAGAGCAATTCAGGTGATTATCATTCTGAAATGAACTCAGAGACATTTACATTACGATTTATGAAACAATTTCTCCCTTACTTGACTGCAAACTCAGCGATTGTTATGGACAATACGAGTTACCACTCACTTGTTGCTGAGGAAGCTACCAAAACAAGTTCGAAAAAAGCTTGTGTTATGCTGTTGTTTGCAAGTAAGAATATTCCGCACGCTGCCAGTCAAACTCGACCTGAATTTCTAAATCTTGAGGGCGGAACTGTCTCAGTCCATTGTCACTGAAGCAAGCAGCAAATTGATATTCACCTACCTCAGATCGACATCTCCTCAGTGTCCCTTCACTCAGCAACTTAGACACTTACAAGGTGATGAAAAAACAGCGTTGATGAAAACAGCACCTAATATCTACAATTACTGAGGCCGCGTAAATCGCCGGCCGCGGTGGCCGAGTGGTTCTAGGCGCTTCAGTCCGGAACCGCGAGACTGCTACGGTCGCAGGTTCGAATCCTGCCTCGGGCATGGATGTGTGTGATGTCCTTATGTTACTTAGGTTTAAGTTGTTCTAAGCTCTAGGGGACTGACGACCGCAGATGTAAAGTCCCATAGTGCTCGGAGCCATTTTTTGAACCGCGTACATCTTGTTATGATTGTTCCTGTAAATATTCATAATAAATTTCTCGGTGGATATACGTAGTTCTGATCTTCTTTGAAAGTTCGGAAATCTGGTAAAAGTAGATTTTCTCTTCTTTCCTTAAACAATTGTCATCATCCCACATTTAATAAGCAAAACTGCTACAATAAGTTCCCAGTTTATGTCACATCTAAAGCAACCAGAATTCTCCTAAGTCCATTCTGATAATAACCAAGATAATATACGGTCACTTTCTACACCTAACGTTGATTGCTTACATAAGTCATTCAGTGGATTTCTTTCATAAAGGTTACACGCCGAATATATTCTGTTGTAGAACACAGAACATCGGCACGCGAAATTTTCAAAGTCCAACAAGTCACACGCGTGTATCTCCCGAACAAAATATCCCACGACTCTCAAACTTTTACAAAACGTTCGTACAAAAAAAGCTACTATTTCAAATCCATCTCAACGCGAAGGACCTAACACTTCTTCATGTTACAGATTTTACGGACGGACACATTTAACATGACCTTTAGCTCTGAAAAGCTAGTCAACAACTCGCCCCCCCCCCCCCCCCCCTTCCAGCTACTGATGCAACCTAAGTATCTCACGGTTCGTGGGAACCATACGGACTTCCGACTGGCTGTTCGAAAAGGCCAGTCAATCCCATCACACCTTCCAGATCCTCCTCGCGCCAAAACTATTCTGAGCCAATCACTACATCAGATTCATTGGCGTCACTTCGACAAGCAAACTATTACTATAATGTTTATTAATTGAAACTAAATGAAAATTAATCTTCAGATAACTTTTGGAAAACTCATTATATAGTTACCGACTTTCTGGCTGCTTTATTACATAAGCAAACACTCATAGACATACGTCATCCGCCAGTTAGGGGGATTTACCATTTTCATGACACCCTGGTGGCGTAACACTTCCTAGTAACGTAAGATGTATTACCATATAAATTTGAAATTTGACGAATGTCTCCCATAAGCACTCACATTCACTCTCATTTATTCTCACCCTAACACAAAATATAAATATTAACTTTTAAACTGTTATTTTCATTACGAAAGAAAAATTTTCAAAAGTTTGGTATTAAAATCTTTTATAAAATAAACCGGCACACTGGGAGTGCTATTACTATTTTCAGATAACAAAAGAAATATAAACTGTTATGGTTGCTATCTCAATTCACTTTCTTAAATTTCGGTGAAGTACTTTTTTTAATGGGGTTTTCATACCTCCGAAACTGTTATAGGTAGCAGTATCAAATTTTGACACACTGTTCGTCTGAATAACAAAAGGTCCTGTACCACTTTTGGAATAAAACAGATAATATTTAACATAGTTATTTAGCTTCTTAGGTGAGGTGAATAAGTGGACTCTATGCGCGGCACACAAAAGCATTCCCCCGCTCGGCCAGAAGGGCAGGTGGCTGATGCAATCGGCAGGCCACGAGTCAGCTGCCACTGGGTGCTACTACACTGCAGGCTTCCAATACAGTTTGTCATAACGTAACAAAACTTACTGCAAAAACGGGGGTCGCGGATTAACCAGCGACGCTACACTTGTAGGGCTTCATAAGTCTCATCTGAAAGTTTATGAAATCGATTGTATTGCACAGGAATATGGATATACAGTTTCACGTTTGCCACCATATCGTTGCCAGTACAGTACGATAGAGCTCATATGGGCGCAAGTGAAAGGATATGTTGCAGAACGAAACACTACATTTAAAATTGCTGACACAGTGTGACTTTTGCAAGAAGCGCTTAACAGCATGACAGCTTCAGCATGGGTTGAATGTGTTCGACACGCAGAACGGCTAGAGGAGGAGGACATGGAAAAAAAATGGTTCAAATGGTTCTGAGCACTATGGGACGTAACATCTGAGGTCATCAGTCCCCTAGAACTTAGAACTACTTAAACCTAACTAACCTAAGGACATCACACACATCTATGCCCGAGGCAGGATTCGAACCTGCGACCGTAGCAGTCGCGCGGTACCGGACTGCGCGCCTAGAACCGCTAGACCACCGCGGCCGGCGAGGACATGGAGAGATAAATTTTAATCGCTAACATGTTCGATTCCATCGTCATCATTCTAAGACCAGATGAGTCAGACACTGGCACGGACTGCAGCCACGTAGATGACGAGGGTTGCAGCGATTGAAAACAACCATTCTTGGCCGGGAGGCCGCATGCGGGGAAGTTCGGCCGCCGTATTGCAAGTTCTTTTTAGTTGACGCCAATTCGGCGACTTTGCGCGTCAATGATGATGAAAAACACACAACACCCAGTCATCACGAGGCAGAGAAATATCCCTGATCCCGCCGGGAATCGAACCCGGGACTCCGTGCGCGGGAAGCGAGAACGCTACCGCAAATATTATTTTATATTATTTTATCAAATAATTGCTGTTTGTGTGTGACAGACACTCTCAATTAAGTTCGTTTCTTGGCGCATTGAACTTCACTATCACTCAACACATTTGAATCTTTATGTTTTTATGAGTCCATAACTGATTTCGTGTACTTTATAAACTTTGTTTTAACTGAGGTGCCTTAAAAAAAGCGAAATGTATGTGGAGTAAATAAAACTTCGCAAAAGTCCATTATTACATACTATATTTTTGTGGTTTTAAAATTATTTCATTCAGAATGTTATATAACATGTAATTTGTGGTAGACTGTGTCCATGTTGGGAGTAGTTAAGCACTGTACACGTGTTTTATGAAAATAATTATCTGTAAACTTTTATTTTGTCACTAGACACAAGGATTCGTACCTCCCTGTCGTAGGTCCTCCGGACGAAGCATAGCAATATGCCTCATCCTTCCGATCCGCAGGTTCGAATCCTGCCTCGGGCATGGATGTGTGTGATGTCCTTAGGTTAGTTAGGTTTAAGTAGTTCTAAGTTATAGGGGACTGATGACCTCAGCAGTTTTTTTTTATAAAGGATGGGGCCCCTCCACGCCCACACCAACGTGGTGACCAAACCAAAAGTTCTACTGTCACCTCCGTAAACACGTTAGTCTTTGAATCAGGCGTCACAGGATGCGGGCTGTGATGTTATCCATGCGTCTGGGTAAGACTACTCATTAACATGGTCCATCAGGAGATAGAAGTGGTCGAAAACGATCGAAGGGTAGCGGTTTTAAGGGCAGAGGAAAAAAAGTGCCAAGGCCAGCGCCAAGGGAAAAAAACCTCTGCGACAGTAGGATGGGTAGTAAGGGCAGTAAGCGGCTTGCTAGCTGCGACAGAGCATGCAAGGTGAGGTAGGGTTAGCGTGAGGTATCGTGCATCGTTACCTATGTGCGGCGTGTTCGTTAGCTGGGTCAGTCCGGGTGATGCGGCTGGGCTCGCTTGTAGTCTCCTGGGCCGGCCGCAGCGGCTTCCTCCCTGTAACATAAGAGTTCGGCGCGGCAACTCATGCGTTGCTGTTAGGCCCTCTGCTGCGCCTCGTCGTCGGTGACTTGGTGCAGCTTCATCAGGCTGGTGCAGAACGGCAGCGATCGGCTACCGTCCAGCGTCCTCCTCTACTGCACGCCGCAGCCCTTCCGTAATGTAGCTTCCATGAGCTCCGCTTGTTCGGAGAGCTGCGTCAGTTCAGCGTCGGAGGAAGTGTTACCGTTCGCTCGCGCTTGTGCGATAAAGGCTGCCCTTTTGGCTTCTCGATCCCTTGCGGGGCCCGCTCCGACAGCAGTCGGCGTTGCCACCGGTTCAGCTGGGGCGGCGGTTTTCTTCTTTGCACCTTTCACCTGCGGTGCTGTTGGGGCAACCGCTGGGACAGGCGCGCGAACGTCCTTCTGCGAGGTCGCAGGAGTGTTCGCAGGTACTAATGCACTGGGGCATTAAGCGAAGACTGCTCGCAGTTGTCTCAAGGCCTCTTCCTTCTCTGCAGCCACGGCTGCTGCGAAGGCAGCCCTCTCCGCCGCCATGACGGCTTTGAGGGCTGCTGTGGCCTCCTTCACGGCGGTGCCGAGTTCGAGGTCACATATCTTCTCGGGAGCGCGGGCTGCGTCCTGGCTGCCCGTTTCCGAGCGGCCGTCCCTGCCCCAGGCAGGTGGAGCTGCTGCTGCGCCGTCCCTCTGCTGCGCCTGGCTGTTCTGTGCCCTACGCCGTTTCCGACGTCGTCTTCGCTTCTGCCGCTGCGTCGGTGCGGCCGCGGCCGCCTCGCCGCCCCCGGCACGGCTGCGGCTCGAGAAAGCTGCACAACCACGCCAATTGGCGACGTGCGGGCCGCCACACCGGTCACAGGTCGGCAGAGCGTTGCTGCCGCGGTCGCAGGCGCGGCTGTCGTGCTCCCCTGAGCACTTGACGCACCGAGCCGCGTTGCGGCAATACTCCGCAACGTGGCCCTCGCCCTGGCACCTGAAGCACTGGGGCTGAGGGTCCGTGGCGGTCGGGAGAGCCTCTGTCGTCACCGGGAAGCCCAGCAGCTTCCGCAAGTCGAAGATGTCGCACCCGCCGTCGACCGTTTGCACGATCACGGCATAGAGCGGCGCCCTCATCCAGTCGGTCAGGTTGTGCAACCTTGCGGTTGCATTTCGAAACCCGGCTCGCAGCAGCCCTTCCCGGACCGCTGCCTCATCACAGCACCGAGGCAGCCCCCTGAGGAGTGCCTCGGTCGTCTTCGTCCTTCCTACGGAATGTGCCTTCTCACGCGCCGGCGGCGCGTCGACAATGTGGTCGGCCACCGCGACCTCGATCGCCCTGTGGTTCTGCCACGTTTGCAGCACCACCACAGATCAGCGAGTCTGTATCGACAGACTCGTAGACCACCTCGTTCCGAGCGCAGCTCGTCATGGTGTCGAACAGCGCTGTCCACCCGCCTTTGCACTTGACGTACAAAGGGGGGACAGGCCGCGACTCGTCTTCTCGGGAGTTCCTTGCACGGTCTGCAGACTCAGTGAGTTGCACAACCGAAGGACCCTTCGTAGCTGCAGGTTTCCTCTGCGCACCCTTCTTTCCCGTGCTGCGAGGCGCGGAACACGACAATCCGCACGCGTTGTGAGAACAACGCACGACAATTTGCTCTCCGCGGCGCCCACAGCACAGAAACCTCTTCACGACCTCTCAACGGCCGAGTTAGCGTAGCGTACAGCGGCAGCGATGCGCTCGCCTCGACAGCTCAGCCCGCTCTGCCACCTCAGCAGTTAAGTTCCATAGTGCTCTGAGCCATTTGAACCATTTGAACTCTCCGATCCGACTATCTCACCGTTGTGGTGTGAGCTTAACTCTCTGAAAAACTGCAAAAAACTGAATAAAAATTCACCGAATACTTTTCTGCGCTGCCCGCTTCCCCTTAAACTCAAGCTTACGAACTGTTTGGCGCCTCCATCTCTATGCGCGTACCGCAGCTATTGAATGCAATCGGCAGCGCTGCAATCACCGTCTGTACCTCTACACTGCGCTGACCTGCGCAACCCGCCATAGTTCATGGATCCGACTGTAGCAAACATCGAAGCGAATGGTGAGAAACGAATTGATGGTTGTGTGGGGGGGGTGGGGATTCTATTAAGGTGTTTTATTTTGTTCTCTAATTTTGTAAGTTGAAATATTTTGTCGTCTTGTGCGATTTTTTAGATACCACAGCGTTTTACAAGGGCCTGAAAATTATTTGTGCGGACAGCCAGAAATTAATTTTCAAATGAATAGTGTTTCCTATCGTACTCAGCTCTCGGAAATGTTTAGAGATGAATTCTAGTGTTGTTCCCATTTACGAAATTTCCGTAAGATTTATTCCATAGCTCCATTTCTCAGTTCGCTTAAACTGAAATAAAATGTTCTGACTCTCTAAGAATAACGCCTAGGAGTCAAGAACCACGACGATAAACAAAGGTCTACTGTCGTTTAACGAAACAGTATATTGTGAACAACATTCAAACGCAAAAGAAATTAGTTGTCACATAAATAATGTTTACTATTGTACTCAGCTCTCGAAACGGTTTAGAGACGAATTCTACTCTTGTTCCCATTTACGAAATGTTAACTACTTGCCTTAAATATGGAGAATAATCTCGGATATTTGTCACGCGGTTCTCAGTAACATAGCGGGCGGCACAGAAAACAGAAAAGCGATTACGGAACACGAGCTTCCCAGATAAATTCTTAATCCAGGTAAGTTCACTTTCACACATTTTCACCAGTTATGTGTGATATATCATTCAACAAAAACCAACAACGTCAGCTTAACGCCGTCCGAACTATAAGCGGATTCGAACAGATTCACAGTATAGCGGAGCGTATTCCCGTATGACTGACATCGATCGATTAACTTCTCAGGTGCAAAACCTCGTTATTTATGTATGCTCGGTGTAGAGGACGAAGAGAACGCTTGCTCCAAAACTACTTTAGCGCTGGCAGCAGTGCCTAGCGAGCGTCTTTAGTGGTTACAAAACTAACAATGATCCCAGTTTTTCTGTACGTATCTCTACACTTACGTTCTACGAAATCCTCAGTTTGTTAATCCTTAAATCTTGAACTCCAGAATTTTCCAAGTGGAACCGAGGATAATGGTCACCTGTATGCTGTCTCAGTTTTAGCTTCTGAACCTTGAAGCTTTACAACATTATATTGAAATCTGGTACAACTTCATTATTATGTATAATCAATACAGTGGTGTCACCTTGACATTGTAGCTTAAATACAAAGATTAGTTAATCTGACTCGTTTTGCGAAATTTATGTCCAAAATTTGGTTGCCTCTTAGTAATTCAAAAAATAGTTGAGGTATCTTCATGGAAAAGTCTACCATATGTTTTTGCGATAAAATGAACATAATTCAGAAGTAAAACAATGTTACTTTAACATTACGCACTTTCATTAGTTCTAAAAAGTGAATCGTAAAAGAGTTAGCTTCCTGGAAACATGTACCATGTGTTTTTATGATAAATCGCATATGATTACAAAAGTATAACTTTCTGTAGTTAATGCGGTGCACCTCTGAGAATTTTACGAAAAGTAGATTACTCAAGTAACTAATCAGTGAACCACATCGAGATTCACAGTACTAGTATTTATTCTTTTCATAGTCTTACATAAACTGACCGAGTTTCGAAACAATACTTAAACACTTAATTTTATAGAAGTAAATGGTATAGTTCCTTTGCCAATGGCTCAAGCATGAGCCAGGCGCACTGTTGCCTGACCTTATCTGAGCGATTGCGAAAATTCAGTACTTTACTGGCCTCGCTAGAGTCAGCTTACTTCCCCACTGTAGGAAATATACAGGACGACTAGAGATATTCGTTAATTTAGTTTTGTATAGTGAATAACAGAAATTCTGACGATAACTGAGCAATAAATAATGGTTTAGACATGGTGGTAGAATGGAGAACATAGCCATACCTCTAAAAAGAAACTGTCAACTCCCCCCCCCCCCCTAGAAGGCATCATGCAATTACCGTAAAACACCTCAGTTCGACGAAGAAGAGAATCCACAAGCTCCTTCAGATATGCCATACCAAACTGAAGTCACTCAATCAGGTCATATCCTACGGAGTTACCAGGTTTCAGCGATGGTGACTGCTATGTTTGACCCTTTATTCCAAACAGTAACAGACAGACGGGTCATGCAGAATTTGGCTATTCTTCATCGCCAATGATGGCAGGCATATCGAACATGTCATAGCCTAAATTCGAATATCTGCAGTGACGTTTACATGTTGAATGTAGTGTGTGGACGCCGTAGTTTGCAACTAATTTACGTTTTTTTTTAATCTAGTTCAATAACTGTCACCCTGTACCTTGTGTATGCGATACTAGTGCCACCTGCCACCTGCATTTGTGCACATCGATGTGCCATGACTTTTGCCACCACACTGTATGTGTTAACAAAAATGTTTGTATGAAACTTGAGCATCTCCCGACCTATGTAATGTTCTGATAACTTTCAGGAACGATGCTATGTAACGTCTAAGACAGCCACCAATATTTCGACTGGTGAACACAACCTTATTTTCAATGTAAGTAGAGATCGCCACTCATGGCAAGTGAAACTCTTGCTGAGTGGGGCTACAACGACGAGGAATAAGTGACGGCGTATAAAAAAAGGCAGCTGAGGCTACACTTGGCGTTTGCTAGCAGTATTACCTTGAGAACAACTGCAACAAATGTTTGTGTATGTGTACGTCGATGGAGTCTGGCTACAGCAGCGCGACGAGATTGTGGCTACTGAGTTCGCACTGCGGGTTCCCTTCACGCCAGGGGCTTACTACACGATGAGTTTTCTGGGAGATACAATCACACACGCAGGACATATCAGCGTCTCTGGTAGCTAGCGGTATAAATGTGAGAGGCAGTGTGCTGTGCGGGTACACCACTAGGACGCAACTGGGGAGTTGTCTCAAAGAGGATCTTCGGCTTCTGTTTGGTCCTGCAGAGTATAACAATAACTTTACTTACAGGCAAGTGAGAGACAAGTGAATTTTTACGGCAACTGCAGATATGCAACAACGCGCACAAAGAATGAATTAAAAGCGACTGTAATACGTGTATTAGTCGCATACTGATCAGAGTACAGAAATTATTTAGGGAACAGCAGCAAACCCCACCGAGAATGGCTGAGTATGAAATCAAACACTGATCCAGTAAAGCTTTATTCTCTTTTTTTTGTGTTGCAGTTGGTTGTACATTATTGAGTGTTTGCACGTGACTGCTGTGGGGATGCTACAATTTTTGACAATAGCTGTTTAGTTTATTACTTCCATCTTTTGTTAACATTAAATTTCAGATAGCAAAAATAGGGCTCCTCTGTCAGTCATTGACTGCAGTGACGCCATTTTGTGTGCTGTTTGCTGAAGAGAAGGACTGTGGCACGGTAGTGTACATTATGGTGTGTTTCCAGTAAACTTCAAATTGTGTTTGTTATCAATTATTCTGATTACCGAGAATAAGAAGATTATCATCTACATGATACCATGGTGAAACATATATAATTTGGTGAAACTGATATATGAGTATTTTGTATCACTGATCAAAATGTTATCATTTACACATCTATAGAACTGGTGCTGTAGTGAAATTTATACTTTCGTGAAGCGTATTGACATATTTTGTAGCAATGATCAGAATTATAGTGCCATGTACATTGTTTTTGGGAGTTTGGTAATTACAATTCAGCTAGCACCCAAGTTTGACCCCATTGCCATTTGTCTGCTTGTATATTTTGTGGTTGAATTTAAAAGAAATGTATGTGATTGTGACTATTTTATCTATTCAATATTAACCTATTCATAATTGGATTCGGAATTACTTTATTAACAATAACTCGTGTAGTTCGTCAGTTCTGTAATGTGTGTTGATCAGATTGTTTTGTATTTCTGTAGCATTTTTAATTTGCTAAGTATGATCTATTGGTACAGAGGAATATATATTCTAAATGTCATATGAGGAAAATGTCTCTCCATGTGTTATTTCATGCCTTTTACAAGTGATGTAATTTCTGCTACGTTTCTGAGGTTTTTGTAGTCAGCGAATTTTCTTGAATCCTTAAGAACTTTTATGTTAAGCTGTTCATACAAGGCCCGATACCTGTGTTTTTTTTTTTTTTTTGTTAACTGAGGTAGGGTGCTTTTGAGATCTATGCTAGAATGTTTCTTGTTTTTTGAATGGTGAATAGGAAGTATTTTTTTTAAACAAGTTTTTTCTGTTTTTGAATTTTGTTATTGTGTCTTTGGCAATTTTTGTTACGTTGTGTGCTTGGAAGATGTCTAAAGATGTGATGTTTTCCTTATGATTACAGTTCTATTGGCCTTTTTAGCTTTTAAAATTATTGCTTCTTTAATATTTATTTACCTTTTGTCATACATCTCTTTTCATGTGATGTTTTGCTCATGTTTACAGGTTCTATTGGTCTTCTCAGCGTTTAAAATCATTGCGTCCTTAATATTTATTTACCGTTTGTGATACATCTCTTTTCACATTTACAGGAAATAATTTACTGAACTCCTTGTCTATAGTTTCGTTAATTTATTTTAAAGGAGCCTATTTCGTCTTTTTGTTTGTCACGGGCGATGGTTGATATCTACACTGCACTGAGTAGGAACTTTTCTCAGCCCTTTTGTTGAGTGGGGCTTCAACGTTGTTTTTTAAGCCTTTGCTGTATGGTGCCTCATCTTCTACAGTGAAAATTACGTCGGTGTTATTGAGGTAAGGGGCGAAGAAAGTATGAGATTTTTCGACTATTTTTAATTAATTTGGAGATAACTTTTTTATTTAGGATTTGCTTGTCTTTTGCTGTATGTGGCTTCTATTCTCTTTAGAGTCAAATTGGTGCGTTCTCTGACTTTTCAGTGACTAATTCATGTTCTAGTAGATGGAAAATCTTCTGTACATCATCAGTTTGGATGTTAACCATTTTCTTGTTTTGTGAAGTGGTTAGTTTCAGATCTTTTTCAAGACCTACTTTTAAGGATGTTATGTTGATATTAACGACAATCTTGACATAATTTGCAATTACGTGAGTTTTCTTTCAGGAGTGCTAGTTCTGCAAGGTTCGCAGGAGAGCTTCTGTAAAGTTTGGAAGGTAGGAGACGAGATACTGGCAGAAGTAAAGCTGTGAGGACCGGGCGTGAGTCGTGCTTCGGTAGCTCAGATGGTAGAGCACTTGCCCGCGAAAGGCAAAGGTCCCAAGTTCGAGTCTCGGTCCGGCACACAGTTTTAATCTGCCAGGAAGTTTCATATCAGCGCACACTCCGCTGCAGAGTCAAAATCTCATTCTGATCACCGTAAGTTTCCTGCATCATTTGGTGTGTTTATGTAAATGTTTTCTTGAGTTCCACTGGTATGCTGCCGTGACCCCTTTTTGAAATATGTTTCAAAAATTTTCAAATGTGTGTGAAAGCTTATCGGACTTAACTGCTAAGGTCATCAGACCCTAAGCTTACACACTATTTAAGCTATATTAACCTAAGGACAAACACACACACCCATGCCCGAGGGAGGACTCGAACCTCCGCTGGGACCAGCCGCTCAGTCCGTGACTGCAGCGTCTATGTTTCACAAATTTTGGTTGACTGGGGAACAGTAGCACTTTATGGATAAATTTGACGATGGCGTCATGCTTCGGGACGTGTTCTGTCAACCGGTCCCTTCTTTTAGTCAGTGTGTGCCACATAGTCTGTTTCACCCAATTCTATTTAGTACCTCCGCACTAGTTACTCGATCTAACCATGTTACCTTTAGAAATGTTATGTATGTTTAGATGCCTCTCCATCCAAGACATGTGGTTTCCTCCCTACCGAGAAATCCTCAGTCCTGTCACAACTTTTCGTTTGATATCCCAGTAATTATGCTTATGTTAAGATTCGTTGAAATATTACAAAAGCAAAAGCTACTCGAAAAATTCTGTATCTCTCTTTCTGACTTAATCAACAGTTTTCAGAACGTCATGCGAGAAGAGCAGACGTGTTTATGCAAGACTGACGTTTACGGAATACACGCTCGCTAGCATGAAGACCCCCTCCCCCCATGCCCCCCCCCCCCCCCCCCCATGAAACGTGGACCTTGCCGTTGGTGGGGAGGCTTGCGTGCCTCAGCGATACAGATAGCCGTAGCGTAGGTGCAACCACAACGGATGGGTATCTGATGAGAGGCCAGACAAACGTGTGGTTCCTGAAGAGGGGCAGCAGCTTTTCAGTAGTTGCAGGGGCAACAGTCAGCATGAATAACTGATCTGGCCCTGTAACACTAACCAAAACGGCTTTGCTGTGCTGGTACTGCGAACGGATGGAAGCAAGGAGAGACTATAGCCGTAATTTTTCCCGAGGGCATGCAGCTTTACTGTATGGTTAAATGATGATGGCGTCCTCTTGGGTAAAATATTCCGGAGGTAAAATAGTCCCCCATTCGGATCCGCGGGTGGGGACTACTCAAGAGGACGTCGTTATCAGGAGAAAGAAAACTGGCATTCTACAGATCGCAGCGTGGAATGTCAGATCCCGTAATCGGGCAGGTAGATTGGAAAATTTAAAAAGGAAAATAGATAGGTTGAAGTTAGATATAGTGGGAATTAGTGAGGTGTGGTGGCAGGAGGAACAAGGCTTCTGGTCAGGTGAATACATGGTTATAAATACAAAATCAAATAGGGGTAATGCAAGAGTAGGTTTAATAATGAATAAAAAAAATAGGAATGCGGGTAAGCTACTACAAACAACATAGTGAACGCATTATTGGGGCCAAGATAGATACAAAGCCCGTGCCTACCACAGTAGCACTAGTTTATATGCCGACTAGCTCCGCAGATGACGAAGAGTTTGGTGAAATGTATGATGAGATAAAAGAAATTATTCAGATAATGAAGGGAAACGAAAATTTAATAGTCATTGGTGTCTGGAATTCGATAGTAGGAAAAGGAAGAGAAGGAAAAGTAGTAGGTGTATATGGAATGGGGGTAAGGAATGAAAGAGGAAGCCGCCAGGTAGAATTTTGCACAGAGCATAACTTAATCATCGCTAACACTTGCTTCACGAATCATAAAAGAATGTTGTATACATGGAAGAAGCCTGGAGATACGGACAGGTTTCAGATAGATTATATAATGGTAAGACACAGATTCAGGAACCAGGTTTTAAATTGTAAGACCTTTCCAGGGTCAGATGTGGGCTCTGACCACAATATATTGGTTATTAACTGTAGATTCAAATTAAAGAAACTGCAAAAAGGTGAGAATTTAAGAAGGTGGGACCTGGATAAACTGAAAGAACCAGAGGTTGTACAGAGTTTCAGGGTACGATTGACAAGAATGGGGGAAATAAATACAGTAGAAGAAGAATGGGTAGCTTTGAGAGATGAAACAGTGAAGGCAGCAGAGGATCAAGTAGGTAAAAAGAAGAGGGCTAATAGAAACGCTTGGGTAACAGAAGAGATCTTGAATTTAATTGATGAAAGGAGAAAATACAAAAATGCAATAAATGAAGCAGGCAAAAGGGAATACAAACACCTCAAAACCGAGATCGGCAGGAAGTGCAAAATTGCTAAGCAGGGATGGCTAGAGGACAAATGTAAGGATATAGAGGCGTATATCACTTGGGGTAAGATAGATACTGCCTGCAGGAAAATTAGAGAGAGCTATGGAGAAAAAACAACCACCTGCATGAATATCAAGAGCACAGATGGATACCCAGTTCTAAGCAAACAAGGGAAAGCAGAAAGGCGGAAGGAGTACGTAAAGGATCTATTCAAAGGCGATGTTCTTGAGTACAATATTATAGAAACGGAAGAGGATGTAGATGAAGATGAAATGGGAGATATGATACTGCGTGAAGAGTTTGACACAGCACTGAAAGACCTAAGTCGAAACAAGGCCCCAGGAGTAGACAACATTCCATTAGAAATACTGATAGACTTGGGAGAGCTAAGCCTAACAAAACTCTACGATCTATGAGACAGGCGAATACCCTCAGACTTCAAGAAGAACATAATAATTCCAATCCCATGGAAAGCAGGTGTTGATAGATGTGAAAATCACCGAACTGTCAATTTCATAAGCCACGGTTGCAAAATAGTAACTCGAATTCTTTACAGACGAATGGAAAAGCTGCTAGAAGCCGACCTCGGGGAAGATCAGTTTGGATTCCGTAGAAATGTTGGAGCCCGTGAGATAATACTGACCCTACGACTTATCATAGAAAATAGATTAAGAAAAAGCAAACCTACGTTTCTAGCATTTGTAGACTTAGAGAAAACTTTTGACGATGTTGATTGAAATACTCTCTTTCAAATTCTGAAGGTGGCAGGGTTAAAATACAGGGAGCGAAAGGCTATTTACAATTCGTACAGAAACCAGATGGCAGTTTTAAGAGTCGAGGGGCATGAAAGGGAAGCAATGGTTGGGAATGGAGTGAGACAGGGTTGCAGCCTCTCCCCGATGTTATTCAATCTGTATATTGAGTAAGCAGTAAGGGAAACAAAAGAAAAATTTGGAGTCGGTATTAAAGTCCATGGAGAAGAAATACAAACTTTAAGGTTCGCCGATGACATTGTAATTCTGTCAGAGACAGCAAAGGACTTGGAAGAGCAGCTAAACGGAATGGACAGTGTCTTGAAATGATTGTATAAGATGAACATCAACAAAAGCAAAACGAGGATAACAAAATGTAGTCGAATTAAATCGGGTGACGCTGAGGGAATTAGATTAGGAAATGAAACACTTAAAGCAGTAAATGAGCTTCGCTATTTGGGGAGCAAAATAATTGATGATGGTGAAAGTGGAGAGGATATAAAATGTAGACTGGCAATGGTAAGGAAAGCGTTTCTGAAGAAGAGAAATTTGTTAACATCGAGTATAGATTTAAGTGTCCGGAAGCCTTTTCTGAAAGTATTTGTATGGAGTGTAGCCGTCTATGGAAGTGAAATGTGGACGATAAATAGTTTACACAAGAAGAGAATAGAAGCTTTCGAAATGTGGTGCTAAAGAAGAATGCTGAAGATTAGATGGGTAAATCACATAACTAATGAGGAGGTATTGAATAGAATTGGGGAGAAGAGAAATTTGTGTCACAAGTTCACTAGAAGAAGGGATCGGTTGGTAGAACAGATACTGAGGCATCAAGGGATCACCAATGTAGTATTGGAGGGCAGCGCGGAGGGTAAAAATCGTAGAGGGAGACCAAGAGATGAATACACTAAGCAGATTCAGAAGGATGTGGGCTGCAGCAAGTACTGGGAGATGAAGAAGCTAGCACAGCATAGAGTAGCGTGGAGAGCTGCATCAAACCAGTCTCTGGACTGAAGACCACAACAACAACATTGAAGAATAAGTACTTGACAGTGTAATGTAGGAAGCCATCTGGGTGCAGTAGAAAATCGCGCACCCTGCTAATAGCGTCCCGGGGATTGGTCCGGTGATTCGTGGCATTCTCCTTGCCTCCTTGGTTGGTTGCGATAAAGGAGCCGAATAACACGCGGTCTCAGGGGCCGCGTCGTGGACGGCGCTTACCGGGTTGCCGGCATCCCAGGGGATCTATAGCACACGGCTGCGTTAGGCGAGACAAAGCGGACACTTGAGCGCCGGGCCCAAGGGGCAGCGCATTGTGCTTCCACAGGCCGCAGCCGTTAGCACCGCCCGCTGCGGCTCCACCCCTCTTCAGGTCTCAGCCTGCCTTCTTGGCGCGCTTGTTTCTGATGCACGTTCAGCTACACCAGAGATAAATATAAAGTTTTAATTACGAGCATGAAAAAATAAAGCTGTGTAATTAACATTTTGTTGGTCTGCATTAAAATACCTGCACTACAGTACCGAAGCACAATTGTATAGGAGCCCAAAACAAAGCAGTAATTTGTTTTCTGCATTTCAAGGGGAGCAACAATGCAGGAACCGATACTGATTTGGAGCAGGTGTACTCCACCAGTGTACTTTCATAGGATACAATGGTTACATCCTTACTGGTTAAGTGGCGTAGAGGCTTCCAGCGCGGTCATACAATTCAGAATAATGAAGATCTATGTGGGAGAGCACTTCTCTGTGAACTGGAAGCCCTGGTGCCCGACGATAGGCATTTCGTGATCGAGGCGATAATGGCAGAAATCAAAGTCGCTCGTAGATCTCTTTTTACCGTCTTGCGCGACATTTTGAACATGACAAATGTTGTCTCAGCTGGGATCCGCGAATGACCTCAACCATTCAAAAAGCCTGCCAAACTGAGTCCAAAAAAAATGCTTCAAATGGCTCTGAGCACTATGGGACTTAACTTCTGAGGTCATCAGTCCCCTAGAACTTAGAACTACTTAAATCGAACTAATCTAAGGACATCGCACACATCCATGCCCGGGGCAGGATTCGAACCTGCGACCGTAGTGGTCGCTCGTTTCCAGACTGTAGCGCCTAGAACCGCTCGGCTAAACGGGCCGGCAACTGAGACAGCTACAGAAATGTTGGAATTATGTCAGGCCACACTGCAATAATAACACCGTGATTCACGCATTTTTCATCTACTTGATTGCTTGATTTTATAACCATTTCTTGTAAATATATATACACTCCTGGAAATTGAAATAAGAACACCGTGAATTCATTGTACCAGGAAGGGGAAACTTTATTGACACATTCCTGGGGTCAGATACATCACATGATCACACTGACAGAACCACAGGCACATAGACACAGGCAACAGAGCATGCACAATGTCGGCACTAGTACAGTGTATATCCACCTTTCGCAGCAATGCAGGCTGCTATTCTCCCATGGAGACGATCGTAGAGATGCTGGATGTAGTCCTGTGGAACGGCTTGCCATGCCATTTCCACCTGGCGCCTCAGTTGGACCAGCGTTCGTGCTGGACGTGCAGACCGCGTGAGACGACGCTTCATCCAGTCCCAAACATGCTCAATGGGGGACAGATCCGGAGATCTTGCTGGCCAGGGTAGGTGACGTACACCTTCTAGAGCACGTTGGGTGGCACGGGATACATGCGGACGTGCATTGTCCTATTGGTACAGCAAGTTCCCTTGCCGGTCTAGGAATGGTAGAACGATGGGTTCGATGACGGTTTGGATGTACCGTGCACTATTCAGTGTCCCCTCGACGATCACCAGTGGTGTACGGCCAGTGTAGGAGACCGCTCCCCACACCATGACGCCGGGTGTTGGCCCTGTGTGCCTCGGTCGTATGCAGTCCTGATTGTGGCGCTCACCTGCACGGCGCCAAACACGCATACGACCATCATTGGCACCAAGGCAGAAGCGACTCTCATCGCTGAAGACGACACGGCTCCATTCGTCCCTCCATTCACGCCTGTCGCGACTCCACTGGAGGCGGGCTGCACGATGTTGGGGCGTGAGCGGAAGACGGCCTAACGGTGTGCGGGACCGTAGCCCAGCTTCATGGAGACGGTTGCGAATGGTCCTCGCCGATACCCCAGGAGCAACAGTGTCCCTAATTTGCTGGGAAGTGGCGGTGCGGACCCCTACGGCACTGCGTAGGATCCTACGGTCTTGGCGTGCATCCGTGCGTCGCTGCGGTCCGGTCCCAGGTCGACGGGCACGTGCACCTTCCGCCGACCACTGGCGACAACATCGATGTACTGAGGAGACCTCACGCCTTACGTGTTGAGCAATTAGGCGGTACGTCCACCCGGCCTCCCGCATGCCCACTATACGCCCTCGCTCAAAGTCCGTCAACTGCACATACGGTTCACGTCCACGCTGTCGCGGCATGCTACCAGTGTTAAAGACTGCGATGGAGCTCCGTATGCCACGGCAAACTGGCTGACACTGACGGCGGCGGTGCACAAATGCTGCGCAGCTAGCGCCATTCGACGGCCAACACCGCGGTTCCTGGTGTGTCCGCTGTGCCGTGCGTGTGATCATTGCTTGTACAGCCCTCTCGCAGTGTCGGGAGCAAGTATGGTGGGTCTGACACACCGGTGTCAATGTGTTCTTTTTTCCATTTCCAGGAGTGTATTTATAAATTTTGCCGATAATTAGTGTTTATAAAAATGAAATGTATATTGATAGGACAGGTAAGAATTATTTATATCAAATCACTGTAGTAAACAAGCTGGTCATGTCAGGGAAGTCTCATATTATAAAACGAAGAGAATATATTTCATATAACAATAACATAAAGTGTTTGCACGGAAAATTTTGTAATATAAGTCCAGGCAAATTATAAGTAGGCGAGCATGTATGGTGGCACAGTATATGATTTCAAGGGGACATTAGAAGTAAAGAAGAATACTGAGTTGTGCCGTATTTATTCAAGTTGCTCGATAATCAAGAAGAGCCTGTTACCAATAATAGATCTCATAATAACCACTACTTGGCACCACAAGCAACGTATCCTAAAGTAAGTTTCACTCAGTATTTTTGTAGCTGTGTAATAGGCATACCAGCGTCTTCCTAACATTTTGGAGCGTTATAGCGCGATCAGTCAGGACAAACTTGTCCCGAGTCTTTAGCCATCAGCAGCGTTCTATCGTTGTATTCTATTACCACAAATTCCGAGAAAGTCACAAGTGAAATAAATTGTCAAAAGATATCAAAACCTTGTTAAATTTACGACTGATAATCGAGTACTTATTGTGGTCAAAAGTAGTAGTAACTATAGTGTTTCAGACAGTATTGCACTACTACTGTAGACAATCAGCTTAAATTAAAAATGATGTAATTGAAATTCATTTTCTACGATCAAAGCGTGTTGACTTCCTTGTAGTCAAAGTAGTTCTAGAAATTTATGTTGTATTTTTGTAAACGACACTGTGTGCTTACGTCTGCGTAACATTTGTATTGAATGCAGTCGTTGCCATGAATGAAAGGTTTTACTGCATTAATCTGACAAGCAATCAATTGCAGAGTAATAAGTAAATGATAATAATTAATTTGTCAAGTTTAGGCATTTTTTCGAACAGATAGCGTTTACCGTGATTTACGTAACACAGTATAGTTTTTATAAAGCGTTGCTCGTCATTAATTATTATTAGTGACGATTTTGGTAACTAGCACTTTACAGTCCAAATTAACGTCTTTTGTGTTCACGTCACATCTATTACATGTAGGCTAGCGCATGTGCATTTTGTCAAGTTGCTGCCTTGTCTTTCTCACGCTATTTCGCGTTGTTTCAAAGTAATTACAGTTATTCACTAAAGTTAACTTTTGCTCTTTTTATATCTGGCGACCGTCTCATTCTGCAATCTAAATTCATTTAAACTTAATTCCAGCATTTTAAATGACGCCTAAGTACTGTGAGACTTTAATTTATTATCACTCTTCGCATTTTGATAGTTGTTCTGCGTAGTAAGGATCACTCACGAGATATCCATCAGGTTATAACTATCTGCGTTCTGTCGGTAATCACTGATTTCCGGATTAGATGTGTTTGTGCTAACAGCGAAATCCCAGGTACACGTGTCACAATAAAACATTATGTACACTGTACAGTATGGGTGAGTTACAAATCCAGATGACTTCTTTAGCCACCGAATAATCATTGACGGATGGTGGGTGTATCACTGTCACCACGACACAAATTAGCAAAGAAAGCATTGGAAACGTATGGATTCACCGTCGGAAGATGTAAATACCAACGCTTGTTGGCAAAGGTAGCGCTGAGCATTTTTTGGGAATGCCATGTCGTAGTGCTAACACATTATGCTCGTAAGGGGCAAACCGTCACAGGAGAAAGCTACCGAAACCTGCTGACGAGGTTACGGAAAGCTGTCAAGAGGAAGTCTTGCTGCTAGCTGCCTTTCTGCTCCAGGATGACTCCCCAGCTAATTTTACATAGTATAGCGTCCCCAGTGAAATAATACGAAAAGACTTAAAAACAATATTTATAAAGAAGAGACATTTACAAATTGAATAATGTATATTTTTATCATGTACCCGTAAAATAATCATTTCACTGTATATGTTTCGAGTGCAAAGAAATATAACAAAATGATCTAAAGAGACGACAAGATACGCTCTTTTGTTAAGTTTTTAGTCGTCTTCACTTCTTCTCTTTTCTTTGTTGCGTGTAGACGGACATCTTGCGAGTGCTGGCAAATGTAAGCATATTTGTACTAATTAAGCAGATAATATATTGATTTAATATTATAGTTCACTTTTAATTTGTAGGAGGTGATCCCGATTTCATGTCCGCCTTCCTTTGAATTAACCTGCATTCGAGTAATTTACAGTTCAACAATCGCAGCGGCCGATGCAGCCAACGACGCCATTACGTGGCGGTATTAACTTATAAAATTAAGCGGAAGCGAAATACTCGCCCGCTATTAACATAATATACATTTTTGTCCACAGCCGCCCGACGTTGCAGAAAATACGTAGCTTTAAGGTTCTTATTTTCAGTACCACAGCCGAGAGCTAGAGCCAGGACTCCGACTACAATGGGATGGTTAACGGAGGTAATAAAAAATACTCTCGCGCGTAAGTGGGCCGCAATTGTAATTAATAACTAAAGATTTTTTGCTTTAAAGTGAACTGACTAGCCGAGGAAATTAATATGAAAAGTTTATTCCATTGTTCAACTTATATGCTCATGTCTTAAGATTCTGCGAGTCTAACATTCATTGTTGTTGTTGTTGTGGTCTTCAGTCCTGAGACTGGTTTGATGCAGCTCTCCATGCTACTCTATCCTGTGCAAGCTTCTTCATCTCCCAGTACCTACTGCAACCTACATCCTTCTGAATCTGCTTAGTGTATTCATCTCTTGGTCTCCCTCTACGATTTTTACCCTCCACGCTGCCCTCCAATGCTAAATTTGTGATCCCTTGATGCCTCAAAACATGTCCTACCAACCGATCCCTTCTTCTAGTCAAGTTGTGCCACAAACTTCTCTTCTCCCCAATCCAATACCTCCTCATTAGTTACGTGATCTACCCACCTTATCTTCAGCATTCTTCTGTAGCACCACATTTCTAAAGCTTCTATTCTCTTCTTGTCCAAACTAGTTATCGTCCATGTCTCACTTCCATACATGGCTACACTCCATACAAACACTTTCAGAAACGACTTCCTGACACCTAAATCTATACTCGATGTTAATAAATTTCTCTTCTTGAGAAACGCTGTCCTTGCCATTGCCAGTCTACATTTTATATCCTCTCTACTTCGACCATCATCGGTTATTTTACTCCCTAAATAGCAAAACTCCTTTACTACTTTAAGTGTCTCATTTCCTAATCTAATTCCCTCAGCATCACCCGACTTAATTCGACCACATTCCATTATCCTTGTTTTGCTTTTGTTGATGTTCATCTTATATCCTCCTTTCAAGACACTGTCCATTCCGTTCAACTGCTCTTCCAAGTCCTTTGCTGTCTCTGACAGAATTACAATGTCATCGGCGAACCTCAATGTTTTTACTTCTTCTCCATGAATTTTAATACCTACTCCGAATTTTTCTTTTGTTTCCTTTACTGCTTGCTCAATATACAGATTGAATAACATCGGGGAGAGGCTACAACCCTGTCTCACTCCTTTCCCAACCACTGCTTCCCTTCCATGCCCCTCGACTCTTATAACTGCCATCTGGTTTCTGTACAAATTGTAAATAGCCTTTCGCTCCCTGTATTTTACCCCTGCCACCTTCAGAATTTGAAAGAGAGTATTCCAGTCAACATTGTCAAAAGCTTTCTCTATGTCTACAAATGCTAGAAACGTAGGTTTGCCTTTTCTTAATCTTTCTTCCAAGATAAGTCGTAAGGTCAGTATTGCCTCACGTGTTCCAACATTTCTACGGAATCCAAACTGATCTTCCCCGAGGTCGGCTTCTACCAGTTTTTCCATTCGTCTGTAAAGAATTCGCGTTAGTATTTTGCAGCTGTGACTTATTAAACTGATAGTTCGGTAATTTTCACATCTGTCAACACCTGCTTTCTTTGGGATTGGAATTATTATATTCTTCTTGAAGTCTGAGGGTATTTCGCCTGTCTCATACATCGTGCTCACCAGATGGTAGAGTTTTGTCATGACTGGCTCTCCCGAGGCTGTCAGTAGTTCTAATGGAATGTTGTCTACTCCCGGGGCCTTGTTTCGACTCAGGTCTTTCAGTGCTCTGTCAAACTCTTCACGCAGTATCTTATCTCCCATTTCGTCTTCATCTACATCCTCTTCCATTTCCATAATATTGTCCTGAAGTACATCGCCCTTGTATAAACCCTCTATATACTCCTTCCACCTTTCTGCCTTCCCTTCTTTGCTTAGAACTGGGTTGCCATCTGAGCTCTTGATATTCATACAAGTGGTTCTCTTCTCTCCAAAGGTCTCTTTAATTTTCCTGTAGGTAGTATCTATCTTACCCCTAGTGAGACAAGCCTCTACATCCTTACATTTGTCCTCTAGCCATCCCTGCTTAGCCATTTTGCACTTCCTGTCGATTTCATTTTTGAGACGTTTGTATTCCTTTTTGCCTGCTTCATTTTCTGCATTTTTATATTTTCTCCTTTCATCAATTAAATTCAATATTTCTTCTGTTACCCAAGGATTTCTATTAGCCCTCGTCTTTTTACCTACTTGATCGTCTGCTGCCTTCACCACTTCATCCCTCAGAGCTACCCATTCTTCTTCTACTGTATTTCTTTCCCCCATTCCTGTAAATTGTTCCCTTATGCTCTCCCTGAAACTCTCTACAACCTCTGGTTCTTTCAGTTTATCCAGGTCCCATCTCCTTAAATTCCCACCTTTTTGCAGTTTCTTCAGTTTCAATCTGCAGTTCATAACCAATAGATTGTGGTCAGAATCCACATCTGCCCCAGGAAATGTCTTACAATTTAAAACCTGGTTCCTAAATCTCTGTCTTACATCATATAATCTATCTGAAACCTGTCAGTATCTCCAGGCTTCTTCCATGTATACAGCCTCCTTTCATGATTCTTGAACCAAGTGTTAGCTATGATTAAGCTATGCTCTGTGCAAAATTCTACAAGGCGGCTTCCTCTTTCATTCCTTCCCCCCAATCCATATTCACCTACTATGTTTCCTTCTCTCCCTTTTCCTACTGATGAATTCCAGTCACCCATGACTATTAAATTTTCGTCTCCGTTCACTACCTGAATAATTTCTTTTATCTCGTCATACATTTCATCTATTTCTTCATCATCTGCAGAGCTAGTTGGCATATAAACTTGTACTACTGTAGTAGGCATGGGCTTTGTGTCTATCTTGACCACAACAATGCGTTCACTATGCTGTTTGTAGTAGCTAACCCGCACTCCTATTTTTTTATTCATTATTAAACCTACTCCTGCATTACCCCTATTTGATTTTGTATTTATAACCCTGTAATCACCTGACCAAAAGTCTTGTTCCTCCTGCCACCGAACTTCACTAATTCCCACTATATCTAACTTTAACCTATCCATTTCCCTTTTCAAATTTTCTAACCTACCTGCCCGATTAAGTGATCTGACAGTCCACGCTCCGATCCTTAGAACGCCAGTTTTCTTTCTCCTGATAACGACGTCCTCTTCGTAGTCCCCGCCCGGAGATCCGAATGGGGGACTATTTTACCTCCGGAATATTTTACCCAAGAGGACGCCATCATCATTTAACCATACAGTAGAGCTGCATGTCCTCGGGAAAAATTACGGCTGTAGTTTCCCCTTGCTTTCAGCCGTTCGCAGTACCAGCACAGCAAGGCCGTTTTGGTTAATGTTACAAGGCCAGATCAGTCAATCATCCAGACTGTTGCCCCTGCAACTACTGAAAAGGCTGCTGCCCCTCTTCAGGAACCACATGTTTGTCTGGCCTCTCAACAGATACCCCTCCGTTGTGGTTGCACCTACGGTACGGCCATCTGTATCGCTGAGGCACGCAAGCCTCCCCACCAAAGGCAAGGTCCATGGTTCATTAACGTAACAAATAATTTAAGATTAATATCGTTAAAAAGGAGAACTTCACAAAAGCATTTAATCGTAAATCAAAATTGAATGAAATATCATTTTTCTTAAGGTTCACCACGTAAGTCGGCAACAACCAAAATAATAATAATAATAATAATAGTGTATTAAATTACGACGGCCGACGGACGCGAGAACAGGACGCAGTCACACATGCTCCTTCTTTCGGCTATTAAACTTTGCCTCCGCTTCATGTCCTCTTGACATGCCACACAGTGACGTCTTCCTCTTAACTAGGAGGAAAAACCCCTTGTCAGAATGACAACAAAGCGCCTTTCGAGGTGGATCTTTTCTTCGATAGCCAAAATGCAGACCTACACTGCCAAGCTCCCCGCCAAGTCATTCATCACTGGGATTAATATGTCGTATTGGAGATTGAATATGTAGAGAAGGACCTGCCTTCTGCATCCGGCTATCCTGATTTAGGTTTTCCGTGATTTCCCTAAATCGCTTCAGGCAAATATCGGGACGGTTCGTCTGAAAGGGCACTGCCGGTTTCCTTCCCTAATCCGGTGGAACTGAAGACCTCGCTGTTTGATCCCTCCCCAAAATCAACCGAAAACCAACCAACCAACCAAGCAACCTGCTCTCACGCTGATTTAATTAAGAGTATGATTTCAACAGCAGCAGGCCATTCGTAACCACATGAAGCTGCATCATAAAATAACCGTGGCAACTTGATATTTGTTTTGCGAACAGTGATGATTTGGCTACAAGGAGAATGTAAGCTTTGAGAAACTCACAAATCGTTACTTTCGCCACATGCTTCGCATTGCTTAAAGATAAGGATTCCTTCGGTCACGTCATAGAGGTGACGAGGGCACCACGCGTGCCGAGGCAGGAATGGAGGGACCGCGCTGAGGTAATATTCTGGGAGCTGCAACGCACTTGCTTGCATCAATGTTGAAGTTGTTGTACTTCCATTAGAAATGCGAAAACTGTTTCGGGCATAAACTAGAGTCATTTTTCAAAGAATTTCGTAGTAGAACAATTCCGGGCTTAGGTAGAAGACAGTGACAGAGACAAAGAAAGAGAGAGAGAGACAGCAAGAAGCGTACCGTACCTACCGCGGCCCAAGTTTTTTAGGTGACGGACATCCGTTGTAGGTAACAGTGCTGACAATTCTTGTTGTATGATTTGTACGAGCGTGCGTTTACTAGTAGCAAGTGTGAGTCAATCAGTCATTGACCGTTCAGAACAAAGTAGTGTTGAATATTAGCGAAAATAAAATGTAAAATGTACGGATGACTCGCTGTTTGGTCCCCTCCCACAAATCTACCAACCAACCAAAATGTAAAACTGATGTCAAACATAGGTAAGCAGCAGAAATCCTACGACAGGCAGAATGTTAATTAGTAATGCATAGGAAATAATGACAATAAGGACTTATTAAGGAAGTCCTGCTCACTTTTACATTGGCTCAAATAGTATGGTTAACCATTGCATGTGATTGATAAGAAACTGTAATTGGCCTAGGCGATATTTCATATAATTTTCTTAGTGGTATTGGAGAATGAGATTAGCAAGAATGATAGTAGAATTGTAAAGGCTGTGACGAATACATATGCAAACTGAAGCTAATTCGGGTTGAAATTTTCACACAATAACCAATAACTGCAAGTGTTGTTCGTCACAATTACTGAGAGTAAGACAAGCACATTCTACTACCTATTAACCTGCAACGGATAATAATGATTGCTAAAATCGAGATTCACGGGTTAGGTACTCGACGCACGGTCACAGCTCTTAGTCTTCCCTTGTTTACGTGTATGGGACTTCTTTACCACACCCATCCACTCGCTCCTCCCTACGCCCAACCAAGTACATAATTTCCAATTATCTTTAATTAAACCTGCGACCGCTAACGTTCTTTCAAACATAGGCTACATGGGGCGGAAGCTTACAATGTGTGTGTGTGTGTGTGTGTGTGTGTGTGTGCGCACTATATATATATATATATATATATATATATATATATATATATATATATATATATATATATACTTAAATTCCTGATCGCCGTAGAAGGAACACGAAAACATTGGCACTATTTCTATCCATAGGACTCCATGGGAGGAGTCATCGAACGGTGTTACATCTCAGAACAACGCGTACGTACGCACTGCAATAATTTGGAAAACGTTCCACGAAGTGTGCAAGACAATTGTTAGTGGAAATTACGCTCTTTCCTAACGAAACTTTACTTCGTGTTCCCAAATTGGTCCTAAGCAAGTCTCGCCCAGGTAAGTTTATTCGTAACTGTGTATTTGTTGTTTAGTATCGCTTAATCTTCCACGGCGTTATTACTTATGGCATCTGGCATAAAGTGCTATAGTATTTCTTTAATGAATCTCTTTGAGGCTGACGGCCTCGGTGTTCTGCTCCACTTAGTCACATTCATTGTCATCATTATTTCTCCGCTTCAGCAGGCCGAGTGCGGTTGCAGGTAAGTCTCTTCCCACTTTACGTCGTTACATCTCGCACCACAGTTGTCCCTCGTTTACCTGATACCAACTGGTGTCTTGGACATCGTCCTCGAGGACTCCTAGCTTCGATGAGATCTTCCCCACGGTCTCTTCCCAAGGACATTTCGGTCGACGTAAACTGAATAGTCAGATGCAAAAGCCGCTAAAAGAATTTTTTGTCGATTCTGATTTGAACACATTGTCATGTAGATGTATTCAGTGCACCACGATGGAATGGGTTTCAGGGCGCAGAACCCACTATAAACCGTTGAAAATGGCTGTAGAAAATCGTGCTCAGTTGCAAGAGCCGCTAACTGCACGTTGTCTTCGGGTGCAGAGCCCGCCAAATGTCCAACGTTTGCAAAACCCGCCAAGTTCAACAGGTGTGGCTGCGCCATGACATGCCCGGATGCAAAGCACGCTAACTGACATCACACTTACCAACCTAGACATTCGAAGCTGAATTTCAGTTTGTTAGGATTAGAAGGTATATTTTTCTTATTTGGAGTTAGGTTGGCTACGCTACACAACAGCGAAGCTATCGCTGCCCAAGCGTTTTCGAAATATACGCCGTTAATCATAGCGCAGCTGATCATCAGGATATGTTTTGACGTATTTGCGCGAATTTTTTGAAGAAAATGAGTGATTTCGTGGCCTGTTTAAATGCAGAAGATAGTGCAAACGAAGTGGGAGTAATTGAAATAGTTGGAATTCTGCAAAAAATCGAACCCGTTGTGCCGGCCGGAGTCGCCGAGCGGTTCTAGGAGCGACTGCTATGGTCGCAGGTTCGAATCCTGCCTCGGGCATGGATGTGTGTGATGTCCTTAGGTTAGCTACGTTTAAGTAGTTCTAATTTCTAGGGGACTGATGACCTCAGAAGTTAAGTCGGATAGTGCTCAGAGCCATTTGAACCATTTTTTTGAACCCGTTGTAGTAGTTCAAAACAACCATAACGGGATCAAGGGTGACGGTCCCTCCCGGAAAAGAAAGCGGCGTCCTGATCAGCGGAAAAGAAATGTTTCCAAAACAGAAGGGTAGGAACATGAAAAGTGATATTAAAGCAATACTACGCAATGAAAACTGTGTTGACACTAATCGTTATGACATACGCAGCAGTCTTAGTGAATGTGACTGGTAACTGGCATCTTCAGATTCAAAAAGCCAAAAAAGTCTTTTTCATAAAACACAGACACAAGAAGATTTGTCTAGTTCGTGGTGAAGCCCTCTACAATTTCGAAGCTGGGGAGGGGAAGAGCATCCTGAGGACAGGAAAAAATTTCAACAAAGGAAACGTCCCAACACCAATCACAGCAGGCGTAGAACTTTCAGAAGCCAAGCTCGGAGACTTCGAAAAGCTTTTGGAGCTCCACTTTGTTGAAGACTGGGTGACAAACGACAAACTCGAATTCTACACCGAGGTGTTAATCGCGCAGGAAGGCACTCCTGAAGTCCCTCGTACCGCTGCCAATCCTCTGGTAGGGGAAGAAGCGGGAAGGGATTTTGACTTGGACAGCGTTGAGGTCGATGTCACTTAAAAGCATTATTCAGTCAATTTCACTGTCTAGAGCTCTTTGCGCTGTTTCAACTAAGATGTAACTTTCTGCCAATTTCATCATTTTCTAAAATTTTATCAATGTTGAACTACGATACAATTTGGAACTTATTTTGTTACTCTCCAATATCTTATGATGTCGAAAGCACGATTGTGTATTTTTTAACCTAATATTGAACATTCATTTATATTCTCTCCTTAGCGTTAAATGAGTCAATTACACACTACTTATACTAGCTTATGCTAAGAACAACATACACACACCCATGCCCGAGGGAGGACTCGAACCTCTGGCGGAAGGGGCCGCGCAGTCCGTGACATGGCGCCTCAAACCACGCGACCACTCCGCGTGCCTTATCGTTTCAGTTCTGGGGTTTACAGCAGTCTTTATTCTCATCATAGCTATTATTCCTCAAAAATACTGTCTCTTGATTTTTTTGCCTGCGCATAAACATCTGCTCTATTCTTATGCCGCTATAACAATATTTAGTTCTTGATATATTATGTATATTAGGACATTTACACATTTTAAATGTACAGTAATTCCACAAATCATTTAACTCACCCGTATTAGCAATATTAAGTAATAACTCCTGCAATCTTTATCCTTCTACTGTAAATGGACTCTGGGAAATTTATCATACGTACAAAGAATATTTTTAGAATGACTCTATAGCTCTTGCAACTATCAACTTTCTTTAGTGCTATACAGTGTCGGCTGTAGACCAGTTATCGACTACAACATCGTCAATTTTCTCTGGTAGCAAATATTGCCTCACTGGTCTGATGTCAAAAATCTGTGGTGATCTTTCGGTCAATAATTATGTTTAATAGAAGTGTTAAAAATTTTCCTAACGCCGAAATTGTGCACTGGAAAAAAGTCATCAAAATATCTATATAATTTGTGTATCAATGTTCAAAGAAAAGAATGTCATCGGAAAAACTAGATACCAGAAAAGTTATTTCAGAGTTCATAAGATGCCCGGTTATATGGTAATGGGGGACATACCTGTGATTAATTTATCCCCCGGAATGAGCCTCGACACAGAACCACCGTCAAGGAACACCACTGTAATCTGTGCACAACGGACTATATGAACACGAATTAATAAAGTGTGCGGCCCTATTACTGTACCCTATATTGGCAAACTTGCGATAAAACAATAAATAACATCTAATATCCCAAAGAAAAAGACCAAAATTTGTTGATTGATCCACTTACAGTAATTTTTACATCAAAGGTCGTGACAATGGACTTATTGAATAAATCGTGGGTGTAATTTGACATTTAAACACAGAAACAATAAAGGCGCGAAAGGAGTTCAAACGCATATATATCAAAATCGCATAAGTAAAAATGAGATTGACCAAGTTGGCATGAAATAGTGGAATTCTCTGCATGACGCCTTCCCTTTTGTGAGTATCAATATTAATGCTATCTGACTGTTTCTGTATTGAGCGACAGTGTGTGAGAACCACTAAATGGAAAGAGTATAGCAGTCGTTCACGCGTTAACTAACCATCTGCTGCTGCATGTCGAAAGAACACACTGAGCAGAATGATAGAACACCTCGAAAATTCTTAACTTGCAGGGTTGCAGAAGAAGATCACCATACACAACTGTCTCACGTGGATAGCCCCGTCCTCGCCGCCACAAATCTGCAAGTGTGCAACTAGTCCCTGGACGGACTCGAACAATGCATGCTGCACCGCAGAGTCTGCTGCTGTTTCGATCCACTCTCCACGCCATCCTCGGATCAAATCTCCAGAACATTGTCCCCAAACGTACTCCCCCTCCCTCCCGTTCCCCCAGAAACAAAGGACATCCCTAGAAAAAACCAAATTCCTCAAAATACGTCCCACGGAGCAACACGGAATATACACAGTACCGATAAATATGCGGTTGGCTCTTTACAAGCCAGTTGCATAAACATATTGCCAAGCACAGCCTCCCTGCATTGGACGGGCGAATTCACTCCTCCCAGCAGAGCGGCTTGTCACCAGAAATTACAGACGCCCACAGTAGGGCTTCTGACGTCACCATTTGTTTTCCACGCACGACGCCCACAGGTGACTAAAGAGCTCTAACAAATACACCAGCTGTGCTGGCGATACAGTGTTGGGCACCCAGTTGCTTGGAGCTATTTGAGACGTTTCGTGGGCCGAACAGATACGCTTCTCTCAAAAAAATGTTCATCCGAAAGCCAGCCAACAAATTCCGGCAAATTCAAAACAAGTTCTTTCAGCTCACAGAGAAGAATTTCTTAGGGGTCAGGCGTAGAGCCTTGAAAGCTGTAAAAATATTCTGTGGCTGTCACTGGGAACAATGTACCATAGAGGCATAGAGCATTAACCTTGCGCGCCGGCCGGTGTGGCCGAGCGGTTCTAGGCGCTACACTCTGGAACCGCGAGACCGCTACGGTCGCAGGTTCGAATCCTGCCTCGGGCATGCGTGTGTGTGATGTCCTTAGGTTAGTTAGGTTTAAGTAGTTCTAAGTTCTAGGGGACTAATGACCTCAGAAGTTGAGTCCCATAGTGCTCAGAGCCATTTGAAACATTTTGCTCAGAGCCATTTGAATCATTTTAGCCAGTAACGGCGGGACGTTGCTCGGGGACTGGCTGCATTGGTCTTCTGTTAGCCACCCGCGTGATCGCAAAGCAGTGACTTGCTCCCACACTGCCCCTGGTATTGTGCCTCCATCCCTTCACCTTCACAGAACCGCAGCCCGTTAAGGAGCGTCATCTTTGAGCAGCGTGTTTCTCCCCAAACAGTGCCAACATGGAAAGTTACTCAATGGAAAGAAAATCCCGTCGCCTCTAATTACCCAGAGCAATAACATGCCGAGGCAAGAAGTACGAAATCACTGTCGACCAACTCTTTAAATGTCATACTGTGTGAGTGCCTTCCCGTTTAGATACTCTTGTATTACACGTGTACATATTCATGACAATTAATTTAAAAACTGAAAGGGGGCAAGTCTGCATGACTTGCTCTCTTTCAAGCTTATGCTTTAATACGTAACTACACCAACTATCATTATAATTATTCAACAGCATCGTCTTTGAGGCTATCTTCTTCTGTACAGCCATCTTTGAATAGAATTTTATGTCATTATTCATTATGCAGTTGATAACCATAAACATTAAAAAACACAACAATACTTTTATAATGCATTTAACGTCAATTTATCAAATTTACACAGTAATTATTAGCTTACCTGATACTCCGATGCGTTATCTCTCCTATCTTCAGACGAATCACTCATAATCATCAACCTGCTTTAATTAAAGCTCACACACCGACAAAACAAAACATGCAAACTGCGAAAATTGACGTGTTCCCATTACACCCTGAACGAAAGATTACTTCCTTCCGTGATCAGCAGTATTACCAATCCGATAATAGTTATTTACAATATCTAATCACGTATCTATTATGCTCTTGAAGTAGGTTTATTGATGCTACTTAAAAGTGGTATAAGTCCCAAATTACCTAAAATGGGTTTGATTCCCTTGTGCTCTGAACGACCCATATATCCCCAGAAATTCTAGAAATTCAAACCTCTTAATCCCCCATCATTAAAAGAAATTACAGTGTCTAACAAACCTAATCTCATAATACTGAGACCAAAAACAATTGTTTTCGTCAGGCACTTCCACACCAAATGCTTGAAACACTACTTCACATTATGTGTCTTCTCATGTAAGTACAGTACCGTTGTAATAGTTTTCTGTCTCTTTGGTCCTTGTATAAGTATAAAATGCATGTTTGACCATCAGCTACTTTTTTATTTATTTAAAACGTAAATATCAACAGATTTCAGTCACAGACCGTCTTCACGGATTAGGGTTAAAACATTTTAAGCCGCAACATCACATCTGTCATTACTTAGATTATGGCCACGTCTCATACGTAGAGCGTGGAATGAATTCCAGTATACCACATAGGACTTTTAAAGTCATGACAGATGTGACGATGTTGCTTAAAGTTTGCTTTAATTTACGTCTACGGTAACTTTTTTTTTTTTTTTTTTTTTTTTTTGTTAATAGATTACCTGTTTCGGTCTATAATGATCATCATCAGATCTGTTTTATAAAGCAGATCTGATATTATAGACCGAAAGCGATAATCTGTTAACAAAAAACTATGTGACCATAGACGTAAATTAAAGGAAACTTAATGTAAGTACGGGTCGCTGTTTTACTCGCGACAATGTCGCAGCTTGTGTGGCTTAAAGTGTTTTTCACGCAAATGCGTGAAGATGGTCTGTCACTGAAACCTGTTGATATTTGCGTTTTAAAAAAATATAAAAAATCAGCTGATGGTCAAACATGCATTTTATACATTACTTCACGCCCATTAATAGTCACCTGCCAAAAATGTTTAATCCTTAATTGCTTCTAACACTACAGAAGGGTTGGATTCTTTGGGGAAGGAGACCAGACAGCGAGGTCATCAGTCTCATCGGATTAGGGAAGGACGGGGAAGGAAGTCGGCCGTGCCCTTTCAAAGGAACCATCCCGACATTTGCCTGGAGCGATTTAGGCAAATCACGGAAAACCTAAATCAGGATGGCCGGACGCGGGATTGATCGGTCGTCCTCCCGAATGTGAGTCCAGTGTCTAACCACTGCGCCACCTCGCTCGGTACTACAGAAGGCAGCGAGTGATGGTGAACATAAATTTCACCAGTTGCAAGTCCGTTCCTGTGCCCACACTATGAGTCTACACCAGCGTCATAAAGCCTGTGCTGTGGATTATGATCTGTAGAAGCTGCATGGAAGAAGCTGGGGCAGATTTCTTTCCCCATGACCTCTACACGACCTTCATTCCTTCTTATGGGTAAACCATAATAGAACTGTAGCTTCTACACCACTTCCTTAGCGAGACGACAACGACGTACAGGTCTGCATCACTGAGCTCTTCCCCTTTAATGTACTTCATTTTTTTTTCACATAAACGTATGCCCAGCCTCTTTTTCACTTGTCTAACGTTCTCTAGCTCTTCAATTTTATCAGTTTTTTCACACGACTTTTTTCCAACACATTTTCAGACACTTTCGAGCCTCCATATACAACATACTTCTCGTAACGTGTAGAGTAATTCCATTTCGACCTTAAAAAGTTTCTGAGAACTCCATATGGTGCCACGACACCAATGTAACCAGAAAAATTGGGAGTACAACATGATCCTGCTTACTTTCTTTGCGCCCTTTGACGCATCTTGTCAAACATTCGCTGTCCAGCACCTTTCCATTCCCTAGGGGTGTTGCTGTCACAACGGAATCCAATGACAGGTGACCACGCTTCTGCCATGGCCCATCAAATGCTGCAGCTATGTCACTGTCACCTTCATTGCACACCACATCTCTTCCACTGCTTTTGGCGCAGGCACAGCACTCACTTGGTTAAGGCTGTGTACATTCTCAGCTCTACATCTACATCTGCGTACATATTCCGAAAAACCACCGTGCTGCGCACGGTAGAGGGGTACCACTACTTGTCATTTCCTCTACTGGTTCACTCGCAAATACAGAGAGCGAAAAAGGACTGAACAAAAGCCTCCCTAAGACCCGTAATTTCTCACATCTTATCTTCGTGGTACTTACAAGAAAGGTACGTTGGCAGCATTAGAACCGTTCTGGAATCGTTCTCAAATGCCTCTCTAAATTTGCTCAATAGAGTCTTGCGGAGGGAGCATCGTCTTCCCTCCAGGAATTCCCATTTGAGTTTACGGATCATCTTCGTAACACTTGCGTGCCGACCGAATCTACCGGTAACAAATCTAGCAGCACGCTTCTGGGTTGGTTTGATGTCATTCTTTACTCTTACCTGACGGGGATCCAAACATTCGAACAGCAATCAAGAATGGGTCGCGCCAGCGCTCTACACGCCGTCTCCTTTATCAATGGGCCGCACTGTCTCCAAATTGTTCCATAAAACGAAATCGACTATTCACCTTACCTACTGCCACTTGACGTGCTTTATCCCATTTCATATCGCTTTGAACGTTATACCTAGATATCTAGTCGAAGTGACTGTGTCGAGCTGCACCCTACTAAAGCTGTATTCGGTCGTTACAGGGCTGTTTTTCCTATTCATCGGCAGTAACTTACGTTTTCTACATTTTTAGCAAGTTGTCACTCATCACACAAACTAGATATTCTGTCTAAGTCATCATCTATCGGCACAATCCTACGGTGACTCAATGACGACGCATTCCTGTACACTACAGCGTAAATTCCTGATCATCCTGTCCGTGACGTCATTTGTGTACATAGAAAATAAAAGCAGTCCTATCACATTTCCCTGTGACACTTCTGACGATACCCATGTCTCTGATTTACACTTGACGACAAGGACCGCTTACTGCGTTCTACTTCTTAAGAAGTCCTCAAGGTTCTCACATATCTAGGAACCTAAACCTTATGCTCGGACCTTCGTCAACAGTCTGCAGTGGGGTACCGTCTCAAATGCTTCGTGGAAGCCTAGGAGTACCGACTCTTCCTGTTACCCTCCATCCATAGTTTTTAGGATATCATGTAAGGAAAGGGCAACCTGAGTTTCGTACGATCGAGATTTTCTAAATCCGTGTTGATTTGTGGGCAGAAGCGTTTCTGTCTCTGGCAAATCAATTACACACGAACTCACAGTGTGTTCATGAACTCTGCTACAACCGCTGTTCAGGAGATTATTCCGTAATTATGGGTGCCAGTTCTTTTACCGTTCTTATATACAGGAATAAACTGCTCTTTTTTTTTCATTTCAAAATGGTTCAAATGGCTCTGAGCACTATGGGACTCAACTGCTGAGGTTATTAGTCCCCTAGAACTTAGAACCAGTTAAACCTAACTAACGTAAGGACATCACAAACATCCATGCCCGAGGCAGGATTCGAACCTGCGACCGTAGCGGTCTTGCGGTTCCAGACTGCAGCGCCTTTAACCGCACGGCCACTTCGGCCGGCTTTTTCATTTCCTACGGACTTTTCGATGAATGAGGGATTCATGATAAGGGGCTCAGTAAGGGGCCGATGCTGCAGAATACTATCTGTAAAACCGAGCTGGGATTCCATCTGGGTCTGCTGGCTTTTATTCTTTTGTTTTTCAATTGTGTCATCTGCTTCACTACACCACGGGTGCCAGTTTCTATGTCCACAGGGCGGGAGTCTGTACGACATACAAACGACGGTATGTTTGTACGATCCCTCTACATGATTTCTTTAACGTGAAACTTAAAACTTGAGCTTTCCTTTTACTGTCTTCTATTGCCATCCCAGACTCGGTGCCGCGCGGGATAGCGCCGCGGTCTCAGGCGCCTTGTCACGGTCCGTGCGGCTCCCCCCGTCGAAGGTTCGAGTCCTCCCTCGGGCATGAGTGTCTTTGTTGTCCATAGCGTAAGTCAGTTTAAGTTAGATTAAGTAGTGCGTAGGCTTAGGGACCGATGATCTCAGCAGTTTGGTTCCGTAGGAATTTACCACAAATTTCCAAAATGTCCAAACAAGTGACTGGGTACTGGAGGTGACGACACCGTGAAACATTTCAGTTGCTCTTCTGCCCTTCCCAATGCACCTTATTCCATGCTATAGTCTATTATTTGAATTATGAACTCTTCCTCTATGCGATCCAGAAGAATATTCAGTTTTAGTTACTCCACAAAAATCACAAAATGTTTTAAGATTACTGGCCTCACCTTTACTGCCTTAAAGATCTTCTACAGTTTTAAGACCACCTTTCCCGCAGGGCGCACAAAGAGCAAAACCCATTTGAAACCCATACAAAGCACTTAGTTCAGCAGCTTTGGAATAACATTGAGTTATACTGTCTTGATGAATTCTCTTACAACTATCAAATATTTGAGCTTGCGTTTTGAGACTTTTGATGAAGTCGATCTAACGTACATTCAGTTTGCTAATGTATTTACAAAATCTCTACTTTCTGGCGAAGTAAGCCGAGTGTCGTGAAACCTACGTTTCCCGGTGCCAAAACACTTTCTAGGAGACGTAATAAAAGGAGACATAATAAATTTCGAGAATAGCGGAATAGCAACAACTGAAACTACGGAGAAGTTTATCAGAAAAACAACGGTCGTCCGCAGCTCGTGGTCGTGCGGTAGCGTTCTCGCTTCCCGCGCCGAGGTTCCCGGGTTCGATTCCCGGCGGGGTCAGGGATTTTCTCTGCCTCCTGATGAGTGGGTGTTGTGTGATGTTCTTATGTTAGTTAGGTTTAAGTAGTTCTAAGTTCTAGGGGACTGATGACCATAGATGGTAAGTCCCATAGTGCTCAGAGCCATTTGAACCATTTTTGAAAAACAACGGTCGAACGCCAAAGACACAGGAGGGAAAGCATAACAGCGCTGCAAATTGTATCTTCTCACAGGGCTGCCAACTCGGAAAAGCTTTGTGTAGTATATTGTTCTCGAACGACAGTCTAATTACAACATTTAATGTGTGAAAGCAGCGGAAATATGGTTGTGGCCGCACAACGAAAGATATTTGTGTTGGTTTCTAAACATTTTTCGAATTTGCAGTTCAACTTTTTTAATTACCATTTTCTTTTAAAAAACAGATTATACTCACGTCGTAATTGTCTCTCTGGTGTCTTCACCTTTCCTAAAGCCAAACTGATCGTAATCTAAAAGACCCACAATATCCCTTTTCGTCTTCATATATTATCCCTGTCGGAATTTGATTATAAGAGGTTTTAAACTTATCTGCTCTTCCTATATTCAGGATTGTGTGGAGCCGCGCGGGATTAGCCGAGCGGTGTAAGGCGCTGCAGTCATGGACTGTGCGGCTGGTCCCGGCGGAGGTTCGAGCCTTCCCTCGGGCATGAGTGTGTGTGTGTTTGTCCTTAGGATAATTTAGGTTAAGTAGTGTGTAAGCTTAGGGACTGATGACCTTAGCAGTTAAGTCCCATAAGAGTCCACACACATTTGAACATTTTGATTGTGTGTATGATATTTTTCCGAAAGTCGGTTGCAATGTCTCCAGACTTGCAGATTCTACAATCTAACTTGAAATTTATTGCAGAACTTCTCCTCTCTCATTCCTACTACTGAGCCGATATTTTCCAGTAACTCTGTCTTCTATTCCTTCCCATTCCACAGCGTTCCAGTCTGGAAACGTGTCTTTCCCATAGCCAACACTGTATTGTCTGAGTCGGCCACCAGTGATGAATTAAATAGAGCGCTGTATCTCACAGGAAAGTCACATGAATAATTCCTCCACGTCCCCATCATTTGTCCCACACGTCTCACACGGTGTCACACGTCCTCGTGTTTTAGTCGAGCAGAAGACTCACCCGCGGCTCCAGTGAGAGCGGCCACGCCAAAGCCATCGTCATGCAACCCCGACAGAGCACTCAGCTCTGAGCGCCAGAACAAAAGACTCGTGTGGAATGTTCCATAGTGTGTCAGGCCCGCAGTGCGCGGCGGTGGGGGTGGGGTGTAATGAGAGGGAAAGCCGCCAGCACAAAGGGCAGCGATTCAGTGGCGGCGCGTCACACAGGGTGGATGGGGGCGGGGGGGGGGGAGGGAGGAAGGGGCTTCTCTCAGTTCGTTTGATGTTCGTTCGTGCGGCGTGTCGCTTATTCGAAATATACCGCGATGAGAACATTCTTGTATGAGCTGCCTTTTCAAGTCGCTAGCTGCTACGGATAGGACAGCAGGACTGCGTATACTTGCGAGAAATAAAAAAGACATGAAACAGATATGTGTACGAACTTACGACCACCGACGCTCAGATCCAGGGTTCGGTTACAGGGGATTTGGTGGGGCATAATTTGTTACTGATTTTCCCGCTCCCCCTTGCCGTATTTTACGGACTATAAGTCGCACGTTAACTTTTGAGCATTTTTTTAAAGTAACTATATTATTATATTTTATTATTAGATTGGAAAGCCAGACTAAAAAGAAGTTCTTAGTTTATAAAACCGAAGTGACATTACAATCCCTGAAAAGCGCCATCTTCTAGTTTTGGCCATTTTTCGTTCAGTCCTCTATGCGCATTTTAGCCTTCCTCATTTTTTTTTCAGTTCTTCTTTACTAGTTCGCCAATCGGGAATGGTATTTTTTTCTGTTGATGGAGGGCCTAAATGGCGCTCAGCTGTTCTGTTATCATGTTCTTCTGTATGTGCTATTACTTTCAATCTATAGCCCGAGTCATATGAATAAATTTTATTTTTTTCCATTACGAACTTACATCTAAATCTAATTGATTACTATGCTATTCACAATAAAGTCCCTGGCAGAGCTAGCTACTAACAAAACTATTGTACTGTGACCGAGTACACAAATCACTTTCAATTCAAGTTCACTGGCATTGACGCGGCCGCGTTAGTCTGTGCTATGGGCCTGTGATGGGGGGAGGGGAGGGAAGGGCGGAAGGGAGACAATGTTAGTAGGCTTGTGAATCCCCGCAGCTCATGTTCGTCGCATCGGTGCACTGCTGCTGCCAGTCGATTCCATTGTTGCCATATAGAGATAGGTTTCCCGTGGGCATCGAATATGTGGCCATTTTGAAGACTGGCGGGAATTTTAAGTCATACGCTGGAAGTTTTATATTAATTTTGAGTAAAAGACGCACTTGAATTTCGGAGGCAGTTTTTCACAAAGAAAAGAACGTCTTGTAGTCCGTAAAATACTTTAAACATAACTTTTTGTCCAGAGCCATTAACGTGACACAAATTATTTTAATAATAATAATAACAAATTTATTTTATTGTAATAACATTAAACTGGTCAACAATTCGTTTACATTGTGAATGAAAAACACACGAAATTTGTGTAATGTTCTACAGCATGTATTGTTTAACTAACTGTTTTAGGGCATTATCAAGCACAAGAAACTGTATACTACCTGATTAAAAGTGTTCAGACGCATATTAGTGGACATTAAAGTGGGGTGTGCTCAACCTCCTCCTCTATGACTGTACACAATACACAATGCTAAAAGATGCGTTTATATCCTTCCACATTTAACGTTTTCTGAAGAGCAATAAGGGGACTACATTCTATCAACGAAAAACAACCCCATACTATAACATCACTTCTTTCGTTCAAAAATGGCTCAAATGGCTCTGAGCACTATGGGACTTAACAGCTGAGGTCATCAGTCCCCTAGAACTTAGAACTACTGAAGCCTAACTAACCTGAGGACATCACACACAGCCATGCCCGAGGCAGGAGTCGAACCTGCGACCGTAGCGGTCGCGCGGTTCCAGACTGAAGCGCCTAGAACCGCTCCTCCTTCGTACTTCACTGCTGGCACTACACATGATGTCTGATAACGTGCTCCATGGACTCACGAAACCGAAACTCTTCTACCTGATTGCCACAGAGTGTAGCGCGAAACATCACTCCACAGCCGTGTGGCGTTGTTCTTTCCACCACCTCAAGCGCTGCTTGGTACCGACTACACAAATTTGTAGCTTATGATGAGCTACTCGAGGACTGAAACCCATTCTTTTGTTTACCTACATACCATTATTGCGCTAGCTGCACTGTTCGTAGCACTCTAAATCTTACAAATTATTCCTTTGGCTGATTCCATGCGACTTTTTACAACCACCATCTGCAATACTCGGCGGTTCCTGTCCGTTAGTTCAAGATATCTGTGTGCTCGTGGTTTAGCTGTGATTGATTCGTTCGCGTTTCCACTTCAAAGTCACAACACCAACAGCGGACTAGGGCAGATGTAGAAGGACTGAAATGCCTGTGATGGATTTTTTGTTGCTCAGGTAAATGGAAATGAGCGTATGGCATCGTTGGCCGGGAGACCCCTACTCGGCAAAGTTCGGCCGCCAGGTGCATTCGACGCCAAGTGACATCCAATGACTACTCCACATACGATGACACTGAACTCTCTTCAAGGGCACTACTGCTCCTCTACCGACATCACAATACTCCCCGCCTCCTTTTATACTGGGGGTGGGTCCGCCTCCCGTGACATCTAATGTCCATTTCTGCATTACATAGAGGCCCCCGGATGCTTTTCATAAGGTAGTGTATGCGTGGCTGCGAATTTTTGTGAGGTCAAATATATTATATTAACTGAATAGAAAGAGTCTTTCGATGGGCTCTCGAAGATGTAATATCACCTGCTTGTCAGTACGGAGTGACCCATAAACATGCCACCTCCCATTCAATGACACATTGCCTTATTTTAACTCCAAGAGTGATGACAACTTCCAACCTGGATTAAACCGAGTTAATCAAATAGATTCAAGTAATGGTTTCTCTCCTGCCATGTAGTATATCATACTACATGAAAAACATAGCTGGCCGTTGTGGCCGAGCGGTTCTAGGCGCTTCAGTCCGGAACCGCGCTGCTGCTACGGTCGCAGGTTCGACTCCTGCCTAGGGCATGGATGTGTGTGATGTCCATAGGTTTGTTAGGTTTAAGTAGTTCTAAGTCTAGGGGACTGATGACCTTAGATGTTAAGTCCCATAGCGCTTAGAGCCATTTAAACAATATTTAAAAAAAAAACATAGACAACGTGTCTCCTCTCGTCTTTACGCTGTGGTCAACCCACGATCCGAAGACATCAATAAATGGTGCACAGTTCAATTTTTGGGAATAATCTCTCAGAATGAGGGTAGAAAACAATTTATACGCACAAGACTATTGAATAAATTTTGCCTTTGGTAAGAACTGCAAATCAAAGACTGGAATATAAAGAAATTACTCGTAATTATGGGAAATTCTATATAGAACAGTTTGGCAGGACAATACCTACCCACTTTAAGGAACACCATAATAGCTGTAAATTTAGAGAAGGAGGCTCTATCAAGCTTTATGAAAACTACAGCTACAAGGTGCAAGATGAAGTCCTTCGCAACATCACCACATGATATGTGTAAAAGTTAAGGCCCCTAAAATCAAGGGCTTGTCACATCAGTAAAATCAATCAAATAAAATGCTAGGCTACTAAATTAGACTGGCATTTCATGTCACTGATTTTATTGATGTGACAAAGCCACTGATTTTAGAGGCCTTAACTTTTCAAATGGATGGACGTATAGTTGCTAAGGTTAACTCCAAACCACCATTTATTTGCACGTGGTTGGTTGTCTTATTCAACAGCTGCTTGCCAAGGTATTAGCCTGCCTGTGTCAACGTATGTCACACGATGTTTTAACACCTACTTTTGACCTATTTTGAATCTGTACCTATATTTCTATGTCAATTTATAGTATTGCTTACGTAGGATGTTGTATCTGTCATGGAAATTCTTTGACTATGTATACCTATTTCAGTTATGTGTACTTTTGAGCGATGTTGTTAAAATTACGCTTGTGAATTTAAATAACTACTGAAATGATTATTACATAATGTACTGTGAAAGACTTGGTCTATAATTAGGGAACGTAGCGTTGAATGTAAAAGATGTGGGGAAGCTCCGCAGCCACGAAAGTAACCTGGCGGAGAGGAAAAGGTGTGGTTGGCGCGCAAGTGGCAACTCGTCCTTTGTGACGGGTGAGGAGCATGGTCTGACGTGGGCAGTGCTGTGATTAACATCTCGTAAGCAGTAGCGGATCATTGTGGCTCCTATTCCTGGATTTTCGAGGCCAGAAGAAGTTAAGGGCACTATTTATGGGCCTCGGATGCCGCATTTGATGATACCATTATCACGGCATGGTTTTTGGCCCACCTCCTGAATTAAATTCAGAATCATTTCAAGCTTTTCCCTGTTCAGTATTGCTACTAATTTCATGTGTGTCGGTAACTGGTTATATAAACTGTTGCACCTAGTTCATTTCAGGTACGTGTTGTTGAGAGGCATATGTTACTGTTTACTATCTCATTGGCCATTTGTTTGCCTGACTTATAGTTAGTAGAACATTTCTCTGCAAGGTTGAAGGTTACTGTGTTGTAGTGTGAACAGATATAAGGAAAGAGTTTATTGTGTGTGTCAAGGCAGGTTAGGTTAGGCTCAGCACTGCCTCCTCCTCTATCATTCTGCTTGACACAAGAATGTCTAATTAGGCTGGCGATCGGTTTTAATATGCAATATTACAACTTGCTTTTGTGCTGGAGAACAGACCCACCGTTTACTATTGGTTATACTGTGCTGGAGTGTTTCGGAAACGAATCCCATTTATAGAGACGCTATACTGAGCAATGAAGTTATAGAGTATGATCAATAGCAGACCTCCTCAATTAAATTCAGAATCATTTCAAGCTTTTCCCTGTTCAGTATTGCTACTAATTTCATGTTTGTCGGTAATTGGTTAAATAAACTGCTGCACCTAGTTCATTTCAGGTACGTGTTGTTGAGAGGCATATGTTACTGTTTACTATCTCATTGGCCATTTGTTTGACTTATAGTTCGCAGAACATTTATCTGCAAGGTTGAAGGTTACTGTGTTGTAGTGTGAACAGATATAAGGAAAGAGTTTATTGTGTGTGTCAAGGCAGGTTAGGTTAGGCTTAGCACTGCCTCCTCCTTTATCATTTTGCTTGACGCAAGAATGTCTAATTAGGCTGGCGATCGGTTTTAATATGCAATATTACAACTTGCTTTTGTGCTGGGAGAACAGACCCACCGTTTACTATTGGTTATACTGTGCTGGAGTGTTTCGGAAACGAATCCCATTTATAGAGACGCTATACTGAGCAATGAAGTTATAGAGTATGATCAATAGCAGACCTCCTCAATTAAATTCAGAATCATTTCAAGCTTTTCCCTGTTCAGTATTGCTACTAATTTCATGTTTGTCGGTAATTGGTTAAATAAACTGCTGCACCTAGTTCATTTCAGGTACGTGTTGTTGAGAGGCATATGTTACTGTTTACTATCTCATTGGCCATTTGTTTGCCTGACTTATAGTTAGCAGAACATTTATCTGCAAGGTTAAAGGTTACTGTGTTGTAGTGTGAACAGATATAAGGAAAGAGTTTAGTGCGTGTGTCAAGGCAGGTTAGGTTAGGCTCAGCACTGCCTCCTCCTCTATCATTCTGCTTGACACAAGAATGTCTAATTAGGCTGGCGATCGGTTTTAATATGCAATGTTACAACTTGCTTTTGTGCTGGGAGAACAATTCCACCGTTTACTATTGGTTATACTCTGCTGGAGTGCTTCGGAAACGAATCCCATTTCTATTGTTCTGTTTCCATTAAGTTGTCTCACGGTCACAACTACTTAAAAATTCCTCGCTGCGGTACAACGTTAGCATCGACTGTCCTTTAAGGTTTTCGGTGGTACCGTTACAGTGTGACGTACACGTTTAAAGTAATAGACTACATTAATTGCGATCCGTTTTTAATTTCGTGGCTAACTACTTTCTCATTTGTTTATTTTGGAGGGCACCAATTAAGTACGTGAGATTAACAGGGCCACTTTACATATCTTCAGGAGACAACATCCCAAGTATCCCTGGAATGAACACGGCACTACCGCCCCTAATAAAACAGTTACTCGTGTATTAATTTACAAGTTTAAAGTAAGATGTCACAACAACTATACTATGCGGCATATGATCATGCTATCTGTTCGCGGAACTTAAAACCACAATGCTGCAACAGTTTAATATCTGCTGGCAATTAATAACCCCGCACTGAACTATGGTCTCCAGTAGGAGCAAAACAATCAGTTTACCTTTAGTGTGAGTAGTTTTAAAAGTCAAGAATCATAAACACTAGTACCAATGTAAAACCAGCGAATGACACTAGTCCTCATCTATAGCTGCGCGCGCCAATGAACTGCAGTTTATGTTTAACGATGATAGACAATTGGATCATGGATCTCAGCTTGTTTCACAATGACCACCAACGCGCTAATGCCAGACCCGCTGCACACGAGCGCCTATAGTGTACGGAGTCTGCTACAGCTAAACTTATCAAGTGATGGAGCTTACCAGAAGTCATAACCTGTGTGGTGGCGGGGCAGGGAAGGGGGCAAACCTAGCCGGCTTTCCAACACTGATCCCGATGCCACTGAGCACTGAATACATGAAAACAAACAACAATTCTACTTTACATTCTATGCAGTAAAGAATTTTCTCATTTCGTCAACCGTCGCCCGTACATAAGACAACGAGTGTACTGTGCATCATGATCAGTAAGTAATTTTGTCAGTTCATCTACCGTCATCAATACATCTGAAGGCACCGAGTCTACAAAGCATTATATAAAATCAAAATGTAAAATCACCATTAACTTAATGAAGAAATTTCTTACAGTTACTTAATCCTAGTAAAAGGGGAGTGTAGACTAAATTATTAGCCTCATATTTGTAAAAAGCAACAAGTAACACAAATGAAAAACACCTTGACAATCGGTAATTTTCAGATATAGAAATTACTTCAGTAAACACAAGTCTCAAAGTTATCTTAAGATAATCATTTGCTACAGTTTAACTATTTGAGAATTCTTATGAAAGAAATACATGTTTTGCTTAACTAAGCTTCTTGTAAACATGTTTTTTTTCTCTTTCTTCTGCCTGTACGTGTTTTTATTTAACGAAAGCAACTATGTACCTACGTAACGAGCAAGACCTGTCTATGTATTTTTTACTGAGCATTATAGCCGCGAACTTACATTCTATCATAATTAAAACCGACAAAGTTCCATGTATTATTGAGTAGGAACCTGTTTCTCGCACATAAGTGTGCTTCATTTTCTTTGAATACATGATAATTCTACGTGGATCTTTGAAAGTCGAGAACTATCTATAACGGGCAGACACTTTCGGATAACTGAAATAACTAATGACACGTGCTCCTAATGTCCCTGTTATCTGGCAAAATGCACCGGTTCCGAAGAACAAATCAAATCAAAGAAATGCAGAATCAGTTATAGCCGAATCGTTATTGAGCGACTACTTCCACAACGATCGAAAGACTTTTGACAAATGATAAAAACTGCAAAGTAGTACTGAAATTTGAGATAATGAAGTTAAATGTTTATTAGTTTAGATTGCAGTGATTTTAGAAAACTGTCGCCATGTCGCGGTGCAAGCGAACAATATTGTATAGTTGTTAATCAATTTGGAGACGTATTTGCGTAATAATTAATGAAAGACGAGGATGACTGAACGGACACGATAACAGTGAGTCGGGCTCAGATTCAAAATCACTGTTAGCAACTTGAAATATAATCATGAAATCAGTAAAGCAAATAATTGTATGAAGATTATTCAGACAGGGTGGTAACAAGGTGAGTAATATAGAGCAGAATTGGCCTACTGGTCGGCGCATAACAGTACTTGCGAATGCGCCACCACTGACTGTGTCACTTTTAAGATTTATAGCGCGTCAAAGAATTTCTTTAATTGGTGGACAGCATTTTTATTGAATCTCTTAAGTTGGTCATTGGAACTACGAGGGTAAGTCAATTATTGTCAGCACTTTAGTTATACTTTTGTTTATTTTGGTAGTACTGTCGTTTTACGTTGATGACGCGTGCTTTGTTTATTTGATGTTATCGCTGCCGTGCAGTTAATCATCGCTACTCCACTATCTATTTGTACCAAAGAAGAGCAACGTTCAGTGATCCGTTTTTTGTGGTCGGAAGTGTATCAGGGGCCGAAATTCATCGAAGACTTTCGGCACAGTACGGCAACAGTGTTTTGCCACAATGGAGTACGTACGAATCGATTGAAAAACTCCGAAATGGCCGCACAGTTGTTACGCACGATGAAGGAGTCGGACGAGAGTTTATCGCCACAAATGAAGGAACCATTGAGCGTTCACGTGAAATGATTCTCTTAGACGACTAACTATTAACGAAGTGGCACATTACCTGCAAATTAGTCACGGTTCTGCCTACGAAATCAACTACAACAGACTTGGGTTTCATAAAGTTTGTGCAACATGGGTCCCAAAACAACTCACACATTTGCATAAACAAACGCGCTTGGACATCAGCAAAAAACATTTCGATCGCTATGGTAACGAAGAAGACAACTTCCCAGACAGGATCATTACTCGTGACGAAACATGGATCCATCATTACGAGCCGGAAAGTAAACGGCAGAGTATGGAAACATCCAAATTCGCCGTGCAAGAAAAAGGGCAAGACCGAACCGTTCACAGGAAAACTGACGCTTACGTTTTTTTTTTTTTTTTTTTTTTTTTTTTTTTTTTTTTTTGTATGCACAAGGTCCAGTACTGGAACATTATGGGGAACGGGTCACAACAATAAACAGTGTACGTTTCAGTGAGACGCTCACTGCCAGGCTAAAGCCTGCAATTCGAAGCAAACGCAGAGGACTGCTGTCAAAAGGTGTTGCGTTGTTGCACGACAATCCCCGCCCGCATACTGCTGCCCACACTGCTGAAACGCTCCAGCAACTCAAATTTGAAGTACTGGATCATCCTCCATATAGTCCCGATCTTGCCCCTTCTGTCTATCACTTGTTTGGTCCACTCAAACAGGAATTAAGGGGCCGTCGATTTGCCTCGGGCGAAGCAGTGAAAGAAGCAGCGCATTCCTGGCTCGCATCTCGACCGAGAACCTTCCTTTATGAGGGCATCAGGAAGCTTGTACAATGGTGGACTAAGTGCGTTGAAACGCAAGGAGACTATGTCGAAAAATGTTGTCCTTGTAAGTTTCCTATTTGATACAATAAAATTTTATAAGCAATTTTCGGACAATAACTGACTTACCCTCGTAGATTATTGATCTGCGGGGCCTCATGGGCTGTCAGCGCATTGGTTATACACTGACAAGCCAAACATTATGACCAACTGCTTGTCAACTTGTTAATCCATTTTTGGAACGCAATACGTCACCCATTCTGCGTATCATGAATTCGGCAGTTTGTTGGTGGGTTTGTGGAAGTATTTCGCATTGTCGCACCAGATATCCACGCACAAGCCATGTAATTTCGTTAAACAGCGGGCCGCTGATTTGAGTACCGCAGTGATGACGCCTGTTGGTGACCCAATTGGACTCCATTGGATTCATATCTAGCGAATTTAGTGGCCAAGACATCAACGTGAGTACACTGTCATGCTTCTCAAACCTCTGTAGCATAGTTTTAGCTTCGAGACACGACGATTGTCCTACTGGAAGATGACATCGCCGGCGGAGAAGAAAACAAGCATTTAGGGGTGCAGGTGGTCCACAGTCTTCAGCGTGGCTTCCATTACATTTAGGGGTGCAGGTGGTCCACAGTCTTCAGCGTGGCTTCCATTACATATAGGGGTGCAGGTGGTCCACAGTCTTCAGCGTGGCTTCCATTACATTTAGGGGTGCAGGTGGTCCACAGTCTTCAGCGTGGCTTCCATTACATTTAGGGGTGCAGGTGGTCCACAGTCTTCAGCGTGGCTTCCATTACATTTAGGGGTGCAGGTGGTCCACAGTCTTCAGCGTGGCTTCCATTACATTTAGGGGTGCAGGTGGTCCACAGTCTTCAGCGTGGCTTCCATTACATTTAGGGGTGCAGGTGGTCCACAGTCTTCAGCGTGGCTTCCATTACATATAGGGGTGCAGGTGGTCCACAGTCTTCAGCGTGGCTTCCATTACATTTAGGGGTGCAGGTGGTCCACAGTCTTCAGCGTGGCTTCCATTACATTTAGGGGTGCAGGTGGTCCACAGTCTTCAGCGTGGCTTCCATTACATTTAGGGGTGCAGGTGGTCCACAGTCTTCAGCGTGGCTTCCATTACATTTAGGGGTGCAGGTGGTCCACAGTCTTCAGCGTGGCTTCCATTACATTTAGGGGTGCAGGTGGTCCACAGTCTTCAGCGTGGCTTCCATTACATTTAGGGGTGCAGGTGGTCCACAGTCTTCAGCGTGGCTTCCATTACATTTAGGGGTGCAGGTGGTCCACAGTCTTCAGCGTGGCTTCCATTACATTTAGGGGTGCAGGTGGTCCACAGTCTTCAGCGTGGCTTCCATTACATTTAGGGGTGCAGGTGGTCCACAGTCTTCAGCGTGGCTTCCATTACATTTAGGGGTGCAGGTGGTCCACAGTCTTCAGCGTGGCTTCCATTACATTTAGGGGTGCAGGTGGTCCACAGTCTTCAGCGTGGCTTTCATTACTACCGATGGTCCATTGTGAGGGTATGAAAATGTCTCCATAGGCATACCATAATACCGCCCCCACAACCCTGCGTCATTGGGGCGGTGCACATTTCGACTCGCCGATCGCGTGGGTGAAGGCGTTTGCGGAGACGACCTTCAACCTGCTGTAGCCAAAACACGATTCATCTGACGAAGCGACACCTTTCCAGTGATCCACGATCCAATCACGACGATCCTGTCGCCACTGCAATCGTAACCGACGATTTCGTTGGGCCAACATGTGAACACGTAGAGGTCGTTTGCTGCGGACCTCCATGTTCAACAGTGTACAATGAACGGTGTGCCCCGCAACACTTATTCGTGCTCCAGAATTGTGCTCTTTCGGTAGAGATGGCACAGATCGCCATCTGTCCTGCTTTACAGAGCAGGTAAGCCCCCACATCTAACGTCCTGTGAAGAGTCGTGGACGTCCAACCACTTATCGCCCAGTGGTAGTTTCACTGTCGTTCTACCACTTCCCATGTATGCTCACTACAGTACAGCGAGAACACTCAACCAGCTACGCCGTTTTCGAGACACTGATCCGCAGACTCTGCGAAATAATTATCTGATAATTTTCCAAGTCTCTTATGTCAGTAGGTGTCCCAATTTGTGCCCCGTGTCGCCGCTGGAATGATTCCCCATATATCTTTTATCCACTTATATACACTACTGGCCAATAAAATTGCTACACCAAGAAGAAATGCAGATGATAAACGGGTATTCATTAGACAAATATATTATACTAGAACCGACATGTCATTACATTTTCACGCAATTTGGGTGCATTGATCCTGAGAAATCAGTACCCAGAACAACCACCTCTGGCCGTAATAACGGCCTTAATACGCCTGGGCATTGAGTCAAACAGAGATTGGATGGCGTGTACAGCTTCAACACGATACCACAGTTCATCAAGAATAGTGACTGGCGTATTGTGACGAGCCAGTTTCTCCGCCACCATTGACCAGACGTTTTCAATTGGTGAGAGATCTGAAGAGCATGCTGGCCAGGGCAGCACTCGAACATTTTCTGTATCCACAAAGGCCCGTACAGGACCTGCAACATGAGGTCGTGCATTATCCTGCTGAAATCTAGAGTTTCGCAGGGACAGAATGAAGGGTAGAGCCACGGGTCGTAACATATCTGAAATGTAACGTCCACTGCTCAAATTGCCGTCAACGATAACAAGATGTGACGGAGACTGGTAACCAATGGCACCCCATACCATTACGCCGGGTGATACGCCAGTATGGCGATGACGAATACATGCTTCTAATGTGCGTTCACCGTGATGTTGCCAAACACGGATCTGAGCATCATGATGCTGTAAACAGAACCTGGATTCATCCAAAAAAAATGGCGTTTTGCCATTCGTGCACCCAGGTTCGTCGTTGAGTACACCCTCGCAGGTGCTCCTGTCTGTGATGCAACGTCAAGGGTAACCGGAGCCATGGTCTCCGAGTTGATAGTCTGTGCTGCTGCAAACGTCGTCGAACTGTTCGTGCAGATGGTTATTGTCTTGCAAAAGTCCCCATCTCTTGGCTGAGGGATCGAGATGTGGCTGCACGATCCGTTACAGCCATGAGGATAAGATGCCTGTCATCTCGACTGCTAGTGACACGAGGCCGTTGAGATCCAGCACCGCGTTCCGTATTACCCCCCTGATCCCACAGATTCCATATTCTCCTAACAGTCATTGAATCTCGACCAACGCGAGCGGCAATGTCGCGAAACGATAAACCGCAATCGCGATAGGCTACAATCCGACCTTTATCAAAGTCGGAAACGTGATGGTACGCATTTCTCGTTCTTACACGCGGCATCACAACAACGTTTCACCAGGGAACGCTGGTCAACTGCTGTTTGTGTATGAGATATCGGTTGGACACTTTCCTCATGCCAGCACGTTGTAGGTGTCGCCAACGTCGCCAACCTTGTGTGAATGCTCTGAAAGGGTAATCTTCTTCCTGTCGCTTAACTTTCGCATGTGTAGCACGTCATCTTCGTGGTGTAGTAATTTTAATGGGCAGTAGTGTGTATTCGTTACAGTGCCACGTTCCCGCAACGCCAGCAGGTGACATCCAACCTTGTGGTGGGCAGTGGTCATAATGTTTTGGCTTATCGATGTTATATGCAGTGGGTCTTACAATGATTTATTAATAATTATGAGCTAAAAGAAATTTCAATGTATGATGCAGTACGAGTCTGTGAGTATGTGTGTGAGGGTGTAAGAGAGAGTGAACAATCTAAGTCACGTAATAATGAGGACAAGTTCTGACCAGTATTCCCTTTTACTGGCACGATATACATATCAGACCGCTTAATTTGTATTTGAGGGAGTCCGGTAGCAATTGATGATAAAATTGTCTGGCTAACTTGCAACGATAGTTACATGTCTTGTACAAGATTAGATTATTATTCTGACACATTGTTTTCATGCAAAATTCGGGTAGTCTTCAAGCTGAATAAATCGCCATGGTGTTCAGAATAAAATTATATTGGCGTCCATATTGTCTGCCCCCTGGTGACAATAGACCCTTTCACGACATTTTGTCCTGCGATTCCGACATTGCTCTCAATCCCAGAATTCAGCTGGCAGTACTTAACATTTGTCAATACGTAACTGGGACGTGGACGACCTGTTGATCATATTTATTGTGTGGTTTACTGGACATTAGCATGACTACTTCATTTGATTTGCTTGTTAGGGTTATCCATTGCGAAGCTGTATTAATGCGCTCCATAAGTAAGCGGCATTGTATAACTACTCAGGACGTGTGTTTTTTCGCATAAAATTCAGTATTTTGATGGGAGTGCAACACCGAGTGGATGGCAGTAGCGTCCACTGTCCACATCTCCTGCCTAGGTCAGTGTTTCTGAACCTTCTATACTAGACACCCGCTTTCCAAGTAAAAAAGTTCTGGCCAGCCCCCCGCCCTCATAACCGTAATAAAGCAACACTACGCCAGTGATTTCAAAGGCAACGTATTCAATTTTCTTTCTATTGATACCACACTGATGGAGTGCACTGAGCGAGGTAGTCGCAGAGCTTTGCGGGCAGTGACATTTTTATATATAAAGTTTGCCGCGTTAGAGGTGTCGGGGCGAGAAGGGATCAGCGATCGCAAAGGCGCGCGCTTTCGCTCGCTTCAGCCAATTCTCCGAGTACTCCAGCGAGCCGTGGTAATTGTGAATACTGTAACTTCGCACTTCGCACTTCGCTCCGAGCGAGCACAAAATGGAAAAGTTTCTCGAAAGATTTGCGCCGCCTTCCACGTCTGGCACAGGCGGCAATGGCGGAAGCGTATCAAAATCTAAAAAATAGACTTTATGACGACAATTATTTGGAGTATGTTTTCTTGACGTGACTAACAATTCTCAGTGTGTAGTTTGCGGTAAAGTATTTTCACGTTGGACTATGGAATTATCAAAGCTTCTGTGTCATCTCTGAACTAAACGTCCCAAGAAAGCTGACATACCGTTGTATTTCTTCGAAAGGTAACCGTAAACGCTTAAAAAGCAGCAAACCACTACAATCCAGGTAATAAAAATGTATTGTTATTTGTCGATAAAAATATTACGTTATTCATTATTTGTTTGTTTTCTGATATAACCTTATTTTTACGTGATTTTAGGTATCCAGTGTCAACGAGAAAGCAATATTAGCTAGCTACCAAGGCTCTAAGAGAGGAAACCCGCAGGCAGATGCCGAAAATCTTACTTTAGCAGCAGCCCTGGATAAGGATGAAATTATGTTAGGTAAGCAGGAGTCAGATAAGCTGAAAAGAATACCACTTTCTGATAATACCACTGAACGCAGAATAACAATATGGCCGGTGAAATTCGAGAACAGTTAACCGAAAAATTAAAGAAGAACCAATTTCAGATTGTGTGTAATTTATGGTATCTGTGTGCTTTGAAACACGTGAAAGTATGATGGAAGACATTTTATTTTGTAAAGCACTTCCTTTGAACTGCTACCAGAGTTTGTAAAACATGTTTTTAGAAAGCATTCGGTGTGACGGCCACCTTGGACGTGGTTTTTAGGCGGTTTTCCACATCCCACTAGGTGAATATCGGGCTGGTCCCCAAGTTACGCCTCAGTTACACGACTCGCAGACATTTGAAAGACGTTCGCACAATTTCATGATTTACACCGGACGCAGACAGTTGGGGATACACTGTCTCCATGCCGGGGTTGGGTGGGGGGGGGGGGGGCGGGTGAGGGGCGTGGGGTGGTGGGTACGGGGTGGCGCAGGAAGGGCAACCGGCCACCCATTCAAATTAACTACGCCAAATCGGATAGTAACCACGTCCACCTTGCGGAACCGACGGGACAAAGGCGCAAGCAAAAGAAGAAGAAGAATGCATGTGTCGCAATAGGAACACCCTCAAACATTAATGTTTCTAAGTATGACTGTAATCAAATCATAAAAGTGAAGGAACCCTAATACGTCATCCCTAGTGTGTAATCAGTATCGCATACAAGTTTGAAGGTAAGTAGACAAGGAATATTTGACTATTCTCAGTATTTATTATAAAATGGCTCTGAGCACTATGCGACTTAACTTATGAGGTCATCAGTCGCCTAGAACATAGAACTAATTAAACCTAACTAACCTAAGGACATCACACACATCAATGCCCGAGGCAGGATTCGAATCTGCGACCGTAGCGGTCGCTCGGTTCCAGACTGTAGCGCCTAGAACCGCACGGCCACTCCGGCCGGCGTATTTATTATGCCCACACAGATTGAAATCGGTATGAATCTTTAACAGACATGTGTTTAGGCGTTACTCTGACTTAGGAAACCATATCGTGATGAATACTGATGTTTGAGCAAATGCAAATCATCTCACGTATACCTACAACACTTTCGCGCTGCCTAAGTAATTCACTAATGTTGTTATTTCTGATTAACTGTTGCCTGGTAGCTTAATGGAGGACACTGCGCATTCGTGTATTTCCTCAAAATGTGGCAATAATCAGTAAGACACGCGAAACGAAGGCAGCAGACAACTGCAAAAAGTAACACTTTATATTAGATTACATTAGATTAGTTTTTCGTTCCATAGATCCGTGCTGAGAAGATCCTCGTGGATGTGGAATATGTCAATTTTTTTTTAAGCTGAAATTACAATGCTAACAGTATGAGTGTATACAATACATCATTTTTTAAGCTGAAATAACAATACTAATGGTATGAGTATATACAACACATCATTTGTTTCTATTAAAAAATTCGTCAATGGAGTAGCAGGAATTGGCCACTAGTAAGTCTTTCAGACTCCTTTTAAACTGATCTTTATTTGTAACTAAATTTTTTATGTGTGCTGGCAAATTATTGAAGATAAGTGTTCCTGAGTAGTGGACCCCTTTTTGAACTAAAGTAAGTGCTTTTAAGTCCTTGTGCAGATCATTTTTGTTCCTGGTATCGTAAGTATGAACTGAGCTGTTAGTTGGAAAAAGAGATAAATTTTTAGGACAAATTTCATTAAGGAGTAAATATACTGAGAGGCAGTAGTTAGTATACCCAGTTCTTTGAAGAGGTTTCTACAGGACGTCCGTGAATTTACTCCACAAATAATACGTATTACACGCTTTTCGACTCTGAAAACTTTTGGTTGACTTGTAGAGTTAAAGACGACTCAAAAAATACGTATACATAGGCAACAAATGCGAATAAAGAAATAGAGAGTGACGACCTCAGTAATAATAGCAGTTATTTGCAGCAATGAGGGCAGTATCAAAAAGAATGTGTCTGCCAAATTGTACTAACAGAATCACGAAGTTAGTTAATGAACGAAATTAATTTTATTTTCAAATTAAAGTTATTGAAAAAAATTCTGCTCAGCTTTATGAGGGCTTCAGTTACGAAGGAGGAGGTGACAAAGAGAGAGAGACCAATGCAGCTTGAGCAGAAATAATAGCTATATTACAAAATTCTTTTCAGTAACTGGTCAGGAAGGTTGAGCTATTTTAACATTTGCAGTGTCAGTTCCCATGTAGCTGGTGGTATCGACATGTCCTCGTCTTCCGCTTGGTTTAACCATGATCCAGGAGAGTGCAGTCCAGTAATTATCGTTGTTGTGCTGATCTTAACCGCAGTTGCCCTTTCGTGGCTGAAGTAGGACAGCATGATGCTTCTGGATTATACGTATCTACAAGCGGCGACGTAGGAAAGACACGCTGAATTCAGTTAATACGTAATGTATCCTGACTTCACAACGCCTATTAGCAATTTACAGTCACAACTTTGAATTACTGGCTTCCCGTTTGTTCACGAATCGGAACATTTCAAAGTACCACTCTCCGATAAGAAAGCACGTCAGTATACAGGGTGAGTCAAAAGTCCTTGGACACCTTCATAAGATGGAAGATTAAAGGGAAAATTGAAAAGTGGTGATGGGAACATAGGTGATGTGGGGCCGCAACTTTTGGAGTGAATATCATTCGTGGCTGCCATCTTGAAATCCGCGATTTTGGATTCAAGTCCTTTTTTTTTAAATGGGAAGAGGAGTGTATGACACATCAAATAACACTCGCTTGAGCTCTGGAATTTAGTGTTGTAATTTGTTTTTGTCTATCTTGTACAGTTTAGAGGTTATTAATGTTCAAAGTTGGGAAATTACCTTCATACCGACTGCTACAACACATGTTCTACGTGTTGTCCATCCCGAGACATGAATCGCCATCAAGGTAACTTTGAACTTTAATAACTTCTAAACTGTACAAAATAGGCAAAAACAAATTACACCAATCAATTCCAGAGCTCAAGCGAGTGTTATCTGATGTGTCATACACCCCCCTTCCCATTAAAAAAAAAATGACTTGAATCCAAAATGGCGGATTTCAAGATGGCGGCCACGAATGACATTCACTCCAAACGTTGCGGCCCCATGTCAAACCTTTGTTCCCATCATCACATTTCAATTTTCCCTTTAATCTTCCAACTTATGATGGTGTCCAAGAACTTTTGACTCGCCCTATATTTATAACATGATTTCACAATTCACCGTACGCGCCAAACAGTCCTTACTGTTCACAATAGATACCGTGTGGCCCACGCAATCGCGTGTGATCGGTACATCTTACATTCCAGATTAATGTTCTTAATATTATTTCACGGTGAGAAAATTTATTAACATATTTCTATTTTAATTTGAAAGTCCGCGGTACACATTACACAGTCCCTGTAGTTCACACTAGATACAATAGGCTGTTTGCTGATTTGCACATCGTGCGCTGTCCTGTCACTTTAATCTTACCACCTGTCAAAAGCTTGAATAACCAACTTCTGCAGAGCGGACAGCTGCGAGACGTGCAGAAAGAAAGTCTGTCGCCTTCTGGAAGGTATCGACAGGGATGTGAAGCCAAGCCCCACTCTATTGCGGTGGCCGGCTGCCCTAGGTTTCTCGGTTGGGGATGCGAGGCGCCAACAGCCCGACCGAGGTGGCCGCACAGATTCTCGACTGGGTTTAAATCCGGGGTAGTCTGGTGGCTAGGAGAGTATGGTACACCCATCCCGGTGCTCTTCGAACCACGCGCGCACTGAGAGCTGTGCGGTACGTTGCATTGTCGTGCTGGTAAACACCAACGTGCCGAGGAGAAACAAACTGCCTGTAGTGATGAACATCGTCCCCAAGGACCAGGGCATACCTGTGTTCATCCATTGTGCTTTCCAGAATGGCAAGGTCACCCAGGGAATGCTACGAAAATACCCACCACACCACAACGTTCTCTCAGTCTTTGCTTCCAGAAGTTTCATGCCGTGCCAGGCAACGGCCATCTGCCTGATGTAGTATAAAACGTGATTTATCTGAAAGGGCCACATTTCGCACTCAGTTGACGTCCAGTTGCGTTTTTGGCGTGCAAATTTCAGCCCTCGTCGCCGATGAAAAGCAGTCAGCACGGGTTCATGAACCAGGAGACTGTTGAGCGGTGGCCCACGCGCAGCAACGTCTATTGAACTGTCTTTCGCGAGGCGCTGTTGATAGCGTCTTATCTGGGAGCGTATACTGTACTCGAACATTATGAATCACCTTGAAGAAAATGACTTATTGGTACATAACCAACACGGATTCAGAAAATATCGTTCTTGTGCAACACAGCTAGCTCTTTATTCCCATGATGTGAAGAGTGCTGTCGACAAGAGATCTCAGATCGATTCCACATTCCGAGATTTTCAAAAAGCTTTTGATACCGTTCCTCACAGGCGACTATTAATAAAATTTCGTGCGTGTGGAGTATCGTCTCAGTTGTGTGACTGCATTCGTGATTTCCCCTCAGAGAGGTCACAGTTCGCAGTGATAGACGGTAAATCATCGAGTAGAACATAAGTGATATCTGGCGTTCTGCAAGGTAGCGTCGTAGGCCCTCTGCTGTTCCTGATTTACATAAATTATCTAGGTGATACTCTGAGCAGCCCGCTTAGATTGTTTGCAGATGACGCTGTAATTTACCGTCTAATAAAATCATCGGACGGTCAATTCCAATTACAAAATGATCTAGAGAGAATTTCTGTATGGTGAGAAAAGTGGCAATTGGCACTAAACAAAGAAAAGTGCGCGTTTATCCACATGGGTACTAAAAGAAATCCGATAAATTTTGGGTATGCGATACATCGCAGAGCTGTCAGTTCCATTAAATACCTAGGAAATACAATTACGAGCAACGTAAATTGAAAAGACCACATAGATAATATTCTGGGGAAGGCGAAACAAAGACTGCGCTTTGTTAGCAGAACACTTAAAAGATGCGACAAACCCACTAAAGAAACAGCTTACATTACACTTGTCCGTCCTCTGTTGGAATATTGCTGGGCGGTATGGGATCCTTACCAGGTACGATTGACGGATGACATCGAAAAAGTGCAAAGAAGGGCTGTTCGTTTCGTGTTATCGCGCAATAGGGGTGAGAGTGTCACTGGTGTGATACGCGAGTTGGGGTAGCAGTCACTGAAACAAAGGCTGTTTTCTTCGCGGCGAGATCTATTTACGAAATTTCAATCACCAACGTTCTCTTCCGAACGCGAAAATATTTTTTTGACACCCACCTACGTAGGTAGAAATGATCATCATAATAAAATAAGAGAAATCAGAGCTCGAACGGGAATATTTCCATGCTCCTTTTTCCCACGAGCCATTCGAGAGTGGAATTGTAGAGAAGTAGTATCAAAATGGTTCGAAGAAACCTCTGCCAGGCACTTAAGTGTGAACTGCAGAGTAACCACGTAGATGTAGCTGTAGATGGGCGGTCAGTTGCTCAACAGTTTCATGTCTGTTTGCTCGTACACGTGTTCGCAGCCGTCGGGCAAGGCTAAAATGTCCACAATTTTCGAAAATGCTGTAGGACCTTCGAAATCGATAAAACTAAGTATACAATAAAGCATCGTTACGCAGAAACTTAGATTGTTATTGATACATTAACGTAATACAGTTTGTGACACAAATAATTTTTGCAGTGGTAAAGAAAGTCACACCAACTGGATCAATCAGTACCTCACTCGATTGTGACCTCGTCTCTTCCCGGAGAATGTGGGTTATAAAGGCACATTTGCATGCCCTGCGTGAGTTTCCTCGGCAACGCGAAATCTTAATTAAATAAAGCCTATGGCACAGAACTGCAGCGCTATGTCGCTGATAAAACAAAAAAGGAATTACGATACTCTTATGTTTGATTAAGAGAAGGAAGAGCTCAGGTAGTAGTGGTGCGAGAAGCACGTATTTTTTTTATTGACTGGCACACCGCCATATTTGATGTTATGTAAGAACACTGCGAGTTGCAATCTCACTAGGCACTCGTTTCTGTAAAGAAATTATATTTATGAAAGTAAGTAGAATTATTTAACTGAAGACTTATTCGTTGAATATATCTGATTTAACTAACTGGAATTCAGTATGGTGTTGGCATACCCTTAGTCTTGATGACAGCTTCCACTCTCGCAGGCATACGTTCAATCAGATACTCGAAGGTTTCTTGGGGAACAGCAGCCCATTCTTCATGGTGTGCGGCACTGAGGAGAGGAATCGACTATCCGTGACACAATTTTACACAATATTGGACTCCAAACGTTCTTTCTCAGACTGAAGCCGATGTTTGCAACTAGTAGACTTCATTTGCCCAGGAATGCCCTCTTTGTCTGTGGTGATTTTTTTATGTTCTTCTTGCTTTGTCTATCATCAGAATTCCTTCACTTATCGCGTAACTTTGTTTTTGAATGAATTAAATTGAATACTGCTTCATACAGCTATAACTGTGCCGTTATTCCTATTGTATTAAATGGTTTTGAAAGTATTCTTCTATGTTTGTTAAAAGCCTCGGCTAATTTTTCTCAGGGCGCTATCGTCAGAAATAACATACGTATCCCAACGTGAAGACATCCGTCTTACTCACAATGGATTAAAAATCTTTCTTTAATATTACGCGATAATCCATTTAGACAATGCTTAATTATTTTTTCTGTGAGGCTGGATGCTCCAGGATAGCTATGTGCAATGGCAGCGTAAGCAATTATAGATATTACTATTAATAAGAAACTGTACCTCTGGCCTAATCTGAATTTGAAAATACTACCAGACACCGTTTTCAGTTTATTGAGATTATTCCTTTTAATACTTTTAGCATTAAATGACTGTTAAAAGAACTTATATAATTTTCGTCATCAATGGCGTCGCTACAATAGTGAGCCTACAAAATGGCCAAAGTAACATTTAATTATTACGTAGTGAATCATATGCAGGATAGGTACTCACTACTGACAAAAACACATATTACAATTATTAATTTCATATATATTCAACAAAATTCTATTACTACTACAGATAATTGTATTAGTTACAGACCGTGAACAGTTAGCGTCCGTCGGTTAGAACATCAGAATCGATAAGATAATGAAACAGAAAAGTACGCTCATTCTTCTTCAACAAAGGCATTAAAAATAATAATAATTGCGATTCTAAGAGCGCAGATAGCGCTTCTCCATTGTTGAGTATCGACAGCTGATTACACTCTTTTTTACCGGAGGCTATGCTATAAACTTTATCTGCTTCCTGGTCACCTGTTTTGATGTTGACTTCGTCGTTAATCTCACTCCCGAACTTCTCATTACTCTTGTTTTTTATCTTCAACCAGCATTCTCCATTGATCACACTGTTCATTCCTCTCAGCAGGTTCTGTGATCCTCCTCCGTTTTCACTGAGGATAATAACATCATCAGCGAATCCTGTTGTAGATCCCTTTTCATCCTGAATTACAATTCCATTCCTCAACCTTTCTTTTATCCCCTTAATGGTTGTCATATTTATAGGACGAACAGTATGGTCGAAAGTCTGCACCCTTATCTCCTTTCGAATCCGAGCACATCGTTTTGGCTTTCCATTAGTGGTTGTCCATCGTGTTTATTAATACATTCTACAGAGTGTTCAAAAGCATTCTGAGTAGGTTGTGCTGAAAAATGTTTTTTAAGAAAAAAATAGATAAGTTGCTTCGTTTGCAAGTTAATTGTCACTGAATGTAGCCAATCAGTCCGTTGCACTCGCAAACTGCAGCGACACGAAAGATACAATAATTAGTGTCTGTTATTCTCATAGCGTATATGATAGTGCAGGACATTGCTCAGCCTTTAGCTTGCATTAGATTCTTATTACTGCCCCGTGTTCAATTTTTATACCACTCTCTTTTTTGGTTTTTGGAAACCAAACGAAGAACACGTCTGGCAAAACCGCCTCTGGCGCGCCGCTTGAATTTGCGCTCGCAACCGTCTGAAAGACTAATTTCAATTCCAGTTAACTAGTAAACATATCTAACTCGTTTCCGAACAATTATTTCTCAGCACAATCTACCCTGCAACACCCTTATAAGCTTTTCAGACTGTGTTTGACTACCCTGCATATCATAGCTTCTTTCCCTATTGCTTGCACACATTTTCCTGAGAATTTCCGACACATTGCACCATTTTACATCTCGGAATGCATTCTGTAGGTCAAGAAATCCTATGAATGTGTCTTGAGTTTTCTAAAGTCTTCCTTCGATTATCAAGCGCAAAGCTAGCATTCCCTCTCTAGTGCCTTTACCTTTCCCAAACAAAGGCAAGCTGATCGTCATCTAACACATGCTCAGTTTTCTTTTCCATACTTCTGCCTATGATTATTGTCAGTAACTTGGATGCATGAAACTGCGGTGCCTCGTTGTATCTTCTCTAAAACTTAGAGCCGCGCTCCTTGGACTATCACTGTGAACTTCCTTGAATGCCGGATACAGGCTCAGCTTCCCCGCAGCTCCGGCATCTTCTGCTTGCATCAAACTCTTCTCCGAAGATTCTATATTTTGAAGAAGGTAAAAATTCATCTACTATTCCAAAATCCTATTATCTAGTCCAAATAAAGACTCTCTCAAAATTCAGTTGCTGTTAACATATTCTATATTCAAAATTCAATACACCATTTCGCTGCCACATTAAACAGTAAGCCCACACTTTCTTAGGGCATTCGCATACGACTGAATTCAACGATACAGTACTAATATACATGTCCGTCTGCTCGAGACCAAGTCACTATTAATAATAATCATTTTTTTTTCTTCCGTTGTCCCTCCGCAACACACAACAATCACCAATGTTTTTCGTGCATGAAATTCGTCCACGGAATTCTGGGCCGGAAGTTTTTCTTTTCTCTCTGCTGCAACCGCGCGTGTCACTTGTTGGTCCGGTTTTGCTCTTCTTTTTCGGTTAGCCTGCCCAAATAACGTTCTGCGACAGTGTGTATCTGTTTATGCTACAACCCACTACAAAATAACGTGTGTTCGAAGCGACTGGAATGCAAGTGAATCCAGACTTTAGCAAATTTCTGGGGGCACTACAAAACGTTAAGCTAACTGTGCGACAATTCTCTGTCTTATCTCCCCTTCCTTTATTCGTAATTGTGTATATGATATTTTTGCGGAAGTTTGATGTATCCAGACTCATAAAACCTACAATTCAGCTTGACAAGCCTTTCATTTGTCATTTTCAGTAATGGTTTCAGTTGTTCCCAGGAAATGTTATTTATGCCTCTGGCTTTTTTAATAGTCAGCCCTCCCGAGCCCTCTTGAACCAGGTCCCTATGTCTTCCATATTGGCCGGCCGTTGTGGCCAAGCGGTTCTAGGCGCTTCAGTCCGGAACCGCGCTTGTGCTACGGTCGCAGGTTCGAATCCTGCCTCGGGATGTGTGTGATGTCCTTAGCTTAGTTAGATTTAAGTAGTTTTAAGTTCTAGAGGACTGATGACCTCAGATGTTAAGTCCCATAGTGCTCAGAGCCATTTGAACCATTTCCATATTGACTCCTATTTTTCCCACTCTTAGAGGCCTTCAGTGCAAATTTTCCATATATCTGCCGGGTCCGCTGCGTTTAACAGTGAAATTCCTGTCATTATTGACGCCTTCGCTGTCAATTTTATGAAAGATTGCTTTGACTTGAATCATACATTCCGACGACTTTTTTTCTCGTTTTTCCTGCAGTCATTTCACGTTGACTCCGCATTACGTATTTCTTTCATTCATAGTTGTCTTACATTTCCGTTATCATTTATTTATGTATTGCTGTATTCATTGCTTAGACATAGGATCATAGTTTGAGTGTTCTCTTTACACAAACAATATGCAGTTAAAAGACAAAAACTTCTTGTTAGGGAAGGTGGCCATGATCTGCACATTATCAGAAAGCGTATATTGTCTTTTTGTGATCAGCAGTTAGTGACTGAATTAATAATATGATGATGTTCTTAAACTGTAAAAGGCTGCCGAAGAAAGTCATTATCACCTCTAAACTCCCCTATAAATTTCCAGTGTTGTTTAATTACAGTTTAAAGTACGATTTTCTAAAACACGTCATTTCACCTGATGATTCCATTGTTTCCAGTAGAATCAATCAACTTTCCTATTCAAAGACCTCATAACTTTACAACATGAGTCACTAACCAGCGCCTCTCTGTTCTGGATTTACAAAATTCTTTGCACTAGTATTTTTTCATTCGTTTGTTTGTTCTTACTTCCTTGCGTAGCCTTTTATAAATGGGGAAATTCCCTGGATTTTGGACTTTCCAGTATTCTGAGTCGCGCTATCGCCTTCGGATATGTTTGATTCCACCAGAAAAGTTGACGATCTCACCTTTTAATGCCTTCATTTGTCTGAGGTATAAGACACAAGATGTTGCCTTGATAACCACCTGTATAAGTTCTTCGTATGATGATGGGAAAGTAGCATTTAGTCATGTTTATTGTCAACTTGTGCAAGATGGCATAGACGCTACACTCACTTTCCATTTCTTTTAGGGTACATATTTTGCGTTTCAGACGAATTAATGTTTTGGTTAATTTCTGTGAAGAACTGAACACGTCAGAGTATCCCCCATTGTCGTCACAAAGTCTTCTCCGTTACAGTCATTAACATAGCTTGCTAGTGAAAGATGATTCAAGAAAGGACCATTTCTTCCACCAAATTCGGAATTCGTGAATTGTTGTCGTGTTTCTCTGGAGGAAGTGGAGGGAATTTACCCTGAGTCATAAGAAATTTCGTCTCCTACGGAACACAGGTCGCACCATAATTTGGTGGCTTTGCATGACAGCTTGCGAATGATGATCGGATACTGCAGCATGTGCTTGTTACAGTCAAGCCTCACTGCCAAGAAGTGCCTTTTTTCAGACGGCAAGAATAGGTTTCGTCTCTTTCTTGGATAAAAACCTTATCGCCCTTGCACTTGTATGACAAACGATGGCCAGTGCGCTTGCTACAGAGAACCTGACTTCTCAACTCAAACTTGTACGTATATCTGCCAACACACAAGCAGTAACGAAGTGGTGTACTGTTGACATCTATTGCACCACAACACATAAAGTTCCTTGAGTATGCACGTTAAATACATGACTGGCCATTAAAATTGCTACACCAAGAAGAAATGCAGATGATAAACGGGTATTCATGGGACAAATATATTATATTATAACTGACATGCCACTACATTATCACGCAATTTGGGTGCATAGATCCTGAGAAATCAGTACCCAGAACAACCACCTATGGCCGTAATAACGGCCTTGATACGCCTGGGCATTGAGTCAAACAGAGCTTGGATAGCGTGTACAGGTGCAGCTGCCCATGAAGCTTAAGCACGACACCACAGTTCATCAAGAGTAGTGACTAGCGTATTGTGACGAGCCAGTTGTTCTGCTACCATTGACCAGACGTTTTCAATTGGTGAGAGATCTGGAGAATGTGCTGGCCAGGGCAGCAGTCGAACATTTTCTGTATCCAGAAAGGCCCTACAGGACGTGCAACATGCGGGCGTGCATTATGCTGCTGAAATGTAGGGTTTCGAAGGGATCGAATGAAGGGTAGAGCCACTGGTCGTAACACATCTGAAATGTAACGTCCACTGTTCAAAGTGGCGTCAATGCGAACAAGACGTGACCGAGACGTGTAACCAATGGCACCCCATACCATCACGCCGGGTGACACGCCAGTATAACGATGACGAATACACGCTTCCAATCTGCGTTCTCCACGATGTCGCCAAACACGGATGTGACCATCATGATGCTGTGAACAGAAGCTGGATTCATCCGAAAAAATGACGTTTTGCCTTTCGTGCACCCAGGTTCTTCGTTGAGTACACCATCGTAGGCACTCCTGCCTGTGATACAGCGTCAAGGGTAACCGCAGCCATTGTCTCCGATCTGATAGTCCATGATACTGCAAACGTCGTCGAACTGTTCGTGCAGATGGTTATTGTCTTGCAAACGTCCCCATCGGTTGACTCAGGGATCGAGACGTGGCTGCATGATCCGTGACAGCCATACGGATAAGATGCCTGTCATCTCGATTGCTAGTGATACGAGGCCGTTGGTATCCTGCACGGCGTTCCGTATTACCCTCCTGAACCCACCGATTCCATATTCTGCTAACTGTCATTGGATCTCGACCAACGCGAGCAGCAATGTTGCGATACGATAAACCGCAATCGCGATAGGCTACAATCAGACCTTTATCAAATTCGGAAACGTGATGGTACGCATTTCTCCTCCTTACACGAGGCATCACAACAACGTTCCACCAGGCTACGCCGATCAACTGCCGTTTTTGTATGAGAAAGCGGTTGGAAACTTTCCTCATGTCTGCACGTTGTAGGTGTCGCCACAGGCGCCGACCTTGTGTGAATGCGCTGAAAACCTAATCATTTGCATATCACAGCATCTGCTTGCTCTCTGTTAAATTTCGCGTCTGTAGCACGCCATCTTCGTGGTGTAACAATTTTAGTGGCCAGAAGTGTACGTAAGTAAATATATTCCCCTCAACGACATTTCTGTTTGTCATCAGACCAATCCTGACCAAAACAGAAACACTGCTCATGAGTCATTACACAAGCAGTAAAATTCAGCAGTCAACATAGCAACATCTATCATTGAGTGTTAAAGTAATATTCTTGTAATGAAGGATGAAATTACTTTGCTGGTTTACTCATTCAGATCTTTTAATTCATCCAATAGGAGCCGAATCGCCTAGACCTGTTCGCTGATGCAGTGGAAGAACACATGCATGCTACTCAAGCCCAGGCGCCTGACATAGCCAGACACCAGCCCATGGTTCAAAGTTATGAAGATACATGTACCACTGAAAACCAGACGCACATGCCAGCAAAAGAAACTAATGTGGACACACATGGCACTGAACTGCAGATTAATAAGACAGAAGGGCACTTGACCACAAACATGATTTACCAAGACATGTATGACAATAAAGAAAAGATTCGTGTGACAGATGGGCAAGAGACCACAGATCTCACTCGACAAGACGTTTCTGACAATCAAGCCAGTATTACGAAGACAGATGGGTACATGCCCACAGCTCTGCCTGATCAAGACATATGTGTAAATGAAGCCTCTATTACCAAGACCGATGGGCACCCGCTGAAAGATAAGAATTATGAAGATGAGTGTGCCCAAGAATACCAGATTAGTATGACAGATGGGCGCCAGCCGACAAATCAAAGCTATGAAGATGTTTGTGTCAGTAAATCTCCGATTCATAAGACAGAAGGGCACTTGCCCACAGACATGATTTATCAAGACACACATACCAATGAAGAAAAGATTCGTGTGACAGATGAGCACCAGACCACAGATATAACTCGACAAGACGTTTCTGCCAATCAAGCCAGTATTACGAAGACAGATGGGTACATGCCCACAGCTCTGCCTGATCAAGACATATGTGTAAATGAAGCCTCTATTACCAAGACCGATGGGCACCCGCTGAAAGATAAGAATTATGAAGATGAGTGTGCCCAAGAATACCAGATTAGTATGACAGATGGGCGCCAGCCGACAAATCAAAGCTATGATGATGTTTGTGTCAGTAAATCTCCGATTCATAAGACAGAAGGGCACTTGCCCACAGACATGATTTATCAAGACACACATACCAATGAAGAAAAGATTCGTGTGACAGATGAGCACCAGACCACAGATATAACTCGACAAGACGTTTCTGCCAATCAAGCCAGTATTACGAAGACAGATGGGTACATGCCCACAGCTCTGCCTGATCAAGACATATGTGTAAATGAAGCATCTATTACCAAGACCGATGGGCACCCGCTGAAAGATAAGAATTATGAAGATGAGTGTGCCCAAGAATACCAGATTAGTATGACAGATGGGCGCCAGCCGACAAATCAAAGCTATGAAGATGTTTGTGTCAGTAAATCTCCGATTCATAAGACAGAAGGGCACTTGCCCACAGACATGATTTATCAAGACACACATACCAATGAAGAAAAGATTCGTGTGACAGATGAGCACCAGACCACAGATATAACTCGACAAGACGTTTCTGCCAATCAAGCCAGTATTACGAAGACAGATGGGTACATGCCCACAGCTCTGCCTGATCAAGACATATGTGTAAATGAAGCCTCTATTACCAAGACCGATGGGCACCCGCTGAAAGATAAGAATTATGAAGATGAGTGTGCCCAAGAATACCAGATTAGTATGACAGATGGGCGCCAGCCGACAAATCAAAGCTATGAAGATGTTTGTGTCAGTAAATCTCCGATTCATAAGACAGAAGGGCACTTGCCCACAGACATGATTTATCAAGACACATATACCAATGAAGAAAAGATTCGTGTGACAGATGAGCACCAGACCACACATATAACTCGACAAGACGTTTCTGCCAATCAAGCCAGTATTACGAAGACAGATGGGTACATGCCCACAGCTCTGCCTGATCAAGACATATGTGTAAATGAAGCCTGTATTACTAACACCGATGGGCACCCGTTGAAAGATAAGAATTATGAAGATGAATGTGCCCAAGAATACCAGATTAGTATGACAGATGGGCGCCAGCCGACAAATCAAAGCTATGAAGATGTTTGTGTCTGTAAATCTCCGATTCATAAGACAGAAGGGCACTTGCCCACAGACATGATTTATCAAGACACACATACCAATGAAGAAAAGATTCGTGTGACAGATGAGCACCAGACCACAGATATAACTCGACAAGACGTTTCTGCCAATCAAGCCAGTATTACGAAGACAGATGGGTACATGCCCACAGCTCTGCCTGATCAAGACATATGTGTAAATGAAGCCTCTATTACCAAGACCGATGGGCACCCGCTGAAAGATAAGAATTATGAAGATGAGTGTGCCCAAGAATACCAGATTAGTATGACAGATGGGCGCCAGCCGACAAATCAAAGCTATGAAGATGTTTGTGTCAGTAAATCTCCGATTCATAAGACAGAAGGGCACTTGCCCACAGACATGATTTATCAAGACACACATACCAATGAAGAAAAGATTCGTGTGACAGATGAGCACCAGACCACAGATATAACTCGACAAGACGTTTCTGCCAATCAAGCCAGTATTACGAAGACAGATGGGTACATGCCCACAGCTCTGCCTGATCAAGACATATGTGTAAATGAAGCATCTATTACCAAGACCGATGGGCACCCGCTGAAAGATAAGAATTATGAAGATGAGTGTGCCCAAGAATACCAGATTAGTATGACAGATGGGCGCCAGCCGACAAATCAAAGCTATGAAGATGTTTGTGTCTGTAAATCTCCGATTCATAAGACAGAAGGGCACTTGCCCACAGACATGATTTATCAAGACACACATACCAATGAAGAAAAGATTCGTGTGACAGATGAGCACCAGACCACAGATATAACTCGACAAGACGTTTCTGCCAATCAAGCCAGTATTACGAAGACAGATGGGTACATGCCCACAGCTCTGCCTGATCAAGACATATGTGTAAATGAAGCCTCTATTACCAAGACCGATGGGCACCCGCTGAAAGATAAGAATTATGAAGATGAGTGTGCCCAAGAATACCAGATTAGTATGACAGATGGGCGCCAGCCGACAAATCAAAGCTATGAAGATGTTTGTGTCAGTAAATCTCCGATTCATAAGACAGAAGGGCACTTGCCCACAGACATGATTTATCAAGACACATATACCAATGAAGAAAAGATTCGTGTGACAGATGAGCACCAGACCACAGATATAACTCGACAAGACGTTTCTGCCAATCAAGCCAGTATTACGAAGACAGATGGGTACATGCCCACAGCTCTGCCTGATCAAGACATATGTGTAAATGAAGCCTGTATTACTAACACCGATGGGCACCCGTTGAAAGATAAGAATTATGAAGATGAATGTGCCCAAGAATACCAGATTAGTATGACATATGGGCGCCAGTCGACAAATCAAAGCTATGAAGATGTTTGTGTCAGTAAATCTCCGATTCATAAGACAGAAGGGCACTTGCCCACAGACATGATTTATCAAGACACACATACCAATGAAGAAAAGATTCGTGTGACAGATGAGCACCAGACCACAGATATAACTCGACAAGACGTTTCTGCCAATCAAGCCAGTACTACGAAGACAGATGGGTACATGCCCACAGCTATGCCTGATCAAGACATATGTGTAAATGAAGCCTCTATTACCAAGACCGATGGGCACCCGCTGAAAGATAAGAATTATGAAGATGAGTGTGCCCAAGAATACCAGATTAGTATGACAGATGGGCGCCAGCCGACAAATCAAAGCTATGAAGATGTTTGTGTCTGTAAATCTCCGATTCATAAGACAGAAGGGCACTTGCCCACAGACATGATTTATCAAGACACATATACCAATTAAGAAAAGATTCGTGTGACAGATGGGCACCAGGCCGCAGGTAAAAGGGAGGAGAATGTGCATATCACTAATGCCCATAAATCTATGATTAGCGGACCTCTGCCTCCTGTGAAAGAGATGAAATGGCAATTATTCTTAAAAATGGCTGTACCGGTTGCTTCCAAAATCGAACCAATCAAGAGAACAGGTCCATTTCCAATAAAAACGGCCTTTCTGGTAACAGGTCCACCTAATAAAAAACCATTCACTCACAGAAAGGCTTTTCCAATTAAGTCGGCCTTTATTGTCCCCGGTCCACCGAAAGTGAAACCTTTCTCAAGGAATTTGCTGGTTGCCATGAAACCAGAATACCCTTTATCTGATTCCTCAGAGAAGCAATCGTTTCTAAGGAAAGGCCCATTGCCTGTTAAATCTGCTTTTATAGTTACTGGCCCACCAAGCCAACGCCCTTTTACAGTGATTACAAATTATGTGAAGTGAAAAATTTTTCTGTGAAAATTTTTTTCTGATTAAATTTAAATTTAATGTTGCGTCAACGGTTGTGTTTTTATTTACTTTTATTTATCTTTCATTTATCTTTTTTCACTTATGTTTTTGTGGAAGAGTGTGACGCTGTAATAATGTTCTCTTAAGTGAAATGCCGTTATTGTTGAGTTTAAACTATTGCTATTTTATCGAGATCTTCAAAAAGCGTCTCACGAGGTGCTAAAGTTTGCTACCCTTGGACCCAGTTTAGAAATCGAAGTAACTTTATCGTAATAATTTATCACTAGGAGATTCAGCATAGGTATAAGGCTGGTTTTTCCTAAATGTCGTTAACGCGGAACGCGAAGATGGCAGCGGCCTAACACCGATTTGGTGTTCACTTCTCAACCAACAGTCGCGAGCAGTGGCCGATAACAACTTGGGAGTTATAGTAAAAATTCACAAGTTGAAATGTTCAGGACCAATAGTTTAAATGCATCCACGATGTCTGGACATTGTATCTTGAACACCCCTGCATGTATGGTGGTATGGGTGATTAACTGTTGGTTGCAACTATACTGATGATATTGAATGAGTGCATACCAATGGCTTTAAGTTATTTTCTTCCTTATATAATATAAACTCTAGAGGGAAAAGTCACAATACGAAAAAATTAATGTAGAGTAATGAAATTTTGGGAGTACAGTCGTACTCAAAAGTATCCGAACGACCCGAATTGCATTTCAGCTGATTCTCATGCAACCCGCATAAAGCAGCTGTCTAGCAGGTCCTCTAATCGCTCCTTGGTACAGGCGTTTGACTATTGAAAATGGTTCCAACAAGTCACCACTAGAAAACACTGCTCTGTATCGCAATAACTCATGATTTAAAGTAATATCACGATACTACAAATATCAAGGAACATCTTATCACAGATAAGACTGTCCGTAAGGCTTGTAAGCTCACATTTATTGCAATAAATGACATACCTCAAATGTTACCACTCTATTACGTCAGAAAGGTACTGCACGTAGTAAGTTCGTCGTATTCATGATTTCCTCTTCAAAGTAACATACCGTCCTTATTATTTAACGCAAAATGACATTAAAAATTTAAGTTATTCAGGAGCAGCTAGATGAGAATACGTATGAACTTCAAATGACACGACGAACCGTCTCGTTCTGCATATGGATTCAAACCCAGATCATGCTGACTAAGCAAAGTTTCCGTGACTAGCGGAAACTAATAGTTATTCCTGACTAGGCATACAGAGAGTGATATACCTCGATTTAAGAGAGAGTCAGTTAGCAAATATCAACTTTAAATTACATAACGTAAATATTTTTCAAACTGTCCAAATGGCTCTGAGCACTATGGAACTTAACATCTGAGCTCATCAGTCCCCTAGACTTAGAACTACTTAAACCTAACTAACCTAAGCACATCACACACATCCATGCCGAGGCAGGATTTGAACCTTCGACCATAGCAACAGCGCGGTTCCAGGCTGAAGCGCCTAGAACCGTTCGGCCTCAAAGGCCGGCTTAAACATTTTAAATGGACGCGAATTCCTACCCAGCATGTATTGTCCCCGTTAACCAACTACGAGAGATGTTAAATATTGCTTCTTCACAAGTAACTTAATGCCGTGAGGTAAAGCTTTGTGTTGGACAGGGATTCGAACCCAGAATCTAATCGAATTGTTATCGAAGCACAATCAACTGTGACATATCGGATTTTCTCGGCAGTAGCAAGATGTTTTAACTAAAATGACGAGACGAAACATTCATTTTTTCCTTCCCAGATCTCGAACACGGCACCTATCGCTGTTATATTCTAGAGAAAACGAACGTTAAATATGGGTTTGTTACACCAGCAGCGATATGTGAGCATGTTTGAACTAGAAATAATATGACGAAGAGTTCAGTGCTGACTGCAAATCGAATCCCACACGTGTCGTTGTTGACCACACACAAAGACACGTCAAAAAAAAAATGGTTCAAATGGCTCTGAGCACTATGGGACTTAACTACTGAGGTCATCAGTCCCCTAGAACTTAGAACTACTTAAACCTAACTAACCTAAGGACATCACACACATCCATGCCTGAGGCAGGATGCGAACCTGCGACCGTAGCGGTCACGCGGTTCCAAACTGACGCGCTTAGAACCTCACGGCCACACCGGCCGGCAAAGGGACGTCAGCTACCGACTTTTTCTCCACCAACAGCTAAGAATAACATCCTTGAACTTACAGTGATCTCGCAAATTATTCTGTCGCACTGGGAGTCAAAAACGTCAAATAACGTTAGTGTTGACAACGAATGAAAATACATTAAAAATCAAAATTATTATCCACCAGCAAGTAGTGTTCTCATGCTAGAGCTTGATAGCCACTCCTTACTTTATTGTGGTTCCACCTAACGTCTACTTGGTAGAGAAGGAATATCATGTTTAATGTGAATTTCAGACCACAATTCCCTTATACTTTCTTCACTTGGCATAGCCAGAAGAGAATAGAATCTGTCACTCCCAATAAAAAATCGTCAGCAGAAGTTGGAACCGAACCCAGACCATAAGTACATGAAGCTATCATCACTCCAACATACCACCAAATCCTCTTCTCTGTGACTCACTTCTCTATCGTAACGCTGTTGCGCCACACTTGATGAGAACTCCCTGAAGTGATTTGCAGCATGTTCAGTACATTCATTTACTTGGTTGACCGAATCGCTGTGAACTAGCTGCCACAGCTACCCAGTTCATACATTAGACTCTATTTTGTAATTACCAAAATAAAATCTCGTAACTGCCACCTACACAGAACTGCCAACAGTTTAGGATGCAGAAATTTAAATAGAAAGTGTTCCTTTCCACTTGAGCTAAATCTACTGCACTATCTGTTTGTAGAAAATGTCGGCAGTGCAAAAGAAAAGCTGTAACTGTCTGTCTCTCAGAAGTCTAGATCCGGCCATATGCATTACCTCACAGCACTGTGGAATGCGGAAGTTCTGGAGGACTTGTTGTTGACTTCTGGAGCTGCTGTAGCTACAGGGTGTTTCAAAAATGACCGGTATATTTGAAACGGCAATAAAAACTAAACGAGCAGCGATAGAAATACACCGTTTGTTGCAATATGCTTGGGACAACAGTACATTTTCAGGCAGACAAACTTTCGAAATTACAGTAGTTACAATTTTCAACAACAGATGGCGCTGCGGTCTGGGAAACTCTATAGTACGATATTTTCCACACATCCACCATGCGTAGCAAGAAGATGGCGTAGTCTCTGAATGAAATTACCTGAAACCTTTGACAACGTGTCTGGCGGAATGGCTTCACATGCAGATGAGATGTACTGCTTCAGCTGTTCAATTGTTTCTGGATTCTGGCGGTACACCTGGTCTTTCAAGTGTCCCCACAGAAAGAAGTCACAGGGGTTCATGTCTGGCGAATAGGGAGGCCAATCCACGCCGCCTCCTGTATGTTTCGGATAGCCCAAAGCAATCACACGATCATCGAAATATTCATTCAGGAAATTAAAGACGTCGGCCATGCGATGTGGCCGGGCACCATCTTGCATAAACCACGAGGTGTTCGCAGTGTCGTCTAAGGCAGTTTGTACCGCCACAAATTCACGAAGAATGTCCAGATAGCGTGATACAGTAATCGTTTCGGATCTGAAAAATGGGCCAATGATTCCTTTGGAAGAAATGGCGGCCCAGACCAGTACTTTTTGAGGATGCAGCGACGATGGGACTGCAACATGGGGCTTTTCGGTTCCCCATATGCGCCAGTTCTGTTTATTGACGAAGCCGTCCAGGTAAAAATAAGCTTCGTCAGTAAACCAAATGCTGCCCACATGCATATCGCCGTCATCAATCCTGTGCACTATATCGTTATCGAATGTCTCTCGTGCAGCAATGGTAGCGGCGCTGAGGGGTTGCCGCGTTTGAATTATGTATGGATAGAGGTGTAAACTCTGGCGCATGAGACGATACGTGGACGTTGGCGTCATTTGGACCGCAGCTGCAACACGGAGAACGGAAACCCGAGGCCACTGTTGGATCACCTGCTGCACTAACTGCGCGTTGCCCTCTGTGGTTGCCGTACGTGGTCGCCCTACCTTTCCAGCACGTTCATCCGTCACGTTCCCAGTCCGTTGAAATTTTTCAAACAGATCCTTTATTGTATCGCTTTTCGGTCCTTTGGTTACATTAAACCTCCGTTGAAAACTTCGTCTTGTTGCAACAACACTGTGTTCTAGGCGGTGGAATTCCAACACCAGAAAAATCCTCTGTTCTAAGGAATAAACCATGTTGTCTACAGCACACTTGCACGTTGTGAACAGCACACGCTTACAGCAGAAAGACGACGTACAGAATAGCGCACCCACAGACTGCGTTGTCTTCTATATCTTTCACATCACTTGCAGCGCCATCTGTTGTTGAAAATTGTAACTACTGTAATTTCGAAAGTTTGTCCGCCTGAAAATGTACTGTTGTCCCAAGCATATTGCAACAAACGGTGTATTTCTATCGCTGCTCGTTTAGTTTTTATTGCCGTTTCAAATATACCGGTCATTTTTGAAACACCCTGTATGTGTCAGCTAGTAGTGAAACAGTAAGCATCGTGCCCTGTAGACAAGGTGTCGCGATTTCGAGTACATTCACTGCGACATTTCTTAAAACGCAATTCTGCTGTCTGCTGAAGTTATCAATCTAATGGATCTTTGAACATAATTCTCTTGACTTCTCAACTCAAACTAGTCGTGTGTGGAGAAAGGGCTAACTTCTGCGAAATTATGTTCTTTTCAGGTTTAATAGACGGCCCGGCAACACATGCATCTCGAAACTTTTGTATTATGTATGGGGAGACCGCATCGTGTCAAAATACGTCAGAAAAGTATTTTCTACATTAGCTGTCATGTAGTAGTGGCATTTTATTCTTCTTCAAACCTTGTTTGACAGCTTTAACTCAGAACAAGTTTCCTACAGGCACGTAATCAATAAACTACATGTGCATTGTAAGACTTGCAACGGTACTTTTGCGTTCTCGTCAATACGGTACGAGAACGTTTAAGTTCTACCACTGTAAAGACGGAAGATCCGCGATTCGGAATGTCAGAACTGTGAAGTAAGTAGCGGCAGGAACGCCACCACAAAATCACACAGCACCAACACTCCAAACCATCGACTCTCGGAGAGAGATTTTAAACGTGTTCAACCCAATGGTAAAGTATCGAACTAGTTTTCTCCGAATCATACAGTTTGGAGAAAAGCAGTAAGAATAATTACTTTTGGAAACCTTTTATCAGACAAAGCCTCTTATAACAACAAACTGTTACGCTTAATGAAACGGTCGCCAGCCCAAATCGGGCACAGTGTCTACACAAAAAGATGAGGTCAATTTTCGACACTGAATAAATAACTACTTTCACTTACTACGGTCACTTGGCAGTAAGTACTATTAATCCCACTTTCTGTTACTTATGGAATTTATCACTATACTTCAGTAATTATTTAAAGAAGATACACATATGTTTCAACAAGGATACAAAAAATATTAAACTTACAGCTATCATTCATATGACCAAAAGTATTATTTAACATGACTAAATTTCATTTCTTTAGGACTGTTATTTGTTAACGTTTTACTAACACCAATATTCGTCTGGCTTTCTTTGACATGTAGAAGCAACACGAACAATTACTGTTAAGATTGTTGCAGTTAAACAATTATGTTACTTTACTTTCAGATATACTATTGAAAACTTATCCTCATGGCCACGCAAAGGGGTGGCCCTTAAACTGATACGTGCAAACTTTAGTATTTAATAAAGATTTTCAGAATTTACTACCAAAACAGTACTCTTACCAGTAATTTACTATTATTCGAGCTTCAACAAACATCAGGATACTTGGAATAAATTCGTTTAGGTAAGGATCCTACTGAGGTAAATGACATAGGAAAATCACGGTTAGACACAAAGGTACATTTAACACTTATATTCCACTGATTCGCTACGGTCGCAGGTTCGAATCCTGCCTCGGGCATGGATGTGTGTGATGTCCTTAGGTTAGTTAGGCTTAAGTAGTTCTAAGTTCTAGGGGAATGATGACCTTAGAAGTTAAGTCCCATAGTGCTCAGAGCCATTTGAACCATTTTTTATTCCACTGATTGAAGATGGATGGTTCATACTGTGATACACTTCTCAATAAGGTACTTTGCCTGTTACTGATGTCGAAGGTGGCGTGAGGCGGTGCTGCGGAGTAACATTGCGCAGGTACAGCTCTTGATGTACATAGCTCTGTCATCCTCTTGGTGGCGACGATAAAATTGGAAATTTCTGAGCTATTAATTTATTGCCATACTGCGCCAATCATGTAGAACACGTCAGAGGCCACAAATCCAGTCATACAGGTAAATTCGGGGCCTCTAGTGCTTGACCAACATAATGCGTGTTCACCACTTGCAGGACAGTTACCGACTGTTAGAGCCACTTGCGCGCCAATTCTCACTCGCGCGCCTCACCACCTTTTCCATTCCACCACAGAACGGAGTTCCGTTCTACCTATGATCCCTACATCTTTTCAATTTACACTTCTGCTTACAGAAACCCTAAGTATGAACCATCTACAATTGCATGACAGCTTATACATACAAAATTGACATAATTAATTACAGTTGTACTTGAAATCTAACATAATTATTTACAAAATAGATTTTAATACATTTATTCCACCTACGTCTAAGAGGTTATTTTAAATAGATAAACTACACTTAACAAAAGCTTACTCTCGTTCTTAATTTTTCAAAATTATTATGGTACAAAAAAACTTTAAAATATAAAGATTAATGGCAGTATTTTATTTACAGACTGTTATAGATAACATCAGAGAATTCGCATATATCGTCGATTATTAATTTCTCTCTCGTGTTTACTATTGTTTTAACAACACTAATAGAAACCTTACGAAAATTGTGCGCTGTATTATAAGAAATGAAATAAAACTACCCACGATAACCTTACGACGAAAGTCTGTTTTAATAAAACTTGGTATCTGTACACAGGCGTGCCTCTATCGTCACGAATTAGTAATATACTACTTACTTAGATTTCGATTGGGTCTGTGTTTAATTGGTATGCTGTGTCATACTCAAGAGGTATGCAAATGTGGCATTTCATAAATAAAGTTATGTATTCCTAGAAAACCAAAATTGCTTGTCAGCAGCGAAAAGAGGCATTGCCTGTTGTTTAGCATCGTAACTTTTTCACCCTTGCACTATGAGCCGAAAGAATTTTCTTGCGATTTCCTTATCGAGGTTTGATCTGACTGCGAGCAGCTCTTTTACAGAAGGGATAAAAGCGTTACAGTCAGCGAGACTGGTACTGCGAACCGTAACATAACCTTTTCCACAGGTCAGCACGTTAGCACAGAGCTGGCGAAGTGGTATGTGTTTTGAATTCCTCTTTCGAGGCCAATAGTGGCTAGAACTCGTAAACCACTATATAAAAGACGAGATTAGTTGCGATTTCCATGTGCAACGACTTTTCTGCGCTGAAGTCCCCATCTCAAGCGATAATAAATCAGATTATTCAATGGAAATGACAGGAAAAATCAAGTGAAGTTTGAGGCTTAATTCTGTGCACACCAGAGTTGCCAAACATACCTTGACTTGTTGCCAAATCTCAGTTACAGTACCAGCAGGAAAAAGACGAACCGATGTGCTCCTACAGCGGGCTGGGAAGTGACCGTAGCTGGCGTTTCAAAGACGTGGCTGCCATGGCCTGGAATACGTAATGTATCTGATTCGCATTTCTATAATGAGGTTTAGGGACTTGAGCGTAGATAGTAATAATACTCAGAAATGACTGCAAACTAAGCAACATAAATCAGTAACTCTCATAGTTGTTTTTATATTTCTTTCGTAAGTGTACTCAAAACTAAAAAACTCATTCACGGACGTTTTCGTGCCTTGCCAATAGTAGAGCACAACAAACAAATAAAAATAAACAAAGAATGTGTGTGTCTGTGTGTGTGTGTGTGTGTGTGTGTGTGTGTGTTTGAGAGAGAGAGAGAGGGGGGGAGGGAGAGAGAGAGAGAGAGAGAGAGAGAGATAAAAAAGAATGAGAGACAGAGTAAAAAACTGTTGTAAAGAAGAATCATTGTATGTAAAGAAATCTTTCATTAAAATGACACGTTCCACATCATTACGAAATGTAGTATTCATGATCTATGGAACAAGTATTAATCTAATGAAATCTAATCTAATCATATTGCTGACCAGCCATGAAGAGTCATGAATTATGGAAAGTTTCGTCAATATCAGTAACCAATGTCTGATAATACCTCCATTCAGAAGTAACAAAATGTGCATGCATTTAAAGATGAAGTGCATGATATGAAGTTCTGTGACGGAGATACGAGCCCAATAGGTAATCGGATTGTTAACTAAGTAAAATCAGATGTTAAATATAGGTTTTTCTCAACAGCTGCTAGGTGTTTGAATCTAAAATAAGGACACAAATTTTTGTTCTTAGCAACAATCGAACTGCACACCTACCGTCCTTCTTTATCATCCACGAATATAGCTTAAGTATCAATTGCTTACTCACCGACAGTAAAATGTGTGCATGTTTCACCAGAAATAACGACACCCATTACCATTATTGGCAACACATGAATAGACATTAAAAATGCACGTTAATTTTCACTAGCAGGCCGGTGTGCACGTGATGGGGCCTGAACTGAAATTATGAATATTTTTGTACTGGATCAGGATTCGGACCCACATACTTACCTTTGGAGGAGACCTAGAAAAGATTGCAGTTTTGGGGAAGGAACGAAATGATTGAACTAGACCGTTCCGAGAGATTCAGATCCTCGAAAGAGGAGATACGAATTCGAATCACAGTCCAGCACCAAAGTTTTCAACGTCTCTAGTTCAATCAGGTGCAAGTAAAATAAGACCCCTGTGCCTTTAAATGGCTATCCGTTCATCAAATAAAATAAAATTTTCTAATGTATCTAAGTTTACTGGCGACAGTATTTCTGTTTACCATGACTTCCGCGTATGCCATTTCCCAACGTATACCGGCTCTGCCCAGCTGGTAATGAAGAAACGTGATGTAATTCTTCATGCTTTCCCGGCGATCTGTTGACATCTTGGATATTCGGGAATCTAGCCGGATGTTCGCGTCGTTCTCGCACGATATTTCAACAGCGTGCCTCGCTGTCTTCTTCAGGTGCTACCTGAGACTGGTCCTTGGGTCGATCGATGTTAGATGAGTTCCTGCTACATCTGAACTCTTGCCATCCGAACATTCAGTTCGCAATGGAAATGGTGAAGGATGGACTACTTCCGTTCTTGGATGTTCTGGTGAAGAGAAAGACAGATGGCACATTTGGACACAGTGTGTATCGCAAACATACGCACACTGACTTATACCTACAAGCCAGCAGTTGCCACCATCTGGCACAGAAGAATGGAGTGCTCAAAACACTGGTCCACAGAGCACAAACTCTGCCAGATCCTGATAGTCTGGCGACAGAAGTAGAACACTTACAATCAGTGTTCAGCAGGAATGGGTACTCCTCTAGAGATATCCAGAAGGCACTTCAACCTGCTAACCGGCCAAAGGATCAAGAAGAAGAACCAGAAGAGGCAAAGATGGTGGCATACCTGCCATATGCTGGACCTATCTCTGCCAAGATCAGCAGGATTCTCCAGAAATATGACATCAAGAGCATATTTTGCCCACCCACCAAAATTGGGGCTATGCTGGGGAATGTCAAAGATGACCTGGGGCTACGCAAGCCAGGTATTTACAACATACCATGTCATTGTGGGATGTCATACATTGGCCAGACCACCAGAACTGTGAACATCAGGTGTAAAGAACACCAGAGACATACCAGACTCAGGCAGGCAACTAAATCAGCCATAGCAGAGCATTGTCTGGAACTTGGTCATTCAATTGATTACAATGAGACCAAGATAGTGACACAGACCTCAAGATTTTGGGACAGTGTCATTAAAGAAGCCATTGAGATTAAGGTCACAGACAATCTAATCAACCGTGACTCGGGATACCAAATCAATACTGCCTGGAACCCAGCGCTTGAGTTTGTGAAAACTCAATGCAGGACACTCCGGGATTCTACAAGAAATAGAAGTTGAGACCGAGAGAACAGCCGTGAGACAGGGTGTCTGACATTGGAAACCAGATCTGACACACCCCAGATCATGAACTCGACTTCAGAAGACGGCCAGGCCGGGCGCGGACGACGGAGGGAACACCAACGACCAGAGAGGGACAATGTGGCCGCGTCTGGCGGGCGCGGACCTCAGACGGAACACACGACGCGGCGCGGACCGATTAGGGAGCGCCCAGCACGAAACAGAAGTGGAAATCATAGTAACAGTCAGGAGATAGGGTACCCAACATCTCAGACCGGGTCTGACACACCTCAGATGATAACCACATCCGTTGAGGACGGCCAGAAAGGGCGCCGGCGGCAGTCGGAACATCTGCGACTGGAGGGGTCCGTTGAAGCCGAATCTGGCGGGCGCGGACCACAGATGGAACACTCGACCCGGCGCGGACCGATTAGGGAACGCCCAGCTCCTCCCAGGCATAAATACTGGACTCGATCGACCCAAGGACCAGCCTCAGGTAGCACCTGAAGAAGACAGCGAGGCACGCTGTTGAAATATCGTGCGAGAACGACGCGAACATCCGGCTGGATTCCCGAATATCCAAGATGCCAAGAAACGTGATGTTTAATACGGATTCTGGATTATAACGTCTTTCTCTTGAGGTTACCAGAGGTAAAGTAAATGCCTGGACCCAGGCATTGCACCTGTGATAGTTCGTTCCACCAGACCACTGTGGCCACATTTCCCAGCCCCAGGAGTGTGCTGTAATGGCTGGTGTGCTTAGCTTACAAAATTAGTCACGGTGCAAAAAATTCGAGTGTATTAAATGGTTAAGTAGAAGCAATATTCTGACGTGGAGATTATGCTATTCTGATGTCAGCAGGATGTAAAGACTCCTCTGGGCATCATAGCCTGAATGTGAAGGTATTTTCAAATTTTCACAAATTCAGAAAATTTCTTAGTTCGAGAAAATCCAATGTGAATTGTGAAGTTACCGGATACTTTGATTATTATCGTATTTATTACTATCATTTTCTTCATACTACTGCTGGAACACATGTACTTGAAGATCATATAATGCCTTTTTGTCATTATAGAACTAGTTGCCCAAGAACAGGTTCATTCCCTGTCTACGGAATCCTTTTCATGTTAATATCAAACATCAGCAATTACTCGTAGATTACATTAAAACTAAAGTAATTTATGAAGACGTTACTTGATAACAGAAACGCGCTACCTTTCTTCATTTACTTGCGCCTAGAAATGGCTGTCGAATACTGATAAACCAAAAGCAAAGGGATCTTACTGCCTTTCGATATACGTCACTGTCAGTTCTTTCATATGATTTGGTCGACGTCACATGTTTCACGTTGTGCATGACAGTGAATGTTTTAGAAAGTCAATTGTTTTTCTTTGCTATAAACAGATATATTTTCATTCTAAGCTATCCAAGTCCAAAATTTTCGTAATATTATTCAAATTTGATATTCGCTTCTATCATGTTGGTAAGTATTACACAGTTGCAAAACTCGCATCCGACCCATTGACCTTACACTTAGTCGCTGACCATAAATTCTAACTCAGAGTGACACCAGTTTAACTAACCTAATGTAGCGAAGACCGTTTGCCAGTGCTCTTTCTCACCGGAAAATGCACAATTCACTCGTTGGGCTCCATAAGTACACTGTAACAGTAATTTCTGTGTGCATTCAATGCATACTGATTGTAGAATTTAGTGGTGCTCTCTCTTCCACTTCTGTATACAATATGCCTTACCTAAACGGGCTCTTTATCATTACAGGCCCTGGGCAGTGTAACATCATACTGACAACAGTAATGTGCCTATATTGACAACGTCACTGCTCGTTTTACCTGATTTTGTAATCATTTAAATAAAACATGACCTTCAAAAATGGTTCAAGTGGCTCTGAGCACTATGGGACTTAACTTCTGAGGTCATCAGCCCCCTAGAACTTAGAACTATTTAAACCTAAGTAACCTAAGGACAGCACACACCTCCATGCCCGAGGCAGGATTCGAACCTGCGACCATAGCGGTCCTGCGGTTCCAGACTGTAGCGCCTAGAACCGCTCGGCCACTCTGGCCAAAACATGACCTTCCAGTGGGCGACAATTGTCCCCCTTTTCCTTCTGTGAAATTTGTCAGTAAGCTTTTTGCCTTCCAACCAGCGAAATTCGGCAGATTACGTCCGGTAAAAGATTCACACACCACGATTTATTGCCATTGAAGACGATTTCTTTAAACAATGTCGTAGCTGAAGGAATTTAGTTTCTTCTTAAATCGTCTTATGCAGCAACATTCACAGATATCTCAAATAGTAAAAGCTCTTTATCCAGGTACGAAGGTTGTAAAACAAATTTTCCACAGTTTGTGTCAGGTTGATCTTTTCGTCCGATAGCAATGCGTAAGTATTTTGTCTAAGAGGTATCACAAGTAGTGTTCCTGTAACTGTGGGAATCGTTGGTTGAAAACGAGTTGAACACCAATGGGTACAGTACTGCTAAATATTCAAAATGATTATCAACCTAAGTCTGAGTTCATCCACAAACTGAGGCGTATTTATAATATTGAAGCTAGACTGTGTATCCTTGTCTTCCTTGAGAGGGCATTGGAAGGCATTTACACATACATACCTATATACAATACTATGTATACTTCGAACGCTATAGTTAACGTTGCTCTCATAAAATAATTTTGTTCTTTTAATTCTCCTGGGTCTTCAGCATGCAGTATGTGTTGTAGATACAGTCTTAGACAAAATAATTGACCGCCGAGTCGTTCACATAAGGTGGACAATACAGTCATGCTCCCCTCAGAATTCTACGTCTGGCAATATGCCCGATGTGGCAGGACTGCGGCATGTCCCAGAGGAAGGCTTGACAGCAGTCTGAGTACATCACTCTTGACTACGACTGTAGTCTTGACGTAAAATGCGTGACTAACTAATACCACATCTGGCAACCGAAAGCACACATCGACAAAACTTTTATCGCTCCTTTCCTCTCAGTGCTGAAGCTATGAGTGTAATTCAAGCGAATCAACAATATATTTCGCTTTCTGTCACATTGGTAATAACAGGTTGGTTCAACAATATTTTAGTGAGAGATTTCTTGGCCAACCGTCTGCCTCTGAACACCTCATGCGTCTGAGTTCTCTGGGACCTGTTTGCTGACTACCGGCGGTGGCTGAAGCACTGCGCTGCCTCGCCTTCTGCCGACAACGTCTGCTCCACTCTTTCACGTCCCTCTGAAAAAAAAAACTATTGCTGTTGCCGACTGCCCTTTCGTTAATTGTTGCTTTTATAAAAATTGTTTTTGCTCCTTCTGGTTTATTTAATTATTTTTAATTATTATTGGCGTAACAACGCATATATGGAAAGAGTGACGTGAAATTCTTTTAACAATGCTGTGCTTTTAATTGCTTTATCATCGTTACCTTTTTTAGCAAAATAAAATGATGGAAGTATTATTGTTCTGAATCTGGCCTACAATTTAAAGAACGATTTTTTAGTAACTGCAACTCATGCTAAGTATCAATATATCCTTCCTACTTCGTAATTATTCAAAGTTGAAATTAATGTCCTATGATCACTGAGGTTACAGTTCGTACGATCGTTCACAAATACAAGTTTGCAGTGGATTTTATTTCTTACTAAAATGCTATTTCATACCACGGCTAGCCCAAGAACATGAGACTCTCATTAAAGAAAATTACGTATTCACTATAAAATTTAGCCAGATCAGAACGGAGCACAGCAAGTTTCCTATCAGATTCTTTAGGTACATAAAGTTATTTGCACTGAAAATTATATCCTATCAGCAGCCCGCGTCAACCTGCAACACATCATAAAATCTGCTGATCTTCACTGCCAGCCTGGGAGCTAAAAGAAATAATATTATTTTTTACTATTATTTTACCGCTTCCTTGCGGTATACTCGACTATATTGTAAGTCGTTTAAATATGCCGCGGCAGCGGCTCTTCTTTCTCCACACAGCTCAGCTCCACAGATAATATTTTTATATGGCTGAAAAATATCTTAACAGGATGGGATAATAGGCAGGCACACTTTAACATTTAAGTAATACAAGTTTTCATTTAAACAACTCTATTTAAACATTTAAATATCTTAATAATTACAGACCTGTGTACATTCACGCGCAATGGCGTCCAATTCACAATCTCGACAAAAGAATGCTACCTTCGCGCTCTCTACGACAATAACAGGAGATCTTTCTCTCACAGCTTTCAGATTAAGAAGACAAAGACATTGCTTTACATCATGCCTTATATACAAATTCATTTGGTGATCTTTGTACAACATTTATCTTCTGTGTCGGTCTTATTATTCGCCGACACAGACGTTCTCAAAAATAAAAAATAAAGAAAATAATACATAATTTTACATAATGACACAATATGACACATCTAATATTTTAATTATTACATAATATATTGTCTTTGTTTATTACAAGACGTTACAACTCCTCACTCTCGACGGTGTAAAATGCTTTAATGTTGTTGAGGGTGACCCATAAAATCTCTCTACTATTTGTATCACATTCGATATCAACGGAGGCACAAAACCGTTTTTATTTGATGAGTGTTTTATGACACTAGTGTGCAATACATCAATGTGGCACGGAATTAATATCATTGTTTCTGATCCAGTGCGCTATAATTAAAGTGCCACATCCTGTTCTTTCTCCTTTCACAGGATATTCTTCAAATAATTTATGTTTGTCATAGATTCATATGTGTTAGTCAAGGCACAGAGTGTAAATGCAATGTAATGCGTTTGGTCTCTTTCCTTGATTCCCTATGATAAATGGATGCGAAACATTGTGTCAATAAATTTCAGAACCTGCTCTATAGCTACCCAGGCAAATTGCTTGTTTTGAGGTCCATACATTAATTAATGGAGAAGTGAACACTGTTCAAAAGTGATATTTAAAATATTCGATTGGATTTAAGGAGACAAAATTGCCCATATTTGAGGCTACCCAGAGAAAAAGTAAGTTGCTAGAGCCTCTGTTAGCAAATGTCTGTCGAGAGTTCGTAATTGCTACTGGGGAAATTTAGGAAAGAGGCCCTATAGTAAATAAGTGGTTCGTTTCCTTCATACTTATCACCCTTGCATGTGTGTCTTAAGTGAAGAACACTACTGAAATTCGTGTCGCTGCTGGTCGATTCGAATTTCTGCAGCGATGCTTGTATTGTGAAGCAGCTTGGCAGTCAGAAAGCCGAGATCTATGACCATTAAGACAACTTACTGAGTCGAGCTACCAAGAGGACTTGATGTTTAGAAGTTTTCTTCCGATTTCGTTACAGAATTTTTTGTGGGAATTCGCAGCTCCATAAAATAAATCAGAAAAAAAAGCTCGCACGCGCTGGCCCCTACCACGGTTAAAACTGACGACTCATTGAGCAATTGCGACACGAGACACGGGTGGTACCATGGGGTTACGGACACACTACTGCCAGCACGCCACTCTCGTCATGGTATTGGTCGCTCAGGCTCATAACGCATCATAAACGATAATAAAACTTATCACTTATGTGAAGAATAGCAAGTCTTTAGCCAAAAAATTGAATTTTCTGTCTCAGTGTCCTAGTTTACATGAGGATTATACAGCACGAGTCATTCAAATGGAAAGAGAATATTAAGTGAATTTAGTGATTGCAGTGTCACAGTGTTGCCAAATGTTCGTGACGATGTTGCTAATTCTCAGCTGTGCTATGTAACATCCACGTGATAAATTTTTGGCGACGAGAGGAAATTATGCCTCTAACAGTTATAGACATTATCTATTCGACGTATGAAAAAACAGTGAAAACGTATAAATATTAATTATTTATATAATATTCTATGATATAATTGGACATATCGATGTGTATCATACAAAGACAATGATAATTGTAATTTCCTTTTATGATCTGCGTTTGTCTTCCTTTGTTTTCACCTTTTGTTGGTTGGCTTTTGTAAGTTGCGGACGCATATCGAACTGAGGTCTGTTAAGAAATTGTAACTATTTGTTAGTTATTACTTGAAAATAGAGTTCATTATTATTATAAATATGAGTGAATAATTATTTGTAACTTTAATTCCTCTCTCAGTAAACATTATCTGTGTTAATTATTTCTTTCCGCTGCAAGGATCGCAGCCATTGATGATAGCGATCTGTATCGCGTTTTTGTCTGTGTTTTCCTTAGAAACAAATCAAATGTTTGCTTGATGAAGTCTAAATAGTGCACAATACGAAAGTATATTTAATAGCGTTTAATAAGAATTTTAAATATTTACTTATTTGCTCTAACAATACAAAGCCTTTATCAATTGTCTGCCGCCATCTTAACAATTATCTCAGCGGCAAATACAAATTACGCAACTCTGCAGACATAAATGCCGAACGTAATACAAATGTGTAAAAATAAATGTGCACCGGTGGTTCCGAACTCATTTTAATGAAAATAATTCGAATCAGATTGGTTCTTTAAAAATAGTGCTCATAGCACGATCGTTATAGCAAACTTTTCTAGCTGATGTATGGAGCCGAAATTATTTACGCACGAGTTGCGAAGAATATTGTTTCAGGTAACATACGTCAGTGTTGTGCGCGGCTGATATTCGGTGGTTTCAATGATCAGTTTGCTGAAGATAACTGTTTCCATCATAATCAATAGTTGTATAGAATCTGTTGTATGAACTGTGATTTAATGACACTTAGACAACTAACAGACAACACTTTAACACGACGTTAACTTGGAGTTCTTTAGCAACTTAACCAATTCTTTAGCCGGGAGAAAATTTATTTAGTAATTACTCAACGTAATAAAATAAGAGTATCATTTTCATTTACAAATTAGTTAAATACCAAACCACTGAATAACCCAGCGAACGCCACAGCTAGGAACAGCTCTGTGTGGGATGTGAGGAGAATCCCGTGCCAGTGTCGTAGGAGGATACGGAGAGGAAGTGCGGGGTTTGGTTAACATGTAACGTTTTCTCCTACCAGTTGTGTCAAACATTCAGGTGTACAGTCTTCCAACACGATTAGAGTTTCAAGCAAAATATATACGAATAAAACACTTACCTTGTTACTTTGTGACAAAAAATTATTTCAGTACAATAAAAAGTCTTTTGAGATCAACTTTGCCCACCTCTCACGAAAAGTAAGATAAAAAACACTTTGCACCTCGAAATCGATTGCATCTATGTGCAGTCTTGTGATCATACAAGTAGAATTTCAAGATATGCACGAGAATGCAGAAAAATGTTCGTGAGAATGGAAGCTATAAGAAACACAGTTAAGTAATTATTTTGTGCCACGTAATAATCAATTCATTTGAAAATTCAGAAGAGAAGAAACTAAAAATTATGCCCATTAAGACAGAAACTAATGTTCAGAAGCGGGCACTGTGCAGATCTGCGCTTTTTCATCTTCAGATCTATACAAATAACGTATACTAACTAGCGTATTCATTCCTTTCATAATGTTTCCCTCTTGTTTAGTCTTCTAATGATGAACAGTATCCACACCCATGAGTCTGATTGTTTCTTTGTACCCTTCCATCTATAATATTTGTGTGTCATTGCTCCGTGGTCAAAAAGCAAAATATTATGCCTGCTCCCCACGAGATATCAGAACGAGGTCGCAAAAAGGCTAACGAATTGTAATTAAAATACACTGAGACGCCAGTTTGTCTGTCGTCATGGTGTTAAGTCGAGGGAAATAGTTGGGTATTATTGCCTGTATCACCGGCATCCCGTTGTCGTCTTCTCTTACTGAGATTTTTACATTACCCTGAACATAAGACGCCGAGATAAATGTGGATATTCTTCGTGAGGAAACTTCCCACATTCCATTCATCCTGATCCATCCGTTACGTGCATCGGCAGCAATGAGTGATAGGAAAGCTGTTGTGAGGTGACGAATAACAATAACAATGGTAGTAATTACAAATCAGTAATCAAGGATGTTTACTGCATTACAGACAGCTGTTAACGATTAACAAAATAACGAAGAAAGGCTAAGTGTTTAGTTCTGCGCACTTCATAGGTGTTCTTACCACTTTGTTACTGAATTCTGTTCTGGTTGTTTGCAGAGAGAAAAGAAATAACCCTGTAGCCATATATATAGCTAGTACAACGAGATATTACCTATCAACTATCCTTGCTTTACATCACGAGACGAACATGGCGTCACCGAGTTGATATTTGAAATACATTTCTGTTTTCTCTCTCTGTCTGCCTCTCTCTCTCTCTCTTTTTATTTTTCTTCTTACTTTTTGAGGAAAGCGTCGAGAAACGCGAGTAATAAGGAAGTAGACATATAATCTATTTACAGTTATTTTCATCGGCATACATAATGCAAAAATACACCTTTTAAGTCTATTATTGCGTAAACCACAGTGTTTTAATAGCCACGGTCCTGTTGGACGTGGTATGCAGTTGCTTTCCTCCGACCTTTGAGTTGACTGACCTAGCCAGTTAATAGGGGAACCTACAGTTTAACGTGGCTTTCGAACCACAGTGTAACTCGGCATTTTTCACATCAAAAAACACTGCCCGAGGGGAAATGAGTGTAAAATGGCAGATAAAAATCTTGGGACTGACCAGCGATCGTACCCGAGACCTTTGTATTCGTAGTCTTTCTCTTTACCACTGTTCCCCCACATAACGACTGAAACACATAACGTACTAATAAAACGTTTTATTTGTAGACGCACTTTCCGTGTACATCATTGAAAATACGACTGTCCGTCCTCAACTTTGGCCTCGATTTTTTCAAAAGCAAGGGGGTGTCTAGCAGAAAGCGAGAACATCCATGCAATATTTGATCAAAATCGGTAGCGCACATGTCAGACCCTCTCCTTGTGAGACTTATTTACAAATCGGAAGATTGTGGAGACTGTTTCCCCCTGCTCCCCACAACGAGCGTTCTAAGTGACATACAGCAATGTATGCAATACTTCGAATACTCTGAACGCCACAGTTTACTTAAGTCTTCCGTACTAAAACATGTTCGTTCCTTCGAAGTAAATGTTACGACTAATATTTCTGTTTAACCTGAAGTTTGTTAAACAGATATAAATTGTCATCTAACACAGCTCCTTAAAAATAGTTCTATCATGGTTCGAGCTCTTGTTTCTTAAGACATATGTGGTAAAATCAACAGCTGCGTATTTCAGACTAGTGATTTTGGCAGATATACCCATAAACTGAACCCACCTATCTGTTATAACTGGATCGTCTGCAGCAGCATTGATTTAATTATATGGCTCTAAACGTTCCAGTGAAATCGTGAATATAAACTGTGTGTCACAGTATTGAAAGCTTGAAACCGGGAATGAATTTGACTTCGGTGCTCGTGCGAGTGCTCAAATGGCTCTGAGCACTATGGGACCTAACATCTGAGGTCATCAGTCCCCTAGAACTTAGAACTACTTAAACCTAACGATATCACACCCATCCATGCCCTAGGCAGGATTCGAACCTGCGTCTGTAGCGGTCGTGCGGTTCCAGACTGAAGCGCGTAGAACCGCTCGGCCACTTCGGCCGGCATGAGAGTGCTCTGCGTTCTGTGTGGCACTACGTTTCCTGTTGCCTTGTGAGTGGGTTCTTGCTTCTGTCAAGGCGACATGTCACAGCTCAGTGAGTTTGATGAAGGTCGTATCGTTGCGCTTTATGAAGACGGGTACTGTATCAGTGTCATTTCCCGTGTTCTGGGATCCAGCAGATCCACTATTCATCTCTGGGTGAAGACGATGGAAGTTGAAGGCCACCTAAACCGTCGTCGTCGCTCTGGACGCCCACGGACTACCGCAGAGTATGAAGACAGAGTACACTCGGCTGCAGTGTTGAGGACCCTTTCAGGAGCAGCAGAGAAATTAAAAACATCCTGCAGATAACAGTGAGCAGGTCGACCATACGTCGTCGGCTCAACGAGGAGGGAGGGTATGGACGAAAATCGGCTGTTAAGGAAATGCTGAAAGAGCAACATAGGGCTGCCAGGTTAAATTTCGCACTGGCCTACAGAAGGAAGCCGCTTTCGGACTGGGACCGTGTTATATTTACCGACGAGAAGGTATTTTCAACTGCTCCAAATAGCTCTGTCCATGCGTATCGACCACGTGGAACGAGATACGACCGTAAATGTGTCCATCAGAGGCAAAGGTGTGGCCGGACGTCTGTCACAGTTTGGGGCTGGATATCAGCAAATGGTTGCGGCGTGCTGTGGGAACTTGAGCGTCCGCTTTTTAGTGCTTATTACTGCGAAATACTGGGAGAAATGATGCTTCCTTCTGTTCGCCAGCGATTTCATGGAGGTAGAATCATCTTCCAACATTACTGTTCCCCACTCCACACAGCCAATTGTGTAAGACACTGGTTTCAGATGAAAGGAAACATTGAGCTGTTGGACTGGCCTCCAAAAGCTTGTGACGGTACGTCAGATAAATATTGACATTTTTATCGGTTGTAAACCGTGATTAAGTATTTTATGAATACAATTAGTGTTAAAGATATAGTTAATGTTCTTGAAACCACTGATATGCAGCGATAATTAAAGAGTAGCATCTTTATTTAGTATCTATGAAAATAAAAAATGATCAAAAGAGACGCGGTTGTACGGCCGAGGAAGAAGGACGTATTTTGTGGTACACACACTGTTTTGTTTCGTGGTACGGAAGGCAGCCATTGAGCGGCTACACATTATTTTGTGTAAGTTATTCGTATTTCTGCTTAAATAAACTTGTTATTATTATTACAAAATGAATTTCTTTGTAATAGTTGTCACCTCAAATGCTCTCAGTGGCTAGTTATTTTTAATAAGCATTTTTTCAGTAATTTGCGCTGCGAGAAGCTCATCTTCCGATGCAGCCTCTGGTCAGCCATTACGCGCCGAAGTATTAATTTATTTTTCAGTGTTAACAGTAACTGTACATGCGAGAGATTTCGTTATAAGAACCTTTTTAAATTGCAACAGATAATTAATTTACGTTAAAGTTCATGTTTTTAAACTATACAGATTCCATGAGTTCGGTAAGTTTTATCTTGGCCGCTCCTCGGCAACAATCGCAATTCTCTCAAGCCTTGCTTTGCAATCAATAAATAGAAATTAACAAAATTACATTCAATTCAGTTAGCGGCAATTATATTTTAGTCATCACGTTCAAAATCTAAAGTTGGTACATGAATAACTGAGGCCCTTGAAGAACCCGTTTCTTATTTACTTATGCACGTAAGTAAAAGTGATAAGAAAAGACAATGTCCCCGAGAGAAAGAAGCATGCTGATAAATTATATATATATATATATATATATATATATATATATATATATATATATATATATATGTGTGTGTGTGTGTGTGTGTGTGTGTGTGTGTGTGTGTGTGTGTGTGTGTGTGTGCGTGTGTGTGTGTGTAATTTTTTGTATATGACGTAACGAATGCTACCGACGTCACAAGCTGCTGACCTCAATCCCATAGAGCACGTGTGGGCAGAGATGGAAAAAATTATTGGGAGCAAAAGACCTGCACCAACATCCAAGGCAGCGTTGTCGGAAGCAGTTCACGCTGCGTGGGAAGAGATGTCACAGAGCGACAGATTAATCAGAAAGCTTTTTGCCTCTGTCCCCCTTCGATTAAATGCAGTTGTAGAAGAGGACAGGACCTGGACGCGGTACTGAGTCTACTGTGTTAATAGGAGGAAGACTTTGTTTAAGGCACATAGTGTTTAATTCCAGCTTAACTTACTATGAGCGATTAAGATGCTGCGAACAAAAGGAAAACTTCTCCTATTTTAATTTTCTTAGCAAAATTTTAATGTAAAATACGTCTCAAATATTTGGATAACAAGACGAAGATGTTTATTTTAATGAAGAGTACGTTCTTTCTCATAAGACGCATAATGGCAATGAAGATTGAGGGATCAAAGAGAGACCATTTATGTTGTTTAATTTTTCTCCTTTTCTATTTATGCCAACTTGTAGGCACTACATTCAATTCAGTTCTCTTTAGTTTGGTGCAGGGACACGCAAGTGCCAACGCAGGCACAAACGAGAGATCCTTAATTTTAATGCTAAGCAGAAGCTACAGTGGTGGCTACATGGTGGCAAAGTGGTAAAGAGCAAAACTACAAAGGTCTCGGGTTCGAACCCTGGTAAGTCCCAAGATTTTTTACCTGCCATTTTACACTTGTTTCGCCTTCGGGCAGTGTTTGTTGATGTGGAAAATGCCGAGTTCCACTGTAGTCCGAATGCCACGTTAAACTGTAGGTTCCCCTATTAACTGGCTAGGCAAGTCAACTCAAAGGTCGGAGGAAAGCAACTGCATACCACGTCCAACAGGACCGTGCCTATTAAAGCACTGTGGTGTTCAAACCAACCTTCCAACTGAAGACTGCTTTATTTTACTATGGGTTCCAAAGTTAATGATCTTCGAGTTATTAACATTTTCGTGTTTTCATGCTGTAGCTTTGATACCAGTAAACGTAAGTAACTGGCCGAACACTGTCACCGTTCGAGTTGTCAAGGTGGTAGACGACGATGCTGTCGACTCCAGTTACAATCTTGGTCATGGCTATGTTTCAGTTGAATATCTCTTTGTGCCTTTCTGTGTATTTCAAGATATACTTTTATAGACTTGGTACGCATCCAAATTGATATCTGATAGAGCTGTATTTAACATCATGAATCAGAAATGTTCTCCGAGCAATATATCGGACAACACGTCAGTGCAACGAGATTTCGTTTGTGTGTTGCACATGGTGCATGAAATATTTGTGTTTTTCATGCTTCTGTGATGTGTTTCACCCCACGTTTGTTATGACTGGCCGAGGAAAACTTTTCAGATACATCGCCGCTCAGAATCAGTACCGAAAAGGCCACAGAGGGTGGCATAAAGAGCGTCAGTGAAAACACCTATTGCTTTCGGACATTGATTTCCACATTTAGTAGTCGAAAACGACCGTTCGTTGTGCCATGAGCAAAAAGACGGAGTTATTGGCAACCTTAGGCCGTGTTGACACCTCCTGGACGATTCACGCCTTCTCGACAGACATCACAGGGTTGCGACGCCATAGAGCGTGATGTCACTCCTTTGGCGTGAAATGCGACTATAGTTTCTGTCCTGGTGTGTAGGATAGAACCACCAGGGACAGTTCAAAAACATTCGACAAAATTGGAACGTGATCTGAAGCAGCAAATTGGAAATGTTTCTAGGACGTCAGGTTTCTTTGAAGTTTAATATGGGGGTGCTTTTGTTCCATGCCCTCCACTGGCATGACCGTGGAGGGGTGCCACAGTGACCATGCATGAACAAAACAGCAAAGGTTCTCTCTAAGGCTCTCCGGTTTGGCTAAACTCTTTGTGGTATCCGCCCACATTCAATGATTATTTTAGAAATGAGCCTTTACAGTGAAAACCTGTGAAACACTTTTAGGCGCCTGCTAGCAGGCAACTGGCCTCGGAGGTATGTCGAGTGGTTGCCTACCTGCTAGCATCTTCGGCTACTTCACACGTTTTCTCTGCGAAGGTACGCTTTTAAAATTCTCAGTAAATGTGGGCGGGTGCCACAGAGGGTTCTGCCAACTGAGGGGGGAGGGCAGGAGGGGTTATGGAATTGCCGATTTATTTGCTCATGTGTTAATGTCGCACCCCTCCGTGAACACGCCACAGATGGGCATGAAATAGGAGCACTGAAGAATCATAAAGACCCTCTACTGCTTCGAATCATGTTCATGTTTTGTCGAATGCTTTGAAGGGTTCATAGTGGTTCCAACCTGTACACCAGAGAGGGGCGTGCTGCACTCCAAAGGGCCCCGATCACGTTAACCCCACAATGCCCACGGAAAAAGACTGAAACGTTCGAGAGCGACAGACGTGTCAAATGTTGCCAGTCAATGCTGGCCTTGGGGAGAACTGTGTGAAATTTGGTACCACTGTGCCATCATTAACCCACTTTACACGCCACATGTTCTTCTGATCTAGGGTCTCTCTGCACATGAGGCGACTCCTTGCTTTTCGAAGCGTCGTCGAACCAGCAGGTGATGTCGCACAGCACCGCATTTTGGCAACATTACTGAGGAAGGTTTTAGGCATCAATGAGGCAAATTTCAAACTTTTACGTAGGAATAACTGGAACTAACTGGTTTCGAAAAAGTGTTCCTTTAATTCTATTCACAGTGTACAAACTTCTCTACACTGAGATGACAAAAGTTTTGAGATACTTCCTAATACTGTGTCGAACCTCCATTTCACGGCATAGTGCAGCAACTCTACGTGACACGAACTCAACAGGGCGGTGGACCTCCCAATTCTTCGGAAGTCACATCGAGATATATCGAGCCGTGCTGCCTCCATATCGTCCATTGCTGCGAAAGTGTTGCCGCTGCAGGATTTCGTTCACGAACTGACCTATCGAGTATGTCCCATGAATGTTCGATGGAATTCATGTCGGACGATCTGGGTGCGCAAATCATTCGCTCGAAGTGTCCAAAATTTTCTTCAAACAAGTTGCGGATAATTGTGACTCAGTGATAGGGCGCGTTGTCATCCGTAAAAATTCCACCGTTGTTTGGGAACATGAAGTCTGTGAATGGCTGCAGATGGTCCATTCCCAGTCAATTATCTGTTCATTTGGACCAGACAACCCAGTCCCTTCCATGTAAACATAGGCTACACCATTAAGTTGCCACCGCCAGCTTCAGATAGCCTTGTTGACAGCTTGGGTCCATGGCTTCGAGGGGTCTGCCATACCCGAACCCTACCATCAGGTCTTGTCAACTGAAATCGAGACTCATCTGACCAGGCCACGGTTTTCCAGTCGTCTGCGGTCCAACCAATATGGTCACGGGCCAATGAGGGACGCTGCAGGTGAAGTCGATCGTCTGCTGCCGTAGTCCATTGAAGCCAAATTTCGCCACAGTGTCCTAACGGAGGCATTCTTCAACATGCAACATTGATTGCCGCGGTTATTTCACGCAGTGTCGCTCTCCTATTAGCAATGACAACTTCACGCAAACGCCGATGCTATCGGTCGTTAAGTGAAGGTTACTGACTTGTCCGTGGGGAGAGTAATACCCGAAATTTGATACTCTCAGCACACTTTTGATACTGTGGATCTCGGAATGTTGAATTTCCTAGTGGTTTCCGAAATGGAATGTCTCCTGTGTGTAGTTCCAACTAGCATTCCGCGTTCAAAGTCTATTAATACCAGTCATATAGACATAAAGGCGTCTTTTTACATGAATCACCTGGGTACCAATGCCAGCCTCGCCAGTACCCGGCCATTTTATATGTTGTGTACGCGATACAACCGCCATCTGTATGTGTGTACGTCACTATCACATGATATTTGTCGCCTCAGTGTACATACGCTGATTTCTTCCTTATACCTCCTTAACACTGCGTAAATGGTTCTATCGCGTCCTGGATCGATGGAATATCTACATTCGACATCATCATTCGTTTATAAAAACATTTCACAGGCTATAAATGTTCCAAATAAATAAAAACAAGCACTGCCCGAACATGCCTTGAAGGCTCAACGTTAGCGACCGGCCGTTGTGTCATCCTCAACCTTTACGCGTCACCGGATCGGATACTGAGCGATGTGGTCAGCACATCGCTCCCCAAACATATACTGGTCAAGCGTGGTGCTTTATTCTTTGTTGCCTGTTTCGGAATACATTACTCAAATGTCTTCTCTACAAATAGTAATACGCAAATTTCTCTTTAATTAAACACAGACAATTGAACTTAAGTATAAACTCTTCATGGAGACGCTAACCGTTTCGTGCATTTGTGGAGAATTACGTTTTGGACACCCAGTAGTAGTACTCTATCATTTTGTTTATAATAAGCACGCTGTTTAATTTATCCTTATATTGTTGTTGTTGTTGTCTTCAGTCCTGAGACTGGTTTGATGCAGTTCTCCATGCTACTCTATCCTGTGCAAGCCTCTTCATCTCCCAGTACCTACTGCAGCCTTCATCCTTCTGAATCTGCTTAGTGTATTCATCTCTTCGTCTCCCTCTACGATTTTACCCTCCACGCTGCCCTCCAACACTAAATTGGTGATCCCTCGATGTCTCAGAACATGTCCTACCAACCGGTCCCTTCTTCTAGTCAAGTTGTGCTACAAGCTCCTCTTCTGCCAAATTCTATTCAATACCTCCTCATTAGTTATGTGATCTATCCATCTAATCTTCAGCATTCTTCTGTAGCCCCACATTTCGAAAGCTTCTATTCTCTTCTTGTCCAAACTATTTATCGTCCATGTTTCACTTCCATACATGGCTACACTCCATACAGATACTTTCAGAAACGACTTTCTGACACTTAAATCTATATTCGATGTTAACAAATTTCTCTTCTTCAGAAACGCTTTCCTTGCCATTGCCAGTCTACATTTTATATCCTCTCCACTTCGACCATCATCAGTTATTTTTCTCCCCAAATAGAAAAACTTCTTTACTAATTTAAGTGTCTCATTTCCTAATCTAACTCCCTCAGCATCACCCGACTTAATTCGGCTGCATTTCATTATCCTCGTTTTGCTTTTGTTGATGTTCATCTTATACCTTCCTTTCAAGACACTATCCATTCCGTTCAGCTGCTCTTCCAAGTCCTTTGCTGTCTCTGACAGAATTACAATGTCATCGGCGAACCTCAAAGTTTTTATTTCTTTTCCATGGATTTTAATTCCTACTCCGAATTTTTCTTTTGTTTCCTTTATTGCTTGCTCAATCAGATTGAATAACATCGGAGATAGGCTACAACCCTGTCTCACTCGCTCTCCAACCACTGCTTCCCTTTCATACCCCTCGATCCTTATGTTAAACATGTTCATTTCGTAAGGGATTTCATACACGAAGAGTTGCTGTACCGTGTGTACTGGCAGCACGTTTATAACTATTGTTATAGTTGTTATAATGATTTGAAGTACAATTGTTAATATCTTATTTGGTAAGAGACGTGAAAACATTTTTTAGTAATTGTCTTTTTATTGCTATTTAACACCCTTTTCAGATTTATTGTAGCCCTTGTGGAAGTCATTTTGGTGTTTTTGGTAAATATATATTTTAGTTTCAAATACGGCCAGAACAGCGCTGTTCTGCGTGCTGTGGGCGTGTGGTTCCTTAGCTCTACCCCTCTGCCCTCACTTGAAATTCAGGGCCACGTCCGCCGACCAGGCAAAGAAATGCCTCTGCTCGCAGTTCGGCCTACTGCGACTGCTCGGCCCTCGCTTACCCGTGTGGTGCAGCAGTCATCTCTCGCAACCTGCCGTCTATATAATGCTCAGCTAACTATTCTCAGTCCTCGAGCTTTTTATGTATACTGCCTACAGGCTGTAGCGCTGCACTACAAGGGGAGGTATGGAATGAAAGGGGGGAAGGGGGGAAAGAGTAGGCAGATATGGGGCGGAAAGGAGGAAGGAACCGTTCAAAATGTTCAAAAGTGTGTGAATTCCTAAAGGACCAAACTACTGAGGTCATCGGTCCCTAGACTTAAACACTACTGAAAGTAATTTAAATTAACTTATGCTAAGAAGAACACACACACCCATGCCCGAGGGAGGACTCGAACCTCCGGCGTGAGGGGCCGCGCAATCGGTGACATGGCGCGAAGAAGTCAATAATGATGTGAAATGGATGGCGTGGATTTATGGTCGGAATGATAGGTAAATGGGAGAGGGAAAGATTGAAATTTCGTCAGTAGAGGATCTGGAGATTGTGCAGTTGTAGGGTGTTGGTAGAGACGCGGCAGCTTACTGGGTTTGAATATCAGAGAGGAAACCAGAGTCAATTTTGCGGATGACGTTCAAGCATTTGAACGGCGCACGAAATTGTGGTTGGGCGGATCTGCATGCGTCTAAATAGGAGAGGATGGGTGCGATCCGGGCTTCGTAAGTGTGAAGGACAAAGTAAGGCGCTATGCCCTAGTTCTGCCAGTTCGTAGGTTTAGTAGTTGTAGTCTGTTGTGGGCATTTTGTTGGTTCGTAGGTGAAACTTGAATGTTATTTGCCGTTTGATGGCTAGTCCATGATAGTTCAGCGTATTAGTTAACTAAACAGACAATTGTAAATGGTAAGGTAAAAATCCTTGACGTGGAAGTTGTCTGTGGTTCTTCCTACAACTATTGGCTGGGTTTTGGAGGGGTGTGGGGGGGGGGGGGGGGGAATTGATCCTGAGGAGCCATCGGTTACACTAGAAGATAAACTGACTGAGACGGAATTGGAGGGATCGTTGGGACTTCTGGTATGTAGCACAGAGAGCAACGAAAGCGATGTCATCATGATACTAATGGAGGAGGACAGGCAGTAGTGGTTTGGGCACGTCGGCAATGTAAACTAGGTCAATCAGAGGAGAGATGGCACACCTCGAGTGGGACGGAAGGTATGGGAATTCGTATAGTTAACAGTAACAAAGGATTCGCGATTAGAAGGAAGGATGCAATATAGTGACATAGGCAACTGGAAGTGCGTAACGCTTCAGTTTGAAAAGGAGGCCGAAATGCCATGTATAGTCGTAGACCTTCTCTAGGTAGATGGAAACCAAAATACCGGATTTACGGAAGTTGAAGTGATGGGACAGAGATGGGTGAGGTGTAGTACCTGGTCATGGGAGGGGAAAGTAGGGGCGGAAGTGACACTGGTAGTGTTGGTTCAGGTATTTATGGATGCTTCGCGAGAGAATGGATTTGAAGATCTCGCTAAATACTGACGTGAGGGTTATTGGGCGGTTGGTGGAAGCATCAGTAGGGTTTTGTGCGGTTTGAGGAAATGTAGCATTCTGGACTGTAACCTGTGGATATCATAGTTGTATAAAGGGTTGTGAAGGTGACTAGAAAGGAGAGGGAGCATTCTTTGAGGTTCCGATACGTAACGCAATCCTAATCATGGGAAGTGTTGCTTTTTGTACTGAAGTACTTGTTTTATGTCCTATTCTGAAATTGGTGTATTTAACTTTGTTTGTGGTAAGTTTTCCAAGTAGTGGAAGCTGTAGGTAGGGGACGTTTGTTACGGATGAGCGGGTAGTGAGCGATGGAATAGCTGCCAGTAAGTCGGCGGAATCCTTTCCAGTACTTGGAAGAGTTAATAGGCAACGTAGCTTCGAGTCTCGTGCTTGTTTGACGCCAGTACTTGCGTTTCTTAGCATTTAATAATACCCTGACGTGTGTCTGTATTTTCAGGTGGCGTGGGAGAACATCCCGGTCACGTGTCTACAGAAACGGAGATGAGAATATGTGGACCTGGCAGGGATATTGGTGGATATAGCGACCGATAAGATATTCTGCTAGAAGAACGTGACGTGGGGAATATTATCAGGTTGCTGGAAGTCTAGAGCGTGGCTCTCAGTCAGCGTATCTATGGACTCCCGGTAGGCGAGGGAGTAGCCTTAGCCGCGCGGGATTAGCCGAGCGGTCTCGGGCGCTGCAGTCATGGACTGTGCGGCTGATCCCGACGGAGGTTCAATCCTCCCTCGGGCATGGGTGTGTGTGTTTTTCTTTAGGATAATTTAGGTTACGTAGTGTGTAAGCTTAGGGACTGATGACCTTAGCAGTTAGTCCCATAAGGTTTCACACACATTTGAACATTTTTTTGGAGTAGCCCTGGATAACTTTTGGATGGATACCGGGGACGGGTGCATGAGGATTAGGTAGTGTGTAGGACATGAGGAGGACAAGTAGGTGGTCCCTTCCAATTACAGAGGACTTCTGCAGTAAAGGATAGAATATGACTTTATTTCATGTGCAAATGCATAGTTGTAGGACCACCATTTTTGCCAAATTCAGTTAGCTGGTATCGGGATCGAAACCATTGTCATTTCAGGTTTAATGTCGATATTAACGAGGCAGAACAATAAATTAGTCGAGCAGGCTGAGGCGGCAAAGAGACAGATAAAGGAACAATAAAAAATAAATTACAATAGGTGGCCAAAAACCTTATAGAGTGAACACTAGGTTAGATCGGCAGGAGACTGCTTCTGCTTTGCTTATCAATCAATTTAGTGACGTCCGTGGCCAAGTTACTGAAGAAGTGGAAAAACTGAAGTCACTCAAAACTGAGTTAGCTTCTATAACCAGAAATGCCGACAGCCAGCTCGCATCAGGAAAAGTTGATACCGAGAATCTAGCTGAATGAGTAGCTAGTGCAGTTTCGGCATTAATTGTCTGGTGAGCTCCGTCGAGAAGACGGGATTCAGCGCTGGCCCCGCTGGTGCAGCCGGCGCGGTGGCGTGGCCTGCAGCAGGTGGGCGGCGTGATGCCGCCCCACGTGTCGTCGGTTCGTCCGCGACGGCAGCCGGCGCCCGCCGGTGCGACGCCCGCTCATCGAGAGACTGGACGGTTCCTCTGTTAAGCTGGGTTTCCCACGGGGCATGAGCACGAATGTGTGCCACGCTTTCGTGCTCGATTTCGTGCCATGACAGGAGTGAAACCATCAGTCGCGGGGCGTGGATAGTTCACACGGAGTGGAGTGTCAACGAAAGCGTGATTTAGTTGATCGCGCGAAGCCGCCCATTAACGAGCTCCTTATCGAGAGTTGTGCTGTGGTGAGTTCGGTTCTTGCTACTGTTTTGGCACAGAGAATGAATCGGTTGGTGGAACCTCAAGAAAAACGGAAGAAAAGACGATGGTGGGTCAGGAACTGCCGGCTGAAGTGGCCGTGCGGTTAAAGGCGCTGCAGTCTCGAACCGCAAGACCGCTACGGTCGCAGGTTCGAATCCTGCCTCGGGCATGGATGTTTGTGATGTCCTTAGGTTAGTTAGGTTTAACTAGTTCTAAGTTCTAGGGGACTAATGACCTCAGCAGTTGAGTCCCATAGTGCTCAGAGCCATTTTTTGGTCAGGAACTGGATACTTCAAAGAACATCGAGGGCACATAATTTGGTTGACATGGAACTAAGAAACCAGTGCCCTGAAGATTTCAAAATCTTATTACGAATGTTTCAGGCGCAGTTTGAGTACCTTTTGGTACGCGTTTCACCTCTGATCTCAAAATCAGATACTAATATGAGACAAGCAGTAAAAGCAAAAATTAAACTTCAAGTAACTTTACGCTATTTAGCCACAGTGGACTCTTTTAAAAGTCTGGAATTTTTATTTCGTATTCCAAACAACACAATTAGTACATTTATAACTGAAACCTGCGAAGCGGTCCACAAGGCACTTACGGAATACATACAGGTAATTACAATAACAAATAGTATACAACTTTCTTGTTTATTATTTTATTTGAATTTTCAACATAGTAATGTACGAGTATTCTAGGTCTAAGTATTTAAGGAACAGAAAGAAACAATAATACGAAAATGGTTGATCAGCATAATAACTCTGATCATTAAAAATGTTACCAGCATAGATAGAAAGTAATCGTTTGAGTAATAAAATAAGATAGACCTATAAATTTGTAAATAAATAGTCATCTGAGAAATCAGCACTCATATTTGATTCTCTTTCACTTGGTAGTGTTGATTGGTTGGAGGGAGTTGGTGGTGGGCACATCGCATTTGTTAATTGTGACGGAATTGACTCTTGAAGCCTCATGGCAATTGGAGGCCCAATACTGCGTTGCATTGACGCAACATACTTTCCGAAATAGTCGTAGGAGTCCTCTTGGTTCATTACTGCAGCACGATTTGACATAGCTTGTAATTTCTCAATCGCACATGGAAAAAAAAAAAAAACGATTTGGGAGTCGTGCAGAACTTTTTCACCGATTTTTCATGATGAAGGCTGCGACGGAGTTGAAGGCACTTTTCGTTTTAGTACTGCCCTGGGTGTCTCAGTTTCTACTGGAATCTGTGATGTGCTTGGCGTGGTCTCGTTGAGATCGTCAACAGCAGTTAAATTATACAGATAGGGATTGTGGCTTCTCCGGTTGTGATTGTTCATTTGTGTTTATTGGTGACACCTGCAATCAAAACATTAATTTTGTTTCAGGCGCCGGCAACTTCAGATGAATGGAAAAATATAGAGTATGGGTTTAGAGAACGATGGAACATTCCAGGCTGTGCAGGAGCTCTGGACGGAAAACACATTGTCATTCGTGCCCCTCCCGCTACTGGATCTGATTATTACAATTACAAACGTAGTTTCAGTATTGTATTGTTAGCTTTAGCTGATTCCGATTATTGTTTCCTGTATGTTGATGTAGGAGCTAAATTAAGAAATACTGATGGTGGTATATTTCAAAACAGCTCATTGTACAACGCTTTGGAGACAAATTCCCTTGCAATGCCAAGTGATTTTGTTATTGTAGGGGATGATGCGTTTCCGCTAAAGACTTATCTGATGAAACCTTACAGTCGGCGTAGCATGTCTCTACAGGAAATAATCTACAACTATCAAGTTTCAAGGGCTCGAAGAGTTGTAGAAAATACTTTCGGAAAACTTGTGAGTAAATTTAGAGTATTTGAAAGACCAATATCTTTCAAAATATAGTCGGTGGACAAAGTAGTACTAGCGTGATGCTCATTGCACAACTGGCTGAGGAAAACGAATCCCGCCTCACCTCACGAGCTTTAATTGACTTCGAGGATGAAAAACGTCGTATTTTCCCTGGATCGTGGCGTCAAGAGGAAATTACTGGCCTACAGAACCTTCTTCAAACTGCTAACAGACATCCACATAGACAGGATCAACAAATTCTGGATGAGTACCGTGATTACATCAATAATGAAGGTGCTCTGCCCTGGCAAAATGTATTACTCGGCGACGTTCCAAATACGGAACCGTAGAGCACATCATTATCAATATTGTGCTTAGTTATTTTGAACATGGTTGTCTTCAATTACTGTGTGTCACAAAGTAAATGCATTGCTAGATATATTTTATCATAAGAATGTATTGTTACACTGCTAGATATTCTTGTATTAAAAGAAGCTGGTACAGTTCCTATGATATACCTACTATTCTGTATAATCATTATAAAAACTGTTGTAATAATGTAAATGTGAGGAAAAATTTTGAAAATGTATAAAATTTCAAATATGGAAACAAACTTTTACTTCACTTACCAGATTTGATAGTGTGGGTAGTTATTGAACGAATGGGCGAATGAAAGAATTCATCTTGTCAAACCAGAAGATTTTTGGTTTATAAACCTCGTCAGTGCCAGATTCAGACCATTCGCTTTCGATTATTTTCTTCAGTTCCTGAGAATACGAACTTCTCAAGTTTTTAAGTTTCGCAATTACTTCTTTCGGTCTGAATCCTGGAATTTGGAGCGCATCACTAATTCTTTTGGCAGCAGCCATTCTTGCATCTCGGTCTCTGTATTCTTCTCTGCTTACATCATACAAGAGCTGCTCAGTAGCGTAAAGTTTCAGAACTTCTAAAGTTTCACTGTCTTGCAACTTGATCATACGACCTTTAATGGCACTAGTTGCCATCTTGTTATTCGTAGCAATAGATGTTGTAATCTGACACAGCCACAGATGAGGCAAACTCAGGACTGAAAATCAAACACGTTTGATATGATGCGTGAGCCCTCACGCCTGCCCGTGACGTCACAGTCAAACTCATGTCTCTTCGTTCACACGAGTAGTGTTCCACGACAGCATGTCTCACGTTAGCGTGTCACGCCCCGTGGGAACCCGGTTTTAGGGGCCGCTCTAACGAGCCCTGTCGGGACTCGACCAGTGGACTGTCGTCTCGGCATTCGTCGCCTCCTTCCTGTGAAACAACTGAGACGGATCGGCAGTTTTCATCACCATTCTCGCCGTTCTACGACCGGGTCTTCATCATACAAATCTCTCGCACGATGTTGTCAGAAAATAAAGATACACTCTACGAGTGATTGTGCAGTTTTCTTTTGGAGAAGCGGAAGAAAGTTCATTTTCACCTTTCCAGTACCGTAGTCGCTTCTCCGGATGGTGAACCAATGGACAACAAGCTGTTTACTGTGGTGGCCCCGACCACTTCCGCAGAAAGCGGTGAACGAAGCCGTTACCTTGGCAGGGAAGTGCTACTTGCTAGCTAATTATAGGCAAGGGCGTAAGACCCTGTCACGCTATAGCCAGGATTCAGAAAAGGTGGAACCGAGTCCCCAGCTTGGCTTCGTTTCGAAACACACACCCACTACTTTCCTCACTGTGCTTGCCGACCTTATTGCATCGAAATCATTTCTTAATACAGGAGTAAATCCACCTTGTCTCCGTGAACACAAGTCAGAAGATTCGAAGTGTCTCTAAATTAAGGTCAGAAGGGAGTACTACGACTCTACTGAAACAACAATCTTCTACAGACTATTTTAAAGATATAAAATTCGAAAAGAAGGTAGGGACCACAATTACATCAATAACGGAATTGAAAAAGATAAAAAAGTACTGCATCGTTGTCAAAGGTGCAACGATGCAAGATAGAAATTGCAGAACCGAGAGACAATGGTCTGTCAGCACAGAGAGCTGTGCAAATCAATTATCGCAGGACACATACCAGATGGGGGAAATATGACGCAAAATTGAGGTAAGCGAGAGAGATACGGTCTAGTGATGTCACACTGTAGCAGAAACAAGTAGTTTACCTTAGCGGCTACATGGAAGCTTCGATGGAGCGGTAGCCATTGCAATTACGAGTGACCATCCAAAATTCAGATAGTCAGTTTGTCTCAACTTGTAACCTCCCCCTCACTTGACAGTGAAAAATTAAACCGCGTGCAACTAATGGAAATTTGGGAAAAGCAATCGTCACCGAAGTTAATCTGTCGGTAAAGAGGGAGGAAAGGGTTACATCTAAATGAAAGGAAAAATTCAAATGAAATTGGTGGAAATTAATTTTGAGAAAAGGGTAAAATTAATAAAGAAAGTAAATGTGCGGTCGTTACGTTAACAATTAATTGGCGTTAATTAGATATTTGAGATCTGGGGAAAATTACGGTCGCCAGTCCTATGGACAACTACTATAATAACTGAAAATGAAAGGTTAATGCACATATAATTAGCACTAAAAGCGTGGCAACTGAAGGTTGACACCTGTTGTGTGAAAACTGAATGTTTGTCAGAAATAATAAATTTCGCTACACTCTGATTTAATTTAGCAAAAGAATTAATAAAACCGGAAAATTGAAAGTTAATTTAGTGACTGAAATTAATAGTTAACTTTGTTTCTTAAGCACTACGAAATTCAATAAAATAAGGTTAGTCTTGGGCTACCTCAACAATCATCTCAAAAGCTTCTTGAATCTACGCAATTTAGAAATAAGAGATTTAACTTTGAACTTGAATTAAATGATTCTGAACAATTAACAATAGTAACATTTAGTACGAACCAAGCTGAGCTAGTCACAGGTAATCTAAAATGTGGTAACAAAACTCGCACTCTTAATTTGTGCTCGTGTAATGTAAGTATTGTAGCCAGCTATGAATACTTTAACTGAACTTTGAAATTAAAGCAGTGAAATGGAATTATATTACTTTAATGCTGGCGTTTGAATTTCAACGACACTCGGGTTCATTCCGGAAAAGGAAGGGACCCTGCTTGGTAATGCAGTTGGGACAATGAGCAACAAAGGTTCATGCTAAGTTGCTGTAATTTTGTTAATGGAATAGTTTGAAAAGCTGAGGTCTGCCATACAGTTCTAAAACTTTACGTGCTTTCAGTCTTCCTTGTTGCTTGATTGAAGGTTTGCAGTCGACGATCGGGGAAGTGGCGACAGTCACTCATTGTCGGCCGTCGCTGTTGCAGAAGCTGGATGTTGGTGCGCCTTCTTCTCGACACGGTCACCAGGCGAAACGGGCTCTTGATGGTCGCCAGCTAATGCATCCCGTCCTCGACACCGTGTCAGAAACTATCATAGCAAGTCGAGCGCAATTACACGCTACCAAACCCCGAAAGCGCAGCAACATGCGGGAGCGTCACACAACACACCTGCTCCACCGCCCTACTCCAGCCAGACTCTGCTCTGCCCGCGCTCCATGCGGCAGAGTTAACACTACCAAAGATCCTAAACACTTTGGTTCTCCACACGACCTATCGATGAAATCGTTCGATAGCACAGATTTCCCTAGGCCAGACCCAGCGTAAAAATACAAATATTATTTACAAAACAAACCAATTATGCATCGACATGAATGCATAAATATATATATATATATACAAATAGTAAAACAATTACAAAATATAAAGACACAGAAATGTCGTATCTTCAGGTAACAAAATAGGAAAAAAATTTATAGTACAATAGATAGAAATAGGCGGATATGCATTTCCGGCGTTACAAACTAACGCGCGACGAGACCATGGATTGAATCTCGTATTGTCACTTCTAGATAGATATCTTGGGCCTGTAGCACTCACTTAACCAAGTACACATGGCACTTAAATGGGTGGATCATGTGGTTTTGGACTGACTGTACTAGGCACGGAAGCACGTTCACATTGCAGAAGAACTGCCGGCCGAGGTGGCCGAGCGGTTCTAGGCGCTTCATTCCGGAACCTCGCGAGTGCTACGGTGGCAGGTTCGAATCGTGCCTCCGGTATGGATGTGTGTGACGTCCTTAGGTTAGTTAGATTTAGGTTAAGTTCTAGGGGACTGATGACCTCACATGTTAAAACCCATAGTGCTCAGAGCCATTTGAGCAGAAGAACTCGGGTCCGATCGGACAGGGCGCTTGTTGTGCGGGCTACTTAACACCTCGGGTTTCCTCGGGGCTCGGATAAAACGGCCGACTGCGTGGAAGGTTACACATTTTACAGCCAACTTTTCAGTTTGGTTTCTTTTTCTATTTTTTTTTTAACAATTGTTGCCAGGCTACAAAGTTAAGTTAGGTTGGCTAGTGCTGCCTTCCGCTAACCGTCAGCATCGCTTCTATAACGTCCTTGGGATGTCAGTACACGATGTACCGTTCGGACTGATCACGAATGGGTCCCTTGTCACGGAAAACGTCAACTTGACAAAAATCAACTCTTGAATTTGTAGCAACCACGAGCCCAAATTTAAGGACAATATTCCTATAGAGTGGTATCATCCCTGTCTATATAGTATCTCTTGTCTCTCCTCGCAACACACATAAAATCGCAAATAGCTCGTAGGCTTATTAAGCTTTAAGCCAGATGTGATGGTAAGAGTTCGCCAGCTCCTGCAGGTGTTCCTGCATTTCGCTACAACTTTCTAGTGTTGCATCTTCTCTGTATAGAACAGCACCATCCGCGCAGACCCTCATAGAGCCTCCGAAGTTGTCTACTAGGACATTTATATACGTTGTGAAAAGTAATGAATCGATAACACTCCCTTGGAGCACTCCCGAAGCTATAAGGGGCGATCAAAAAGTTCCCTATAGAAGGCTGTACAGTCCAAAATCGGCATGCTAATCAGGCAAAATCGCCGTGAGCGTTGAGGCATCACCCCACCAGCTTGAAGATAGCCGTTTGGTATGACACCGTGTCCTGCTGTTTGAAGAAGTCCGTAACTACCTGTGGCACAGGAGGAAGATCAGTCAGTGTTTAACGTGGTGTTGACAGCTATTTCATTACAGACAGAGCACAAGATTGGATAGGAAATGATGGGGAACGCAATCGGCCGTGCCCTTTTCTGAGGAACCCCCCCGCCATTTGCCTTAAGCGATTTAAGAAAATAATGGCAATGGCCAGGCAGGGATTTGGACCGTCGACCTCTCGAATGCGAGACCATTGTACTGACAACCTCGCTCTACGCCACATTATTCACTTGCGTATATGTCGGTGCTTATACAGGGTGGTCCATTGGTAGTGACCGGGCCAAATATCTCACGAAATAAGCATCAAACGGAAAAACTACAAAGAACGAAACTCGTCTAGCTTGAAGGGGGAAAGCAGATGGCGCTATGATTGGCCCGTTAGATGGCGCTGTCATGGGCCAAACGGATATAACTGCGTTTTTTTTTAATATGAACCCCCATTTTTATTACATATTCGTATAGTACGTAAAGAAATATGAATGTTTTGGTTGGGCCACTTTTTTCGATTTGTGACAGATGGCGCTGTAATAGTCACAAACGTATAAGTACGTGGTATCACGTAACATTCCGCCAGTGCAGACGGTATTTGCTTCGTGATACATTACCCGTGTTAAAATGGACCGTTTAACAATTGCGGAAAAGGTCGATATCGTGTTGATGTATGGCTATTGTGACCAAAATGCCCAACGGGTGTGTGCTATGTATGCTGTTCGGTATCCTGGACGACATCATCCAAGTGTCCGGAACGTTCTCCGGATAGTTACGTTATTTAAGGAAACAGGAAGTGTTCAGCCACATCTGAAACGTCAACCACGACCTGTAACAAATCACGATGCCAAAGAAGCTGTTTTATCTGCTGTCGCGACTAATCCGCACATCAATAGCAGAAAAATTGCGTGAGAATCGGGAATCTCAAGAACGTCGGTGTTGAGAATGCTACATCAACATCGACTGCACCCGTACCATATTTCTATACAGCGGGAATTGCATGGTATGACTTTGAAGGTCGTGTACAGTTCTGCCACTGGGCACAAGAGAAATTACGGGACGATGACAGATTTTTTTCCACGCGTTCTATATAGCGACGAAGCGTCATTCGCCAACAGCGGTAACGTAAACCGGCATAATATGCACTATTGGCCAACGGAAAATCCACGATGGCTGCGACAAGTGGAACATCAGCGACCTTGGCGGGTTAATGTATGGTTCGGCATTATGGGAGGAAGGATAATTGGCCCCCATTTTATCGATGACAATCTAAATGGTGCAATATATGCTGATTTCCTACGTAATGTTCTACCGAAGTTACTACAAGATGTTTCACTGCATGACAGAATGGCGATGTACTTCCAACATGATGGATGTCTGGCACATAGTTCGCGTGCGGTTGAAGCGGTATTGGATAGCATATTACATGACAGCTGGATTGGTCGTCGACGAACCATACCATGGCCCGCACGTCCACCGGATCTGACGTCCGCGGATTTGTTTCTGTGCATTGCCAATGCATGTGCGAACATACTGGAAGGCGAACTACTCGCTGCTGAGAGGAATATCGTTACACGTATTGGCAAATGCATTGAGGTTGACGGACTCCATTTTGAGCATTTATTGCATTAATGTGGTATTAACAGGTAATCGCGCTGTAACAGCACGCGTTCTCAGAAATAAGTTCAGAAAGGTTCGTGTATCACACTGGAACAACCGAAATAAAATCTTCAAACGTACCTATGTCCTGCATTTTAATTTAAAAAACCTACCTGTTACCAACTGTTCGTCTAAAATTGTGAGCCATATGTTTGTGACTATTACAGCGCCATCTATCACAAAGCGAAAAAAGGGGGCAAACCAAAACATTCATATTTCTTTATGGACTGCACGAACATGTAATAAAAACGGGGGTTCCTATTTTAAAGAAACGCAGTTGATATCCGCTTGACCTATGGCAGCGCCACCTAGCGGGTCAACCATTGCGCCATCTGGTTTCCCCCTTCAAGCTAGACAAGTTCCGTTCTATTTAGATTTTTCGTTTGATGCTTATTTCGTGAGATATTTGGCCCGGTCACTATCAATGGACTACCCTTAACTGCATCGCATTGCTCTGCGTTGCATGAGCGCTGCAACAAACGACCCCAAACAGAAACTTTTTGATCACCCGTTACATTTTTACGTCTGAAGATTTCTTTTCGTTGAGAACGACTTGCTGTGTTCTGTGTGCTATTAACTCTTCAGTTCAATCACATAGCGGTTCTGATATTCTGTACGCTCCTGTTTTGTTCATTTGGCAGCAGTGAGGAATTGTATCTGGTGCCTTCCGGAAGTCAAGGAACGCAGCATCTACCCGGGCGCCTGTATCTTCCGCTTTCTAGGTCTCGTGCAGGAACAAAGCGAGCTGGGTTTCACACTACCGTTTTTTTTTTTTTTTCGTACCCATGTGCATTCGTTTAGAGAAGGCTTTCAGTCTCGAGAAATTTGATAATACGCGAGCATAAAACATGTTCCAAAATTCTACAACGGACCGGCATAAGATATACGAGGGTGCCTATATAGCAACGCACCGATTTTTTTTTCTCAGGTGAAAACAATGCTACGAATGTGAATGTATCGTTTGAAGTCTCGTGAGTGAGCGAGCCAGGTTTCCGTCACTTCTGACAGATAACGTAGCCACAGGACAGTTTCAAAATGGCGTCTGTAGGTGATGTACGTTTCAAGCAACGTGCCGTCATTGAATTTCTCGCTGCAGAGAAAGAAACTGTGGGGAATATTCACAAACGCTTGTGCAGAGTCTATGGAGCATCTGTTGTCGACAGAACTACAATTTGCATCAGTCAGGGAGACCATCCACGGCTGTCACACCTGACACGTTGCAGCGAGCTGATGTCATTCGCGAGGACGGACGTATTAAGACTCGGCAGTTGGTGCTGCACCTGTCAATCAGTAAAGGAAATGTGGATGCAATTATTCGCACTCTTGGATATTCAGAAGTGTGTGTGTGCCGAGAGGGCGTACATGTCCTTGTTTCATGCTGGAGGATGGCCATACAACGGGATGGAGATTACGTGGCAAGACAGGGTGTGTAGATAAAACACCGTTCTTTGTGTGTGTAATTCTCATTATGTTCAATAAAGAATTGTTGAAGAAAAAGAATGTAGTGCATTACTTTCTGGGCAACCCTCGTAGGTCTATAGTTTTGTCTGTCTGTTTCGCAGCCCTTCTTAAAAACGGGAAGAACTTACGCTTTCTTCCAGTCATTAGGAAGCCTTTGCTCTTCCTACGAACTACGGTACCCTGCCGCAAGGAAAGAGGCAAATTTCTTCGCATACTCTATGTATAATTGTACTGGTATCCCGTCAGGTCCGGTGGTCTTTGTACCGTTTAGCGAATTCAGTTGCTTTTCTGTCCGATGGTCACTTATTTCGATGTCCGTCATTTTTACGTTCGTGCGACAATTTAATGAAGGAACTACCTTCTTCAGTGAAACACATTTTTAAAAAGACGTTTAGTATTCCAGCCTTCTCTGTGTCATCTCCGTTTCGTTACCGCTGTGGTCACAGAGTGTGTTCTGTGTCATTTTACTCATTAAGTACGATTTACAATGCATCTTTATAAGCCTGTGCAAGCACATACCTGAATATAGGTTCTACAGCGCAAGTGAGATGTTATGCGTTCAGCCACTGTTTATTGTTAACGCATCTGGCTTTCGACGATGTCGTACAGATTCCCTAGTTTACAAGGAATGCTCAGTTGTATTCAAGAAACTCAAGATAAGGAACAACAGTAATCACAAATAGCAAGCGTGTTACAAAAAATTTAGTTAAAATCAGTTATCTGCTTGATAATATGGTCTTTAGCTTAGTGGAATTTATCGCATTGCAGCGCAAAACGTAGCTGACTATAAAGCTGTCCGCACTGCGTGAATTGTCTATCACATCCTCGTTTTAATAAATCGGAAACCATTCGTAAAGGCTAATCCATTCGAAATTAACATACGAATGGATACTGAAAATACAATCTTTCACTCTGCAATAAAACATCAAATTCAGTAGCAAAATTACTTAAGTAAATATTTTACTTATGGAAAATTAAATCCAGAGAAAATTACACTCTTTTGTTACGTCACGCAGCATCAGAGATTAAGTTACAAGCCAGGTCACCGATATAATATGCTATCTCTACCAGCTTTCTTTTATTTTGCTTTTATGAAAACAAATCTAATATTCTCCGACTTTTATAACTTTGCCTTATGCAAACTCTTTGTAATATTAATGATTTGAATACAATGTTTTAAACTGTACTTTTCTAGTTAATTTCTTTCTCTTTCCATCTAGACAGTCGTAATATAATGAAACTCTTTGCGTCAATACCATCACCATTACGACTACCTAGCAAATATTCAGTATTTTCGCTTCACTTGATATGACTTTTTCAAGTTATTATTTTGTAGAGACTTATTAGTCTCAGGCTAATTCCAAATACAGGCTGTAGAAGGATGCTCTGTTTGAAATTACATGTCGGGGACAAGTTTTTCCTTTTAAGGTAACTTTCCTTTATTATTTCTCCTTTTATTTCAAAATCATTGCAGTCAATTCGTCGTCGGTGTACGACTGCCAGCAAAGGTTTAAATTCCCACTAACGGACAGCAACGATTCAAAGAAAAAGAAACAAGAGACCGAGGTGCTTCCACCACCATAATTCATATAATTAAACATTTTGATCAAAGCCCACGGCCTCTTCAGGTGTCGGCGTCAAACGTCCCACTAAAATCCCGAGGAAAAATGGTCACTCGACACAATCTAGGGGAAGCAACAGCTTTGCTGTACATGTGCCTTTTTATAATGGTTTCTTCAGTATTCGCGGTCTATGTCAGGAGGGCAGATCTTTACTAAATCGTCACTGCTGGAACATGATGAACTCGTGTTTACACGTACTAGGGTCTCTCACTATAATTAAACGCTCCTGAGTCACCTCGCTCAAGGCCGAAATCTACCTGTCCACCATCAATGAACAGCCGCAACTCTATTAATACTGTGCCACATAACAAGTAGCCACAACTCAGTTCCCTCAGTGTGTGCTCTCACTAGGTTCATTCAATGGAAGTTCATGAATCCGAGTCCGTTACCATCAAAGAAAACACACACCCACAATCACCAAGTCTTGATCCTGAAAGCCCATTAAAATACTTCCCCACCACCAATAAATAATTGCAAGCCCAGCAAACTATATCTCGCAGTCAAAGATCTCCTTGCATAGCAAATTCTAAAGTGTCAGCCACGAAACTAGTGAACCAGATCCTGCAGAAATTTATCATGGCAGGAAACGCGCCAACACTTATATATCCGATGGTCCCTTATCCTTACGATTCACCGCACATGCTGGTTCGCTCTGCAGAATTACCGTACCCAGGATTATTCCCTTCACGACACGAGCTGACTTCTCGTTCGGTTAAAACGGTACAAATAAAGGGATGGGAACGATTAAATTTTAACAAACGTGTTAACGAATGTACAGCGCCACTAACCCTTTTAACAATTTAAAGACTGCTGGTGAAGGCTGTCGGTAGCACTGTCAGTGGCCAGCTACGATGGTCGGGTGCAACCACTCTAGATTTATGTACTTATATGGATATGGTGTCTGTTCTTTCGGACGGTATCAATGTAGGGCTGGGGCCCATGAATGTGCATATTTGGAAACATTCTAAAACGAAAGCATATGTGTTTTTTAACACAAACTTACGTTTTTTTAAATGGACCTCCTATATTTTTTCTTCAGCAATCCATAGCATGACAAAGCACATACACAATGGCGTTGATTGCATCGCAATATTCCCATTACATCCCGAGATATTGAGACGCGAAGTACCTCCTATATTTTTTCTTCAGCAATCCATAGCATGACAAAGCACATACACAATGGCGTTGATTGCATCGCAATATTCCCATTACATCCCGAGATATTGAGACGCGAAGTTGACGCTTGAAACACCCGACATGCGCTGCTAGCGCACGTTCTGAGGCTCAGGCGTGAACCCCATGCTGCCCGTAATCGCGATGTGATTGACAAGTAAGTGTCCCTCTTGATAAGTATGGAGGCGTGATTGCACATGTCAATCACATCGCGATTACGGGCACTGGGGTTCACGCATGAGCCTCAGGACGTGCGCTAGCAGCGCATGTCTGGTGTTTCAAACGTCAACTTCGCGTCTCAATATCTCGGGATGTAATGGGAATATTGCGATGCAATCAACGCCATTGTGTATGTGCTTCGTCATGCTATGGATTGCTGAAGAAAAAATATAGGAGGTCCATTTAAAAAAACATAAGTTTGTGTTAAAAAACACATGTGCTTTCGGTTTAGAATGTTTCCAAATATGTACATTCATGGGCCCCAGCCATACATTGATACTGGTGAAAGTCGTTTTCCAATAGCTGTTATTGTTCCAGAGATATTTTGGGTGGACAAGATAGCTTGGACACAGTGTATATCAATGGGAACAAGTGAAAATTTATGCCCCGACCGGGACTCGAACCCGGGATCTCCTACTTACATGGCAGACGCTGTATTCATCTGAGCCACCGAGGGCACAGACGATAGCGCGACTGCAGGGACTTATCCCTTGCACGCCTCCCGTGAGACCCACATTCTCACCTTGTATGTCCACGCACTACATTCATAGTGTCCCACCCCAACACACTCATTAGTCGTGGAAGACTTTCTTACCAAGTCCCGTAAGAGTTCGGGGAATATGTGTGCATCCGCACAGAAGAAGAACATCATGGCCGGTATTGCCAGAACTATATATTTATATGGATATGGTGTCTGTTCTTTCGGACATGTCCGGTCGGGGCACACATTTTCACTGGTCCCCGTTCGAAAGACGTCAGCTGTGTAGTAAACGGTTGGTTTGCTCTTGATATTCGGTATGACGCGGAACGTTTACAACGTTAGTTGCCGTCGGACAACACGTCGGGATCACCAAAAATGTTGCGACAAGTATGAAATTAACTTTGAAGCAACATTTACTGTCTGGCATGTTTACATAAAACAATCTGAGAATACTCTATATACCTCAAAATTCAACAACGGCATAAATACATAAAACAAAGAATAAACACAAAGTCAAAGATATTACCTCTAAATGTAATCACTGTACAACTTGGGGACTTCTACGCCTTAGTGCACTACGTTGTGCAAGCACTAAGCAACTACTACAAGCTATATAATTTTACGGACCAGAAGCAACATCAAGGAATTGCTATTCACATTCGTAATATCTATGGAATGCGCTCACTGTCCTCCATAAAAACACAACCCTTTATTCTATTGTTTTGCGGATGGAAAGTGTTCACAGCTGCAACGGAAACACAATGGCTGAACAAATGATTTAACGCAGTTTGTGGTTCCACCACAGACTATGCTTTGTTACTCTTGCTAGGTATGTTGTTTGTATCTCTGTAGATTCTGACGTAACAATGATTTTTGGAACAGTCTAAATTTGGCGCATTGTTTTAATCATGGAGGTATAATAGATTTCAAATTGTTTCGTTACTTTAATCTGCTTTCTAAACTCAGTTTATGAAGTTTTCTATACCTGTTGTAAATTTTAAGTTACTTCATAGTCTGATAATGCAATGTTGATAGTGAATAGTGCAGTATAACAATTTTATCGATTGTGAAAGAAACTGTAGATACTCATTTTACTAAGGTTTGAAGCTCCTGTAGATCGTGTGAAGCGATAAATGTCAAAAATCTTTTGTTTCCTTTCAGCACACTTTCGTTAATACAAATGTATGTGCTATCGCACCCAAGCATGTATAGATATTTAAAAAGAGATTGACGTCAACCGCATTAACCCTAATGGCGCTGGGTAAGTAGTTCTGCGTAAATAAGAAGTACACATTGGCCGTGGTAGGCAGCGACGTAGCTTTTTCATTTGTGTTTTTAATTTAGTGATGTCTGTAATAGAGTTATGCCTGTAAGTGTTTTGTTCCAATTGTTTGGAAATATTGTTTTCAGCATTTCTACGTAATGTTCAGAGGACTGTCTACGGCAGATATTGTGCAAAAATTTAATTACGTCATGAGTTAGGAATTTGATTAGTTAGTAGCAATACTTCTTTTAACGTCCAACTTATTATGATGTTCATCTGCTAGTTGTAAATAGGAAATGTACCTTTTGCTGGAATGGTTACAGTATCAAACTGTCAAATTCAAAACTGCCCTACAGTTTACACATGAAATGAAATGTCGTGTGGCTAAGGCCTCCCGTCGGGTAGACCGTTCGCCTGGTGTAGGTCTTTCGATTTGACGCCACTTCGGCGACCTGCGCGTCGATGGGGATGAAATGATGATGATTAGGACAACACAACACCCAGTCCCTGAGCGGAGAAAATCTCCGACCCAGCCGGGAATCGAACCTGGGACCTTAGGATTGACATTCCGTCACGCTGACCACTCAGCTACCGGGGCCGGACAGTTTACATATGAACGTACGTTTGTTTTCACGGATCTATTTAGAACGTTGAACGACATTCTCATTTGTTGTTGTGGTCTTCAGTCCTGAGACTGGTTTGATGCAGCTCTCCATGCTACTGTATCCTGTGCAAGCTTCTTCATCTCCCAGTACTTACTGCAACCTACATCCTTCTGAATCTGCTTAGTGCATTCATCTCTTGGCCTCCCTCTACGATTTTTACCCTCCACGCTGCCCTCCAATGCTAAATTTGTGATCCCTTCATGCCTCAATACAGGTCCTACCAACCGATCCCTTCTTCTAGTCAAGTTGTGACACAAACTTCTCTTCTCCCCAATCCTATTCAATACCTCCTCATTAGTTACGTGATCTACCCACCTTATCTTCAGCATTCTTCTGTAGCACCACATTTCGAAAGCTTCTATTCGCTTCTTGTCCAAACTGGTTATCGTCCATGTTTCACTTCCATACATGGCTACACTCCATACAAATACTTTCAGAAACGACTTCCTGACACTTAAATCTATACTAGATGTTAGCAAATTTCTCTTCTTCAAGCACGATTTCCTTGTCATTGCCAGTCTACATTTTATATCCTCTCTACTTCGACCATCATCAGTTATTTTACTCCCTAAATAGCAAAACTCCTTTACTACTTTAAGTGTCTCATTTCCTAATCTAATCCCCTCAGCATCACCCGATTGAATTTGACTACATTCCATTATCCTCGTTTTGCTTTTGTTGATGTTCATCTTATATCCCCCTTTCAAGACACTGTCCATTCCGTGCAACTGCTCTTCCAAGTCCTTTGCTGTCTCTGACAGAATTACAATGTCATCGGCGAACTTCAAAGTTTTTATTTCTTCTCCATGGATCTTAATACCCACTCCGAATTTTTCTTTTGTTTCCTTTACTGCTTGCTCAATATACAGATTGAATAACATCGGGGAGAGACTACAACCCTGTCGTACTCCCTTCCCAACCACTGCTCCCCTTTCATGTCCCTCGACTCTTATAACTGCCATCTGGTTTCTGTACAAATTGTAAATAGCCTTTCGCTCCCTGTATTTTACCCCAGCCACCTTTAGAATTTGAAAGAGAGTATTCCAGTCAACATTGTCAAAAGCTTTCTCAAAGTCTACAAATGCTAGAAACGTAGGTTTGCCTTTCCTTAATCTTTCTTCTAAGATAAGTCGTAAGGTCAGTATTGCCTCACGTGTTCCAGTATTTCTACGGAATCCAAACTGATCTTCCCTGAGGTCGGCTTCTACTAGTTTTTCCATTCGTCTGTAAAGAATTCGTGTTAGTATTTTGCAGCTGTGGCTTATTAAACTGATAGTTCGGTAATTCTCACATCTGTCAACACCTGCTTTCTTTGGGATTGGAATTATTATATTCTTCTTGAAGTCTGAGGGTATTTCGCCTGTCTCATACATCTTGCTCACCAGATGGTAGAGTTTTGTCAGGACTGGCTCTCCCAAGGCCGTCAGTAGTTCCAATGGAATGTTGTCTACTCCGGGGGCCTTGTTTCGACTCAGGTCTTTCAGTGCTCTGTCAAACTCTTCACGCAGTATCGTATCTGCCATTTCATCTTGATCTACATCATCTTCCATTTCCATAATATTGTCCTCAAGTACATCGCCCTTGTACAGACCCTCTATATACTCCTTCCACTTTTCTGCTTTCACTTCTTTGATTAGAACTGGGTTTCCATCTGAGCTCTTGATATTCATACAAGTGGTTCTCTTTTCTCCAAAGGTCTCTTTAATTTTCCTGTAGGCAGTATCTATCTTACCCCTAGTGGGATAAGCCTCTACATCCTTACATTTGTCCTCTAGCCATCCCTGCTTAGCCATTTTGCGCTTCCTGTCGATCTCATTTTTGAGGCATTTGTATTCCTTTTTGCCTGCTTCATTTACTGCATTTTTATATTTTCTCCTTTCATCAATTGCATTCAATATTTCTTCTGTTACCCAAGGATTTCTACTAGCCCTCGTCTTTTTACCTACTTGATCCTCTGCTGCCTTCACTACTTCATCCCTCAAAACTACCCATTCTTCTTCTACTGTATTTCTTTCCCCCATTCCTGTCAATTGTTCCCTTATGCTCTCCCTGAAACTCTGTACAACCTCTGGTTCTTTCAGTTTATCCAGGTCCCATCTCCTCAAATTCCCACCTTTTTGCAGTTTCTTCAGTTTTAATCTTCAGGTCATAACCAATAGATTGTGGTCAGAGTCCACATCTGCCCCTGGAAATGTCTTACAATTTAAAACCTGGTTCCTAAATCTCTGTCTTACCATTATATAATCTATCTGATACCTTTTAGTATCTCCAGGGTTCTTCTTTGTGTACAACCTTCTATCATGATTCTTAAACCAAGTGTTAGCTATGATTAAGTTGTGCTCTGTGCAAAATTCTACCAGGCGGCTTCCTCTTTCATTTCTTAGCCCCAATCCATATTCACCTACTACGTTTCCTTCTCTCCCTTTTCCTACACTCGAATTCCAGTCACCCATGACTATTAAATTTTCGTCTCCCTTCACTATCTGAATAATTTCTTTTATTTCATCATACATTTCTTCAATTTCTTCGTCATCTGCAGAGCTAGTTGGCATATAAACTTGTACTACGGTAGTAGGTGTGGGCTTCGAATCTATCTTGGCCACAATAATGCGTTCACTAAGCTGTTTGTAGTAGCTTACCCGCGTTCATGTTTTCCTATTCATTATTAAACCTACTATTGCATTACCCCTATTTTACTTTGTGTTTATAACCCTGTAGTCACCTGACCAGAAGTCTTGTTCCGAAGCGTAATTCCAAAGAATATGAAGTACAATAATATAAATTATGTTTCAGTCAGATGCTTTGAATAAAATATTACTACCAGTATTTCAATTTGCCCTCAAACAGAGCTATCATTTTAGATGATCATAATGAATAAAAATTGCAGCTTTTCATAAATAGAGAAAGGGCAAATTTTCAAGAATATGTGGTGTAACATGACTGCCCTGTTCATATCACAAAATTTTAGAGCTGTATTATCAATTTCACATTAATATACAACTCAATTTATATTAGCAACTAGGGTGAATAAGCCGTGTTGCAAGCAACAAACGTTGACGTACTTTTACACAATTTATTCAGCATAAACAAATACCAAGCTATTGTTGGAAGTGTCTCGAACTTTAAAGATTAGTTTCCTGCTGTTAAATCCATAATATTCGTGCATAGAAACGGTCGGTAAAACTGCTTCCCTTGTTAGTCAGCAAGCCACATCTAATTCAGAGGGCTAAATCACGGGGAAGTGTACCATTCGCCTTACACTGATAGTCACAGAACTTATAGTTACTGTCCCAGTAAGCCAATTACGGAAGCAACGAAAGTATATCAGGTCAATCTGAGGGATTACAGCACAGGGAGTGACAGCAGAAAGAGCAGTAAGGCCTCAACCGGCGGAAGCGGCTGTGATACGGGCGAGTCCTTCTGTGCGCTTATCCGTCATGTCGCGATACGAGCTCGGTGGCTCTGCCTCGTTATGCGAATTGTCACGCTGACTGCGGCGCCATGAAAAAAGCGCTGACGCCTGTCAGCTGCAGGACAAAACTCGACACGCGCGGACACAGAAACATGTCGACAACAACAACGCCATTGTCGCCGCTTTTTGTGCTGTTTCCCGTTCGTTTTGACAAAAGCCGTGGCAATCCGGGGAGAGTTTGCACGCAGTGCGCGTTTCACAAGAGCGAACGACATTGATTGACGAGACCCGTATACAGCGTACAGATCTCAGTTTCATGACCGAAAGATTGTGTGCCGCATGCCGGGCGGCGTAACGAAGATGACGCAGGGCCACGCACGCCGCCTCTGAGCAGTCTCCAAGTCTTCCAGCAGTCGTCAGAAACGTGTAGCAAAAAATGTGAATCCACTCAAGAAAAAATTCCATTAGCATGATGAAAGTATCTCTCTCTCTCTCTCTCTCTCTCTCTCACACACACACACACACACACACACATCCACCGAAAGAGAGAGGGAGACAGAGACCAAAAACCGCACTACAGCCGCCAGGAACAATGCAGTCCACCCGGACAATAAATTACTAGTGTTCAGGAGACATCATGCTAATAAGGTTTAATATTGCCTCTAACCTTGACAATGGCTTCGATTCGGCGAGGGAGAGAGACTACAAGATTCGTTAGGAATTATTCATTTACTGTGTGCCGGCTGCTGTGGACGAGCGGTTATAGGCGGTTCAGTCCGGAACCGCGCAGCTGCTACGGTCGCAGGTTCGAATCCTGCCTCGGACATGGATGTGTGTGATGTCCTTAGGTTAGTTAGGTTTAAGTAGTTCTAAGTTCTAGGGGACTGATGCCCTCAGATGTTTAGTCCCATAGTGCTTAGAGCCATTTGCACCATTTACTGCGTGAACTTTGTGGCCCGCCGTCAAGATACTACGAAGAACTCTACATTCCAACTAATTACACAACTAAAAATCATGACACAGCTCGACACTCTATTTGGGGTTTGGAAACCTAGGTGCGGTCATATCACGAAGCTATCCTTAGCACCATTGTCGGCTTCGCTGCCAGCTTCTAGATGCATCGCCCTCGAAAACAATTCAGTGGAGCGTACTTCTGACGCTCACCGGTGTCTTTTGCACTACAAATGTGAGAGGTTTACTGATGAAGCAGATGTTTCCGATGGATATTGTGGTTCGTTACAGGTCAGCAGTCTATTGGTTGGGATGTGACAATATGATAATGTATACAATTACTGATAAATGACATTTACGAGCCTGGAAGTTACATAACTGCAATCTTACAGGGACACTAGAAGCACTGCAAGGCGGATATACAGCACTTTCCCAAGCACTACAAACAGGTTCAAACAACACGACATTGCTCCTACTCAAGGTATGGTGCACCTAATAACCCCTCAACCTAATATCCCGACTTATCTCTTTTTTTAGTTTGACACTAACTTAAAATTCCGAGCATATTCTGGCAACTAAGAGGAATCTTTGAGAAACATAACCTTGCATTTATCGGTTTCAATGCTAGAAGACATTCAGTCCTTCATTTGTGGCCTGGCTGTCATGTTTTGGGTTGAAATGGTTGCCACTAGATATCGCCTGTAATACGTTGAAAGGTGGCTACACTGAGCCGCAGCGCCAGAGATTGCGCCAAAGAGTATTATTCAGCCGCCTCCACTGGCAGTTCTTGTCGAGAAGTCGTAGTGGAGAGTGCTTATCGAGATGTGGTAGTAGTGAGTCGGTGTTGAGATGTTGTAGTAGGGAGTGCTTGTTCCACGTTTTGAAAAAAAAAAAAAACATTAGATCGCTATAAAGCGAGTGGCTGAAAGTTGTTGGAAAGGTTGTTCTATTTAAAGATGCACCGTGTATGACGATAAACAAACAGGAATTGATTGGTTTTCCTTTTGTATGGAACTAAGTGATGAATTTATTAAATATAATGGACGCGTATGGTTAGAGAGGGGGGCAGGCGGGGGAGGAGGGGTGCCAGGCATGGAGTGGTAGAGGAAACTGACCAATCACGTTTTGGTTAGGCGGGTGGGAGGAAGCGCGATATGGTACGTCTATGTTTGTGGGGGTGGGGATCCTTCTAGTGTTGTATTCCGAACGGGTTACAGAAGGATCTAAGATTCTGTCAGATGGGTTTGCTTCTCATACAGGGTTGAGCATAAAGGCCAACTACCACTTTCTTGTCAACCATAACCTGGAATTTAAAGACTATGAGACGGCGCTATATATGAATACTCTCTGGGATATTGGAGGCTTTGAAATTTGTTGTGGGGAGAAGCAAAAGGCATTGTTTTGTCCTGCAGTCTCATTTTGATGAACACTGCGTGCTAAAGAATATTCCTTACGATTTCTTTGTTTCTTGGCGGCTCTTGAAAGTAACAGTGAAAATGCATAGGGTCCAGCTTGTAAGGTAAATGGGACTCGGTGGCTTTGTATGTTTATTATTTCATTGTATGGGATGGGAGACCTTTCGGTAAAGTTTGTTTCGTGTGTGGAATTGTTATCTTAGGTTTTCTTTTATTCTTTCCGTTTCAATCCGTTCATGAGTCTCTCTTTCATGGCAAATTTTGTGTCTTATAAGTTTTGTTATAGATGTTTTCGATGTGTAAGAAATGATCTTTTTAAATTTCGTGACTGGAGGTGTTCGAGCTGGTCATTATTTTAATACTATGTTTCATCTTTCTGAGTTTGTTTACGTCCTATGTTCCACTGCTGCCAATGACACATCAAAGGAAACCAGTTTCGTAGATTTGGTTCCCTGCGTTGGTACCTGCCTTTTCAGTTGAACTATATAGGTCAAGTTATATTTCAGATACCTCTTTTCGTTAGTTATAGCGATTTTTGGCTTCGTGTATTCACATCACCTTTTGGCTTTCTGGTTTGCTGTTCGCATATCGGTACGGACTTTACAGCTCAAATGGTATTTCGATACGGCCTTTCGTTACTTTTCGTGTTTTTTCTCTACGTGTATTGATATTGTCTTTTCGCTTTCTTTTTTGACATTCGTTTCTGGCTTTCTGTATTAATATTGTTCTCTTGTACAAATAACCAAGAAATTAGATACATAGAAACAAAATTAAGAAGTAGATAGATTTCCAAGACAAAACAGTTCCAAAAAGATAGAACAGAAAGTAGAGAGCACAAGAAAGGAAATGAAAACACGAACACATTATGGAGCGTTGAGCAAAGCGTACAGCTATTTCAGTTCGTGAAACGTGGTCCTTAGATGACCTGTAACGGAAGAAGAAGAAATAGGAACTGACCTCCAAATACTTCCCTGTTGATCTTCGATTGTGTTCTTAGCATGTTCCTTCATACAAAATAACCTATACAGGGTAGTCAGAAACAGTGTGAAAAGCTTATAAGGTTGTTGCAGCGCAGGTTGTGCTGAGAAATAAATGCTTGAAAAAATTCGATACATTGCACTTAAGTTGAGCTATATAGGTCAAGTAAAGTTTTCGGTACCATTTAGAACTGTTTTCTCCTAATCTGGTGTTTTTTGCATTTTCAAACTAATCATGTTTCCCTGGTTGTTTAGTTTTGTATATTTTGCTGCAATTGGGATTTTCTTGTTGTTATTGAGATTTTACGTAGTTTGTTCCCCACATAAAAATCACAATTTCTTGTAGTTGTCCCGTAAACCTCAATACTTGTTATTAAGAATTACTACGATTTTATATTTGATGTTTATATTGACCGCGCCATGGCAAAGCTTAATGTCATTAGTCGCTATTCCTGAAACATGTTTGTGCAGCATCTTGTAGGTTAATATAACGCCATTCGCAAAGCAAATAGAAGGTAACGAATACACTGATTTATCCGAAGAAGCAGAGGCGAAAGTGAAAGAGAAGTGGGATTAAAACTCAGGGAGAAAGGATATCACCGATTAGATCCGAAGATGACATTGATGTCCTCAGAGACTGTGTGGATGAGTTACAGAACACGTTGAACGGAATGAACGGTCTGATGAGTGGTGTATGTAGAGCGAGATTAAACCAAAGAAAGACGACAGTAATGAGAAATAGGAAAAATAAAACCACTGACAAACTCAACCAACAAAATTAGGATCCACTTATTAGAGAAGTGAAGGAAATCTGTTACCTTGGAAGCAAAGTAACGCATGACAAATGAAGCAAGGAAGATGCAGGGTGGGAAACGTTAAACTGTCTAAGAAAATATTTATAAGATTGATGTGAAATTGAGCCTTGTTAATGAACAGAACAGCCTATCGTACAAAAGGGTGGAAACTGTGATTTAGACGTACTTATCAGCTGCTGCCACACGTCTGCTCATGTACGTACTCTGTCCCGACCACTTCTCTGTGTCACTACGTCTGAGTGGGTGAGAGGAGTATACCTGTGTAGCAACCTGTTGTTTGCAACACCAAATATCGGGCACGATAAAACAGCACGTATCCATTATCGAGAATTATGGGAAGTACAATCCATGGAGTTTGCGTTACTCTTTGCGCAAGAGTTTAAGAGTTGAGGTGTTTTGGCGAAACAACCCGAAAAAGGTTTTTGCAATGCAAAACTTAGTGACAAATTGCCGCGAAACGGCTTCTGTAGCGAAGAATCGTGTCTAATCATTGTAGCCTATTGATGAGACCCTGGCCTGATTGAAAATAGCAAGGTATTTCTCAACCATGAAGATACAGGCAGGATACTGTCAAATCGAGGTTGAGAGGCTGATGGTGGGAAAAAAGAAAGAAAAAGAAGACTGCCTCATGAACTCTATGAATTCAAAGTAAGGTCGCTTGATGTACATAATGCCCCAGCCACCATACAACGTATGATGGACAGGCTGTTCGACATCTTAAATGGACGATGTGTCTTTGCTATCAGGATGACATTTTCGTTTTATCGTAGACATTTGGAGAATATCCCAGGCACCTGACAACCTTGTTGCAGAGTGTGAAGACAGCAGGTCACCACCTGAATCCGAAAAAGCGCCTCTTCGCCGCCCAAGAAATAAAAATCTTGGGGCACCTAGTGATCGGCAATGGAGTTTGTCCCGACCCAGAGAAAATAAGAGCAGTCGCCTATTTTCTGACTCCTTGGCACATTCATCATATGAAATGTTTTTCTAGGAATGTGCTCATACTACCGGTGATTCCATTCTAAGGCACGTCCGTTGCAAGGAGTACTGCAGGGAGATGCCAGATTTTCTCGAACGAGACGATAGGAATATTTTTGCTTGTCCTTCAGGAGGAGGTAACATCTTCTCCAGTTCTAGCATTGTATTTCGAGAATTCCATGACAGAACTTCACGCAGACGTCAGTGGTTTTGAGAAAGCGGCAGTTGTAGAATATATTCAGGTAGGCGTTGGAAAGGTGATAGAGTAACTCCTCCAGAGTACTCTCGAAGTAAAATGAAAAGTTATTCAGACGTAAAAAATTTTCACGCATTTGTCTGCTCCATCAACAAGTTTCGACCTTACTTATTTGGTAAACCATTCACCAGCATGCTGGACCTCTATTCTCTATGCTAGGTGACTGGACTGAAGGATCCGTCGAGTCAGTTGGCGAAATTGAGGCGTAGCGCCGTGTAACGATCCTGCCTTGCAGGCGGTTAAGTGGGAGATGTGTCTCAGAGCTGGATAGTGACAGATGGTGACGCTAGACTGGACGCGCACGTAGTCTATGTATCAGCCGATAGAGGACAATATTGGATAGGGGGACAGTGATTTTAGTTTAGATTGTGCCCACTAGAGTGCACTAAAGTAATAGAATGGTTTTCGTAAACTGTTCTAGTATTTTCATAAAGTGTTATTATTTCTTTTTGTGTATGTAAAATGTTATAAATGTGTTTTAGCAGTATGAATGATGCGTGAGTGTGGTTTAAGGTTAATATGAAGATAATTGTTTAACGAGTTATGAAGTAGGATTTAGTGTGGGAACATTTCGAAGAAGTATGGATGTGGACAAAGGGGATTTTTGTAGAATAGATTTGTAAAGTAAGTTTATGGTAAAGAGAAAGTTAATTCAGGTATAAATAACAATAGTAAATAACTTTATGCATAAGCAAAACTTCAGCATATTAGATAATTACGTCGGTAAAAAGTGCAGTCGTTAGGTGTGGTGTCACCGTCAGACACCACAGTTGCTAGGTGGTAGCTAAAATCGGCCGCGGTCCTCTAGTACATGTCGGACCCGCGTGTCGCCACTGTGTTATCGCAGACCGAGCGCCACCACATGGCAGGTCTGGAGACTGACTAGAACTCGGCCCCAGTAGTACGGACGACCTAGCAAGGCGCAGTTATCCATATCTGGAGAGAGTCTCACTTGTGTTCACCATAGAGGTGTACAAGAAGAAATTAAAGATAAGTATATGAGAAGCTCCGTTCTTTTCCTTATAGCTTTTACCACATATCCTGTTTCAGATTTAACGCAAGACGGCGTGATTTGACGCGTGCCCTATCGGCTACTTCATTGTGGACTGGCTGCTCTTGTCAGTCCACAACATTAGGTTTACAATTTTGCGATTGGTCATTGATGAAAAGCGCGGTCTGACGCGTGAGAATGTTGTTTTGCTATTGGCTGTTGAGTCAACTGACCAATGGTAAAGCAACATTCTTCGCGCGCCTTGCTCTGCTGGTAGAGAAGACTTAGTGTATTCTAGGGAAGAGTGGGAGCCTAGCCATGAAACAGTTCTGACGTGTGTAGTAGTAGTTCCGATGGAAACGATAAGTTGCCGGATCTAACAGTGTTTCATACATCAAAAGTGTGGTATAGTGACGGCATAATTATTGCGATGGGCGTGTAGAAATTTCGGAATTTTAAGTGAATTTTGTGACGAGAAAAGACATATATTCCGCGTGCCGTATTGAGCAGGTCGGTTGCTAAAAACTGTGACTGAATTTGGTACCGACAGACTTAATATTTGGCGAGCATTCTCAATCAAAAACAACCAGTATTTTTGTAGCTATTACGTTTTCGGGAAATGCAACACCATAAACTTGCTAACGTGAGTGAAATGGATTGTGAGTGACTGTGTTAAGACTAGCACGGGTTTGGCAGTCATACTTGTTCGCCTAAGCTTCAGAATATACTAATTGAGGACAAAATTTCCAACCTTTTATTTCTTGTGAAGCTTTCTCCCGAAACGTAGATTAGCGACTTAAATTGCAGCCTGGTTCACGTCGAAGTACAGTAGGTTTCACTCGGCTTTCCTACTGATGATCTGCTGAGACAATGTTCAAAGGTAGATGCAGGTTCGTCGTAAAGGGACAGAAAGAACCGCGCCGCCGCAAAATGGACACTGTGGTTTCAGGAGTACGACGCGACAATAATGTACAAAAATGTGCGCAAACGGAATGACACTGACTGTCTTTCAAAGAATCCTTTGACGGAACACAGCAACGTGGACGAATTCTCAGTAACCACTGCGTTAAATGACATTGTTACTTAACAGAGTGAAGATCCAGCACTGTTGAAAACAGAATAGAGTGAAGACGCATCATTGCTGTGAACCATAGAACCCTTGAAGAACGTGGAACCGAACGATCCGAGCAAACGAGGAGCCTACTTACTCAACGGAACATTGCATAAGAGGGATATTGATACGATGTGGCGGAAATGGTTGCTCGTCATCCCGGCTCATCTACGGCCAGTTATGCTGAAATATTTCCACGATGTTGCAATATGTGGTCGGCGGTGATTCGTGAAGCCTCTGGACTCATTCAGATGCAGGTTTAACTAGCCAGGTCTTTACAGATCCCTTCGACGCTATATGGGCCTCTGTGAGGAACGCCTACGAGAGAAGAGCGTGATGCAGTTACCACCAGAACGCCTGTTTCCAATAGAACCTGCAACAGCACCATCATTACGAACTGGAATCCCAGAGTAGACAAAGAGAAATATTTTGATGACAATCTGCACAGTCTACCTCATCCACTGTGCTGTCGCCAAAGCCGTGCCGACTGCCAATACTCCGGAAATTACAAAGTTTCTTGTAGGGGATATCATTTGAAGCAAGGAGCTCTCTGTGTGATGATCTCGGAAAATTTTTCCAATCGAGACTAGTATCAGAGATGAAATTTCCTAGCAGATTAAAACTGTTTGCCGGAGCGAGACTCGAACTCGGGACCTTTGCCTTTCGCGGGCAAGTGCTCTACCGACTTTTTTTTTTTTTTTTTTTTTTAGGCAATCGTGACAAATGTTCTTGACGTTAAGTTAAAATGTATTTAGTGGACATCTGCGGTCAGTATTTTCTAATAAATACGCACTAATCATTACTTATCTTATACTTTATTGTTAATATGGAAAAATTAAACTAATTATACCTATTTTGCATTACCTTTGGAATTAAACTCCACCCATGGCTCATTCTTCGACCACTTTTGACAGTTGCGTATTTCAGTGTGCTGGCTGATTTGTTCTTTTGATAGCAATGCTAGAAATCGCCTTAGGTCATGCATTTTCTTGTCATTAATAGGCACATATCAATTATTCGCTTTGCTTAAAACTGTGCTGCCATCATAATATTTTGAGAAAGTCCGAATTTTTTGCACACAGGGTTTGGTTTAGGTACTACTATGGTAGCATGAAAACACAGAAAATACGAGAGTAAATGAGGTTTCTCCATACCATGACTGGCCTATATGTTAAAAGTACAAAATCGTAGGTAAATGAATTTTGTTTGAGTATTTACATTCCATTGTAAACCATCATTGAATCTATAAACAAATGGAAGAAAAGTAGTGTAAGAAAATTTTGTACACGCAAGTCGGACATAGAACCATTTTATAAAAGCTGACCAAAAAATATAATGCAGAGCCATTTCCAATAGTGAAATAGAATATTTGACAAATCCATTTAACAGTGTAGTACAACATATTTTAATACGTAAAAGATAACATATCGTTCAAAATGTAAAAAAGTGGTGAATATACACTGTAAAGGATCATTAGCTGTACTCACACAATGACGTGTATTCCTAAAAACCAAGTAAATTTTATTTGTGTATTGAATTTTTTATATTTCCAAAACATTTCATTTAATAAAATAGAAGATGAATAATAGCTGTGATAGGACAGCCTCGTGATGGAAATGTCATGTGACGAGGGCCTCCCGTCGGGTAGACCGCACGCCCGGAGCAAGTCTTTCGATTTGACGCCACTTCGGAGACTTGCGCGTCGATGGGGATGAAATGATGATGATTGGGACAACATAACACCCAGTCCCTGAGCGGAGAAAATCTCCGACCCAGCCGGGAATCGAACCCGGGCCCTTTGGATTGACATTCCGTCACGCTGACCATTTTTTGTTTTTTTTGTTTTTTTTGTTTCTACTAAGTTGTTTGTTTTTTTAAAGAAAACAAATAAAAACCTCTTGGGTATGAAAATAAAAGACGACGTTCTTCATAAAATAACACAATATCCTTTGAAAACGTAAAACATAAAAGGTAGCTATATTTCCGCAACGGTCTTCTTGTGTATTTTTTTTATTTTTTTTAACATAAATGAGTATACAGTCTCACCCATTTTTTTTTGTAGCACAAGAGAAAGAAAACAAATAGGCTGCAGATAGAAAGCTATGTGTGAAAAGGATAAACATGTCTAAGGAGAAAAACAAATTTAGAAGAGGAGAAGAAAAGAGAAGTGAAATAAAATAGGAATACTTTCCGCGCCATGCTCCACTTTGGCGCGCCAGCAGAACAAAATGCATTCTATCATTGACCATTGAAGGGGAACGTGGGATCGTCCAGTCTTGGATGGCACGGTTCGTTGAGATTCCAGCTTTGTGGCGGGTTGGTGAAAATGCTCTGTAAATAGTTCGCGAAAGCGGCCCGATAGTGTCGATGCCGGCGAAGGGTGTGGTGATGTACTTGGAGGCGTGTCCAAAAGTCCGCCGGATCGACGATGTCGTCCCGGAAGAGGTAGTTGACAGCCATGCCACTGATCCATGTGATGGCGTGCCACTTAGCCGATGGAAAGTAGGTCGTGTCCGGATATATCATCATTGTGGGAGAAACGTGATGTGGTGGTACTCGGAGGTAGAAAGCCACAATCTTCTGTACGAGGGTCCAGACAGCTGCTGCTGGCCCACACTCAAAACGATGTAAATCCGTATCTTCGACATTGCACTTGAGGCACAGGGGTGAGTCCACCAGTGCGATGCGATGCAGTTTCTGTCTTGTAGTATACTTGCCGTTGACGAGAAGATACCACATAGAGGTGGTATCAGTGGTGTGATATGGTTGGTGGATCGTTTTCCAAACTGTAGGCCATGAAACCTGGGGGTGACGTGTTTCGACGGGGTTGCGGGGTGGAGACTTTCGGAGAAGGCGGTAGATGTCGCGGGTGGTCGTCTTCCTGGTCCTGGGGAGCTCGGTGCATATGTAGCTGTACTCCAAAAAGAAACGGCCGATATGTGACATCGGAGGTGGGGTGTGTGCCAAAGACGTCGGTGGTCGTCGCGAAACAGGTGCGAGCTCGGTGGTCAACATTCCAGTAAAACTAGCATTTTGGCTTTTCCATAACCGGAGCATAGTATTGGTGTAAAGTGCCGTAGTCCTGGCTCTCACATTAACCAGATCGAGGCCACCATCCCGCTTCGGTAAGGTGAGAGCTTCATATTGGACTTTGAAGATGTGTCCAGAACAAATGAAATAGCCGAATGCCGCCTGTAACCTGGCCGCCATTGTTGCAGTGATGGGCAGAATCTGCGCTATATGGGGTATCCGAGCTGCCAGATGGGTATTGACGAAGGTGACTCTCTGGCACATATTCAGCGGGCGTTGTATGTGGTTTTGTATGTTGGCCCGGATGCGTTGCAGCAGCGCCCGAAAATTGATCGCCGAGGTGCGGCGAATGTCTCGCGTGTACACCAATCCGAGACAACGAAGGGTGTCCACCAATTGTAATGGAACTACGCTGTCCGCGGGAAGGCCGCGGCCGATCTTCATGGCGCATGATTTTGCCACGCTCATAGCGCTCCCTGCCCCTGCACTGTAACGGGTGATCCACTGCATCGCAGCTTGTACGTCAGCCGCTGAACGAACGACGAGGGCCAAGTCGTCCGCGTAAGCTTGGCAGCGGAACATATGATCCCGGAGTGGAATACCTGTCAAACGTCGCCGTAATCCGCAAATGAGTGGTTCCATCGCAATGGCATAAAGCACCGTCGACAAAGGGCAACCCTGCCGTACTGAACGTTCAATCCGTATAGGTTCTGTAAGTCTGCCGTTGACGAGAAGTCTGGACGTTGCTCCACGAAGGAGCCGCATAATCACTCGCGTGAACGTCGGGGGAATTGCCATTCGGTCCATCACTGCGTTGAGGAATGCATGATTGACGCAATCAAACGCTTGTTTGAAGTCGATGGAGATTAAAGCGCCTGGCAGTCGCGAGTGTGTTGCCACAGCGATCACATCTCGATACTCACTGAGGGCTGTCTGTATATTACGATCGCCGCCTAAGGATGTTTGTTCGGGGGAAACAATGTCCCGTAAGACACGTTTGAGTCGCACTGCTAGAAGGCGTGTGAAAATCTTGAAGTCCGAATTGAGTAAAGTGATCGGCCGATAACTGTCGAGTCGTGTTCCTCCTGCAGGTTTCGGGACTGGTACAAGTAAGCCTTCCATGAACATTGGTGGCGGGTTCGCCGCGCCGGACAAAAGTTCCCAGTACATGTCCCTCCATCGTGGCATCATCAAATCTTGGAAGGTTCTGTAAAATTCGAGAGGTAAACCATCCGGGCCGGGAGATTGATTCAGAGACACTTTGGGCACAGCGCGTTGGACGTCGTCGGTGGTCACTTCAGAAGACAGGAGGGTTGCAGCTGCTGCATTTAGAGTAACAAGTGTCTCCTGGGCAACCTCAGCAATGGCCTCTGCACCGGCAGGTACTTCTTGATAGAAAAGTCTATAGTGCGTTGTGAATGCATCCGCAATGGTAGCTTGCGAAGTCAGCCGTCATCCATCAGATAAGTCTAAAGTTGTCATTAAAGCCTGTCAGCGTCGACGAACGTTTTGAACAATATGATGCATAGAAGGTTCTTCACCGTTAATCCTGTCTTGGCTGCGGGCTCGGACAATGGCTCCCTCTAGACGGCATCTGGTCAAGGATAAAATCTTTGCCTTGATGCGTTGAGCTTCTTTGAGGCGATCCGGGGATGGAGGATGATCCATGAGTTCACGTTGAGCGCTATAGTAGAAATCAGTTGTATGGTGATTCCACCTGGCTTTGGCTCTGCCATAGTGTGTCAATGTGCGTCGGATGGCCGGTTTGGCGCACAGCAACCACCACTGCAGTGTGGTCTCATAACGCATAATGCGTTGAACACAGGTGTGCCACGTGTCGGAGACCTGTTGTCGACATTCAGGGTCCTGCAGCAGCGCGACATTGAGTTTCCAAGGTCCTGCACTGCGCCATATAGATTGTCGACGTAGGTTCATGGTACAGATGTAGATGTCGTGATCCGAAAAGGCAGACGGCCAACGTTCCGCGTCGAGGAGAACTGATTTCAGAGCGTCAGAGATGTATATTCTATCGAGTCGGCTGGCGGAGTGGCTCGTGATGTGTGTATACCCCGGGCGGTCGCCGTGGACCACTCGCCAAGTATCGAGGAGACGAAGGCGGCCGACGAGGAAGCGAAGTTCTGGACATGTGGTGAAATAGGGGTATTGGTCTGTGCGCTCGAGAACACAGTTGAAATCTCCACCTACGATGAGATGATCGTATCGACCGAGGAATAAAGGCGTGATATCTTCTGCGTAGAACTGGGAGCGATCCCTCCGTTTGTCAGTGCCCGATGGGGCGTAGAGATTGATGATTTTGAGTCCTTCAACTGTTATGGCCACCCCTCGCGCTGTTGGGAGGTATGCGACATCGGAAACTGCAATTCCTTCTCGGAGGAGGATGGCTGCGCCTGTGTGTTCAGTAGCTGCAGGGGCGGCGTACGTCTCATATCCATAACACCCAGTCCAAGTCGCTGTCCTCAGTTCTTGTAATAGGGCGATGTCGATGTCCGCTGCTCTTAGCGTGTCACGGAGCAGTTGAAGTTTAGCGTGGGAGCCGATATTATTAGTATTGATAGTAGCTATTCGGTACGCCTGATGGGAGATCCGTGGTGCCGATAGGTGCGTAGCTGGTGAAGATTGTTGTGGTGGATTCTGGAAGTCCATAGAAGTCGCAGGAGTCGCCGTAGAAACTTCCCCCATTTTAGTTTTGGTCTAACGGAGAAACAGATCTCATTTCCGCATCAGAAGGAGGTGGGAAATCCGTGTCATCCGCCCATGAAAGGTGTCCGACAGGTTTGACATCGGCGAGAGGTGGCAGCTCTGGCCGAGTCGGCTCAATGGCGTCGGTGACAACAGGCGTGCTATGTTCCATGTCTTCTGGGCGCAGGGCTTGCGCACGATCTCTGTTGGACGGTTCACCGTCTTGTGGATGACGCGTCTCCGTGGCAGAGGAGAAAGTGTTATCGTGTTCTCCGTCGGAGTGATGTGGCATCTCTTCGTCCTGCGGAGGGGGCTCAATGGTCGAGTCTGATGTCTTGCGGCGTTTTTTTCGTCGTTTGGGCGACTTCTGCTTTCGGCAGTGAGTTTCGGTGTCGGAGGAAGGAAGAGATTCACGTCGTTCCGGTACAAAAGCCGCGGGTGATATGATGCGGTCTTCATTCTCCAGAACACTCTCATTGGTATCCTTGTGATCTTCTAGCGTGGGTGTGTCCGGCTGTTGGACATGTCCACGGGCGGCATCGCCGGTGTCAAGGTGCTGGGACGCCTCCGGGTGTATCGGACCAGAGAGACGCTCATGAACGGCGCCTTGTGAAGGCTGGACGTGCAGTGTCGCCGCATAGGTGACTGGAAGGGTGGTCGTGGTTCTGTCGGTGTTCGTATCGTCGGGCCTTAGTTGTGTGATGCGGCGTTGCAGGCATTCATTACGGACGTGGCCTTCTTTGCCACAACCGGAACATGTTCGAGGTTGTCCGACGTAAATGACCACCGCACGGCAGCCGCCGATAGAAATGTACGAGGGAACGTGCCGTTTGAGATCGATTCGGACTTGTCTCACACCATTAAGAACCGGATACGTCGTAAACTGTGCCCAAGTCTCGGCAACGTGGCTCTGGACTTTTCCGAACGGGCTTAGCGCCGCGATGACTTCATCTTCATTCACCTCGAAAGGCAGTTCGAATACACGGATCGTCCGAAGGCCAAGTCCTGGATGGTCGACATCCACAGGCCCGACGTTTCCGTCGGAGTGCCGAAATTTTAGTCCGTGTCGCGTCCTTTGAATGATCTCGTTGCAGGCAGCGTCGGAAGTCACCTTAACATAAACGACGCTGCTAATGATCGATAGGTGTATGCCGATGAGTTCGTCACGCGGGATCTTCACGTCTTCGCGTAGGAAGCGTTCGACGGCCAGTGTTTTGGGTCGTGTGTATTCGTTTGAGAAGGTGAACTTAAGAGTGTTCTTCCTGTAAGAGTTGGCCATTACAGCTTGTTCGACTGAGAAGCGCTTTGACGAGGAAGTAAACAAAACACTCCGCGCGCACAGCGGCGTGGTCGGCCGAGCGCGGTGCGCACTGCTGCCCTGCCGAACGCAGACTGACCATCTGAGCTACCCAAGCACGACTCACGCCCGGTCCTCACAGCTTTAATTCCGCCATTACCTCGTCTCCTACCTTCCAAACTTAAGAGAAGCTCTCCTGCGAACCTTGGATAACTAGCACTCTTGGAAGAAAGGATATTGCGGAGACATGGCTTAGCCACAGCCTGGGGCATGTTTCTAGAATGAAATTTTCACTCTACATGTATCAGAGATGTTTTGGCGATGCGAGGTCTCCCTTAGGATGACAACTGCCTACCATCCACAGACGAATGGTCTCACAGAATGCTTTAATAGGACGTTGGCTGATTTCTTGTCGATGTACTCTGATGTGAACTAGATAAATTGGGATGCAATACTGCCCATAGAGACATTCGCATGGCACTCAGTGGAAGCAGACAGTACAGGCTTCTTACCGTTCTCCTTGCTCCAGTGTCCACTGATACGCTGTTCCTGTTTCAACCACAGGATACTCATTACGATTACGTGAAACACCTCATCACCAGAACCGAAGCAACAAGCTTACAAATCCTGGTCGCCCAGGAGAAAGTTCAAGGGCGCTAGAACGGCAAGCACCGGCCAATGAGATGCAGCCAAGAAGACATTTTACACAGTTACTGACGCGCTACTCTGGGCCTATTGCATCTTTCATCGCTTGTCGGACGTCACATATGAAGCTGAGGAGTATGATCACTCATCAAGTACACAAAAAGGGCTGAGGTAGTGTCCATTTCCTTCGTATGAAGCACTGCTGTAATCCAGAGGCGCTAATGGACTTCGAGAAATTCTAGGAAATTGAAGTCCCCTTCGACGATAGCGATACTTAGACGGAAGGGGTTACTGTCAATGCTTGGCGTAGTGTAGAGAACGCTACGTTCAGCCATACAGAGAACCATAGACAAGATCTACACTACTGGCCATTAAAATTGCTACACCACGAAGATCACGTGCTACAGACGCGAAATTTAACCGACAGGAAGAAGATGCTGTGATATGCAAATGATTAGCTTTTCAGGGCATTCACACAATGTTGGCGCCGGTGGCGACACCTACAACGTGCTGACATGAGGAAAGTTTCCAACCGATTTCTCATACACAAATAGCAGTTGACCGGGTTTGCCTGGTGAAACGTTGTTGTGATGCCTCGTGTAAGGAGGAGAAATGCGTACCATCACCTTTCTGACTTTGATAAAGGTCGGATTGTAGCCTATCGCGATTGCGGTTTATCGTATCGCAACATTGCTGCTCGCGCTGGTCAAGATCCAATCACAGTTAGCAGAATATGGAATAGGTGAGTTCAGGAGAGTAATACGGAACGCCGTGCTGGATCCCAACGGCCTCGTATCACTAGCAGTCGAGATGACAGGCATCTCATCCGCATGGCTGTAGCGGATTATGCAGCCACGTCTCGATCCCTGAGTCAACAGATGGGGACGTTTGCAGGACAACAACCATCTCCACGAACAGTTCGACGATGTTTGCAGCAGCATGGACTATCAGCTCGGAGACCATGGCTGCGGTTACCCTTGACGCTGCATCACAGACAGGAGCGCCTACGATGGTGTACTCAACGACGAACCTGGGTGTACGAATGGCAAAACGTAATTTTTTTCGGATGAATCCAGGTTATGTTTACAGCATCATGATGGTCGCATCCTTGTTTGGCGACAACGCGGAAAAACGCACATTGGAAGCGTGTATTCGTCATCGCCATACTGGCGTATCACCCGGCGTGATGGTGTGGGGTGGCATTGATTACACGTCTCGGTCACCTCTTGTTCGCATTGACGGCACTTCCAACAGTGGACGTTACCCTTCAGATGTGTTACGACCCGTGGCTCTACCCTTCATTCGATCCCTGCGAAACCCTACATTTCAGCACGATAATACACGACCGCATGTTTCAGGTTCTGTACGGTACTTTCTGGACACAGAAAATGTTCGACTGCTGCCCTGGCCAGCACATTCTCCAGATCTCTCATCAATCGAAAACGTCTGGTCAATGGTGGCCGAGCAACTGGCTCATCACAATACGCCAGTCACTACTCTTGATGAACTGTGGTATCGTGTTGAAGCTGCATGGGCAGCTGTACCTGTACACGCCATCCAAGCTCTGTTTGACTCAATGCCCAGGCGTATCAAGGCCGTTATTAGGGCCAGAGGTGGTTGTTCTAGGAACTGATTTCTCAGGATCTATTCATCCAAATTGCGTGAAAATGTAATCACATGTCAGTTATAGTATAATATATTTGTCCAATGAATACTCGTTTATCATCTGCATTTCTTCTTGGTGTAGCAATTTTAATGGCCAGTAGTGTAGATCCCTCCCCCCATGAACCATGGACCTTGCCGTTGGTGGGGAGGCTTGCGTGCCTCAGCGATACAGATGGCCGTACCGTAGGTGCAACCACAACGGAGGGGTATCTGTTGAGAGGCCAGACAAACATGTGGTTCCTGAAGAGGGGCAGCAGCCTTTTCAGTAGTTGCAGGGGCAACAGTCTGGATGATTGACTGATCTGGCCTTGTAACATTAACCAAAACGGCCTTGCTGTGCTGGTACTGCGAACGGCTGAAAGCAAGGGGAAACTACAGCCGTAATTTTTCCCGAGGACATGCAGCTCTACTGTATGATTAAATGATGATGGCGTCCTCTTGGGTAAAATATTCCGGAGGTAAAATAGTCCCCCATTCGGATCTCCGGGCGGGGACTACTCAAGAGGACATCGTTATCAGGAGAAAGAAAACTGGCGTTCTACGGATCGGAGCGTGGAATGTCAGATCACTTAATCGGGCAGGTAGGTTAGAAAATTTGAAAAGGGAAATGGATAGGTTAAAGTTAGATATAGTGGGAATTAGTGAAGTTCGGTGGCAGGAGGAACAAGACTTTTGGTCAGGTGATTACAGGGTTATAAATACAAAATCAAATAGGGGTAATGCAGGAGTAGGTTTAATAATGAATAAAAAAATAGGAGTGCGGGTTAGCTACTACAAACAGCATAGTGAACGCATTATTGTGGCCAAGATAGACACAAAGCCCATGCCTACTACAGTAGTACAAGTTTATATGCCAACTAGCTCTGCAGATGATGAAGAAATAGATGAAATGTATGACGAGATAAAAGAAATTATTCAGGTAGTGGAGGGAGACGAAAATTTAATAGTCATGGGTGACTGGAATTCATCAGTAGGAAAAGGGAGAGAAGGAAACATAGTAGGTGAATATGGATTGGGGGGAAGGAATGAAAGAGGAAGCCGCCTTGTAGAATTTTGCACAGAGCATAGCTTAATCATAGCTAACACTTGGTTCAAGAATCATGAAAGGAGGCTGTATACATGGAAGAAGCCTGGAGATACTGACAGGTTTCAGATAGATTATATAAGGGTAAGACAGAGATTTAGGAACCAGGTTTTAAATTGTAAGACATTTCCAGGGGCAGATGTGGATTCTGACCACAATCTATTGGTTATGAACTGCAGATTAAAACTGAAGAAACTGCAAAAAGGTGGGAATTTAAGGAGATGGGACCTGGATAAACTGAAAGAACCAGAGGTTGTACAGAGTTTCAGGGAGAGCATAAGGGAACAATTGACAGGAATGGGGGAAAGAAATACAGTAGAGAAGAATGGGTAGCTCTGAGGGATGAAGTGGTGAAGGCAGCAGATGATCAAGTAGGTAAAAAGACGAGGGCTAATAGAAATCCTTGGGTAACAGAAGAAATATTGAATTTAATTGATGAAAGGAGAAAATATAAAAATGCATTAAATGAAGCAGGCAAAAAGGAATACAAACGTCTCAAAAATGAAATCGACAGGAAGTGCAAAATGGCTAAGCAGGGATGGCTAGAGGACAAATGTAAGGATGTAGAGGCGTGTCTCACTAGGGGTAAGATAGATACTGCCTACAGGAAAATTAAAGAGACCTTTGGAGAGAAGAGAACCACTTGTATGAATATCAAGAGCTCAGATGGCAACCCAGTTCTAAGCAAAGAAGGGAAGGCAGAAAGGTGGAAGGAGTATATAGAGGGTTTATACAAGGGCGATGTACTTGAGGACAATATTATGGAAATGGAAGAGGATGTAGATGAAGACGAAATGGGAGATAAGATACTGCGTGAAGAGTTTGACAGAGCACTGAAAGACCTGAGTCGAAACAAGGCCCCGGGAGTAGACAACATTCCATTAGAACTACTGATAGCCTCGGGAGAGCCAGTCATGACAAAACTCTACCATCTGGTGAGCACGATGTATGAGACAGGCGAAATACCCTCAGACTTCAAGAAGAATATAATAATTCCAATCCCAAAGAAAGCAGGTGTTGACAGATGTGAAAATTACCGAACTATCAGTTTAATAAGTCACAGCTGCAAAATACTAACGCGAATTCTTTACAGACGAATGGAAAAACTGGTAGAAGCGGACCTCGGGGAAGATCAGTTTGGATTCCGTAGAAATGTTGGAACACGTTGTAACACCATAGCTCTAATGATCTACTGATTTATCTTGCTTTTATTTATTTAATGTTACTTCTGTAAATGTGTGTGATTGAATGGGTAACACATAACTGTATATTTCTTTATTTGTTAATATGTGCAAAAGTTCTGTGTTATCCAATGCGTTTGTTTGTTGTTATGTAAACTGCTGATCCTCACTTAGGAATCTTAGCAATTATTGCACCATAAGGTGTAGTGGTTCCCCACGGGAACGGTATTGCATCAGAATGCGCAAATTGTGTTTGGCCTTGCGGAAAAAGGTGGGACTGGTAGCCACCGGTCGGAGACGGACACGGAAGTAGACGAGGAAGTCAGTCGGAAAGCACACGGAGACGGAGACGGAAGCCGTCGGAGACGAGCCACCAGACGGACACGAGTTACGAGTCCGTGCTATTCCATGGGAAAGACGCATATTGTGCTGATTTCCAAGAGAGGATTTTCATGTTTCTCTCCAAGGGCTCGAATAGTTGGAAATATTCTGGAATTTGTCTCTATCATCGCCATCAAGAAATCGGCCTGCAATTCCACCTACCTGCATGCAGTTGCCACCACATTGCGCAATCATTGCTTCATAGTGACATTATGATGTACGGTGAAGGATCAGCTTAAAGGATGTGCTAATGTGCTGAAATATAAGGTAATTTATATCTGAATTTGTGTATCTACCTTGACTTTTCTCCTCATCATAACCTCTTAGGATCCTCACCGTTCGGACTATACTGATTACCGAGTGTCCTTACTGAAAGTACATTGGAGCCTAGAGTGATTTTGTTAATTAAAGCCTCTTGAACTGAAAAATAATTTTCCTAGTGAAAACTGCTTATTAACGTGTTGTTGCCAACTTCAAGTAAAAGTTCCTAAGACTGAGGCTTATAATGTTTCTTGCTTAGTAAATGATTACATTACTGCTTATTATTGCAAATCGCAGAAGGTGAGTCAGTGTCTTGTATATATGTTATTTTTGTGTCTCACTGCAGTAAAAGTGGAAAACTGCAATAGTAGGAAATTATATATTCAGGTTTACTCTTTCTCTCTCTCGTGTATTAGAAGTGCATATTAATAATAACGTTATAAAGACAAGTCACTTTGTGTAAAGTAATAGTGTGTTTTTAGTAGATGTTATAATTTTGCAAATTGCTTCTGCTGCTCTAATTGTTGGTTTCAACTTTATCATATGTATATGTATGTATCAGAGTTAATTGCACTCGCTTGTGGTCAAGTATAGGTTGTGTTTATCTGTTAAAATTATTAATTACTATTTTCTTCAACGAGAATGTTGATCATTCTTTTGCCTAGTTAGGCTGGCGGCCGTTTTACCATTATCAGTTTAACAGTGCAGGAAGGCAATTTCTTCGTTAGTCACTGTTTAATTAGTTACGCAATTCTGACTTTCATTTCCGATAAGCCACTTTCGTTAGGTACAACATGGTCAAACAACAAAATTCCTCTCAGAGGGTAACACTGTTCTGAGTGCGTTATACCATAATTACTATAACAAAATAATTTTGTTTTGTAAACTGACTTCTACTTTGGGGTTATGGTGTAATAGTAGCAGAGTGTAGTGTTATACGTGGCTTTTCTTTGACAGGATTACTTTTTCTGTTAGGACATAATAAGTAATATACCAAACTTGGTATTTGATTACGCAAGCTACGTAAACATTGCGCCACCACGCAGCCCAGTAGTGTTATATGTGGCGACCGTGACAGGACGTTGTTCAGTCTGCACCTACAGACGAAAAAAAAAAAAAAATTATAAGTAGTTAGCCTTTTACTAACATAGAGTGAACATAAAACGTCCAGCGGCACGAACCTGTGGATTATTTGAGAGACCGGATAGTGAAAGTTCAGTTTAAATCGAAAATAAAAAGTATCAGTACTGAACAGTAATTAAAATGGACAGGAAACTAGAAATGAATCTAGATACGCGAGATCAGAATGTAACCGAAAGCAGTTCAGGCAGCACACCAACAGATGCCACTACACGCGAGTTAAATTACGTACGTTCTCACGCAGACGTCAATAAACAGATCGAAGCTATGTGTGTCGCGCGTTCTAAGCAAGACAGTATGAGCGACGTTGTGGAAGACAGTGGCTATGCTAATGAATCGCGGGATATGTTTGAATCACCAAAAACTGAAAGGAAAGTAGATCTTGAACAGAAAAATGTAGCAGAACCTAAAAGTGAAAAGAATTCAGATATGTTAGAATTGTTAAAAATGTTGTCTGCACAAATTGCAGCACAGGGACAGCAAAATGCTGCGCAAAATGACAATATTAGTAAACAAATGCAAGAGCAAGGAAAGAATCTTAGTAAACAGATTGAGAAGGTTGATGTAAAAGTAGACATTGTGAGTAATGAAATTAAAAACCTTAAAAGCGAAATTACTGTCATCAATGGCAATATTGCCAATGTACAAGGACAAATCGATGACATTAACGAAAGATTTGACACTGAAGTAATTAAAATACAAGATCAAATAGAACCCTTAGTCATCACTAAAGTGGACGAAAAGGTATTCGGTATTAAATCCGAAATACAAACTGAATGTAACGTGGAATTTGCGCAGATTAAACAGTCTGTAACAGAAACAAGTAGAGAATTAACCAAACAGATTGTTACTTGCGAAAAGAAGTGTGAACATAACACTTCACAAATCCAAGGCAAAGTGCATGACTTGGAAATAAAAATACAAACAGGACCTACACATTTTACTGAAAAAATGCCTTTCAGTAAAATATTAGAGGGCGAGGAAAAATTCGACCCTGCAAAGAGATATATCGGTTGGCACCCTCTTCATTTTGTAAAGAATTGCGAAAGAAATTTTCCTGAATATTTGACTGACCAGGAAAAAATTAATGTTGTAATCAGTGCATTAACAGGAGAAGCAAAAAGGTGGGGGTTGAATCTGGATACAAACCAGATGTCTTTTGAAAGCTTTAAACAAAAATTTATTGACGAGTACTGGTCAGAACGAAAACAAGACCAGTTGTGGCGTGAGTTCCTAATGGCCAGGGTGTATGATACCAGGGGTAGACAAACTATGAAAGAGTTTTGCGAATCGTGGTACAGGAAACTGATACATTTGAAAGCAAGAAGGACTGAAGCCGAGATCGTTTGGGTTCTTTGGCAGAAACTGCCTGAGGATTCTAAACGGTATGTTGGGAGTACCCACAGTAGTTTTTCTGTATTTCTGGAAAGGGTAGAAGATGAAGATCACTGGCGAAGAAATCGCGATTCCCGTCCACGTAATAACAACAATTATTCGCGAGAAAGTAATGACCAAGCTGAACGACACGAAAATAATAAATTTCGTGTAAATACGGTTCAAAGAGGTCGCGCGAGAGGTAGAGGAAACTATACGATGCGTGGCAGAGGGTACATGACGCGGAATTTCCAAACTAGAGACGAAATGGAAAACTGAAAACCGCGTGTGTTACGGGTCGGATTCACGCGGAAACCGGTTTTGGGCCCAAAGAAAAGATGTCAAATATTAGATTCGAGAAGGAAAGATGTAAACTACGGGGCAGGAAGTTTAAGGCCGCGCCTATAGCAGATGGGCGCGAAATGTTACGTAGTGGCATTCCCAGTACGCAGTTGCGTGACCGTTCGTCCTCGGGCCAGCGGTTGCCGGAGCAGCGTACATTGTATTTGGCAGCAGACACAAACAGCAGACGTCAGAACAAGATGGCTGCCGTAGAGAGAGACAGGAGAGGCGGGATCGGACACTTCCGATGGCCGGTTTCAGTAGTAGATGAGTGTAAAAATGAAAATAAAGTTAATATGTCATATAATAAGGATAACTTAGTATCGGAATCGTGCGAAAAGACTTTATTAAAGAACGAAAGGGAGGCAGAAAAGGCGAGTGAAAAGGGAAATATTGGCACTGTTATTGATGTGTGTGAGGTAAAAGACGTAGATATGAGGGAAGTTATGATGAATAAAGAGGCAAGGGAGGTAGAATATGCCACGCAAAAGACGTGTGTACAACGAAAAATACGTGAAAATGATGTAAAGGAGGACGTTAGTGAACATGACATTATAAGCAGTGCAGACGAAATTGTTGTTGATGGAAAGGTATTTTATGATTCTAATGCAGAAGGGTCTAGTAAATATTTCGCACAATTACCTGAGAATGATAATAAAGAGGAAAATGAAATGAAAGTTATCGAAATATATGACGATTATACTAAATATGAAGTTAAGGCTGAAATCGTTCAAAGTGATATAACAGAAGTGTCTGACTGTCCAAATGATGTGCATTATGTAGAAAATGAGTCGAAAAACGAAGTGGTTGAAACATCTAGTGATAATCTGCCTCACTGTTTAAAAGTTGCTTTCCTGCTAGAATCTGATAACGAAAATGAAATCAGTGATAGTTCAGATGATGAAGGGTATATGAATATAGATCAAAATGAATATACTAACTTTCTCTATTGTTCAAAAGTTGAGTACTTAAGTGAATCTGATGGTGAGGAAGGGAGTAGTGATGACTCCAGTGAAGATGAATTTTCAGGTGTAAATGAAAGTGAATATACTTTTACTGAAAGAGGGTATGAGAAAATTAGTGACATTTTTCCAAAGCAAGATATAGAAAGTAGAACTGGGCAGAAACCGAATGAATTATTCAATAATGTAACACAGGGGCATAATTTACAGGAAACCCCAGATGATACTATACTGGGGCAAGCCTTAATAAATGTTTTAACTGAGTGTGAATTACAGGAACAAAAAGGACCACCTGATAAAATAATAGCAGAGCAGGAGATGTTGTACCTTGCTAAAGACTTTGAAATTCCAAAACCCAAAAAGCCACCTGATATACAACTGAAATCAGTAGGTAATATTTCCTGGAAAGACATTATGGTTGAGCAGGATTTGTTATGGGAAGAACAGGAGGAAAAGGAACAGAGGATGATTAAACAAACTATAATACCTGTAAATGTTTGTAACACTGAACTGCAAGTACTTTTAGACACAGGATCCCAAATCAGTGCCATATCAGAATCATTCTTTGATCATATTTCATGTAAACCAGGGTTAGTAATAATGTCTGTTAGTGGAGTGAAAATTATAGGAGCTACTGGTAGGTCCAGCAAGCCTATTCAAAAACAAGTATTGATGGACTTTGAAATAGGAAGCCAAAACTTTGAACATGATTTTTTAGTGATTCCTGAATTAAGTGCTGAAATGATTCTAGGTATTGATTGGCTAGACAAGGAGAACGTAATTTTAGATTGCGGTAGTGGAACTGTTAAGATAAATAGGGAAACCAAAACAATAGAAATTAAATTTGAAGGTGACAACCAGGTCCAAGCTGTGAATGTAGAACCCATTTTGTTAAAAATAGAATCTGAAAATGATGGTTTATCCCAACTATATGAAATATACCATGTGAGAGGATTATTGCAGGATGATCAAAAAACTGACAGCTTTAGGGAAATTGTTGATGTTATCCAAGGAATATCATGTGAACAGAAAGGTGATTTATTTAATATCTTGAATAATAATAAGAAAGTTTTCTCTGATAAACCAGGTGTCGTAACTAACTTTGAATACCGTATGGATATCCTAGAACATGAACCATTCTTTGTCAGACCATATCCAATACCTATAGCTAAGAAAGAAGCAGTACAAGCTGAGATTGATAAAATGTTGGAATGGGGGGTAATAGAAAGAAGCAATAGCGAATACAATAGTCCACTTATAATAGTCAATAAAAAGGATGGAGGTGTAAGAGTAGTTGTTGATGCACGAACTTTGAATAAAATTGTCAGGAAAGAAGTAGACAGGCCTGAAAATTTAGATGATTTATTACAAAAGTTCCATAATGTAAAATATCTAACCAGTTTAGACCTTACTGCTGGATATTGGCAGATCCCATTACACAAAGATTCTAGGAAATATACAGCTTTTTTGTTTGCAGGAAAATGTTACCAATACAAAGTTGTACCATTTGGTTTGAATACTTCTGTTTCTGTTTTCATTAGGGCTTTGGATTCTGTATTAGGAAAAGAACTTTGTGCCAGATTGACTGTATATGTAGATGACCTATTGATTGCTACTGATAACTGGGAGGAGCATTGTGACCTGTTAAACAAAACCCTTATTGCTCTTCAAGCAAGGGGCATGACTTTAAAGTTTAAAAAGTGTGAATTTGTGAGACAAGAAATTAAGTTTTTAGGGCACATAGTAACCACATCTGGGATTACCAAGGACCCAGAAAAGCTTAATGCTATTGAAAAGTGTCCTCCTCCAAAGAATAAGAAACAGTTGAAAGCGTTTTTAGGTCTTTGTGGGTTTTACCGCAAATTTGCGAAGGGGCAAGTTTTCAACAGCCCACATTTGAATAGCTTGTTGAAGAAAAATAGTGTATATATTTGGACATCTGAATGTCAGAAAGATTTTGAAAATTTGAAAACTGAGTTGGTAAGGGAAAACATTTTATATCACCCAGTTTTAAGTGAGCCATTCCACATCATTACAGACAGTAGTGCTTATGGTATTGGTGTTGAATTATTTCAGGAAAATACAGAAACTGGGGAAACAGAACATAAGACTATTGCTTTTGCTAGTAGGACTTTAACTAAATATGAGAAAAACTATACTATTTCAGAGAAAGAGGCCTTAGCAATCATTTGGGGATTAAAGAAATTTAGGATTTATTTATGGGGGCATAAAACCATAATTCATACAGACCACAAGGCATTAACTTTTTTAAAAAACTGTCGACTGTTTACCGGCAGGTTGAGTCGATGGGCCCTGTACTTACAGCAGTTTGATTATGAGATATTATACATTAAAGGTAGTCACAATTATGTAGCTGATGCTCTATCACGATTGCCTGAGGGTATGAACAACTTACCAAGGGAATGTAATGAAGATGGCAAATTTTATATAAGATATATTAAGGAGGTTCCAGGTAGAAAAAGAATTGAGCAAATTTGTAAAAGTATGAGGTTCCACCAGAATGAAGATGAAATTTGGAAATCAGTGAAAGTTAATTTTAGTAACCCTAATTTCCCACAAATCAATAAATTTTACAAGATATTTAATGGAGTTTTGTACAGGAGAAAGAATACCAGTACAGAAGAATGGAAAGTGTGTTGGCCTAGGCAATTTGAGACTGAAGTGATTGATTATTTTCATCTTGCCTTAGGGCATTGTGGTCCCAAGAAGTGTATTGAAAAGTTGACTGATGTAGTTATAATTAATGTAGGTGCTACTAAGAAAATTACTGAGAGAATAAGATCTTGTGATGTATGTCAGAGGGCAAAAGTGACAAATAAAGTAAATCAAGGTTTCATGCAGAATACAGTACCAGAGGACACATTAGAATTGCTGTCAGTGGATTTGTATGGTCCTTTACCTAAAACGTCAGGTAATTGGTCTTACATTGTTGTAGTGTTGGAAGTTTTCTCCAAATTTGTTAAATTATATCCAATTAGGAAAGCCACTGCTAAAGCAGTCTTTGGCAAAATGATTGAGTATTTTAACACCATTGGTAAACCTAAAGCTGTTTTGTCTGATAATGGACCACAGTTTATTTCAAAAATCTGGAAGGAAGGCATGAAGCAACATGATGTTCAAGTTAAATATATTTCAGCTTACCACCCGGCTAGTAACCCTGTCGAAAGGTATATGCGTGAATTAGGAAGGTTAGGTAGAACCTACTGTCACCATAACCATAAGGCTTGGGGCAGATTTGTAAATGACTTTGAAAAGACCATGAACACCTTATACCATGAAACCACCGGTTTTACCCCTGAAGAAATTCTGTTGGACCGTAAAAGTAAAAGTATTATTGAAGAGATCTTGCAATTCCCACCTATTGTAGGAATTAACCTGCATGATAAAAAAGAGTTAGTTAAGAAAAGAATGAAAGATAAAGCGACCGCTAGATCTAAAAGGCATGATCATAATCTCAAAACAACTAAATTTAAGCTTGGAGATTATGTTTTAGTGAAGACACATGAAAAATCTAGCGAAATTAATAATGAAATTTCTAAATTCAAATACGTTTACAATAGGCCTTTTGAAGTGCAAGGAACTCCACATGCAAATGCTTATTTTCTTGTGTACCCTAGGTCAAGGAAGCCTTTAGGAGTTAGAAATATAGTCGACCTGAAATTGTATGTACACAGAAATCAATGATGAATAAAATGTAGTAACCCTCAGGGGACATGCATTCTTTGCATTGTCAGGTGCCTGACGAGCACCAGGGACCCGAGTTGTTGCCAGCACTACTTCCGTTTCTTTTCATGCTGCCAATCTTCCTCTTCATCATTCAGAACTTTTACTATCTTCTTTCCTTCTTCTCTATCAGAGTAAAATGAAAAGTGTAGAAATAATGTAACATACTGTGTATTGTTTGTGAACAAATAGAAATGGATAAATAATATGGGTACACTAGAAAATGACCAAGAATAATGAAAGTATAGTGAGTATTGTAAAAGAAAAAAATGTAATGGAAAAGTAATTAAAAGGAAAAATATGGATGAGAAATGGTAAGAATACTGAAAACAAGGTAAATAAATGCCACAATATGACTAAATGTAAATGTTTTGAAAAATGTTCTGTGTCAAAATTGAGGAGAGAAACCTGATTAATATGTGTAAAGTAGATATGAGATATATGTGTCTAGTGCCACAAAGAGTAGGCAGAAGTCACTTACAGAAGGACGTAAAGTTACTGTTCTGATTTTGACATATTTGATAACCTAAATGTGTAATTATACTGAATACTGACTTTAGAAGAAATATTGATGAGTAAGAAAGAGGGGAGAAAAACTATAAATCAGGGACTTAAATAACCCCTGAACATTGTCATTATGCCAAAAATGTCATTTAAAATTTTCTTGACCAATGTATATATTTTCTGAAGTTGTCATTTGAAAAGAAATGGTTTTGTTGCCAGTGTCTAATAACTGTTTCAAAGTTGCAGGTATCATGTTTTATACCATTAATGCAATTTGTACCAAAAGTGTGACAGAATGATGAAAAACATGAAGATGATGATAATGAACTGCTCAAAAATATGATGTTGGGCAATGAAACAAGATAAATGAATAAAAATGCTGTGGTCCTGAAATTAAGGACTACCAAATATGCTGTGTTGAGCAGTAGCCAAAGGACTTGCCATTGTGGGGCAAGGAGCTGATACGTGGGCATGAACTGCCAAACCTAAAGTGTGTTTTTGTGCCTAAATGTTTATAAAGACTGCCAAAACAATAATGGGCAGAATGTGTATAACTTGGACTGCTAGTGCTGAGGCAAGCAGTGAAGTAAGTTAGGTTTTTTGCTCAATGAGCTATGAACTGACTATTCTTTCTGCAGTCAGTGAGAACTTATTATAAAATAAAAATGGATTATAATTCAAATGGACGTAGATGTTTGTTTTGGACTGCCTTGTTTTAAAATTACAGCAGTGATGATTAAAGATAGGATCTGAATAGGTTAATGTGTTTATGTGCAACAAACATTTTGGACTGCTATTAATGAAGAGCAGCTTTAAAGTTAACTATTTTGAGAAAACCTTGAAAAAGTACTATAATCATTAACATGCTTGTGTGTTTGAATATTTACATTCCTTTAAAAATATTGAATGATAAATTTCTGCTTTGTTAGGTTAAAATGTTCTGTGCTATTGTATGTGTGTTTATTTTCTTTGAAAGCTATACCTATTCTACTAATGTATAGATTATTTTGTGTACTGTTTGTCTTTTATTTAAACTATATGTGTGTGAAATGAACATGCTTAAAGGTATCCTGTGTAATGATGAAAATTAATTTCCTTAAACCAGTCTGTGGATGAAAATTAGTGTAAATGTCTCAATTTTTCTTAATGTATATGCTGTATGTCTGTAATATGTATTTTTTTTTTTTTCCCAACTGAAGTTGGATGATATAATTTCTTTTCTGTAGCCACCACCACTTAGGTGTTATGGATGTTTCCTTGAAGTGTCCCTTACAGGAAACTTCAACGAAACATGGGGCATGTGTAACACCATAGCTCTAATGATCTACTGATTTATCTTGCTTTTATTTATTTAATGTTACTTCTGTAAATGTGTGTGATTGAATGGGTAACACATAACTGTATATTTCTTTATTTGTTAATATGTGCAAAAGTTCTGTGTTATCCAATGCGTTTGTTTGTTGTTATGTAAACTGCTGATCCTCACTTAGGAATCTTAGCAATTATTGCACCATAAGGTGTAGTGGTTCCCCACGGGAACGGTATTGCATCAGAATGCGCAAATTGTGTTTGGCCTTGCGGAAAAAGGTGGGACTGGTAGCCACCGGTCGGAGACGGACACGGAAGTAGACGAGGAAGTCAGTCGGAAAGCACACGGAGACGGAGACGGAAGCCGTCGGAGACGAGCCACCAGACGGACACGAGTTACGAGTCCGTGCTATTCCATGGGAAAGACGCATATTGTGCTGATTTCCAAGAGAGGATTTTCATGTTTCTCTCCAAGGGCTCGAATAGTTGGAAATATTCTGGAATTTGTCTCTATCATCGCCATCAAGAAATCGGCCTGCAATTCCACCTACCTGCATGCAGTTGCCACCACATTGCGCAATCATTGCTTCATAGTGACATTATGATGTAAGGTGAAGGATCAGCTTAAAGGATGTGCTAATGTGCTGAAATATAAGGTAATTTATATCTGAATTTGTGTATCTACCTTGACTTTTCTCCTCATCATAACCTCTTAGGATCCTCACCGTTCGGACTATACTGATTACCGAGTGTCCTTACTGAAAGTACATTGGAGCCTAGAGTGATTTTGTTAATTAAAGCCTCTTGAACTGAAAAATAATTTTCCTAGTGAAAACTGCTTATTAACGTGTTGTTGCCAACTTCAAGTAAAAGTTCCTAAGACTGAGGCTTATAATGTTTCTTGCTTAGTAAATGATTACATTACTGCTTATTATTGCAAATCGCAGAAGGTGAGTCAGTGTCTTGTATATATGTTATTTTTGTGTCTCACTGCAGTAAAAGTGGAAAACTGCAATAGTAGGAAATTATATATTCAGGTTTACTCTTTCTCTCTCTCGTGTATTAGAAGTGCATATTAATAATAACGTTATAAAGACAAGTCACTTTGTGTAAAGTAATAGTGTGTTTTTAGTAGATGTTATAATTTTGCAAATTGCTTCTGCTGCTCTAATTGTTGGTTTCAACTTTATCATATGTATATGTATGTATCAGAGTTAATTGCACTCGCTTGTGGTCAAGTATAGGTTGTGTTTATCTGTTAAAATTATTAATTACTATTTTCTTCAACGAGAATGTTGATCATTCTTTTGCCTAGTTAGGCTGGCGGCCGTTTTACCATTATCAGTTTAACAGTGCAGGAAGGCAATTTCTTCGTTAGTCACTGTTTAATTAGTTACGCAATTCTGACTTTCATTTCCGATAAGCCACTTTCGTTAGGTACAACATGGTCAAACAACAAAATTCCTCTCAGAGGGTAACACTGTTCTGAGTGCGTTATACCATAATTACTATAACAAAATAATTTTGTTTTGTAAACTGACTTCTACTTTGGGGTTATGGTGTAATAGTAGCAGAGTGTAGTGTTATACGTGGCTTTTCTTTGACAGGATTACTTTTTCTGTTAGGACATAATAAGTAATATACCAAACTTGGTATTTGATTACGCAAGCTACGTAAACATTGCGCCACCACGCAGCCCAGTAGTGTTATAACGTGAGGCAATACTGACCTTACGACTTATCTTGGAAGAAAGATTCAGAAAAGGCAAACCTACGCTTCTAGCATTTGTAGACTTAGAGAAAGCTTTTGACAATGTTGACTGGAATACTCTCTTTCAAATTCTGAAGGTGGCAGGGGTAAAATACAGGGAGCGAAAGGCTATTTACAATTTGTACAGAAACCAGATGGCAGTTATAAGAGTCGAGGGGCATGAAAGGGAAGCAGTGGTTGGGAAAGGAGTGAGACAGGGTTGTAGCCTCTCCCCGATGTTATTCAATCTGTATATTGAGCAAGCAGTAAAGGAAACAAAAGAAAAATTCGGAGTAGGTATTAAAATTCATGGAGAAGAAGTAAAAACTTTGAGGTTCGCCGATGACATTGTAATTCTGTCAGAGACAGCAAAGGACTTGGAACAGCAGTTGAACGGAATGGACAGTGTCTTGAAAGGAGGATATAAGATGAACATCAACAAAAGCAAAACAAGGATAATGGAATGTGGTCGAATTAAGTCGGGTGATGCTGAGGGAATTAGATTAGGAAATGAGACACTTAAAGTGGTATAGGAGTTTTGCTATTTAGGGAGTAAAATAACCGATGATGGTCGAAGTAGAGAGGATATAAAATGTAGACTGGCAATGGCAAGGAAAGCGTTTCTGAAGAAGAGAAATTTGTTAACATCGAGTATAGATTTAGGTGTCAGGAAGTCGTTTCTGAAAGTATTTGTATGGAGTGTAGCCATGTATGGAAGTGAGACATGGACGATAACTAGTTTGGACAAGAAGAGAATAGAAGCTTTCGAAATGTGGTGCTACAGAAGAATGCTGAAGATAAGATGGGTAGATCACGTAACTAATGAGGAGGTATTGAATAGGATTGGGGAGAAGAGAAGTTTGTGGCACAACTTGACTAGAAGAATGGATCGGTTGGTAGGACATGTTTTGAGGCATCAAGGGATCACAAATTTAGCATTGGAGGGCAGCGTGGAGGGTAAAAATCGTAGAGGGAGACCAAGAGATGAATACACTAAGCAGATTCAGAAGGATGTAGGTTGCAGTAGGTACTGGGAGATGAAGAAGCTTGCACAGGATAGAGTAGCATGGAGAGCTGCATCAAACCAGTCTCAGGACTGAAGACCACAACAACAACAATAGTGTAGATCCAGGGTGGTGTAGACGGTTGCAGTGAAAACTTCTGAAATTGGGTTTCCCCATGAGAGGGGGCAGTGGCACGCGCTGCTGTGCATGGTGTATGGCGTTGTTGGTGTTCTATGACTGTCTAAATATTCGATGTTTGTTAATACCTGTTGGGTTTGTTTGTTTTGGGGGAGGAGACCAGACAGCGAGGTCATCGGTCTCATCAGATTAGGGGAAGATGGGGAAGGAAGTCTGACGTGCCCTTTGAAAGAAACCATCCCGACATTTGCCTGGAGCGATTTAGGGAAATCACGGAAAACCTAAATCGGGATGGCCGGACGCGGGATTGAACCGTCGTCCTCCCGAATGCGAGTCCAGTGTGCTAACCACTGCGCCACCTCGCTCGGTGTGTTAATACCTGTATTCTCCGTGGAGAAGGTCTATTTTCTTCTGGGTGTACGTTCGCGTCAGTATTAATTGTGCTTTTAGTTCTAAGTGTTGATTTCATTGATGACTCTGTCTTTGTATTTGGGCTTGATCTTAGTTTCGAAGTGGCAATGTTAGTGTCGTTTAAAAAGAACTAAAACTGAATCCCGCTACGAGGTTTTCTGCAATTATTATACCGTAAACCATTCGACAGAAAGTGGAACAGGCTCTTCTCTGACGCAGATGCCGAGGAGATTTTGGACATCTTGTTGTCCTTGCTTCGGAAGAAGGAAGGCGAAGTAAGGTCATCGACGGTTAGTCGAGCTGGAACGGTACAGCAAACATCCACAGGTGAGTACCACCACGCTTCCTGACGATGTATAGCACACCACTAGCAAATACACACACACACACACACGCACACACACACACACACACACACACACACACACACACACACACACACACACACCATGTGCTCACAACAGTACATTACTCACGTCAGCAAACTTAGCTTACACAGGTCTGCGACATAAAAATTGTTTCAAATTTATTAAGTGATTTTTATAGTGGTTTCAACGCTGATTTCGGGGAAAATACTGAAAAAATTCCGTCACGTACAGTTATTTCACAAACTGCTAGTCTAGTTTTAGCGTTTTTCGATATTTCAGGACACTAGTGAGTTTGAATTTTGGTTTTTAGGTTCCCCATAAACTGTCATTTAGCATTTTTTATACTAGATACACGCTTAAGGCACGTTCCAAAATAGAATATGCTCCTGATGAGTGGAGACTTTTTATTGATTCATCAAAAAGAAGCCTTAAAGCAGTACTTCTACACAATGCCAATAGGTACGCTTGTATTCCAGTTGGACACTCGGTTCACTTGAAAGAATATTACGAAAACTTTGGACTGGTTTTAAGCAAACTCTGCTATTCAGGCCACAAATGGACACTATGTGGTGATTTAAAAGTCATTTCAATGCTGCTTGGTCAACAGAGTGGCTACACGAAGTTTCCTTGCTTTTTCTGTGAATGGCACAGTAGAGACAGAAAGCAACATTACATAAAAAAAGCTTGGCCCTTGATAAAAACCTTGCAGGTAGGGGTCAAAAATGTGGAGAGGAAAAGCCTTTTCGATCGCAAAAAGGTGTTATTTCCACAACTTCACATTAAGATGGGGCTGATGAAACAATCTGTAAAGGGGTGTTTCCAGAATTAGATTTTTACTCTGCAGCGGAGTGTGCGCTGATATATTTGTAAAGGAATTGCCAAAAGAAGGGGAGTGTTTCAGATATATCTGTGGACAGTTTCCTGGTTTATCCGAGGCAAAGCTAAAGGAAGGAATCTTTGTCGGACCAGACAGTAGAAAACTAATGACACATCCCAACTTTGTGGACAAAATGGAAACAAAAGAAAAGGCAGCGTGGACATATTTTAAATTAGTTGTTACCGGTTTCCTAGGAAACAAAAGAGATCCAAAGTACAAGACAATCGTCGCAGTCTTGCTTGACAACTTTAAGAAGCTGGGCTGTAACACGAATATTAAAGTTAATTATCTCCACTCACATCTTGACTAATTCCCTGCAAACCTTGTTAATGTAAGTGAAGAGGAGGGCGAAAGAGTCCACCAAGACAGCAAAGAAATGGAAAGGAGATTTCAAGGAAGATGGAACGTCATCAAGGTAGCAGAGTACTGCTGGATGATAAAAAGAGATGATAATCAACGAACCCATAGTCGAAAAAGCAATAAAAGAAGCTTCGACAGAAAGCGAAAGCGTTATTATAAGGACATATGAGCTTTAAGAGAAATGGAAGTGTACTGGACATGTAGTTTAGAACACGATTTATAAATAAAATAAAATTTTATAACGTTGGAAAAAATGTGATAAATTGCTTAAATTTTGTTATTATACCCAAAAATACTCCCTTTTCTGTGAGAAAACCTGACGTGATAGAAAAAATGGATTGCATTTTTCAAATCAGCGCTGAAAAGTACATAAAAGTCAGTTATCAAATTTCAAACAACTTTCAAAAAACTTTTTTTTTACAGACCTGTGTTATCAGTGTAATATTTTTGAAGTAGAAACTACTTACTAATATCGACGTGCTTATTCCTAAGAATAACCATCGCTGCACGCTCTCAGTTGGGTAATACGCCAGATGTATTTGCAAGGCTGACTACCCACAAACATGAGGATTTTCGACCTCGTAAGTCAAGGCAGGTCAGCACTAATAAGGAAACCATACACCCAGATGGCCGCCAATTTCGGTCCTCTTTCAAACGATTGTAGTACCAACGTCGATGCAGCTAATGGTGGTGCACTGCGATACTCTTCTCCAGCTCCGAAACAGAGGTTCAAACTCTTACTGTATGAGACTGTTGAGCAACGGTGTTGGCGCAAAGGGCTAAGGTGGCAGACTACGAGCCTACTCATACTGCGTTCGACTTTCGTCATTTCCGTTCTGTTTCTGTAATAATACTGACAAACGAGCGGTGCATTCGAAAAGAATAGTGTAGAAGTGAACAATAACTTTTTTACTCATTTATTTATCAACAAGCTGAATATCCGGCATTGCCATTGTATATATTTATTCCAATCTTTTGCTAGTCCATTTCCTCCTTTCCCCTTTGTCCATCTGCTCCATCCCCCTCTCTGACCACCAGCTTCTCCACCTCTCTCTGTCCATCTCAACATCCCCCTTCTCTCCGTTCTTCTCATTCTCTTCCTTTTCTCTGCCTGTTTCCTCCTTCCTCTCCCCCCGTCCACCTCCTCTTCCCTCCTCTTTGTCCATCTCCTTCAAGTTATCAGCCCTACTCCAATATCAGGCCGGTAGTTCTTATCCCCATACTGTTTCTTTAAAAGTGTGTGATATGTGTAACAAGTTTGGTTGAAATCGATCCAGAGGTTTAGGAAGAGGTTTCTGGCCACGTTTTTCCTAGAGTAAGGGCATGTGGTATGTGGTTCATCTATATTCACCAAATTCCACACGTATTTCTGCACACAATTGCCCTGTATCTCTAGTTAAATTCCCTCTGCAGTTTCGTTTACACGCCGCTCATTTTATGACGTCATATCACCTGAAGAGTGTGTCGTACCATGATATAATTTTGCAGCTTAATTCAGTGGTATATTTGAGTACTGTCGGCGAAAAGTGTTGTGAAAAGAATTCGTAATAAAGACGTAATATATTAAAACGTCATGCTTCATGCTGCCGTTTTTCATGCATTTCATTGTTCATGATGACCTACCTCCTGAGTTATATGTAGTGCAACGATATAACTTTGTAGGTACATACAGTGGCATTTATGGATGTTGAGCAAGAATTTTTTCGCGAATAAGTAGCAAGGAAGAAATAAAATTAAACGTCGTGCATGATGCGGCAGTTGTTTATGAAGTCAAATGTCCTGAGCTATGGGTCGTAAAATGTTACAATTTCGCAGTTACATTTAGTGGTATAAGTGGATACTGAGTGCAAAATATGTCGCGAGTACAGTTAGATTAATTAAGGAAAAAATTAAAACTTGTTGCCTGATGAGGCAGTTTTACAGAATGAACAGCGAAAACTTTCTCTCTTTCATCATTTTGTGACGATTGCCAGCGAGAAGTTTTGTAAGGGTTTGCAATTGTGTGTAAAGTTCGTTGCAAGTCGCTAAGTACTCTCATCCTCAAATACTGAGTGAGTGAATAAAGTCTGGGTATTCTCGGATCATGAGCTACACTTCTTTCTCATCCCCAACCGCAGCCCTTTGATAGGTACGTGGTTTTTACTCCCATGGATGATTCTTTCCAGGCAGTAAGTGATGTGTGTACCAAGATTGGTTGAAATCGGTCCGTTGATTTATGAGGAGATGTGGAACAGACACACATGCATAAATACACCTATTTTTATAATATGTGTGGATGTATGCATACAACTTGCCGCCACTAAATGCTATCACACCATAGTCATTAAAAATACAGGGCTTCGTCGTCATTTGTAAGCTTATCAAACCTGGGCTGGAACTCACCACGAATTATGAGATACAAACTGCACTAAACAGATTTTATGAATGCCAATTTATCATGCGCATAATTCATTTTTAATTATGGTAAACGGAAACAAATCATTTTTAAATTTTCCATAACTGCGTATGGTTGTTAGCAAAAGAATCATTACAAATTTTACATTCTTCTCGCTACTAGTTTCTAAGAAACCTATACGGGCTATCGCAGTGCCATCTCTCACTAAAAATGCTGTTCCGTGCGATAACTCCATAACCACATTTAAAACAACTTGATATCCGTGAATGTAAAGACCTTTAACATTTACTCCTTGCAACATCGCTACATACATATCTGCCTCGTACAGAAATTGTATACATGGTTTAACCACTACGGACTGTTTGAAAGCATTTGACGAAATTTGAAGGTGATCAGAAGCAGCTAAGTGTGTTTACGCTCTTTCAGCCGTTCTGTTTTCGCCCTTTTCTTATGTGATCATGGTGGCATACCTTTGTAGAGCACTTAAAAAATGTACAAATCTAGAGACAACTCCTGAATGATTTCCATGCGCCTGCAGGCAGGCAACTGCGTCGACATCCCTAGATTCCAAACGCCCACGACCACGCACTAGGGCAGCAGTATAGCACCATTCATCTGTAACGTGTCCAAGACGTTTCCTGCCTGCACGTGCCTAGGAACTGATCAAGAAATACACTATGTGATCAAAAGTATCTGGGCACCTGGCTGAAAATGACTTACAATTTCGTGGCGCCCTCTTCCGGTAATGCTGGAATTCAATTTGGTTATGGCCCACAGTTTGCGTTGATGGCAGCTTCCACTCTCGCAGGCATACGTTCAGTCAGGTTCTGGAAGGTTTCTTGGTGAATGGCAGCCCATTCTTCACAGAGTGCTGCACTGAGGGGACGTATCGATGTCGGTCGATGAGGCCTGGCACGAAGTCGGCGTTCCAAAGCATCCCAAAGGTGTTCTATAGGATTCAGGTCAGGACTCTGTGCAGGCCAGTCCATTACAGGGATGTTATTGTCGTGTAACCACGCACCACAGGCCGTGCTGTACGAACAGGTGCTCGATCGTGTTGAAAGATGTAATCGCCATCCTCCAATTGCTCTTCAACAGTGGGAAACAAGAAGGTGCTTGAAACATCAATGCAGGTCTGTGCTGTGATAGTGCCATGTAAAACAACAAGGGGTGCAAGTCCCCTCCATGAAACACACTACCACACCATAACACCACCGCCTCCGAATTTTACTGTTAGCACTACACACGCTGTCAGATGACGTTCACCGGGCATTCGTCATACCCACACCCTGCCATCGGATCGCCACATCGTATACCGTGATTGTCACTCCACACAACGTTTTTCCAATGGTCAATCATCCAATGTTTATGCTCCTTACACCAAGCGAGGCGTCGTTTGGCATTTACCGACGTGATGTGTGGCTTATGAGCAGCCGCTCGACCATGAAATCCAAGTTTTCTCTCCTCCCGCCTAACTGTCACAGTACTTGTAGTGGATCCTGATGGATTTTGGAATTCGTGTGTGACGGTCTGGATAGGTGTCTGCCTATTACACATTACGACCCTCTCCAACTGTCGGCGATCTCTGTCAGTCAGCAGACGAGGTCGACCTGTACGCTTCTGAGCTGTACGTGTCCTTTCACGTTTCCACTTCACTATCACATCGGAAACAGTGGATCTAGGGATGTTTAGGAGTTTGGAAACCTCGCGTACAGACATATGACACAAGTGACACAAAATCACACGTTCGAAGTCAGAGTTCCGCGGTGCGCCCCATTCTGCTCTCTCACTATGTCTAATGACTCCTGTTGTCGCTGATATGGAGTAGGTGACAGCACAGTGCACATAATATGAAAAACGTATGTTTTCGGGGGTGTCCGTATACTTTTGATCATATAGTGTATCTCTTACAGGCACATTTTTATACTGCTCAACGAAGGTACGTAGGTATTACCAAATGGGAGGTCTTAGAGAGACCCGTTAGTGATTTATTTTAGTGATCACACTACAAGATGGCGAGAAACAGGTAGTCTGAAAAAGAATAAACACAATTAGCTTTTCGGATCACCTTCAAATGCCGTCGAATGACTTTGAACGGTCTCTGGTGGTTCCACCCTATGTACCAAAGCAAAACTGTCTTGTCGTGATAGATTCCAGAGCGCTCAGATCATCTATTGTAGGCTAGTGGAGGGGGGGAGAGGGGGGGGGGGCGTTTCGCAAGTTGTCAAGAACGTGGTTTTGTTGCACGTAGTATTGCAAACTGTCGTTTTACATTACGAAATGTGAAATATGCATAATTTAATGCACCAACGGAAGGAGTGGTTTCATCGACGGCCATTATGCCACTTCTCGTGGTCTTTTTCCCGTCAATTTTCAGCGATGGTGCTTCTGAAATGTTTCCCATGGCCGCCCATAGTAAAACGGCATGATTTCAATCTTGTTCGTCATGGTTCTGACCTCCATCACAGAGGCGTGAAGAGAGAGGGTGAGATGTGTCTAAGTAGGACGAATATGACGACCGTCCCGTCGTGTGAAATGTCGTCGGTGTCGCTGGCAGAACTTTGGTGAAATTTGGTGCCAATGTGACATCATTAACTCACCTCACATCTAACATGAACTACTAACCTCTGGCCTTTTTTCGCACATGTTGACAAATTGATGTTTGAAGCGCCGTCAAACTCGCGGGTGACGTCGCAATGCGCCACGCTTTGGCACTGAGGCAGAGGAAGATTGTGGACACCTTTGAGATAAATTTCGAACTTCTGCATCGTAATAGGGGAGAATGAGGGCCTTTAGAAAGATGACTCTATGAGTGCTTTGCCAGTGTATTCGTTGTTACATGGTGGCTTCCTTTAACGCATCAACTATACGGGTTTATCACAGAGCGAATTAGGGCTGGGCAACAGCTGTGGTTAAAATACGTAGTAACTTCTACATCTACATCACACTCCACAAGCCATCTAACGGTGTGTGGCAAAGGGTACTTCTGGTGCCACTAAATGATCCCTCCTTCCCTGTTCCACTCGCGAATGGCGCTTGGGAGGAATGACTATCGATAAGCCTGTGTATCAGGTACAATTTCTGGACTTTTCTTGTTGTGGTCATTTCACGAGGTGCTTGTGGGAGGAAATAACTTGCTACTCAACTCTTTCCGGATATGGCTCTCTAGAAATTTCCATGGTAAACCTTTCTGTGATGCTGAACGGCTCTCTTGTAAAACAGAGATTATCAACAGTTTACAATTTTTCAATTCAATAAACTTTACCAACAGCCATACACCTTAAGATATTTTATTTCATTTCGAACGCTACCAGCTTCGGTGGTTAATTTTGCCATCTTCTGTCTCCAAACTGACTTCAATTGCTGTCACGCTTTCGTATGATTCAGCTGCACAACGATTGGGATTCAAGATATCTAGTTTTATGCGCTATACGATTAGTTCGTTGATTCGAGTAAAGTGTATGGGGCCTGAAGATGGCAAAATGAATTGCCGAAACTGGTTGCGTTCGAAATGAAATAAAATATCTTAAAGTGTACGGCTGGTGGTAAAGTTTGTTGAAGTGAAAAATACGTACCAGCCGATGTCCCCTGGCCATAATGGACCGACAAATATACTATTTACAATGGTTCATTGATAGAAATTTTACCGTATTTAAGTGAAGTATGAAGTTAAGTTTGCAGGATAGCCACAAGAAACGGAAGTAACCACAAAAGTCTGTGCCAAACAATGATTTATTCAGTAACACAGCCACTTTCATGTGATTGTTGTAAAAAATAGTCCGAACCTGTGCCAGTGTTCCATTCAGATACCAAGTCAAAAAATGTTCAAACGTGTGTGAAGTCCTAAGGGACCAAACTGCTGAGGTCATCGGTTCCTAGACTTACACACTACTTAAACTACCTTATGCTAAGAACAACACACACACCTATGACCGAGGGAGGACTCGAACCTCCAGCGGGAGGTGCCACCCAATTCGTGTCACGGCGCCCAGACCGCGCGGTCACTCCGCGCGGCAGATACCAAGTCCAGACGAGTGAGTAGCACTGTCTTCCCCCCGGTGTAGACACTGCTGTGTAACGATGTCTCGCGTTGTTGATGGGCTGCTCATTTCCCGTCGGACTTGGCCTAGTGCGTTGCGATTCCTACGGCAAACTGGTCGGTGTTTCGATGGCCCTATGGCAGTGAGTCGTGACGGCTCGATGGAAGTTAGGTTAGGTTAGTGTTTTTTAACGTCCCGTCGACAACGAGGTCATTAGAGACGGAGCACAAGCTCGTGTTAGGGAAGTATGGGGAAGGAAATCGGTCGTGCCCTTTCAAAGGAACCATCCGGTCATTTGCCTTAAACGATTTAGGGAAATCACGGAAAACCTAAATCGGGATGGCTGGAGACGGGATTGAATCGTCGTCCTCCCGAATGCGAGTCCAGTGTGCTAACCACTGCGCCACCTCGCTCGGTCGATGGAAGTGGACTGTTAGTTAATGTGCGGGACTTGCCTTGTATTCTGGCTTGCGCAGTGATATGAAAATGCGCGCTGCTTACTGCGCGTGCCGTCTGACGTGCAACATACTACCTACAATGCTGGCGGCATCCCTTGTAGGCCGCTAGGGTAGCTAGGCGTCCCGCTCTACCTGACGCATGAGCTTCCCCGCACAGCCTGCGTTGCTAGAGTGGAGTTGGGACAGGCGACTCATTGTTGCAACAGTTGCAAAATACAGAGACAAATTATTTCGAGAAAAGTGGGTAAAAACTGGTAGAAGCTGGCGTTGGCGTATGTTAGTTTTGGCTCCGAAGATAGGTAGAAACACCCATGACAAAACTAACCCTACGACTTACTTTAGAAGTAGATTGAAGACAAGCAAACCTACGTTTAGAGCACTCGTTGATTTAGAGAAAGCTTTTGGCTATGGTGACTGGAACAAATTCTTTGAAACGACAACTTGAATTTAAACCAAAATCTATCTTTAAGAGACGATTGACATGAAAGGAAATCAGTATTTGATAAGGAATACGAGCAGGGCTGTAACGTATCCCTGACGTCATTCAGTCTGTTTTTCGATCGAGCAGGCAGTAAAAGGAAACAAGCATAAATGCAGAAGCGCATTAAAATTTAGGGAGACGAAATTACAACACCGAGTTTTTCTGATGACACTGACATCTGAACCAAACGTAAAACGTCTTGAAAAGAGGTCATAAAATGAACACCAACAAAAGTGAAATAATAATAATGAAATAGCGCTCACTTACGTCAAGTGGAACTGTTGTGATCAGATTAGGAAATGAGACACTAAAAGCATTATACGAGTTTTTTCACAGCAGTATGTGACGGTGGTCGAAATAGAGGATATATAAAAGTTAGAGTAGCAATGACAAGAAAATAAATTTCGGGGAAAAAATTGTTAAAACTGAATATACAACATACCAATATGTTAGGCATCCTTTTCAGAAGATTTGTGTCCGGAATGTAGCCTTGTGTGGAGGTGGAGGATGGACGAAAGACAGTTCAGAAAAGAAGTCTTTGAAATAAGTGCTAGATTAGAGTACTGAGAACTGGATAATAGATAAGGAGGTACACAATCGAACTGGGAGAAAAGAAATTTATGGTATGAACCGAGGATACGTCAATTTCGTCCCAAAAGCTAACCCACCGAAAGCTGGTTCGGATGGACGTGGTTTGCAGTAGTTATGCAGAAGTGAAGAGGCTGCCACGTGGGACACTGGTATGAAAAAGTGCATCAAGATTATCTTTGGGCTGACGAGCACAACAACAAAGACCAAAACAAAACAGTTCACTAACGCATATGAAAACAACTCACTGTTGGACACGCTAATGAGGAACTAATCACTATTCTGAACCGAGTACGTAGTTTTGATCAGATACACAACTCCCAGGCTAACCGTAAGACACCCTGCACTGATCTGGCATTTAGTGTTTCATCATGTCGCACAGATTAGTAGGAAATAGTATCCTTCACATCTGCACATTATCGTGCTCGTAGCACATCCATGAAACCTTCTCACAAATTAATCTAACAGAAGTAATGAGAACTACTGCAATGACCAGTGGGTTACAGACAAAAATAAGTGCAGGCTTCGTGAATAGATTGTAAACAAAATTAAGAACTCTGCTCAGTTTCTCAGACGCCTATAATATTAAAACCATCAAATGACGGTTAAATGTATCACCATTTCTCGTTCAACCTACGATCGGTTGCGAAATTGAAACCACATCGAAAATGTAATGAAGCTTTGCGCTGATATGATATGCGATCAAAAGTATCTAGACACCCTCAAAACATACATTTTGCATATTAGGTGCCACCGACCTCAGTAGTCATTAGACAACGTGAGAGAGCAGAATGGGGCACTATGCGGAACTCAGGTACATCGAACGTGGGCAGGTGATTGGGTGTCACTTTTGTCATGCGTCTGTACGCGAGATTTCCACACTCTTAAACATCCCTAGGTCCATTGTTTCCGATGTGATAGTGAAGTGGAAACGTGAAGGGACATGTACAGAACAAAAGCGTACCGGCCAACCTCGTCTGTTGACTGATAAAGACCGCTGACAGATGAAGAGGATCGTAATGTATAATAGGCAGACATCTATCCAGACCATCACACAGGAATTCCAAACTACATCGGGATCCACTGCATGCACTATGACAGTTATCTGCCAGTGTGGGTAGTGCCAACAGTAAAATTCGGAGGCAGTAGTGTTATGGTGTGGTCGTGTTTTTCATGGATGGGGCTTGCACCACTTGATTTTTTGCGCGGCACTATCACAGCACAGGCCTACATTGATGTTTTAAGCTCCTGTTGAAGAGCAATATGGGGATGTCGATTGCATCTTTCAACACGATCAAGCACCTGTTCATAATGTGCGACCTGTGTCGCAGTGGTTACACAACAATAACATCCCTGTAATGGACTGGCCGGCACAGAGTCCTGACGTGAATTCTATAGAACACCTTTGGGATGTTTTGGAACGGCGACTTCGCGCCAGGCGTCACCGACCGACAGCGATTCCTCTCCTCACTGCCACACTCTGTGAAGAATGGGCTGCCATTCACCAGGAAACCTTCCAGCACCAGACTGAAAGTATGCCTGCGAGAGTGGAAGCTGTCATCAAGGCTAAGGGGTGGGCAAACGCCATATTGAATTCCAGCGTTACCGATGGAGGGCCTCACGAACTTGAAAGACATTTTCAGCCAGATGTCCAGATATTTTTGATCACATAGTGTATCACCATTTCTTTTTCAACCTACGATCGGTCTCGAATTTGAAACCACAGTGAAAATGAGATGAAGCTTTACCCTGATACGTTGCACAACTCTCTGGTAAGCCCATCGATCAGGTTGCACACTTTTCAGTTCTGAGCACACAGTGAGCATGTAAAGATGCTTAGAACAATTGTCTCCCACCTCACCTGGACACCTCACCTCCTGACCATCCAGCAGAAAGCCCATTCCCGCCTCCACCACCTGAAACTTCTGCCTGACCGGACATGGGGATTGCATCCTTCCACCATCCTCTGAACCTACATATCCTTCATCCGTCGTATCCTCTATTATGCCAGCGTTTCCTGGATCTTTGCACCCACCCACTTTTACAAGGCCTTTCAAATCCTCGAACACCAGGCGCTCTGCCTTGCCTTCCTATCTGCCTTCCTTCCCCCACAAAGCTCCTGTACGACCTCATCCACTTCCCCCACCTCCTCCATTTCCTCCAACATCTCCGCAACCTTTACAATGTCTGCATGCTTGATACCTCTCCCTCCACCACCCTCTGGTTTCCTCCTTCCTCTCCACTCCCCACTCGTTGCTCTGCCTCCATCGCTGTATCCCTACCTCTCTCCAACTCCACACCCTCCAACTCTTCATCAGGCCAATTTCAAGCACCTCCCTCTCCCAGATGTTGAACTTCACCATGCTACCCTTTCTTCCAACTGTAACCTGGCCTAGTTGCCCCCCTCCCCAGGGCCCCCCTTTTCCTCTCCCCTCCTTCTCCCAGAGCGGATTTTCCTCCTTCCCCCCCCCCACCCCACCTGAGTACCTGCACCCCATCCTCGCCTCTTTCCCTCCCACGTCCTTCCCTCACTAGCCCTCTTTGGGGTGCCCCCCGCCTGTCTCCCACCCTCTCTTCCCCTCCCCCCTTCTACCATTCTCCCTCACCTGTATGCACCTGGCAGATCATCCATTTTTCTCACCGTCATCAGTGTCCTACGTCAGTGTTGTGTTTGGTGCTGTTCTCCTGTGCGTCAAGAGCTGTGATTTTAATTGTGTGTTGGACTTGTACATAATGTTACTGTCAGTGATTTTTATGTGCTACACCATCTGTCGATACTCTTTTGCTCCAGTCATACTTCGCCTTGTGATCTTTTAACTGTCCTATACTATTATTTAAACTAGCTGTCACTTGACAGGCAATGGGCTGCAGGGCTCCCGCCACCAATAAACCATTGGCAGCCGGCGCTGTCGGCTGCCACTGCGTTGCCACTTCGCTCTACTGAGCTGACTAAGGCATTGTGCCAGACAGTCCTCAGCGAGCCGTTGTACATGTGCGGGTGAGAGATTTGAGTGACTTGTAGCTTCGCGTGTCTAAGATGTCTGATGAAAGCAGTCGCAAGAGTCGGAGGCCGATGCTGCACACTCCTCGGAAACCTCCAAAAAGTGGCGGACATGGTGTCGTTATACGCAGTCAGGCGCGTGAATACGTGTCTTCCTTAAGGGAGTATTTTGAGAGAGAGAGGGATGCAGGAGGGCCTCTAGTTCCTTTGGATAAGGTGGTGGAGCGAACTGCAGCCGCTTTGCAAGTTAGCGAACGATCAGTAATAAGAATCTGCAAGGAGAAATTCACGAAAGAAGGCTCAATTGAATCATCTAAATTGGAGACACCTGGGAAAAAGAGGCGACTAGAGAAGTGGGTCACAAAACTTGACTCTTTTCAGGAAGATGCCATTCGTCGTCAAATATACGCATTTTATTCGAGGAAGGAGTATCCAACACTCAAAAAACTACATGCTACCCTCACAGCGACTGACCTGTTTCAGGGTAGTAAATCATCTTTGTTGCGAGTCGTGAAAATGTTAGGATTCCGCTACAAATCCATCTCTGGCAGAAAGTTACTAATGGAACGCCAAGATATTGCAGCCTGGCGATGCCGCTTTCTTAGAGAATTAGTGGGGATAAATTTTGATGATATAGTTTGGCTTGATGAAACGTGGGTGAATGCAGGGCACAGTTAAAAAGAAAGGCTGGACAGACGGTACCATCAGCGGTAGTATGGCAGCTCCGATCGGCAGAGGGAAAAGGATAATTGTAGCACATTCCGGAAATTCAAAAGGTTTCATTCCAAATTGTCTGCTGCTATTCAGTTCAAATAAGACCTCCGACTACCACGAAGAGATGAACCACAATACTTTTGTGAAATGGTTAGAAGACTGTGTGCTCCAGAAATTAACAAAACACTCTATCATTGTTATGGATAACGCTCCTTATCACTCAGTAATGCAAGATAAAGCACCCACAAAGGCAACGAGGAAAAACGACATTGTTAGCTGGTTACAGAAACGTAAGGTACAATTCGACAGTAATTTGACAAGGGCAGAATTATTAGAACTTGTATCGCAAGACAAGCCAAAGAACCCGATTTACAACGTGGATGAGGTAGCAAAAAAAAATACGGGCATAAAGTGCTCAGATTGCCTCCTTACCATTGCCATTGCAACGCAATAGAGCTGATTTTGGCTCAGGTTAAACGGCATATTGCTGCAGAAAATAAGAAATTCACATTAACCGAAGTGGAACGCCTTTTGAAAGAGGCAGTTGAAATTGTGACATCGGAAACTGGCATCACGTGATACAGGACGCATGGAACAATCATGGTATCCTACAACAAAGTGTCGAAGACTTTATTATATCCGTCAATACGAGCAGCGACACGGATAGTTCCACTGACTCTGACTCTGAATTAAGCGGTGTTTTCGTATTGTCTGATTAGTGTGTAGTGCACTTACTACCATTAAATATTGTGTTTGTGAATTTATTTCGATTAATTCTTAGTCTTGTTGTGAGACTAAGAAATACTGTTTGGCCACCTCTCGTCATCTCCTTACGGTAAGTTAGACTGAATTTTAATTCTATTTCATTTTGTATATACACCAAGATGTTATTCAATGTGTGTAATAGTTTTCGAGGTTTGCAATCTAAAGAAGAAAACTTTTCCGGACACTTCAATAGTTAATGTAACAACGGCCCTAATTAAAATTAAGAAAAGATATTTGATATGCTTATAGACACCACTGAGACCGATACTGTACGTAAATTTCAAAATATTTACATAATATTTGTAGGAGATAGAGATTTTAAACGTCATACTTGTTTCGAGTTCAGTACTGATAGGGTTGCTTAAAAACGCTGTTTTCAGAAATTTATATACAGGAAACGTAATGCACTACGAAAACTTTTAATGATTCTTTGGTGAGTGCATTATTTTGGTAATGAATGGAAAAAAATAGTTTGCTGTGACACCAATAGTTTTTCATTAATGACGTGATAAGTTAGAAACAGTTTGCGAAATCGAGAATTTAAATGGTTTCAAATAAATTAACGTAACTCTTGTCCTAATTAAAATTAAGAATAGGTATTTGACAGATTGAGAAACATTGTAGAGATACACATCATATGTGGGTTTGAAATTTTCTACTTACTTTTTGTAGAAGATACAGGCTTTAAAACTATTTTCTATCGCCGGGGGTAGCGATGCGCTGAGGCGGCTGCCTCCAGCCAGTGCTTGACGTGACAACGCTGCAACTTCGCAGCCCAAACGTCAAGTGACAACTACTTTAAATCAGACTGTAGTGTGTGATTTTTTGTTTACCCACTTTTTTACGGTTTTTTCTCCATTTTACAGTCGCCCCCTTTTTGTCTATTGTATTCCATAATGTTGCCCCCTTCTTTATATCTATGTACACCATATTTTCTACTTTATGTTATTTTTCAATGTCTTCTATTTTATGTTCTATGTCTTTTGGGCGAAGAGAAACGCATATGCTGCTGCCAGTCCGCCCCAATGGGGAATTGAAATACAATAAAGAAAAAAAGTTGTCTCCCACCAAGTGTTAAGTGCCTGCTTAGAAGTTTCACCTGATTTCACATAGTCCGCAAAACGTAACTGTCACGCTTTTCCTTCTTCGTGATAGTGCCCAGCCACTCACTGCAGGTGTCACAATAACGCACCAATAGCTTTTTCAGTTAGCATGTTGGCACAGACAGCGAGCTCCAAACCAGCGTAGGGACTTGTCGGAAAGCACAGGCTGCTGCCTCCTGCGACGAGGGTACAGGGAAGCTGGTACCATGCTATGATAATAATGCCTAAATCGCAGCGGCGACTATGTGGAAAAGTAGCCATGAGGTGTATCTCACTGTTGCAAACGACACATTTTTGATTTCCACTGTGGTCTACATCTTGCAACCGACTGGTGTTTGAAAAAAGTTGCCCTCGTATTTCTAGAAATTATGTCTCATAAAACAGCTAATGTACAACAAAATAACATCCTGACATAATGTTGAGTTTATCAGAACATACACTATGTGACCAAAAGTATTCGGACACCTGGCTGAATCGTTCAAATGGCTCTGACTGAGCACTATGGAAATTAACTTCTGAGGTCGTTAGTCCCCTAGTACTTACAAGGGAACCTCCCCATCGCATCCCCCTCAGATTTAGTTATAGGTTGGCACAGTGGATACGCCTTGAAAAACTGAACACAGATCAATCGAGAAAACAGGAAGAAATTGTGTGGAACTATGAAAAAAAATAAGCAAAATATACAAACTGAGTAGTCCATGTGCAAGATACGCAACATCAAGGAAAGTGTGAGCTCAGGAGCGCCATGCTCCCGTGGTTAGCGTGAGCAGCTGCGGAACGAAACGTCCTTCGTTCAAGTCTTCCCTCGAGTGAAAAAGGCAATTTTTTTTTTGTTTTCATACAATTCTATCTGTCCGTCCGTCCGTCCGATGCGATCACTTTTTTGGGAGTGATTATCACAACCACAAGAAAACCTAAATCGGGCAAAGTAGAAGAATCTTTTTACCCATTCGCCAAGTGTACAAGTTAGGTGGGTCGACAACATATTCCTGTCATGTGACGCAGATGCCGTCACCAGTGTCGTATAGAATATATCAGACGTGTTTTCCTGTGGAGGAATCGGTTGACCTATGACCTTGCGATCAAATGTTTTAGGTTCCCATTGGAGAGTTATGTTCTTTCGTCTACTAATCGCACGGTTTTGCGGTGCGGCCACAAAACACAGACACTAAACTTATCACAGTGAACAGAGGCGTCAATGAACGAACGGACAGCTCATAACTTGGCGAAAATAAAGAAAGTAAACTTTTCACTGAAGGGAAGACTTGAACCAAGCACCTCTCGTACCGCAGCTGCTCACGCCAACCACGGGACCACGGCGCTCCTGTAATGAGACTAACCTTGATGTTACCTATCTTACGCATGGACTACTCAGTTTGAATATTTTGTTAATTTTTTCATAGTTCCACACAATTTCTTCCTGTTTTCTCGATTGTTCTGTGTTCAGTTTTTCAAGGCCTATCCACTGTGCCAATTTATAAGTAAATCGTAGTGGGGTGCGATGGGGAGATTCCCTTGTTAGAACTACTTAAACCTAACTAACGTAAGGACATCACACACATCCATGCCCGAGGCAGGATTCGAACCTGCGACCGTAGCGGTCGCGCGGTTCCAGACTGTAGCGCCTAGAACCGCTTGGCCATCCCGGCCGGCGACACCTGGCTGAAAATAACTTACATGTTCATGGCGCCCTCCATTAGTAACGCTGGAATTCAGTATGGTGTTGGCATACCCTTAGTCTTGATGACAGCTTCCACTCTCGCAGGCATACGTTCAATCAGATACTCGAAGGTTTCTTGGGGAACAGCAGCCCATTCTTCATGGTGTGCTTCACTGAGGAGACGAATCGACTATCCGTGACACAATTTTACACAATATTGGACTCCAAACGTTCTTTCTCAGACTGAAGCCGATGTTTGCAACTAGTAGACTTCATTTGCCCAGGAATGCCCTCTTTGTCTGTGGTGATTTTTTTATGTTCTTCTTGCTTTGTCTATCATCAGAATTCCTTCACTTATCGCGTAACTTTGTTTTTGAATGAATTAAATTGACTACTGCTTCATACAGCTATAACTGTGCCGTTATTCCTATTGTATTAAATGGTTTTGAAAGTACTCTTCTATGTTTGTTAAAAGCCTCGGCTAATTTTTCTCAGGGCGCTATCGTCAGAAATAACATACGTATCCCAACGTGAAGACATCCGTCTTACTCACAATGGATTAAAAATCTTTCTTTAATATTAGGCGATAATCCATTTAGACAATGCTTAATTATTTTTTCTGTGAGGCTGGATGCTCCAGGATAGCTGTCTATGTGCAATGGCAGCGTAACAATTATAGATATTACTATTAATAAGAAACTGTGCCTCTGGCCTAATCTGAATTTGAAAATACTACCAGACGCCGTTTTCAGTTTATTGAGATTATTCCTTTTAATACTTTTAGCATTAAATGACTGTTAAAAGAACTTATATAATTTTCGTCATCAATGGCGTCGCTACAATAGTGAGCCTACAAAATGGCCAAAGTAACATTTAATTATTACGTAGTGAATCATATGCAGGATAGGTACACACTACTGACAAAAACACATATTACAATTATTAATTTCATATATATTCAACAAAATTCTATTACTACTACAGATAATTGTATTAGTTACAGACCGTGAACAGTTAGCGTCCGTCGGTTAGAACATCAGAATCGATAAGATAATGAAACAGAAAAGTACGCTCATTCTTCTTCAACAAAGGCATTAAAAATAATAATAATTGCGATTCTAAGAGCGCAGATATTTCTTCTCCATTGTTGAGTATCGACAGCTGATTACACTCTTTTTTACCGGAGGCTATGCTATAAACTTTATCTGCTTCCTGGTCACCTGTTTTGATGTTGACTTCGTCGTTAATCTCACTCCCGAACTTCTCATTACTCTTGTTTTTTATCTTCAACCAGCATTCTCCATTGATCAGACTGTTCATTCCTCTCAGCAGGTTCTGTGGTCCTCGTCCGTTTTCACTGAGGATAATAACATCATCAGCGAATCCTGTTGTAGATCCCTTTTCATCCTGAATTACAATTCCATTCCTCAACCGTTCTTTCATTCCCGTAATGGTTGTCATATTTATAGGACGAACAGTATGGTCGAAAGTCTGCACCCTTATCTCCTTTCGAATCCGAGCACATCGTTTTGGCTTTCCATTAGTGGTTGTCCATCGTGTTTCTTAATACATTCTACAGAGTGTTCAAAAGCATTCTGAGTAGGTTGTGCTGAAAAATCTTTTTTAAGAAAAAATAGATAATTTGCTTCGTTTGCAAGTTAATTGTCACTGAATGTAGCCAATCAGTCCGTTGCACTCGCAATTTAAAGCGACCCGAAAGATATAATAATTAGTGTCTGTTGTTCTCATAGCGTAGATGATAGTGCAGGAGATTGCTCAGCCTTTAGCTTGCTTTAGATTCTTATTACTGCCCCGTGTTCAATTTCTATACCACTCTCTTTTTTGGTTTTTGGAAACCAAACGAAGAACACGTCTGCCAAAACCGCCTCTGGCGCGCCGCTTGAATTTGCGCTCGCAACCGTCTGAAAGGCTAATTTCGATTCCAGTTAACTAGGAAACATATCTAACTCGTTTCCGAACAATTATTTCTCAGCACAATCTACCCTGCAACACCCTTATAATCTTTTCAGACTGTGTTTGACTACCCTGCATATCATAGCTTCTTTCCCTATTGCTTGCACACATTTTCCTGAGAATTTCCGACACATTGCACCATTTTACATCTCGGAATGCATTCTGTAGGTCAAGAAATCCTATGAATGTGTCTTGAGTTTTCTAAAGTCTTCCTTCCATTATCATGCGCAAAGCCAGCATTCCCTCTCTAGTGCCTTTACCTTTCCCAAACAAAGGCAAGCTGATCGTCATCTAACACATGCTCAGTTTTCTTTTCCATACTTCTGCGTCTGATTATTGTCAGTAACTTGGATGCATGAAACTGCGGTGCCCCGTTGTATCTTCTCTAAGACTTAGAGCCGCGCTCCTTGGACTATCACTGTGAACTTCCTTGAATGCCGGATACAGGCTCAGCTTCCCCGCAGCTCCGGCGTCTTCTGCTTGCATCAAACTCTTCTCCGAAGATTCTATATTTTGAAGAAGGTAAAAATTCATCTACTATTCCAAAATCCTATTATCTAGTCCAAATAAAGACTCTCTCAAAATTCAGTTGCTGTTAACATATTCTATATTCAAAATTGAATACACCATTTCGCTGCCACATTAAACAGTGAGCCCACACTTTCTTAGGGCATTCGCATACGACTGAATTCAACCAAATTAAATAACATTTTTTCTCAACGATACAGTACTAATATACATGTCCGTCTGCTCGAGACCAAGTCACTATTAATAATAATCATTTTTTCTTCTTCCGTTGTCCCTCCGCAACACACAACAATCACCAATGTTTTTCGTGCATGAAATTCGTCCACGGAATTCTGGGCCGGAAGTTTTTCTTTTCTCTCTGCTGCAACCGCGCGCGTCACTTGTTGGCCCGGTTTTGCTCTTCTTTTTCGGTTAGCCTGCACAAATAACGTTCTGCGGCAGTGTGTATCTGTTTATGCTACAACCCACTACAAAATAACGTGTGTTCGAAGCGACTGGAATGCAAGTGAATCCAGACTTTCGCAAAATTCTGGGGGCACTACAAAACGTTAAGCTAACTGTGCGACAATTCTCTGTCTTATCTCCCCTTCCTTTATTCGTAATTGTGTATATGATATTTTTGCGGAAGTTTGATGTATCCAGACTCATAAAACCTACAATTCAGCTTGACAAGCCTTTCATTTGTCATTTTCAGTAATGGTTTCAGTTGTTCCCAGGAAATGTTATTTATGCCTCTGGCTTTTTTAGTAGTCAGCCCTCCCGAGCCCTCTTGAACCAGGTCCCCATGTCTTCCATATTGGCCGGCCGTTGTGGCCAAGCGGTTCTAGGCGCTTCAGTCCGGAGCCGCGCTTGTGCTACGGTCGCAGGTTCGAATCCTGCCTCGGGATGTGTGTGATGTCCTTAGCTTAGTTAGATTTAAGTAGTTTTAAGTTCTAGAGGACTGATGACCTCAGATGTTAAGTCCCATAGTGCTCAGAGCCATCTGACCCATTTCCATATTGACTCCTATTTTTCCCACTCTTAGAGGCCTTCAGCGCAAATTTTCCATATATCTGCCGGGTCCGCTGCGTTTAACAGTGAAATTCCTGTCATTATTGACGCCTTCGCTGTCAATTTTATGAAAGATTGCTTTGACTTGAATCATACATTCCGACGACTTTTTTTCTCGTTTTTCCTGCAGTCATTTCACGTTGACTCCGCATTACGTATTTCTTTCATTCATAGTTGTCTTACATTGCCGTTATCATTTATTTATGTATTGCTGTATTCCTTGCTTAGACATAGGATCATAGTTTGAGTGTTCTCTTTACACAAACAATATGCAGTTAAAAGACAAAAACTTCTTGTTAGGGAAGGTGGCCATGATCTGCGCATTATCAGATAGCGTATATTGTCTTTTTGTGATCAGCAGTTAGTGACTGAATTAATAATATGATGATGTTCTTAAGCTGTAAAAGGCTGCCGAAGAAAGTCATTATCACCTCTAAACTCCCCTATAAATTTCCAGTGTTGTTTAATTACAGTTTAAAGTACGATTTTCTAAAACACGTCATTTCACCTGATGATTCCATTGTTTCCAGTAGAATCAATCAACCTTCCTATTCAAAGACCTTATAACTTTACAACATGAGTCACTAACCAGCGCCTCTCTGTTCTGGATTTACAAAATTCTTTGCACTAGTATTTTTTCATTCGTTTGTTTGTTCTTACTTCCTTGCGTAGCCTTTTATAAATGGGGAAATTCCCTGGATTTTGGACTTTCCAGTATTCTGAGTCGCGCTATCGCCTTCGGATATGTTTGATTCCACCAGAAAAGTTTACGATCTCACCTTTTAATGCCTTCATTTGTCTGAGGTATAAGACACAAGATGTTGCCTTGATAACCACCTGTATAAGTTCTTCGTATGATGATGGGAAAGCAGCATTTAGTCATGTTTATTGTCAACTTGTGCAAGATGGCATAGACGCTACACTCAATTTCCATTTCTTTTAGGGTACATATTTTGCGTTTCAGACGAATTAATGTTTTGGTTAATTTCTGTGGAGAACTGAACACGTCACAAAGTCTTCTCCGTTACAGTCATTAACATAGCTTGCTAGTGAAAGATGATTCAAGAAAGGACCATTTCTTCCACCAAATTCGGAATTCGTGAATTGTTGTCGTGTTTCTCTGGAGGAAGTGGAGGGAATTTACCCTGAGTCATAAGAAATTTCGTCTCCTACGGAACACAGGTCGCACCATAATTTGGTGGCTTTGCATGACAGCTTGTGAATGATGATCGGATACTGCAGCATGTGCTTGTTACAGTCAAGCCTCACTGCCAAGAAGTGCCTTTTTTCAGACGGCAAGAATAGGTCTCGTCTCTTTCTTGGATAAAAACCTTATCCCCCTTGCACTTGTATGACAAACGATGGCCAGTGCGCTTGCTACAGAGAACCTGACTTCTCAACTGAAACTTGTACGTATATCTGCCAACACACAAGCAGTAACGAAGTGATGTACTGTTGACATCTATTGCACCACAACACATAAAGTTCCTTGAGTATGCACGTACTTGGGAATTCTTTATTCCATAATCTGTGTTTATAACGTGCAACATGTTAAATACATGACTGGCCATTAAAATTGCTACACCAAGAAGAAATGCAGATGATAAACGGGTATTCATGGGACAAATATATTATATTATAACTGACATGTCACTACATTTTCACGCAATTTGGGTGCATAGATCCTGAGAAATCAGTACCCAGAACAACCACCTATGGCCGTAATAACGGCCTTGATACGCCTGGGCATTGAGTCAAACAGAGCTTGGATAGCGTGTACAGGTTCAGCTGCCCATGAAGCTTCAGCACGACACCACAGTTCATCAAGAGTAGTGACTAGCGTATTGTGACGAGCCAGTTGCTCTGCTACCATTGACCAGACGTTTTCAATTGGTGAGAGATCTGGAGAATGTGCTGGCCAGGGCAGCAGTCGAACATTTTCTGTATCCAGAAAGGCCCTACAGGACGTGCAACATGCGGGCGTGCATTATGCTGCTGAAATGTAGGGTTTCGAAGGGATCGAATGAAGGGTAGAGCCACTGGTCGTAACACATCTGAAATGTAACGTACACTGTTCAAAGTGCCGTCAATGCGAACAAGACGTGACCGAGACGTGTAACCAGTGGCACCCCATACCATCACGCCGGGTGACACGCCAGTATAACGATGACGAATACACGCTTCCAACGTGCGTTCTCCACGATGTCGCCAAACACGGATGTGACCATCATGATGCTGTAAACAGAACCTGGATTCATCCGAAAAAATGACGTTTTGCCTTTCGTGCACCCAGGTTCTTCGTTGAGTACACCATCGTAGGCACTCCTGCCTGTGATACAGCGTCAAGGGTAACCGCAGCCATTGTCTCCGATCTGATAGTCCATGATACTGCAAACGTCGTCGAACTGTTCGTGCAGATGGTTATTGTCTTGCAAACGGCCCCATCGGTTGACTCAGGGATCGAGACGTGGCTGCATGATCCGTGACAGCCATACGGATAAGATGCCTGTCATCTCGATTGCTAGTGATACGAGGCCGTTGGGATCCAGCACGGCGTTCCGTATTACCCTCCTGAACCCACCGATTCCATATTCTGCTAACTGTCATTGGATCTCGACCAACGCGAACAGCAATGTTGCGATACGATAAACCGCAATCGCGATAGGCTACAATCAGACCTTTATCAAATTCGGAAACGTGATGGTACGCATTTCTCCTCCTTACACGAGGCATCACAACAACGTTCCACCAGGCTACGCCGATCAACTGCCGTTTTTGTATGAGAAAGCGGTTGGAAACTTTCTTCATGTCTGCACGTTGTAGTTGTCGCCACAGGCACCGACCTTGTGTGAATGCGCTGAAAACCTAATCATTTGCATATCACAGCATCTACTTGCTCTCTGTTAAATTTCGCGTTAATAGCACGCCATCTTCGTGGTGTAACAATTTTAGTGGCCAGAAGTGTACGTAAGTAAATATATTCCCCTCAACGACATTTCTGTTTGTCATCAGACCAATCCTGACCAAAACAGAAACACTGCTCATGAGTCATTACACAAGCAGTAAAATTCAGCAGTCAACATAGCAACATCTATCATTGAGTGTTAAAGTAAACTTCTTGTAATGAAGGATGAAATTACTTTGCTGGTTTACTCATTCAGATCTTTTAATTCATCCAATAGGAGCCGAATCGCCTAGACCTGTTCGCAGATGCAGTGGAAGAACACATGCATGCTACTCAAGCCCAGGCGCCTGACATAGCCAGACACCAGCCCATGGTTCAAAGTTATGAAGATACATGTGCCACTGAAAACCAGACGCACATGCCAGCAAAAGAAACTAATGTGGACACGCATGGCACCGAACTGCAGATTAATAAGACAGAAGGGCACTTGACCACAAACATGATTTACCAAGACGTGTATGAGTATGAAGAAAAGATTCGTGTGACAGATGGGCAAGAGACCACAGATCTCACTCGACAAGACGTTTCTGCCAATGAAGACAGTATTACGAAGACAGATGGGTACATGCCCGCAGCTCTGCCTGATCAAGACATATGTGTAAATGAAGCCTCTATTACCAAGACCGATGGGCACCCGCTGAAAGATAAGAATTATGAAGATGAGTGTGCCCAAGAATACCAGATTAGTATGACAGATGGGCGCCAGCCGACAAATCAAAGCTATGAAGATGTTTGTGTCAGTAAATCCCCGATTCATAAGACAGAAGGGCACTTGCCCACAGACATGATTTATCAAGACACATATACCAATGAAGAAAAGATTCGTGTGACAGATGAGCACCAGGCCACAGATATCACTCGACAAGACGTTTCTGCCAATCAAGCCAGTATTACGAAGACAGATGGGTACATGCCCACAGCTCTGCCTGATCAAGACATATGTGTAAATGAAGCCTCTATTACCAAGACCGATGGGCACCCGCTGAAAGATAAGAATTATGAAGATGAGTGTGCCCAAGAATACCAGATTAGTATGACAGATGGGCGCCAGCCGACAAATCAAAGCTATGAAGATGTTTGTGTCAGTAAATCCCCGATTCATAAGACAGAAGGGCACTTGCCCACAGACATGATTTATCAAGACACATATACCAATGAAGAAAAGATTCGTGTGACAGATGAGCACCAGACCACAGATATCACTCGACAAGACGTTTCTGCCAATCAAGCCAGTATTACGAAGACAGATGGGTACATGCCCACAGCTCTGCCTGATCAAGACATATGTGTAAATGAAGCCTCTATTACCAAGACCGATGGGCACCCGCTGAAAGATAAGAATTATGAAGATGAGTGTGCCCAAGAATACCAGATTAGTATGACAGATGGGCGCCAGCCGACAAATCAAAGCTATGAAGATGTTTGTGTCAGTAAATCCCCGATTCATAAGACAGAAGGGCACTTGCCCACAGACATGATTTATCAAGACACATATACCAATGAAGAAAAGATTCGTGTGACAGATGAGCACCAGACCACAGATATCACTCGACAAGACGTTTCTGCCAATCAAGCCAGTATTACGAAGACAGATGGGTACATGCCCACAGCTCTGCCTGATCAAGACATATGTGTAAATGAAGCCTCTATTACCAAGACCGATGGGCACCCGCTGAAAGATAAGAATTATGAAGATGAGTGTGCCCAAGAATACCAGATTAGTATGACAGATGGGCGCCAGCCGACAAATCAAAGCTATGAAGATGTTTGTGTCAGTAAATCCCCGATTCATAAGACAGAAGGGCACTTGCCCACAGACATGATTTATCAAGACACATATACCAATGAAGAAAAGATTCGTGTGACAGATGAGCACCAGACCACAGATATCACTCGACAAGACGTTTCTGCCAATCAAGCCAGTATTACGAAGACAGATGGGTACATGCCCACAGCTCTGCCTGATCAAGACATATGTGTAAATGAAGCCTCTATTACCAAGACCGATGGGCACCCGCTGAAAGATAAGAATTATGAAGATGAGTGTGCCCAAGAATACCAGATTAGTATGACAGATGGGCGCCAGCCGACAAATCAAAGCTATGAAGATGTTTGTGTCAGTAAATCCCCGATTCATAAGACAGAAGGGCACTTGCCCACAGACATGATTTATCAAGACACATATACCAATGAAGAAAAGATTCGTGTGACAGATGAGCACCAGACCACAGATATCACTCGACAAGACGTTTCTGCCAATCAAGCCAGTATTACGAAGACAGATGGGTACATGCCCACAGCTCTGCCTGATCAAGACATATGTGTAAATGAAGCCTCTATTACCAAGACCGATGGGCACCCGCTGAAAGATAAGAATTATGAAGATGAGTGTGCCCAAGAATACCAGATTAGTATGACAGATGGGCGCCAGCCGACAAATCAAAGCTATGAAGATGTTTGTGTCAGTAAATCCCCGATTCATAAGACAGAAGGGCACTTGCCCACAGACATGATTTATCAAGACACATATACCAATGAAGAAAAGATTCGTGTGACAGATGAGCACCAGACCACAGATATCACTCGACAAGACGTTTCTGCCAATCAAGCCAGTATTACGAAGACAGATGGGTACATGCCCACAGCTCTGCCTGATCAAGACATATGTGTAAATGAAGCCTCTATTACCAAGACCGATGGGCACCCGCTGAAAGATAAGAATTATGAAGATGAGTGTGCCCAAGAATACTAGATTAGTAAGACAGATGGGCGCCAGCCGACAAATCAAAGCTATGAAGATGTTTGTGTCAGTAAATCCCCGATTCATAAGACAGAAGGGCACTTGCCCACAGACATGATTTATCAAGACACATATACCAATGAAGAAAAGATTCGTGTGACAGATGAGCACCAGACCACAGATATCACTCGACAAGACGTTTCTGCCAATCAAGCCAGTATTACGAAGACAGATGGGTACATGCCCACAGCTCTGCCTGATCAAGACATATGTGTAAATGAAGCCTCTATTACCAAGACCGATGGGCACCCGCTGAAAGATAAGAATTATGAAGATGAGTGTGCCCAAGAATACCAGATTAGTATGACAGATGGGCGCCATCCGACAAATCAAAGCTATGAAGATGTTTGTGTCAGTAAATCCCCGATTCATAAGACAGAAGGGCACTTGCCCACAGACATGATTTATCAAGACACATATACCAATGAAGAAAAGATTCGTGTGACAGATGAGCACCAGACCACAGATATCACTCGACAAGACGTTTCTGCCAATCAAGCCAGTATTACGAAGACAGATGGGTACATGCCCACAGCTCTGCCTGATCAAGACATATGTGTAAATGAAGCCTCTATTACCAAGACCGATGGGCACCCGCTGAAAGATAAGAATTATGAAGATGAGTGTGCCCAAGAATACCAGATTAGTATGACAGATGGGCGCCAGCCGACAAATCAAAGCTATGAAGATGTTTGTGTCAGTAAATCCCCGATTCATAAGACAGAAGGGCACTTGCCCACAGACATGATTTATCAAGACACATATACCAATGAAGAAAAGATTCGTGTGACAGATGAGCACCAGACCACAGATATCACTCGACAAGACGTTTCTGCCAATCAAGCCAGTATTACGAAGACAGATGGGTACATGCCCACAGCTCTGCCTGATCAAGACATATGTGTAAATGAAGCCTCTATTACCAAGACCGATGGGCACCCGCTGAAAGATAAGAATTATGAAGATGAGTGTGCCCAAGAATACCAGATTAGTATGACAGATGGGCGCCAGCCGACAAATCAAAGCTATGAAGATGTTTGTGTCAGTAAATCCCCGATTCATAAGACAGAAGGGCACTTGCCCACGGACATGATTCATCAAGACGTGTGTGACAATGAAGAAAAGATTAGTGTGACAGATGGGCACCAGACAACAGATAAAAGGGAGGAGAATGTGCATATCACTAATGCCCGTAAATCTATGATTAGCGGACCTCTGCCTCCTGTGAAAGAGATGAAATGGCAATTATTCTTAAAAATGGCTGTACCGGTTGCTTCCAAAATCGAACCAATCAAGAGAACAGGTCCATTTCCAATAAAAACGGCCTTTCTGGTAACAGGTCCACCTAATAAAAAACCATTCACTCACAGAAAGGCTTTTCCAATTAAGTCGGCCTTTATTGTCACCGGTCCACCGAAAGTGAAACCTTTCTCAAGGAATTTGCTGGTTGCCATGAAACCAGAATGCCCTTTATCTGATTCCTCAGAGAAGCAATCGTTTCTAAGGAAAGGCCCATTCCCTGTTAAATCTGCTTTTATAGTTACTGGCCCACCAAGCCAACGCCCTTTTACAGTGATTACAAATTATGAGAAGTGAAAAATTTTTCTGTGAAAATTTTTTTCTGATTAAATTTAAATTTAATGTTGCGTCAACGGTTGTGTTTTTATTTACTTTTATTTATCTTTCATTTATCTTTTTTCACTTATGTTTTTGTGGAAGAGTGTGACGCTGTAATAATGTTCTCTTAAGTGAAATGCCGTTATTGTTGAGTTTAAACTATTGTTATTTTATCGAGATCTTCAAAAAGCGTCTCACGAGGTGCTAAAGTTTCCTACCCTTGGACCCAGTTTAGAAATCGAAGTAACTTTATCGTAATAATTTATCACTAGGAGATTCAGCATAGGTATAAGGCTGGTTTTTCCTAAATGTCGTTAACGCGGAACGCGAAGATGGCAGCGGCCTAACACCGATTTGGTGTTCACTTCTCAACCAACAGTCGCGAGCAGTGGCCGATAACAACTTTGGAGGTATAGTAAAAATTCACACCTAGGACGCCGATACAAAATATGGCACAGAAAAGCAAGTTGAAATGTTCAGGACCAATAGTTTAAATGCATCCACGATGTCTGGACATTGTATCTTGAACACCCCTGCAGCAGTGAGGAACTGTATCTGGTGCCTTCCGGAAGTCAAGGAACACGGCATCTACCCGGGCCCCTGTACCTTCCGCTTTCTAGGTCTCGTGGAGGAACAAAGCGAGCTAGGTTTCACACTATCGTTTTTTTTTTTTTTTTGTTTTTTTGTTTCGTACCCATGTTCATTCGTTTAGAGAAGGCTTTCAGTCTCGAGAAATTTGATAATACGCGAGCATAAAACATGTTTCAAAATTCTACAACGGACCGGCATAAGATATACGATGGTGCCTAGAAAGCAACGCACCGCATTTTTGTTTTCTGAGGCGAAAACAATGCTACGAATGTGAATGTATCGTTTGAAGTCTCGTGAGTGAGCGAGCCAGGTTTCCGTCACTTCCGACAGATAACGTAGCCACAGGACAGTTTCAAAATGGCGTCTGTAGGTGATGTACGTTTCGAGCAACGTGCCGTCATTGACTTTTTCACTGCAGAGAGAGAAACTGTGGGGAATATTCACAAACGCTTGTGCAGAGTCTATGGAGCATCTGTTGTCGACAGAACTACAATTTGCACCAGTCAGGGAGACCATCCACGGCTGTCACACCTGACACGTTGCAGCGAGCTGATGTCATTCGCGAGGACGGACGTATTAAGACTCGGCAGTTGGTGCTCCACCTGTCAATCAGTAAAGGAAATGTGGATGCAATTATTCGCACTCTTGGATATTCAGAAGTGTGTGTGTGCCGAGAGGGCGTACATGTCCTTGTTTCATGCTGGAGGATGGCCATACAACGGGATGGAGATTACGTGGCAAGACAGGGTGTGTAGATAAAACACCGTTCTTTGTGTTTGTAATTCTCATTATGTTCTATAAAGAATTGTTGAAGAAAAAGAATGTAGTGCATTACTTTCTGGGCAACCCTCGTAGGTCTATAGTTTTGTCTGTCTGTTTCGCAGCCCTTCTTAAAAACGGGAAGAACTTACGCTTTCTTCCAGTCATTAGGAAGCCTTTGCTCTTCCTACGAACTACGGTACCCTGCCGCAAGGAAAGAGGCAAATTTCTTCGCATACTCTATGTATAATTGTACTGGTATCCCGTCAGGTCCGGTGGTCTTTGTACCGTTTAGCGAATTCAGTTGCTTTTCTGTCCGATGGTCACTTATTTCGATGTCCGTCATTTTTACGTTCGTGCGACAATTTAATGAAGGAACTACCTTCTTCAGTGAAACACATTTTTAAAAAGACGTTTAGTATTCCAGCCTTCTCTGTGTCATCTCCGTTTCGTTACCGCTGTGGTCACAGAGTGTGTTCTGTGTCATTTTACTCATTAAGTACGATTTACAATGCATCTTTATAAGCCTGTGCAAGCACATACCTGAATATAGGTTCTACAGCGCAAGTGAGATGTTATGCGTTCAGCCACTGTTTATTGTTAACGCATGTGGCTTTCGATGTTGTAATACAGATTCCCTAGTTCACAAGGAATGCTCAATTGTATTCAAGAAATTCAAGATAACTAACAACAGTGCACGGAAGTAATTACAAATAGCAAGCCTGTTGCAAAAAATATAGTTAAACTCGGTTATCTGCTTGATAATATGGTCTCTAGCTTAGTGGAATTTATTGCTTTGCAGCGCAAAACGTGGCTGACTTTAAAGCTGACCGCCTGTGTGAATTATCTATCGCATCCTCGTTTTAATAAATCGGAAACCATTTGTAAAGGCTAATCCCTTTCAAAATTAACATACGAATGGATACTCAAAATATAACCTTTCACTCTGCAATAAAACATCAAATTCAGTAGCAAAATTACTTAAGTAGATATTTTACTTATGGAAAATTAAATCCAGAGAAAATTACACTCTTTTGTTACGTCACGCAGCATAAGAGATTAAGTTACAAGCCAGGTCACCGATATAATATGCTATCTCTACCAGCTTTCTTTTATTTTGCGTTTATGAAAACAAATCTAATATTCTCCGACTTTTATAACTTTGCGTTATTCAAACTCTTTGTAATATTAGTGATTTGAATATAACATTTTAAGCTGTACTTTTCTAGTTGATTTCTTTCTCTTTCCAACTGGACAGTCGTAATATAATTAAACTCTTTGCTTCAATATCATCGCCGTTACGACTACCTAGAAAATATTCAGTATTTTCGCTTCACTTGATATGACTTTTCAAGTTATTATTCTCTTGAGACTTATTAGTCTTGATTTCCAAATACAGGCTGTAGAAGGGTGCTCTGTTTGAAATTATGTGTCGGGGACCAATTTTTTCTTTTAAAGTAACTTTGCTTTATTATTTTTCCTTTTATTTCACAATCAGTGCAGTCAATTCTTCGTAGGTTTACGACTCCCAGCATAGGTTTAAATTCCCACTAACAGACAGCAACGATTCAAAGAAAAAGAAACGAGAGACCCAGGTGCTTCCACGACCTTCATCCGTATAATTGAACATTTTGATCAAAGCCCACGGCCTCTTCAGGTGTCGGCGTCAAACGTCCCACTAAAATCCCGAGGAGAAATGGTCACTCGACACAATCAAGTGGAAGAAACAGCTTTGCTGTACATGTACCTTTTTATAGTGGTTTCTTCAGTATTCGCGGTCTATGTCAGGAGGGCAGATCTCTATTAAAGCCCGGGTAAATCGTCACTGAAGAAACATGATGAACTCGTGTTTACACATGCTACGGTCTCTCACTATAATTAAACGCTCCTGAGTCACCTCGCTCAAGGCCGAAATCTACCTATCCACCATCAATGAACAGCCGCAGCTCTATTAATACTGTGCGACGTAACAAGTAGCGACAACTCAGTTCCCTCCGAGTGTGCTCTCACTAGATTTATTCAATGGAAGTGCATGGATCCGAGTCCTTTACCACCAAAGAAATCACACACCCACAACCACCAGGTCTTGATCCTCAAAGCTAATTAAAATACTTCCCCACCACCAATAAATAATTGCAAGGCCAGCAAACTATATCTCGCAGTCAAAGATCTCCAAATGGCTGGCTCTGAGCACTATGGGACTCAACTGCTGAGGTCATTAGTCCCCTAGAACTTAGAACTAGTTAAACCTAACTAACCTAAGGACATCACAAACATCCATGCCCGAGGCAGGATTCGAACCTGCGACCGTAGCGGTCTTGCGGTTCCAGACTGCAGCGCCAGAACCGCTAGACCACCGCGGCCGGCCAAAGATCTCCTTGCATAGCAAATTCTACAGTGTCAGCCACGAAACTAGTGAACCAGATCCTGCAGAAATTTATCATGGCAGGAAACGCGCCAACACTTATATATCCGATGGTCCCTTATCCTTACGATTCACCGCACATGCTGGTTCGCTCTGGAGAACTGCCGTACCCACGATTATTCCCTTCACGACACGAGCTGACTTCTCGTTCGGTTAAAACGGTACAAATAAAGGGATGGCAACGATTAAATTTTAACAAACGTGTTAACGAATGTACAGCGCCACTAACCCTTTTAACAAAAGACTGCTGGTGAAGGCTGTCTGTAGCACTGCCAGTGGCCATCTACGATGGTCGGCTGCAACCACTCTAGATTTATATACTTATATGGATATGGTGTCTGTTCTTTTGGACATGTCCGAAAGAACAGACACAATTGATTACCTGGAGCTGTCTTGAACGAAGTTATAATTACATTAATATCATCAGCTGCTAACTGGCGTTGATATATACCAACGGGGACAGGTGAAAATGTGTGCCCCGACCGGGACTCGAACCCGGGATCTCCCGCTTACATGACAGACGCTCTATACATCTTTTTTTTTCATTTTGTTCGTTGTTGATCGTTGTGTTTGTCGTTGCGGACGTCACATGACATCCGTTCAAGTTCGTTGTTGATCCTTTCACTCAGTTTTTTATTACAGAGGCCAACCAGCTCTCTGACCGAACACGCTGAGCTACCGTGCCGGCATCCGTCTGAGCCACCGAGGGCACGGAAGAAATAGGGGAGATAGTGCCACAGACATGATATAGAAAGTGAGGTAGCAGTCATTAAAACAAAGGCATTTTTCCTTGTGTCAGGATCTTATCACGAAATTTCAATCACCAACTTTCTCCTACAGTTTGCGGCGGGGCGGGGTTCGCAGGTCTCGTTTTGGGATTTATTTAATGTCCACCTACCTCAGTATATCGTCCATTCACCAGCCGTTGCTCTGCATTCGTAGGTATTATGTAGACGATGAGAAAAGCAGCGTTGAAGAAACCCACCATCCATACTTAGATTACAAAGTCTGTGTAACTCCAGTAACAAGACAAAACTGTAAATCTCTATTAATAACGGGCAAAGTGGGTGCTTCCTCACTTGAGTGAAAATGTTTGTTTGTAGATACTTATGTTTTATTACGGTGCTTTTCATTTATTGTGTCACCAAGCCCACATTTACGTTGGTAGTACATCTACTACTAGTTCGTGCAGCTTATATCACACGTAAGACAGCCAGAAATGTGCCAAGTCCAACCCGAAATATTACGGGATTCACACAGGCAACACACTGTTACAAAACGAGTTGACATTCAGTCCATTTCAGTGGATTCTTCGAAAGAAGATGCTCGCCAAAATGTTCTGTACATGCATACTGAACACGCCACGCAGAATATTCACAAAGACCGATAGTTTCACACGCGATTTATTCTGCAATCAACATCCCAAAACCTCTCAAATCTTCACCGAAATGTCCGTAATTGCATCCGCTAGCACGGCGATATAAATCGAGCGCGATTTAACCGTCATTTCTTCATCTTGCAAATAATTTTTTCGGGCACATTTAACATGATCTCCTCCGACAGCGAGTCCACGACTGACTGAATGCCATCGCTAACAGGGCACATAACTCATTCAATTACGCGGTGTGGGGCGGCGGTTTGTTGTATTTAGGAAAAATAATAATTGCTTGCTGTACAAATGTTTGAATGTTGAATCAGTTTCTGGCTTTTAGAATGTTGTTAATGCTGTCTTTCGCCGTTCTCAACACTGGCTCTCTATTTACTTTTTAGCACCCAGAAAGTGATTTAACAAAACGTGAAGCCTGTAATTACAGTTCCTAGTGCCCACTTCATCTGAGAATACAATTATAGCTGCAGCTTATAGCTCTGAGGAATTAGGAGATTATCCGGGATTTCTAATCAAAAACGATTTTCCAAAATAGTTGAGTATATTCTGAAAGTCACTGAAAAAAAAACACAAGTATCCCTACAACCTAACTAACAGAGCAGTTCAGAGTCTAATGTGCTGATGCAACTATAAATGTCCGAATTAAATGTTAAAATGAATGCTCGCCATAATTTGATGATTAGTTTCATCAAACGCCACGCTAAATAATTGGTAGAATGTCTGTCCCGCGACGGCACGTGAAAATACGACAATACGCAAACTGAAGCTAGATAATGAAAATCATCCCAGAATTAACACTTCACTTGAAATGGTTTCATGGTTCCGCGTATCTCTAGTAACTTAATACGGCACCCGAGGCTGTTTGTAGCAGTGATACCGATGCGACGCGACTCCCGACACAGATGGCGTGTTATTCAGTGTCTGGAGAGAACTGGGGCCTTGCTTCCTCGCGCAGCGCTCTTATATATAAAGCCGCGGTGCGGACGGCTGAGGGAACGCCTGATCAAATCGGCTCTCCCGACTAGCCGCTGGGCTAGTAACGCACCACTTCAAGTTACATAATAAATTATAGCTTCTTTTGCTGATGGCCGATGAAGCTCTTAATTTAAATGTGCATTCAGCACTCAGGTAAGTATTGATAATAAATTTTTGACTTGGCTAAGTTAAATATTTTGGGCGAGAGAATTAATTAAATTACACTGCACGCAGTAGATGAGCTCTGAACTGGCCCTTTTGAGATCCGCTATCGCTATAATTTTATAGGTATTCAAAAGAAACTTTTCACATCTTCATAGTCATAGCGGACCTCCAACCTATTTAAATCTAAACATCCTAGCCTTACTTATTAGCCTATTTAATCTATCTTGCTTCCTTCAGTTTTGAGACGAAAACCAAAAAATCATGAATTTCCACTAAAATCTTAATTTGTGAAATCCAAAGTACTGTTTTTATTAAATCATTATGAAAGATGAATCTAAATATAAATTTTGAAGTCTCTAGCTCTTTTCTGTTGCGCCAATGATTTTTACAGAAAAACGTCCAAATCTCGAAAATGGCTAAAGTTATCGAACTGATATTTAACACATATTAATTTAGTAATACTTCTGACATGCCAGAAAAGTTTTAGGTTATTTGCTTGATTTTTAAAGTATTGCGCAACATTTATGACGTCAGAGCTAGTTACAGCAGACTGGCTGGCACACAATGGAAAGGCTGATGTGAGTTTATTACGGCGTGAGTAGGCTGCTTCCCTACATCACCCTCTACTTAAATTTTTGTTTATGAATGTTAATGAACTACAAAAAATTTAATTACAAAAAGGGAAGCAAGAGTACAGTTTAACTCTCTATGAAAAATCAAAATTGAAATGGAAACATATAGAAATATTAACAGAAAACTGATTACCCACATTAATTATTTAAATTGCGGGCTTGTTCACTGCCTCTTAAATAATATTATTACTAAAAATTTTTAAGCAAAATCAATGAAACGCTTTGGCATACATATTGCCTTAGACAAACAAACACATAAAATTATGTAAAATTATGAAAATCTTAAATCCATTAAATACATTTTTACATACACAAATTCAAAGAAAATAACATGATACATAAACAGATGATTATCTCTTAGCAGTCTTTTCTAAACCTGAAAGAAAATTTCACAACTAAATTTTACACACGTGGTTGTAGCCGCTTTGGCTGGCGTTCTACACTTCCATTCACAAGGGTAGACGAGGTAAGTTGCTATGGTGTGCGTCCTTCTCGTTCAATCTAAATTACGTGGGGAAAGGGGAGGGGTCACTGTGAGTTGTGTCCAAGTCACTCCATGCTTTCACGCAGCTACCAGGCTGCCATTATCTGGTTTGTCCTGTAGAACAAACAAAAAGAGTGCCTCAGACTCTGTTCACTTAATATCTAAGTGTGGGTCACAATGAAATGGGGATATATACATTTAATCTTTCAACATTTTTCTGGAACAAAGTTAACAGAACTTTTTCAATTTTTACTCTCGTGGTTACTTAATTGTCATAAAATCGGTAAGCAAATGGCTCGAAACGCCGTTAGTCACGTATTAGAGAAAATTTATGCTCAAGGCATATAATCATAAATCATATCTAATTTGAATTTATCCTCTCTGGGTCGGAACACCGAACCAATGCTCGGTACATTCCTGACAAATCTGTATTTTATTCACTTAGCTGACATCTTTGATTACCTTATTCTTAAAGATATTATGAGTATATTTGATTAGTACTTGTTTTCTCAGCTTCTTTGTACATGTGAGTAACTTTTGGTAATAGTACAGTTCTGAGTGTTCAAAACACACTACGTTTAGTTGACTACAAAATCCACTTATTGGTCCTACGCTGTTATGTCAGTTCCACATCTGCAATTAGGTACTTACTTACTTTGAAGTGTATTTATGCTGAGCTATCAATAATATTTCACATCTGTCATTATGTTACTTATTTACTTTGCTAGCGTATGAACTTAAGTAATACTCACTCCATTAAAATTTAAAGCACAGGATAGCACATTTATTTCATATCCGTAGTGTATTGCAGCTGATTAGTTTGCTCACGTGGCAATCCATTTCCACTCGATCGGACGCTGAAACTACAGGTAGTCTCTCTCGACCTACCACTAAAATGCATCAAGTAATTATGGACGAGCGTAATGCTAAATTCCTTAAACCTATAGGACACCATGAGCTGCTCTGTCTCATCTAACGTAAGGGTACCTATGGTCGCATTCACGCCTCCAACTCATAACCTCAATACGTGTAGGTGTATCCTGTCACACACTACACCAAAATAATGGCCAGCTCCGACCTTATAAATACTTCAGGGACGTGTCCTTCACGTTCAACCACAAACACTGCTCAATTCTATTACACTGCCATTCCTTGCTACACAAGGTGAGTTTATTCTTACAATTTGTCTGCATATTTTTCATAACACTAAGCACTCTCTCTTACTATTTCTTAGTTAGCTCTAATGCATACACTAGGTTTCACTACCACTTCAGATCCTGCTTGTACATGAATTTGTACATCTTTTTTAAAATATTATTGTGGGACCATTTCCAATAAAACAACACATTGTACTTACTATATTACCAGGCTACTATACATACTTGTTACTCAAATACATTTTACCTTAATTACGTCATACTTCTCTATTGTTTGTCACTATTAGGTTTGTCATATCAGGTTTTGTTCTTCACTAATCGGTGGATAGAATGGTTCCAGAACTCATGGCTTGATAGCCACAACGGAAAATTTTGTGTTGGAAAGAAGAGATCGAAATTTTTTTTTTGAGGACAGGAAAGATGAAGAGTGAGTGAGACCTGAAAAGGAAAGAAGATCTCACACAGCTGGGACTGCACAGCTGCCACACTGTGTAGAGGTTACAGAACAACCTCCTCCCTACAGCATTCATTGGCTGAATGCTGGCTTGATATTCATACCGGAAAATTTAATGTTGGAAAGAAGAGATCGAAATTTTAGGTGGATAGAAAAGATGAAGAATGAGTGAGACCTGAAATGGGAAAGAAGATCTCACACAGCTGGGACTGCACAGCTGCCACACTGTGTAGAGGTTACAGAACAACCTCCTCCCTACAGCATTCATTGGCTGAATGCTGTCTTGATAGTCATAACGGAAAATTTAATTTGTTGGAAAGAAGAGGTCGAAATTTTTGTGGACAGGAAAGATGAAGAGTGAGTGAGACCTGAAAGGGAAAGAAGATCTCACACAGCTAGGACTGCACAGCTGCCACACTGTGTAGAGGTTACAGAACAACCTCCTCCCTACAGCATTCATTGGCTGAATGCTGTCTTGATAGTCATAACGGAAAATTTAATTTGTTGGAAAGAAGAGGTCGAAATTTTTGTGGACAGGAAAGATGAAGAGTGAGTGAGACCTGAAAGGGAAAGAAGATCTCACACAGCTGGGACTGCACAGCTGCCACACTGTGTAGAGGTTACAGAACAACCTCCTCCCTACAGCATTCATTAGTTGAATGCTGGCTGGATAACCATACCGGAAAATTTAATGTTGGAAAGAAGACGTCGAAATTTTAGGTGGATAGAAAAGATGAAGAATGAGTGAGACCTGAAATGGGAAAGAAGATCTCACACAGCTGGGACTGCACAGCTGCCACACTGTGTAGAGGTTACAGAACAACCTCCTCCCTACAGCATTCATTGGCTGAATGCTGGCTTGATATTCATACCGGAAAATTTAATGTTGGAAAGAAAAGGTCGAAATTTTTGTAGATAGGAAAGATTAAGATTGAGTGAGACCTGAAAAGGAAAGAAGATCTCACACAGCTGGGACTGCACAGCTGCCACACTGTGTAGAGGTTACAGAACAACCTCCTCCCTACAGCATTCATTCTTAACCTTTGACCACACCACGTCGATCTGAAAATACTTTATGATGCCTTTTTAGAACCTGTCTTAGTTCTTCCTTCTGATTGGCGGAAATTTTATCGATTTCTTGCAATTTAGCTTCTAGTTTGTCTAAAATAATTACTTCTTCTGTGTTCAGCTTACTTGTACTAAGATTAACACCTTCGTCCCAATATCTCCTATTTTTCAGAACTCGTATAGGCAGCTCCCAAGTTTCATCATTAGTTACTACATGGTTATCACTAAAAGGTACTGTAATTACTCCGGTTATTGGCAAGACCATTTTTAACTGGCTTCTTTCAAAGTCAACAACACTCTGATATTTTGACAAGAAATCTATACCAATTAAAACCTCAATACTGAGATTGTTTACAATTAAACATGGATGATCAATTAAATTACCATTAATGTTAAGGGGCAGCAAAGCTTCTTGCTTTACCGTTTTCGACACCTTGCCAGTAGCACCAATTATTCTTAGTCCTGATACCCTCATTACTGTAAGCTTGTCTTTACCAGGTAAAGCATCAAAGAAGGACTGAGATATTGCACTCACCTCACTTCCACTGTCTAAGAGACAACGTACATTGATACCCAACATATTCACTATTATTATAGGGTGGCTTATTCTAGGTTGTACAGGTGGTTCCTCAAACTCATCCAATAGTTCCTTTTCGATTTGTCTCCAACTAAAGTGATCGACATCTGTCTTCATTACATTTAGGTCACAGTGTGTAGGGGTTTCCTGAATTACATTTTCAGCTGCCTTTTCCAGTCGGTCTATTAATTTCAAATCGAAACACCTCACGACATCATTACATTTAGTTTGCTGAACATAACCCAAATTACTGTAGTCTGAGCGATTCTGCGCCTCCAGACCGGGCATAACATTAGTTACAGCTAAACCACTTTAACCATTATCGTCGGTTTCCTTCTCAAGTGACAACTGGTCACAGCTACTGGGTTTATCGACCCCCAACAGGCTACCCTCTACATTCTCACTTATCTCCTGTCCTAAATCTATTAGTACATTATCAACATCCTGCACAGGCACTTTAGATAGGAGCACATCATCTTCATCGTAAATATAAGCATGAATTTCTTCTGCTTCTTCACCCGACAATTCAGTATTTTGTAGCTCTTCCCTATCATTACTCTGCTGCGCCTTCTCTTTCTCTTCCCACTTAGAAAGCGTCTCTAACACGGTATCTATCAAATACTGTGAGTGATCTAATACTTCTGTTGTATCCTTAGGTGCTACCGACTCTTCATCCACATGTTCAGTTTGAGTATTCTGATCTGTCTTACCAATTATCGTAACTACTGGCTTAGGAAAAGTAACCGCCCGGTGAGCGCCAGTGTCCTCATAGACGGGAACTAGTTTTCCTGCCTCGGCCTACTACAGTTTGCTTTATTTCCATTATAATTAACTGGCACAGCATTGCCTTCCGCATTGTTGTTTACCTGCATAATTTTGTTTGGAACAACATTACTGTCATTTGGATGCCATTGTTGGTTCTGATAATTATTTCTCCAATTCCTACCTCCCTTAGGATGGCGAACACCTACTGTTCTGATGTTTACATTGCCATTTTGCTCGTTCCTAAAATTACTACTATTGTTATTAGTATTTCTGTTATTACGTGCTTGCTCCTCATTGGCAGCAACACGTTCTACACGTTCCAGATACTCAATGAAACGATCCAGATTGTCTCTAGGGGCAGATATAATTCTAGTTTGCCAATACCATGGCAGTTTGGCTTCAAGACCTAGTATTATCATTTCAGGTTTTAATTTTTCGGCCAAATGTGACAAACGTGAAATCCATGACCTAGAAAATTCTTTAATTGATTCCTTGCCTGCATTGAAGCGTTTTCCACTCCAAAATTCTCTCAACACTTCATTCTGCTTATTGATAGACCAATACTCATTAATGAAAGCTATTTTAAACTCCGCTAATGTTTTACACTTCAACATAACATCAGCTGACCAACGCATGGTGTCACCTGCTAAATGGCTTCTAATAAATGAGATTTTCTCTCGTTCAGACCAAGTTAGTGGAATCACATCTTCAAAATCGTTCCAGAAATCTAGCGGGTGGATATTTTTATCTGGATCGAACCGCAAGAACTGCCGACACCCGATGAAAGCGGCGTTTGCAGCTACAGCTTGTTGTATACTACCATTACCAGAAGTTACTGAAGCTACTTTACTCTCAAGGTTAGCAATGTTAGTACTGATATTTTCTACTTTCATTTCAACATTATCTACTCTTTGTACAATATGAGTAGTGTCAGTTTTGATTGCATCTACTTCTGCTTGACATATGTAAACTTTTATATTAACATCTTTAAATCTATCTGAGCACAGTTCAGATTCCGCCTCGATCTTTTCTGTTAACTTGTGCTCCAGCTTCGCATCCTCCATTTGGAAGTCTTTGCGAACCTCAGCAACTTCGGATTTTACTGTTTTATACATTTCAGAAAACTGTTGAGCAACCTTTTTCTTAATATCCTCATGATTGTAATCAACTTTACAATTCAAACTGTCTAGACCCTCTTTCAACTTATTGCAACCAGCCTTGAAGGTATCGTCCATTACCTCCAATCGTTTATTAAAATTAGTTTGGCTGGCCACAATCTCATACTTTAATTCAGCATTATTGGCTTCTAATTTATTGTCCATTGCCTCAAACCGTTTATTAAAATTTGTTTGACTGGCCATCATTTCAGACTTTAATTCAGCATTATTGGATTCTAATTTATTGCCCATTGCCTCAAACCGCATATTAAAATTTGTTTGACTGGCAGCTATTGCTTGTAATATAACATTTAAATCAACAGCCCCAGCATCTTTGGGTTGCTCACTAGCTGGCTTTTTATCACACTCAGGTGACGAAAAACTAGCTCCAATACCAGAATCATCAAAACTAAATGAAACTTCTGATTGATCAGTCATATCTAACTTCTCCTTCTTAAACTCTACCATCTCTGATGACGGTTTCATTTTTAATTCATCAGAGAAACTATCATCCAATAAATTTACAATTTCTAATTTCTGCTTTACTACAGGGGTCTCTATTATTGAATCATTGCCCCTTCGCACACTACTGTCAGGAGACAATACTTCATATTTCACCTTAACATTACTACTTTCATGCATGTTTACACTTGAACCGTTGTCTGGATTTACAGTTCCCTCAACATGCATAGGTTCTGATTTAAGTTTAACTTCAGTTTCTTTTGGCGGTTCCTCGCCGACAGTCTTTTAGTGCAGGTTAGTAAAATTTTTAACAGCTTTTCACTTAACTTAGTTCCTTCTGCACGACGTATGGCGTTGCCGGCGCGGCGTACCAGGATTACTGATGCGACGTGGCACGTTGAACCGCAGACGGCACTCCGACGGCTGTTGTGTGTTTGCGTGGCCCGTAACTGCAGGCACGGCTCCGGCTGCTGCGGCGGACGACTGCGGTGCGGCGAACTGGCTTCTCGCGATGCCAGCAGCACCGCTAGACTCAGTGCCAACTCCGTCAATCCAGATGCGTTGTTAATCCAATTGTGTCGTCCACAAGCACACGTAACACTTCCACTGTTCTATTACTCAGTTGCGTGTCGCATTTCACTCGCGAATCCGAATAGTTAAAAATCACTTACACTTAGTTGATTTCCCGGCCGATGCACCATATGTGGGGCAGCGGTAGTGTTTGGAATTATGGTTGCTGTATAAATGCTTGAATGTTGAATCAGTTTCTGGCTTTTAGAATGTTGTTAATGCTGTTTTTCACCGTTCTCAACACTGGCTCTCTATTTACTTTTTAGCACCCAGAAAGTGATTTAACAAAACGTGAAGCCTGTAATTACAGTTCCTAGTGCCCACTTCATCTGAGAATACAATTATAGCTGCAGCTTATAGCTCTGAGGAATTAGGAGATTATCCGGGATTTCTAATCAAAAACGATTTTCCAAAATAGTTGAGTATATTCTGAAAGTCACTGATAAAAAAACACAAGTATCCCTACAACCTAACTAACAGAGCAGTTCAGAGTCTAATGCGCTGATGCAACTATAAATGTCCGAATTAAATGTTAAAATGAATGCTCGCCATAATTTGATGATTAGTTTCATCAAATGCCACGCTAAATAATTGGTAGAATGTCTGTCCCGCGACGGCACGTGAAAATACGACAATACGCAAACTGAAGCTAGATAATGAAAATCATCCCAGAATTAACACTTCACTTGAAATGATTTCATGGTTCCGCGTATCTCTAGTAACTTAATACGGCACCCGAGGCTGTTTGTAGCAGTGATACCAATGCGACGCGACTCCCGACACAGATGGCGTGTTATTCAGTGTCTGGAGAGAACTGGGGCCTTGCTTCCTCGTGCAGTGCTCTTATATATAAAGCCGCGGTGCGGACGGCTGAGGGAACGCCTGATCAAATCGGCTCTCCCGACTAGCCGCTGGTCTAGTAACGCACCACTTCAAGTTACATAATAAATTATAGCTTCTTTTGCTGATGGACGATGAAGCTCTTAATTTAAATGAGCATTCAGCACGCAGGTAAGTATTGATAATAAATTTTTGATGTGGCTAAGTTAAATATTTTGGGCGAGAGAATTAATTAAATTACACTGCACGCAGTAGATGAGCTCTGAACTGGCCCTTTTGAGATCCGCTATCGCTATAATTTTATAGGTATTCAAAAGAAACTTTTCACATCTTCATAGTCATAGTGGACCTCCAACCTATTTAAATCTAAACATCCTAGCCTTACTTATTAGCCTACTTAATCTATCTTGGTTCTTTCAGTTTTGAGACGAAAACCAAAAAATCATGAATTTCCACTAAAATCTTAATTTGTGAAATCCAAAGTACTGTTTTTATTAAATCATTATGAAAGATGAATCTAAATATAAATTTTGAAGTCTCTAGCTCTTTTCTGTTGCGCCAACGATTTTTACAGAAAAACGTCCAAATCTCGAAAATGGCTAAAGTTATCGAACTGATATTTAACACTTATTAATTTAGTAATACTTCTGACATGCCAGAAAAGTTTTAGGTTATTTGCTTGATTTTTAAAGTATTGCCCAACATTTATGACGTCAGAGCTAGTTACAGCAGACTGGCTGGCACACAATGGAAAGGCTGATGTGAGTTTATTACAGCGTGAGTAGGCTGCTTCCCTACAGCGGGAAAGACTTTTCTCTCATTGGTTGATCAAAATGATCATCCAATCAGATTAACCTTGCATGATCAATATCGCGCGCAAACCGCTTTACTCCAATCAGCATTCGCAGATGCATCTACATCATTTCATATTGCAAAATTTCACAAAATGTTCCATAAAACCAAACCAAACGAAAATCAAAAGAAAACTTTGCTTGAAATATACTTTAGAACTAAGTATCCTCTTACTATATTTCTCGCTGCCTTATTACAAAAGCAAACGCTCCTAGACATACGTCATCCACCAGTTAGGGGGATTCACCGTTTTCAATACATCCTGGTTACGTAACACTTGCTAGTTACGGATGGTGTAATACATTGTAAAATTGAAACTTGACTTATGTCCCCAAAAATGGTTCAAATGGCTCTGAGCACTATGGGACTCAACTGCTGAGGTCATTAGTCCCCTAGAACTTAGAACTAGTTAAACCTAACTAACCTAAGGACATCACACACATCCATGCCCGAGGCAGGATTCGAACCTGCGACCGTAGCGCTCTCGCGGTTCCAGACTGCAGCGCCAGAACCGCGTGGCCACTTCGGCCGGCTTATGTCCCCACATACACTCACATTCACTCTCATCTACTCCCACACTAACACAAAATATAAATATCAACTTTTAAACTATTATTTTACTTACGAAAGGAAAATTATTAAAAGTTTAGAATTCAAATTCCTTAAAAATAATTTGTACGCACTGAGAGTGCTGTTAGTATTTTTAGATGAAAAAGAAACTTAAACTGTCATGATTCCTATCTGGATTTACTTTACTAAGTGTCTGTTAAGTACTTTTTAATAGGTTATTTATTTTCAAAACTATTAAAGTTATCCACATGAAAATTTTACACACTGTTCTTCTAAATTATAAAAGTTCCTATACCAAATTTGAAAACAAACAAATCATATTTATCACAGTTATTTAGGTTCTGAGGTGAGATGAACCCTCCACACAGCACAGTTCTCATGGTCCGCACACCGCAACAGATGGCATTATGACGCCAGCGGCCGACTACACAACGGTACGGGGTGGAGGCTCCAATGCCAGCCTCCAATACAGCTTGACCTAATGGAATAATACCTACTGCAAAACTCTGCAGCCTTGGAAATAGCTGCGACTTTCCAAGTTGTCAAAATATTCTTTTGGCGCTTGCCTACATAGGGAGAAACCATTATCATGACAAAATAAGAGAAATCAGAACTTGCACAAAAAGATTTAAGTGCTCGTTTTTCCCATGCACCATCCAAGACTGGTAGAACAAGAGCTTGAAGATGGTTCGATGAACCCACTGCCAGGTACTTAATTGCGAATAGTGGAGCAATCATGTAGCTATAGATGTAGATGGCAATAATCCTGCCCACTGCAGTTGCGATGTGCCGTTGCGACAGCTCCATGCCTGTTGCATGTTGCCTCCCGGTTGTACCTATTTTAATGTCCAGCGGTGTAGCAGCCGATATTATTGCTACCTACAGGATGGTGTGCCACTGCAGGTTCGACCGAAGCTGGGGCTACAGCACAATTTTATGCAAATATGGGGCACCATATGGATGCAGCATATCCAAATCATTTTACTGGTAGAGAAAAACCTCTTCCATGGACACCACACCCACCATTTGACGGCCTTGGTTATGAACTGTTAAATACTGCATCAGTTCCTCACTCTGTGCTCCTGTGAAGGTGAGAGAGTTTCTTGAAGCTCGTCTTACGAGCAAAGGAATCTCGTGGTTCTCGCGTCCGTCGGTCGTCCTAATTTAATATATTATTATTGTTATTATTATTTTTTGATTGTTGCCGACTTACGTCGTGGGCCTCAATAAAAATGATATTTCATTTAATTTTGATTTACGATTAAATGCTTTCCTGAAGTTCTCCTTTTTAACAATATTAATTTCAAATTATTTGTTACGTTAATGAATGTTAGACTCGCTGAATCTTAAAACATGAGCATATAAGTTGAACAATGTAATAAACTTTTCATATTAATTTCCTCGGCTAGTCAGTTCACTTTAAAGCAAAAGATCTTTAGTTATTAATTACAATTGCGGCCCACACAGGCGCGAGAGTATTTTTTCTTACCTCCGTTAACCATTGCCACGTAGTCGGAGTCCTGGCTCTGGCTATCGGCTATGGTACTGAAAATAAGAATCTTAAAGCTACGTAATTCTGCAACTTCGTGCGGCTGTGGAGAGAAATTAATATTATGTTAATAGCGGGCGAGTATTTCGCTTCCGCTAATTTTTCATAAGTTAATATCGCCACGTAATGGCGTCGTTGGCTGCATCGGCCGCTGCGATTATTGAACTGTAAATTACTTGAATGCAGGTTAATTCAAAGAAGGCGGACGTGAAATCGGGATCACCTCTTACAAATTAAAAGTGCACAATAATATTAAATCAATATATTATATGCTTAACTCATACAAATATGCTTACATTTGGCAGCACTCGCAAGATGTCCGTCTATACACAATCAAACAAGAGAAGAAGTGAAGACGACTAAAAAATTAACAAAAGAGCGTATCTTGTCATCTCTTTAGATCATTTTGTTATAAATTATTCATTTGCAATCGAAACCTACCCAGAGAAATTATTATTTTACGGCTACATGATAAAAATATATTATTCAATTTTTAAATGTCTCTTCTTTATAAATACTGTTTTTAAGTCTTTTCGTAATATAGCACTGGGGACGCTATATTGCCCCCCGAAATGTTTATGTCATGAAAAATGTTCGTGTTTTTTGACATAAATATTTCCTCTTTCATGTCCACAGTGTCCACACGCAGATTTTTCTTTCACAGTCTACATATGTCACATCGTATGTTTAAACCATTGTAATTACTGAGGTGTGATGCACACAAAATGTAATACAGATGAAGTTATTTACATAACAATATAATATACAATTGGTTACGTATACAGTCATGTACAAAAGGACATAGAATACAATTTGTTTCATTTTGGCTGCTTCTTTTTAGGGTTGCAACTTTTGCAGTGTTCAAAGGTATACAAGCACGAGTTAGTCCGGAATATTTGAAGTCCCAGGGGTGTCAACTGTTCGCTCCCCATTTGGCGCGGCCGTAGGGAAACCTGGGGAAAACCTCGGCGGAGCGAAAGACTAACTGCTTTGGTCACTTTCACTTAAATGTTTCTGGGATGTCATTGGAGTATCGGATGTGCATACATTACAAATATTTTTTGTTGCACTATGCAAAGAAATGAGGTCATTATAACAACTGATTGCGGTGTCGTTGATGATCTACGCCGCGACGTTTAGCTCGCGACGGCGTCGGTTGGTGTGTTCGGTGCTCGGCGTTCGCGGCGGCTGCGGAGAGGTCAGCGCCCGCTCGACGCCAGCGTGTCTCTCGCCGTCGCGGAACGTCAGAATCAGCTGATCGGCTGCACGGTTGGCGATGCGTTTCTGTCTCGGCTGGGCGTGGCGGAGTGGGATGATATCCACCCCCCGCGCTTGTTGGCAGGAGTCAGCTCTGCTACGCATCTCCGACGTAGTACATGAAACATACACACAACCAACGTAATATTTGTTTCCCCCTGCAGATGCTTACGCTAGTGGGAAAGAAGCATTTATTAGTGCGGCAGTTGTTGTTAAGTTTTCGACAGTTTCCGAGTGTCAAGCCAGCACTGTCTTGCAGGATACATGACATGGATCTTCTCCCGTGAATGAAGTTTTGATGCGCCATTGTTTCCATTACACGTCAGTTTTTGTCTTGATAAAATTATTTATGTTTTCGCCGCACTCGCAGGCACTGGTGAGTGTCCCAGTACGAGCTTGGCACAAACATTCGCCGTTTCTGCGGTCGCTGTTTTGCAACAGTCCACGCATCGCATTCCAATCTCGCATTATTGTGCTCACTGAAACTACAGTCTGTCCCAAAAATATTGACTGTGGGTTCACTTCACGTTAACAGTTCACATTTATAAGCAAATTCACAGTTTTTCGTGCGTAGTATTGGCGTTTGGCGTCCTTACCGCTGTTGAATGTTCAATACTAGCACTTCACTGTCCGTATCACAGTTTCACCTTCACAGTTTTTCACACTGCTTAAAGTAACTGTTTCGATTAGTTCACAAACAGTAATGTATTTCATTCAGTCTGAACTGGATTTTGGCTCGTGCTGGATTTTACCACTCTCTCGCACTAGTTATCTCTTTTCATTTTCCACTTAGAGTCGTACTTGCCTTCAGATTTTTTTACTATACAACTGTACTTCCGTCTAATCTGTGGTAAGTCCCCATGTCATGTCTGCCCACTCATTGCGTACTTGCCCTCCAGAGCCAGGCTCGACTTTACAAAACTTTGCCTCTTGCATTATTGTACACATTTTATAATCTAGGCCTAGCGTGCAAGTTCCTAGATTAGTGATAGATTTGTGACTTCTGTTTACACGATAAATTCGTGAAAATCTCTGCCTTAGCAGATGGCAATATATTTTAACAGTGCTTAGCGGTAGTCGCGTTTACTGATGTGCTTTGTACCTTGACCACAACACATGAGGTACCTTGGGTGATGTACACCCTGCACTCATGTTGTTTAGTAAATTATGATTGAGCATATTTCAAAATCGGTATAGACATAAATACATGGAACAACATATACACTATAATATTGAATTTCATAACTTTCATTACTACTACAGTTCAAAAACATTCATTACACACTAATGAAAAATTCCTTAATCATTACATGCTGTTGAATTTTTTTAAATATTTTTAAAGCATTTTTTAAAAATGAAATTTGTAAAATATTCTTAAACCTACGTTCAATTTTTTTCTTTCAAAATGCAATTGCTTAAAAATACTGTTATTCCTTAACATCTACAAAACTGAATCGCACTAATCTTGTGTGCCTCATTGTCTTTAAATGTTACACTAAAATCTGAACATTTACTCACAAACAAAATACGCTATAAACTTAACCTACTACTCATATATGTAAACGTTGCTCTACTGAGCGAACTTCTTTAAGTCTTTGTATGGATAGAGTCCTTTGATCTCTTCCGATTCAACTTCATCCAACAAATAGCTACATCCGTGTGGTATGTCTATGATTTTGTAGGACCTGGCATACACCGGTTGCCATTTCTTATTCTTTTTCGCTAACAGAGATGACTTGGGATGAGTCCTTATTAGCACCAAGTCACCTGGTTGATACACTGTTACCTTCTTTATTTTCTGCTCATGCTTCTCCTTTCGGCGCTCCGCGCACCTCGTTAAGTTAATTAAAGTCTCAGCTATAACTTGTTCGTGAGTGATTCCATTTCCAGACTATTGCCCTCAAATACATCTCCATTGTATAGACCCTCTATATATTGTTTGCACGTTTCTGTTTTCCCTGCTTTGCTTCGAACTGATTTTCCATTTGAGCTCTTGATATTCACACTTGCGATTCTCTTCTCTCCAAAGGCCTCTCCAATTTTCCTGTAGGCTGTCTTAGTAGTATGATATACGCTTCTACATCCTTGCATTTGTCCCCTAGCCATTTCTGCTTAGCCATTTTGCACTTACTTCCGATCTCATTTTTTAGACGTTCGTATTCCGTTTCGCCTGTTTCATTTATTGCATTTTTATAGTTTCTCCCTTCATCGAGTATATTCAATATGTCTTGTGTTTTCCAAGGTTTTCTACTAGCCCTCATCATTTTATATACTTGATCCTCAGCTGCCTTCACTATTTCATCTCTCAAAGCAACCCATTCGTCTTCTACTGTATTCCTTTCCTCTGTTCTCGTTAATCATTCCGTAATGCTCCCTCTGAAACCCTCTACAACCTCTAATTCTTTCAGTTTATCGAGGTCCCATCTCCTTAAATTCCTGCCTTTTAGCAGCGTCTTCAGTTTCAATCTGCAGTTCACAACCAAAAAATTGTGATCAGAGTCCACATCTGCCCCACGAAACGTCTTGCAATTTAAAATCTGGTTCCTAAATGTGTGTCTAATTATTATATAATCATTCTGAAACTTTCTGATGTCTCCAGGTCTCTTGTACGTATACAGCCTTCTCTCATGATTCTTAATCGAAGTATTAGCTATGATTAAATTATGCTCTGCGCAAAATTTTAGCAGGTGGCTTCCTGTTCGACTCCTGTCCTCCACTGCATATTCACTTACTACTTTTGCGTTCATTATGCTGTTCATAGTAGCTTATTCGAGTTTCTATATTTTTACTCATTATTAAACCTACTCCTGCATTGCCCCTATTTGATTTTATATTTATAACACTGTATTCACCTGAACAGAAGTTCTGTTCCTTCTGCCACCGAACTTCACTATTTCCCACTATATCTAACTTAAACCTGTCCATTTCCATTCTTAAATTTTCTAACCTACCAGCCCGATTAAGGGACCTGATATTCCACGCTCCGATCCGTAGATCTTCGAAAACCAAGCCACTAGTTAAGACAGAAGTTGAAAACCTTCGAGGAAATGTGTACTTCATGCAGTAACTATTGATATTACCACTACTTATAACATCTTTTCATCTTCACTAATCACTTTACCGAATGGATGTGAAACTAATCTACTGAAACAAATAAATACAGAGAGTGTGTTATCTTACTCATTGCTTTTAGAATGCAGTTACTAAAGGTGAATGGGGAGAAATTTTAGCGGTTTGTTGGAAAAAAATTTCAGCTTATTGCAGACAACAGATCTGAAAAGGCTAATAAAATGGAGATGTAAAAGTTCCCATGTAACACTTACTTTAGAGATGCCAGGTGAGATTCATTATTCCTGTGAATAACCATCAGCACAAAAGATGCCACGTGATAGGCACAGAATCGCGGCACCAATTTCTTTTTTAAGGGATTCTGTGATGCGAATATAGTTTGATATAAGAAAAAATAATAAATGGAGAGTTGTGTTAGCTGCCGACGTGAATGTGCACATCTGTGCCATGAAACGTGCTATCACTATAGGCAGGCGAATGTTGTAAGGTGTGTCGTATTGGCCACAAATCACGGAGTGACGTGGGTTTCACAGCTGTCTGAATACTTCCCCCTACCTCCCCTGTCCGCCGTTGATCCATACAATCCTCCGTTATCCGCCCTACCCCCCCCCCCCCCAACCTGCACCATGACATCTCCGACGCCTGTCAGTTAGCTCCGATGATGATGATGTATGGACGGCCTAGATTTATGGATGGAGCGGCGCCACGGGAGCAGGTAATGGCGGCAAAACAGGGCATATGTTAACATGAGCGGTGCGACGGGACGACATCGACAGCTAACTGATATGCCTCTGGGTATTCGTGGTGTTTGTTGCCATCTTCTCTTTCTCTGATAGAGCGTTGTACCGCAGTATTCGTATTCAGTTCTGCAGCGTGGAGCACGGATAAATATTAAAGGTATTTCGTGATGAGTCTGTCAAGTCTCGCTTCTAAACTGCTAGCAAGAATATCGTATATGAGCAGAATAGAAAGAAAAGTTGAAAATGTACTGCTCGAAGACCAGTTGGGTTTGCGGAAGGGAAAACGTACAAGGGAAAACGTAGTAGAGTTCTTAGTAATGGAAGATAGGCTGAAAAAATTATCATCATAAATTGATAGAATTACCATCCGGCAATAGCACGTAGAGTAAAATGTTTACAAACCCTAGAAATCTGGGGCAAAAGAATAAAGGCAAAAGAATAATCGCAACGACTACAAAAATTTTACTGCAGTAATAAAACTGGAAAACTGAAACAGATAAATTCGTGTTACAAAGTATAAGGTAGGATTTGCGATTATCGCCACTGTTTTTCAACTTGTGCACCGAAGAAGCAGTGAAGGAAGCGAACAGAAATTTCCCAAAAGGGATAAAAGTGCAAGGTTCTACAGACCACATTACCGTTATGGATGGAGGTAAGGAAGACTGAGAAGACCTGATGAATGACCATCGTACTTCTCACGGAATATGGCTTAAGGATAATCAGAATAAAAACGAAGCAAGTGAAGAATGTATAAAGGAGAATGACGACTAGCTTAACATCATAATTTAGAACGCCTCGTTAGTCGAAGAAATGAAACAAAACGCGTGTCTAGGAAGCAAGATCACACAAGATGACCAAAACAACTCATTCGCCTCCTGCCTGGTTCCAGGTGGCGCGAATTCCTCTCTTGAGCCAACCTCGTATCGGAGTAGCACCTGCACACCACGTCCTTCATCTTCTTGGATGTATTCCAATCTCTTTCTTCTCCTACAGTTTTTACCTTCTACGGCTCCCCCCTAGTACCTTGGAAGTTATTCCCTGGTGTTTTTAACAGTTGTCCTATCATCCTGTTCATTGTTCTTGTCAGTGTTTTCCATATGTTTCTTTCCTCATTCTTTATCCTATCAGTCCATCTAATTTTCAACATTCGTCTATAATATTACGTCTCAAATACTTCATTTCTCTTCTTTTCCTGTTTTCACGCAGTTAACTATCCATTACCATACAATGCTGTGCTCGAAATTTCTTCCTCAGATTAAGGTCGATGTTTAAAATTGCCAGACTTCTCTTAGCCAGGTGTGCCCTCTTTGGCTGTGCAAATCTGCTTCTTATATTCTCCTCGCTTCGTCCGTGATCGATTATTCTGCTACCAAAGTAGAGAAAACTTTCGGTTCATCTACATCGTGGTCGCCAATTTTCATGTTAAGTTTATCGCTAATATCATTTCTGCTACTCTTTATTTCATTCATCTTGCTTCAGTTTACTCTGAATCCATATTCCGTACTCATTTGACTATTCATTCCATTCAACACGTCCTGCTATTCTTCTTCGCTTTCGGTGGGTATACCAATGACATCAGCGAATACCTGCTTCCTTTCACCCTGATTTTTAATCCCACACCTGATTCTTTTTCTTATTTCCATCATTACTTCTTCGATGTACATAACAAGCACAGGGGACGAAAGAATGCACTCCCGTCTTGCGTCCTTTGTAATCGAATCGCTTCACTCTTTGTCTTGCACTCTTATACTTCACTCTTTGTTACTGCATATACTCTATATTACTCGTCATACGGCTATTTTTCTCCAAATTTCGAACATATTGCAGCATTCTACGTTGTGAAATGATTGTTTTGGTCGATAAATTCTATGGAATGCTCTTGATTTCTCGTAAGTCTTTATCCCATTATCAATCACGCCAGAACTGCCTCTTCGGTATCTTTACCTTTCCAAAGTTAAACTGGTCGTTTTCTAAATGTACCTCAGTTTTCTTTTCCACTCGTCTGCATATTATTCTTCAGCAATTTTTAAGCATGAGATGTTAAGCTGAGGGTGTGACAGTTCTCGCAATTATCTGCCTTTTCTATTGAAAGTTGTCTGTTCATTAACCATTTTTATATATTTTATGTGTTTCTGTTCACATGTTATGTGACTACCTTTGTGTTACTTTATACATACTAACTATGATCAGTTTGACTAATCGATATAAGCACTGTGAGAAACCTCTTGCTGGTCATGTTAAAGATGGTTTAGAAACTTTTCAGAGTTAACTGCAATAGTTGAAGTATGAGACAGGTGATGATCATAGTTGTAGCAGAGATGATAAATCGTTTCTCTTATCCTGATCGAAGGCCACAAAGGAGTAAGAACTATGCCCACGATTAGTGTCATGATAGATGTGGTAGACGGAGGGTTCAGGACAACGTACCTGACTACAATGGAAGTAACAATTTTAGAGGAGGCATAGATGCTTACAATGGTAGGCTCATTGGTCATAGTGGAGGAAGTTGGAGAAATGGTAGAGATGGGCACTGAAATGACAGAGATTCAGGTGCATATGCAGCAGAAGTTTTATCAGCTGATCTACAAAAGAATGAGCATGTGGACAGCCTCCATCTATGTGAATGACAATAATTTCTGTCAGCAGCTAATTCAGGTACTACATATATGCCAAATAATAGCTATGAACAAATGAACGTGCTGAATTTTGAAGGTGTGAGCCTATTATTACTTAGTGAGACACAGGAAAATACAAATTCTTTGGTGAGTCCATTGTTTGGAAAAGATGTTAATGGAGCTATTTTGTCATGCATTCTGGATAGGGATAGCTAGCTGCCTATGATGAGTTAGTTAGCGTTTCAGAGCTGTGAGAGTATAGGTTCTTGACCTATACTTCCTGTGCAACAGACTAAAGTGGAAGAGGAGATTGTTGCAAAATGTGTAGAGTTGCAGAGATAAAGAGGTGTTGAATTTCTTTGCCAAGGTAATAGGTTTACCGAGAGTTTTGTGATTGTGCCAATTTAGGGATTGACTTTATTCTGTGCACTAAGAAGTGATGGGCTTGGTTGTAGTGAAGTGATTCAGGTAGTGGTAACGCAGTTCTACTATTAGACTGGCAATGAAGTGTTTGTACCATAAAAGAAATACAGAATTGGGGTGAATGTATTCAGGAGGCAGATGAGGTAGTGAAAGGAAATTTGTTTTGTGTACTGTGACATTATTCTTTGTTGCCTGAATATCCTAGTATAGTTAAGGGATTTTCTGGTTTAAAGACCACAAGAGGTTCTTTGTCAGGGTATATTCCATGTCACTGATTTATAAAGAGTGAGTGGAATCTTAAACTGAGAAAATGTTGGAGCAAGACCTGGTTGAGCCTGCTGTCAGTTTATATTATAAATTGGTGTGGTGCTTAAGGATGGAAATGGATTGGTTTCTAGAAATATTAATATAATTATTGTACCCAAAACTGATAGATCATTAACATTAGATGAGCCATTGTAGAAATGTCATGGTATTGACTTAAGAGTGAGGTATTGGCCAATTTAACTGCATCATTCAAGCCAAAGATTCACATCATTCTTTTGTTATGGCTTTTACTAACAATTTTGAAATTTACTCTTTGCGTTTAATGTCAGTTTGGTTGCATTTATCAGAGACTTTAGTAGTACTCTTCCAGCAGATTGTCGAAGATTTTATACACCTACATTGACGATGTATTGGCTGTGTAGCTGGGGAAACCATAATGAGGTGCCTGATTATTTAGTAGTTTCAAAGAGTATTGAGTAACTCTGAAACAAGAAAAATTAGATTTGGGAAGGAGTCAAGTCAAATTTCTTGAACATGCTGTGATTGCATCAGGGACCGTACCTGATCCAGAAAAAAACTAAAATGACTAGATTTTCCCACTGCTTAGACAAGGAAACGGGTTCATATATTCTTGAGATTAATTAACTTTTATAAAGGAGGTTATGAATTTGAATATTTTCTCCATATCACGATTGTGTGTACTGTCGAGGAAAAAAAAATCTCCTTGGAATTAGGATTCACAAACGCAGACTAAATTCGAGGGTGCGTAAGAGGCTCTTTTGGAGACTCCTGTCCTGTCACATCCTGATTTAAGTAAAAAAAGGTGGGTCTTGGTGCTGAACTCTTCTAAGAATTTGAGGCAGATGAAGGTATGGAAATTCATGTCATTGCTTTTGTAAACCAGGATACTTACTGTGAATGCAACCATTCCATCACTGAGGTCTGAAATTCTTGCTGTTGCATGGAGTTTTATGAAGGTCATATGTTATTTGTTTGGTCAGGTGAACATGGCCTATACAGACCATCGATCATTAGATTTTTGATGACAAAGGTGACTGATGGTTATTTACACAGTTGGGCAATATATCTTTGACTTCAACTTCATGACTGTGCACATTACTGGTAAAGATAACATTCTTGCTGACTCTCTTCCGAGATCTCGTCTAGGGGAGCAAAGAAGATCTTTAAGAAAACAATTTCAGTATCATGCAAAGAATAGGATTTTGATCATTTTTAAAGAGTCCGCTTGAGAGTATTACTAAGGAGTAGGACAAAAACCATCACATAAGGACGTGACAGATAAGTACAGAGAGGAAAACAACGCTGCAATCAGAAAATATTACTTAGTCGAAGATGATATTTTGTTTAGGGAAAGAAGTAGACATCACTGATACTGGGTTGTTTTAATTCCCGGTGAAGTATTCAATAAACTGATTTGGTACACTCATCTGAGTTATGTGCACTTTGGGGCAAGGAACTGATTTCGCAAACCTCATGAGAAATCCTCTTTTTTTTTCAAATGTAGAGAAACTGATTCAGAAAATCTTGGCTTCTTGCAAATCTTGTCGAAAGACGAAACTGAATTGTGTCTCATCATACACCTTTACTTGTTATCGTCCCATCGAAATTGGGAGAACATGCTGCAGACGATTTGTTTGGTACTCTTCCAAGAACTCAGAAGCGTCATATTTATATATTTGTTTTGCTGTTGACGTGACTTCCAAGTTTCTATCACTTCATAGCATTGAGGAGAGTCAATAGTCAGTCTCTTGCATGAGCATTTCTGAATCACCTTCTATGTAATGCTGACTATGTTGAAAAAATGGTGTCAGAGAATGGTCAATATAATTAGATCAGTATATTGGAAACATGCTTTGCAAAACAGAACGATAAAAACAGTTTTCATTATCGCACCATCCAGAACCTAATCCCTCTAAATTTGTCGCGAAAGAGCTTGGTAATTTATTTGAAGTTAAAGCGTTTATTGACGACTCTGTCAACAGTTGCAGTATTTATATTAGGTGACTAGTTTCGAACATTACCTGTCATTTTCAGATGTGGCCTTCAGAGGTTACAAAAAGCTGTAAATGGTTGCCAGTGAACAGTGAATACAAAAGTGGTATTGCAATAAAAGGGTCAAATGTAACAAATTAATTATTAGAACATAAACACATCTACATAGACACTGCCGGATCTTAATGTTATCCATCAAAAAGTGACAACACATACTTAATAAGTGTTTGCAGAATGAATGCAACAATCCACACATACCTCTTACCAAACCAAAATAAAACTGAAGGTCAACATAGCCAGCAGCACCAGGGAACATCAAAGGCGCTAGCGTCGCGAGTCACGTTCAAGCGCACGTCTGCATCAAATGGGCGTGTCGCGTTTTAAATGGAGATGTGTCTACGCCCAATTTTAAACCTTGTCTCAACACAGTGGATGTCAACAACAAATACACAAGTGTTACACAAATACTAATACTAGTGTCACGTGTACCCATTACATATTTGAACATCAGACAAGCATTTCATGTTGAAGTGCGTGTCCATGGCCAATGGGCACATCGAATTAACATAGAGAGCATCGCAGACCCTTTATTAAACAGTCATATTTAAAGTACAATGATACAAATCACATTTGTTGCTCCATTACAAATTTTGTGTCACGTGTATGGATGGTAGTCTTCCAAAAGTCTACATACATAAATAGTTTGCATACATACAACGTTTAAAAACAATACATATCAAGTTCCAAACAATTTGGCGTTACTGGTGATTCATGCTGCTTGAAGAACCTTTTCACGCGGTGCCCCTACGATTACGCCGCCAGTCAGAAACAAACATCTTGACCTGATTAATTTACTAACTACTGTGGTGTGTGGTGTAATTGCGTGTGCTGTGTTGTACAATATCAGCAAGATTACAATAAAACTAGTTACTTATTATTAATGTAACATGAGGTTTTATTTAATCACTGCTTTTCCCGGCTAATGAACGTTATTTTGTTAAAGAACTCTCCACCTGGGAACGTGTAGCCATGCTGTCTGTCAAGCGCTGTAAATGTCACTAAGTTCATTCACAACAGTAATCATTTATAACCAATAAATAAGCTAAATGTATAATAATTAATCTGAACTAAACAACAGTAATGATTTTTATTAATTTCAGTGCTGTTGTTTAAAAGACTCTTTGTTATTTGTAGATTGTTTATCAAAATTAACTGTACTGTTACTTCGAAGTGGTAAAACTTTTCTTTAAGCAAAATGAGCAGTTCTGTCTCACAATGCCACACGTACACAACGATAATGTATTTTCCTGTCGAAGTACTTCATAAAAGTTGTTACGAAATTACCTGGCTTCATACATCAGTAGATAAGAATTTATAGCACGTAAGACGCTGTTTGCAATCATAGAGGTTCGATGTGTTCACCGTTTAACTGGAATTTATTAGCTCAGAGTGGGTCCTCGGCCACTAGTACACAATTATTATTGCAATTATAACCAACAAAATTTAAGTATGCATAGAAAATCAATTTAAAACTACCGCTGCAGTATTTCACTAAGATGACAGCTAACATAAGGCAATCACTTATCGATTCTGCTTCAGGCTATATTTTACTCATAATAAATAATATATAAGAAATCTTTTCTCACGTTCACCGTATGCATTAACATTTGAAAACATTTCTCAATGTTTCATGACACATTAATATTCACTATTTACCAATAAACTGCGCTGTAGATCAATAGCGCTAATGACTGCGCTTTTTGGTAGCTGAGCAGAAAACTTAACTTTTAATAGGACGAGAATTACAATGAAATAAAACTCCAAACAAAGAGATTCATTTCTATAACACATATACTCTATTTTGAAATATCAGTTAGCAACATAACAATACTTTAGAACAGTTTTTTACAGACGTCTGTGTTACGAGACATCAATCACAACCTAAAACAGTTCTAACAAGAAGATGGATTTTTCTACAAAAGTCATAGCTAGCACAAGACTGAGATTCTCATTATCTTTTTACATGGGTATTGTCTGAGATATAATTTTGTGTAAAATATTAAATTGTCATTGACAATTATTATTTATTATTTTACTAACGATGAAGTCCCTTTATCAGTATCACGAGAATACAATCAAAGTTCAGTCAGATTCCACATACAATGCAGTCGTGAATATTATTTTGAATAAAATATAGGCGTGGATATTACACTACACACGCTAATCCAATTAGAAACGTACTTAAGTGCTGTCCTGTGAAACATTGCTTCCAATTCAGACATCACGATTGAAATATTTGCTGGCTGGGCATGCATATCTAATTACGGATCATACTCCAATGATATGATTCCACCACAGAGCGCTCTTGTACGAAACACTGTGCTACGTGAGATACGGTGCGCAGTATTGGCTCAAATGGCTCTGAGCACTATGGGACTCAACTGCTGTGGTCATCAGTCCCCTAGAACTTAGAACTACTTAAACCTAACTAACCTAAGGACATCACACACATCCATGCCCGAGGCAGGATTCGAACCTGCGACCGTAGCAGTCGCACGGTTCCGGACTGCGCGCCTAGAACCGCGAGACCACCGCGGCCGTGCGCAGTATTACCTACTTATTCGCTGTGAGATCATCATACTCTGTTTTGGGCACCTAATGCAGTAACTAAAATTTGAAAAGGCCATTATGCGTAGCCTGCGTGCGAAAACCTACATACTCTCGACTAAGAACGAGATAAAGTTAAATTTGAAAGTAAGAAATAAAAATTAAAATGTCGAGAAATAAAATTTGAAAAATCAGTCCATTGTGTCCAGCATCGGTCAACGAACATTTTCCCCCTCCATCTGCACACACTGTTTAAAAACCACTTACTCCTAGAGATCGTGCCATACACGCCTTAGACCCTGTGAATATACTAGCGTTACCATCTAGCAATTATCGGGAAATGCCACTGGTGTCCCGTAACACGCGATAAAGACGCTGGTGACCTTAAGTGAGCCTTCAATGAAATGCCCATGCTTAACCAAATACATGGGGATATGCGGATTGCTTTCGTTCCAGTGATCTTGTCAATGTGCATGGTATTAAGCAGTTCAAGAAATCACAAGAACAGAAGTCACTACACCCTCCAAGTCAATTTCGGGAGCGTGACTATACGTTGGTAAATTTGTGCAATCGCGAAAATAATAAACCTCGTACTACAGAATAAACGACAGTCAGTGTTTCAGTCTTTGGGATACATAGCAACTAAGCCTCACAGCACACATCGAACCGGTTCATAAATTTTGTTTATTCATTTATCGCAATCATAAAACCTCGGGCATGGGTGATCATATTGTCCTTAGCGTAAGTTATATTAAGCAGTGTGTAAGCTTAGGGACTTATGGATTCAGCAGTTTTGTCCCATAAGCTCTTAACACAAATTTCTAAAATTTACAACCATAAAACGTGATCTCCAGAGTTACTACAACAGGTCGTACAGTACTGGGTGATTAAAAAAAAGGTTTCAATTGCTTATTACAAACTATAAAACATGGAATCATATTTCGATTGGCCCTGGTTGGCTACACACCTCTGACGAAAATGTCGAGCTAATCCGAGATGCATTCAAGCACAGCTCTCGGATATGCACGAGGCGGGCAGGTGTGGAGCGTTCTGAAACGTCGCCTGCATGAAGCGTTACTGCATCCCAGCGGCTATAACAGAAGGTACGAATTTTGCATCTCATATCTAAAGAATCCTCCCCCTATGAACCATGGACCTTGCTGTTGGTGGGGAGGCTTGCGTGCCTCAGCGATACAGATGGCCGTACCGTAGGTGCAACCACAACGGAGGGGTATCTGTTGAGAGGCCAGACAAACGTGTGGTTCCTGAAGAGGGGCAGCAGCCTTTCCAGTAGTTTCAGTGGCTGACCTAGCATTGTAACACTAACCAAAACGGCCTTGCTGTGCTGGTAGTGCGAACGGCTGAAAGCAAGGGGAAACTACAGCCGTAATTTTTCACGACGGCAGCTTTACTGTATGGTTAAATGATGAAGGCGTCCTCTTGGGTAAAATATTCCGGAGGTAAAATAGTCCCCCATTCGGATCTCTGGGCGGGGACTACTCAAGAGAACGTCATTATCAGGAGAAAGAAAACTGATGTTCTACGGATCGGAGCGTGGAATGTCAGATCCCTTAATCGGGCAGGTAGGTTAGAAAATTTGAAAACGGAAATGGATAGGTTAAAGTTAGATATAGTGGGAATTAGTGAAGTTCGGTGGCAGGAGGAACAAGACTTCTGGTCAGGTGACTACAGGGTTATTAACACAAAATCAAATAGGGGTAATGCAGGAGTAGGTTTAATAATGAATAAAAAATAGGAGTGCGGGTTAGCTACTACAAACAGCATAGTGAACGCATTATTGTGGCCAAGATATACACGAAGCCCACGCCTACTACAGTGGTACAAGTTTATATGCCATAGGTCTGCAGATGACGAATAATAAGGATAATGGAATGTAGTCGAATTAAGTCTGGTGATGCTGAGGGAATTAGATTAGGAAATGAGACACTTAAAGTAGTAAAGGAGTTTTGCTATTTGGGGAGCAAAATAACTGATGATGGTCGAAGTAGAGAGGATATAAAATGGAGACTGACAATGGCAAGGATAGCGTTTCTGAAGAAGAGAAATTTGTTAACATCGAGTATAAATTTAAGTGTCAGGAAGTCGTTTCTGAAAGTATTTGTATGGAGTGTAGCCACGTATGGAAGTGAAACGTGGACGATAAATAGTTTAGACAAGAAGAGAATAGAAGCTTTCGAAATGTGGTGCTACAGAAGGATGCTGAAGATTAGATGGGTAGATCACATAACTAATGAGGAGGTATTGAATAGGATTGGAGAGCAGAGAAATTCGCGGCACAACTTGACTAGAAGAAGGGATCGGTTGGTAGGACATGTTCGGACGCATCAAGGGATCACTAATCTAGTATTGGAGGGCAGCGTGGAGGGTAAAAATCATAGAGGGAGACCAAGGGATGAATACACTAAGCAGATCCAGAAGGATGTAGGTTGCAGTAGGTACTGGGGGATGAAGAAACTTGCAGAGGATAGAGTAGTATGGAGAGCTGCATCAAACCAGTGTCAAGACTGAAGACCACAACAACAACATCTACAGAATATTGCAGAGGACACTTTTTACAAACGACAGACCTTATCGGACGAGTAGACGTTTCATTTTTCGGGTAGAGTAAACTGTCATACTGTAAGAATTTGGGGATCACAAAATTCTGGGACGTCATCAAATATCTAAGAGACTCACCGAAACTGGAGGTTTTCTGTGTCGCTTTCGTTCACATAGTACGTGGACCTTTCTTTTTTGCGGAGGAAACTGTGACAGAAGTGCCGTACCTGTATACACTGCGAAACTGGTTCTTTCCTCAACTTCACGAAGATTCCAATGACTTCACTTTTCTGCATGACGGCGCCCACCTCACTTTCACATTGAGGTGCGTCGTTTTCTTAACAACACCATCCCACAACGTTGGATTCGAAGAGGTGGACAACAAGGTCTCGTTCATTGCTTTTGGCTTCCCAGATCAACCAGATCTCACACCTCGCGATTCCTTTTCGTGATGGTACATAAAAGCCAGCCTTTTTGTCGCACCTATGGCAGCTGCTCCTCAAGTGCTGAGAAATTGAATTGTTCGAGCTGTCGATTCAATAAACAATGACTCGTGTGTAGAATTAAATGGACTACCGTTTCCAAGTTTCTCGAGCAACGCGTAGCGCTTATGTTGATTGTATGGTATAGTGTCTGTGCGGACATAAAAATATGAACCTTCCTCTATCTAGTGACCCGCGCAATGTGTTTCTATTTTTCGTAGTTTATGTGTAATAACCAACTGAAATCCGTCATTTCTTTTTAAAACACCCTATATATTCACTACACTGAAAATTCTCTGCATTATAGTACAGTATAAGTTGTTTCTTAACTCTAATAGTGCAATATTAAGATATAAATCACTGAACTGTTGACAGTAACACACTCTCTGCCCTACCTTCCTATTCAAAATGAATCTTTCTCCCTTTATACCATTTTCTGCTCCTGTTGATATTACCCTATACTCATATGACCAGAAATCCTTATCTTCTTTCCACTTCACTACTATATAGATTGAGCCTTTGCATTTAACTTTTCAGATTTTTTAGTTTTCCTACCACGCTCAAGCTTTTGACATTCCACACACCGACTCGTAGAATGTTATCCTACCATAGATTATTCAAGATATAAATTTACACAATGTAACTTCACAGTAAATAAATACAGGGTACCCGTAAAGTTACGCTGTCCTTTCAAAAGATGGAAACTATTAGCATCGTGCATTGCTGTAGAACGTTTAGCAGCTGTCAAAGTATTTTTGTGTTATACCACAATTTCAATATGTGCACCGTTCGCCGCTAATAGAACATCAAGGCGATATTCCATTTCTGCCCACGTAATAGTCAGCACTGCAGGATCAAAGGTTCTGGTCGCTTCATTGATTCGTGTACGAATGGCAGCAATGACATTGACTAGTGCTGAGTACACGCGATCCTTGACGTTGCCCCTCAAAAAGAAGCCGAGACGCGCAACGTTGGGAGTGCACGGGTGCCATGCGATGGGATCACCACCACGCATCCCCCTGTCAAGAAATGGGTCATTCACCACATCACGGAAGTTCAAACACCAATGTGGCGCTGCACTTTCATGCTGAAAGATGCATGGCTGCACCTCTTGGATCTGTGATAGCAGGAACTGTTGGAACATGTCCAAGTACACATTTCCCTTCGTCATTTCTCTGCATAGAAAAAAGGGGCCAATCAACCTATCGCGCGTTAGGTCACACTAAACATTAAGCTTACAGCTGTCACGAATGTTGTCACGTGTGTTGTTTGGGTCTTTGGAGCTTCGAATCCGGTGTCCATAAATGTCCATGTATGTGATACGTGGCTTCATCTGCAAACGGACTCTTTTCCGGGTAGTCACTGTCAGCATACACTGATCGGCCAAAACATTACAACCAGTCCCGCGGCGACGTTGGATGCCGCCTGGTGACGTTGCAGGCACCCTGACTCACGAACAAAAGTATGTAAGGCCGGTATTACACTATCAAATTTCTTTGTCAAATATCTTTGTCCAATATCTTCGTCAAAGATATTTGATGGTGTAATAGGGAACTTTGTCAAATGTCGTCCAATATTTGATCAAATCTAGGGCCTCGCTGTAGAGTTGATCAATGAAGTCGCTTGTCTTCTGTTCACTGCAATGTGACATGTTACCACATGGAGCGCTAGCATCGCTGCAGCATTCTGTCGTTTGTAGTGTTTTTATAAACATTGCCGGTAAATACAATTGGTGTGCGCCAACAACTACAAAATTAATAGAGATGTATGAAGCTGATGAGGCGCTTTACAACAAGAGGCGCCCTGAATACCAAAATACATAATAAGATTGGAGACCTGACCTGACCTAACCTAACCTAACATAACCCTATCCTGTAGCAAGGAATCGGAGTGTTACAGTGAGCCCGTCTTCTGCAGATGTAGCAGTTCTTAAGTGAATATTGTGCTTTTTGATATGAGGATACACTTCACTGAGCACATAGAGAAATGTATGCTCATCCATTCTTAAGTAATTGATGTACGACGTCCTCCACTATAAGCTCACGTAACACGTTTTGTTGAATGCTTTTATCGTGTCGTCGTAAAACCCACGGAATCACCCAGATTAGATTAGTTTTTCGTTCCATAGATCCGTGCTGAGGAGATCATCGTGGATGTGAAACGTGTCAATTTTTTTAAAGCTGAAATAACAATACTAATAGTATGAATATATACAATACATCATTTGTTTCTATTAAAATTTCGTCAATGAAGTAGGAGGAGTTGGCCACTAGTAAGTCTTTCAGGATCCTTTTACACTGATCTTTATTTGTAACTAAATTTTTTATGTTTTCTGACAAATTATTGAAGATGAGTGTTCCTGAGTAGTGGACCCATTTCTGAACTAAAGTAAGTACTTTTAAGTCCTTATGCAGATCATTTTTGTTCCTGGTATTGTATGTATGAACTGAGTTATTTGTTGGAAAAAGAGATATATTATTTAGAACAAATTTCGTGAAGGAGTAAATATTCTGAGAGGCAGTAGTTAGTATACCCAGTTCTTTGAGGAGGTTTATACAGGACGTCCGTGAATTGACTCCACAAATAATACGTATCACACGCTTTTGGACTCTGAAAACTTTTGTTTGACTTGAAGAGTTACCCCAAAATATTATAACATATGACATTATGGAAAGAAAGTAGGCAAAGTATGCAAGCTTCTCATTTTTATGTCGCCTATGTCTGCTAACACTCGAATTGCAAATACAGTTTCGTTAAGGCGTTTCTGCAGTTCCGTGGTGTGCTCCTCCCAACTGAGTTTATTATCAAGTTGTAATCCCAGGAATTTAAGACTCTCAACCTCGTATGTATGGTTCCTTTTTTCCCCCACTTCTCTTCCGCATGTGCACACAATGCAATTGTGGTACATGCAACTGCTGCGGTTAATAACAAGTTGTTGTTGTCAGCCAACTTGAACTTTGACGACAAATATTATGACAGTATAATACTCTTTTTAGCACTACGTCAAAGATCTTTGTCTAATATATTTGACGGAATATTTGATCACATCTTTGATCAAATATTCGACAAAGAAATGTGATACCGGCCTAAGCAGAGCAGACGCGTACGGGAATCACATTATCGAAGATATGGACTGCAGATAACGAAATACATTGATACAAGCGACTTTGACGAAGGGCTGGTTATTATTAAACAAAGCCTGTGGACGAGTATCTCGAAAACGGCGAAGCTGGTCGAATGTCGACGTGCTACTGTTTTAATCATCTACTGAAGGAGGTAGAAGGACAGTAGTAAACGGTTGGACGTCCAACATTCTTCACAGAACGTGGGGTTCAGAGGCTCGTCTGACCTGTAAAGTAGGACAGATGGTGATTTGTGGCATCTCTGCCGAAAGAGTACAATGCTGGTGCACGCACAAGTGCTTTGGAGCACACTGTACCTCATTCAACGTGTTCACGTGGTGACCCAACGATATCATCAATTACGGTGCAGTGGACAATCGGGATTCGACCATCGATCAATGGAAACGTGTCGGCTTTTCGGGTGAATCACAGTTTTGTTACTCTAGGTCACTGGTTGTCTCCACAAACGCCGCCATTGAGGTGAACGGTGACTCGAAATGTGCATCGCACCATGGACACAGACTGGTGACAGCAGTACTATGCTATCTGAGACATTGTTCTGCGCTTGTATGGGACCTGCTGTAGGAACCGAAGACATACAGACAGCTGCGAGTCACCTGCATCTATTCGTGCTTGATGTCTTCCTCAATAGCGATGTCGTCTTTCAGCAGCAGAACTGTCCGTGTCTCGGAGCCAGAACAGTGCTGCCGTGGTTTGAGGAACATTATAGTGAACTCAAGTTGGCGTCTCGGCGACCAGATTCACCTGATGTAAGTCCTATTGAACCCATCTGGATCGTTATCGGGCGCAATTACCTCGGACGCAAATCAGCGGCCTGTTACTTACGCGAACAACGTTTTTTTGACCAGTGTCTAGACATCTACTGCCACATACATACAGAAACCCGCCAACATACTGCCAGATCCCTGATACGCAGAATCAGTGATGCATTTCATTCCAAAGACGGACAAACAATCTACACTCCTGGAAATGGAAAAAAGAACACATTGACACCGGTGTGTCAGACCCACCATACTTGCTCCGGACACTGCGAGAGGGCTGTACAAGCAATGATCACACGCACGGCACAGCGGACACACCAGGACCCGCGGTGTTGGCCGTCGAATGGCGCTAGCTGCGCAGCATTTGTGCACCGCCGCCGTCAGTGTCAGCCAGTTTGCCGTGGCATACGGAGCTCCATCGCAGTCTTTAACACTGGTAGCATGCCGCGACAGCGTGGACGTGAACCGTATGTGGAGTTGACGGACTTTGAGCGAGGGCGTATAGTGGGCATGCGGGAGGCCGGGTGGAAGTACCGCCGAATTGCTCAACACGTGGGGCGTGAGGTCTCCACAGTACATCGATGTTGTCGCCAGTGGTCGGAGGAAGGTGCACGTGCCCGTCGACCTGGGACCGGACCGCAGCGACGCACGGATGCACGCCAAGACCGTAGGATCCTACGCAGTGCCGTAGGGGACCGCACCGCCACTTCCCAGCAAATTAGGGACACTGTTGCTCCTGGGGTATCGGCGAGGACCATTCGCAACCGTCTCCATGAAGCTGGGCTACGGTCCCGCACACCGTTAGGCCGTCTTCCGCTCACGCCCCAACATCGTGCAGCCCGCCTCCAGTGGTGTCGCGACAGGCGTGAATGGAGGGACGAATGGAGACGTGTCGTCTTCAGCGATGAGAGTCGCTTCTGCCTTGGTGCCAATGATGGTCGTATGCGTGTTTGGCGCCGTGCAGGTGAGCGCCACAATCAGGACTGCATACGTCCGAGGCACACAGGGCCAACACCCGGCATCATTGTGTGGGGAGCGATCTCCTACACTGGCCGTACACCACTGGTGATCGTCGAGGGGACACTGAATAGTGCACGGTACATCCAAACCGTCATCGAACCCATCGTTCTACCATTCCTAGACCGGCAAGGGAACTTGCTGTTCCAACAGGACAATGCACGTCCGCATGTATCCCGTGCCACCAAACGTGCTCTAGAAGGTGTAAGTCAACTACCCTGGCCAGCAAGATCTCCGGATCTGTCCCCCATTGAGCATGTTTGGGACTGGATGAAGCGTCGTCTCACGCGGTCTGCACGTCCAGCACGAACGCTGGTCCAACTGAGGCGCCAGGTGGAAATGGCATGACAAGCCGTTCCACAGGACTACGTCCAGCATCTCTACGATCGTCTCCATGGGAGAATAGCATCCTGCATTGCTGCGAAAGGTGGATATACACTGTACTAGTGCCGACATTGTGCATGCTCTGTTGCCTGTGTCTATGTGCCTGTGGTTCTGTCAGTGTGATCATGTGATGTATCTGACCCCAGGAATGTGTCAATAAAGTTTCCCCTTCCTGGGACAATGAATTCACGGTGTTCTTATTTCAATTTCCAGGAGTGTATTATGTAGGCGGTCATAATATTTCGGCTCAGCAGTGCGTAAGGAGACCAGTATGGAAGCCTCGAATTCATGCTGCAGAGAACGATTGTTTGGTTACAGTGTTTGGACCATTTGCACTTTTTACGCAAAAAGGCATAACCGCTTATCTAAAACTTTATCGACATTTTGCGGCGGGACGAGTTTAATAGGGTGGCGTACCTGTTTGCGTATATGGTTGTTTGATCACTTATCTTCGGCGTACTGTGCACTACGAAAGTTCCATCTACCTTAGTACGGCGTCTGATCACTAGCCCGTTTCTCTGCATACGTAGATACTGTCCAGACGACGTTGAAAGCAGCGTTGAACAAAACCACCGTCAATACTTATGTTTGCAAAGTCCGCATTAACTCTGGTTGAGAGTTGTAGCATCCCGCTTTAGTACCTGAATAGTGTAAATTCGCGTAGTCGTCTGTCTTCTGTCTTCTGTTTTTGTTTAGAACGGCCAGTATCGGTTGGTCACAGCGTGTTCTCCCTGCCGCCGTTGGATAAGCAGCTACCAGCAGCAGGTCGTGTACTCTTAGCTGACTTATTTGTTACATAGTTTAAGTCTTGCGTGTTTTTGGGTACTTGCACTGTTTAATTCTTAAATTTCGAGCGTATTATAGTATTTGAGAGTTGTAGCATCGCGTTTTAGTACCTGAATAGTGTAAATTCACGTAGTCTCCTTCCGCCGCCGAGCAGTGTGTCAGCAGTGCGCAAGTAGCAGCATTACTGCACTTACTAGGCAATCTTGTATTTTAATAACCGTTTAAATTTTGTGTCTAATTCTTTGTGATCTCTGTAGATTAGTTCACACGTTCTTTGCACAACAGTTTTTAGAATGGATAGGGACTGCAACTGCTGTGTTCGGATGCGGGCTGAGTTGGCATCCCTTCGCTCCCAGCTGCAGGCAGTGTTGGCTTCGGTCACACAGCTTGAGGCTGTTGCCATTGGAAATCACTGTGGGGGTCCGGATGGGGGTTTTTCGGGGACTGCCAACTCGTCCCATGCATCCCCCGATCGGATTACGACTGTGGCTGCCCGGGATACTGCCCACATTGAGGCTGCCCCTCACCCGTGGTAGAGTGGGAGGTCGTCTCGAGGTGTGGCAGGGGGCGAAAGACATTCCGGAGGGCTGAACGGAAGGCCTCTCCAGTTTGTCTGACGAACCGGTTTCAGGCTCTGTCTCAGGCTGATACTGATCTTCGCCCGGACATGGCTGCTTGTCCTGTTCCAGAGGTTGCCCCTCAGTCTGCAAGATCCGGGCGGTCGCAGAGGGTGGGCTTACTGGTAGTTGGGAGCTGCAACGTCAGGCGCGTAATGGGGCCCCTTAGGGATATGGTTGCAAGGGAGGGGAAGAAAACCAATGTGCACTCCGTGTGCATACCGGGTGGAGTCATTCCAGATGTGGAAAGGGTCCTTCCGGATGCCATGAAGGGCACAGGGTGCACCCTTCTGCAGGTGGTCGCTCATGTCGGCACCAATGACGTGTGTCGCTATGGATCGGAGGAGATCCTCTCTGGGTTCCGGCGACTATCTGATTTGGTGAAGACTGCCAGTCTCGCTAGCGGGATGAAAGCAGAGCTCACCACCTGCAGCTTCGTCGACAGGACTGACTGCAGACCTTTGGTACAGAGCCGAGTGGAGGGTCTGAATCAGAGGCTGAGATGGTTCTGCGACCGTGTGGGCTGCAGATTGCTCGACTTGCGCCATAGGGTGGTGGGGTTTCGGGTTCCGCTGGATAGGTCAGGAGTCCACTACATGCAGTAGGCGGCTACACGGGTAACAGGGGTTGTGTGGCGTGGAGTGGGCGGATTTTTAGGTTAGATGGCCTAGGGTAAGTACAGAAAGGGCAACAGCTTTAAAGGGTGCGGGGCAAAGTCAGGACATGCGCGGACCAAGCAGAAATCGGTATTGTGATTGTAAATTGTGGAAGCTGCACTGGTAAAGTACCGGAACTTCAAGTGCTGTTAGAAAGCACCGAAGCTGAAATCGTTATAGGTACGGAAAGCTGGCTGAAACCAGAGATAAATTCTGCCGAAATTATTACAAGGCACGGACGGTGTTTAGAAAGGATAGATTGCATGCAACCGGTGGTGGCGTGTTTGTCGCTGTTAGTAGTAGTTTATCCTGTTGTGAAGTAGAAGTGGATAGTTCCTGTGAATTATTATGGGTGGAGGTTACACTCAACAACCGAGCTAGGTTAATAATTGGCTCCTTTTACCGACCTCCCGACTCAGCAGCGTTAGTGGCAGAACAACTGAGAGAAAATCTGGAATACATTTCACATAAATTTTCTCAGCATGTTATAGTCTTAGGTGGAGATTTCAATTTACCAGATATAGACTGGGACACTCAGATGTTTAGGACGGGTGGTAGGGACAGAGCATCGAGTGACATTATACTGAGTGCACTATCCGAAAATTACCTCTAGCAATTAAAAAGAGAACCGACTCGTGGAGTTAACATCTTGGACCTACTGATAACAAACAGACCCGAACTTTTCGACTCTGTAAGCGCAGAAGAGGGAATCAGTGATCATAAGGCCGTTGCAGCATCCCTGAATATGGAAGTAAATAGGAATATAAAAAAAGGGAGGAAGGTTTACCTGTTTAGCAAGAGTAATAGAAGGCAGTTTTTAGACTACCTAACAGATCAAAACGAAAATTTCTGTTCCGACACTGACAATGTTGAGTGTTTATGGAAAAAATTCAAGGCAATCGTAAAATGCGTTTTAGACAGGTACGTGCCGAGTAAAACTGTGAGGGACGGGAAAAACCGACCGTGGTTCAACAACAAAGTTAGGAAACTACTTCGAAAGCAAAGAGAGCTTCACTGCAAGTTTAAACGCAGCCAAAACCTCTCAGACAAACCGAAGATAAACGATGTCAAAGTTATCGTAAGGAGGGCTATGCGTGAAGCGTTCATTGAATTCGAAAGTAAAATTCTATGTACCGACTTGAGAGAAAATCGTAGGAAGTTCTGGTCTTACGTTAAATCAGCAAGTGGCTCGAAACAGCATATCCAGACACTCCGGGATGATGATGGCATTGAAACAGAGGATGACACGCGTAAAGCTGAAATACTAAACACCTTTTTCCAAAGCTGTTTCACAGAGGAAGACCGCACTGCAGCTCCTTCTCCAAATCCTCGCACAAACGCAAAGATGGCTGAAATCGAAATAAGTGTCCGAGGAATAGAAAAGCAACTGGAATCACTCAACAGAGGAAAGTCCACTGGACCTGACGGGATACCAATTCGATTCTACACAGGGTACGGGAAAGAACTTGTCCCCCTTCTAACAGCCGTGTACCGCAAGTCTCTAGAGGAACGGAAGGTTCCAAATGATTGGAAAAGAGCACAGGTAGTCCCAGTCTTCAAGAAGGGTCGTCGAGCAGATGTGCAAAGCTATAGATCTATATCTCTGATGTCTATCTGTTGTAGAATTTTAGAACACGTTTTTTGCTCGCGTATCATATCGTTTCTGGAAACCCAGAACCTACTCTGTAGGAATCAACATGGATTCCGGAAACAGCGATCGTGTGAGACCCAACTCGCTTTATTTTTTCACGAGACCCAGAAAAAATTAGATACATGCTCCCAGGTAGATGCTGTTTTCCTTGACTTCCGGAAGGCGTTCGATACAGTTCCGCACTGTCGCCTGATAAACAAAGTAAGAGCCTACGGAATATCAGACCAGCTGTGTGGCTGGATTGAAGAGTTTTTAGCAAACAGAACACAGCATGTTGCTCTCAATGGAGAGACGTCTACAGACGTTAAAGTAACCTCTTGCTTGCCACAGGGGAGTGTTATGGGACCATTGCTTTTCACAATATATATAAATGACCTAGTAGATAGTGTCGAAAGCAGCATTAGAATATTGTAGCGAAATGCAGGAAGATCTGCAGCCGATAGGCACTTGGTGCAGGGAGTGGCAACTGACCCTTAACGTAGACAAATGTAATGTATTGCGAATACATAGAAAGAAGGATCCTTTATTGTATGATTATATGATAGCGGAACAAAGGAACAAGCACTGGTAGCAGTTACTTCTGTAAAATATCTGGTATCATGCGTGCGGAACGATTTGAAGTGGAATGATCATATAAAACTAATTGTTGGTAAGGCGGATACCAGGTTGAGATTCATTGGGAGAGTCCTTAGAAAATGTAGTCCATCAAGAAAGGGGGTGGCTTATAAAACACTCGTTCGACCTATAATTGAGTATTGCTCATCAGTGTGGGATCCGTACCAGATCGGGTTGACGGAGGAGATAGAGAAGATCCAAAGAGGAGCGGCGCGTTTCGTCACAGGATTATTTGGTAAGCGTGATAGCGTTACGGAGATGTTTAGCAAACTCAAGTGGCAGACTCTGCAAGAGAGGCGCTCTGCATAGCGGTGTAGCTTGCTCGCCAGGTTTCGAGAGGGTGTGTTTCTGGATGAGGTATCGAATATATTGCTTCCCCCTACTTATACCTCCCGAGGAGATCACGAATGTAAAATTAGAGAGATTCGAGCGCGCACGGAGGCTTTCCGGCAGTCGTTCTTCCCGCGAACTATACGCGACTGTAACAGGAAAGGGAGGTAATGACAGTGGCACGTAAAGTGCCGTCCGCCACACACCGTTGGGTGGCTTGCGGAGTATAAATGTAGATGTAGATGTAGCAAGCTATCCTGTAATATCTTATAACAAATTTCGGGTGGAGAGCGATTGTTTCATCTCTTTAGAAAATTGGCAACATTCTACACCGAGTTCTTTTATTTCTTTAGTTTCAAAATTAAACACTTGCCAACAGCCTGTATTTAATTAACGAATAATATCACTGTCCTCAGCTCACAGTACACACACAAGGCAGCCAGGAATGTACTTATGTCCGACCCGAATTATTAGGCGATTTACAGTCATCACTCTGCTACAATATACGAGTTTCACGTTCGGTCCTTTTTCATTGGATTTCTAATAAATAAATTGCTCGCCAAATATTCCATAGACGAATATGAAACATGCCACGTGGAATTTTACAAACGCCGAAAGTTCACACTCATTTATCTCTCTAACAAATCACTTCATCAAGTTCAAATTTTCACTATCTGTCCATAAATGCAACTGCTTCAACGGCAATACAATCCGGACGCGAGAAACCAGTAACTTCTTTATTTTACTCACAATGTAGATGGACATGTCCAACATGACCTGCACGTCCGATAGCTAGCCAGCGACTGCCTCATTGCCGTTCCTTCCAGGGCCTGTAACTACTTGATAGAGAGCGGGAAATGCTTAACTCTGATTGGTTGTTCAAAATGACCATCCAATCAAAACAATCCTTCGAGTTCTCTCTTGTGCCAAAACTGTCTTACGCCAATGAACATTTACAGATGCATTTACGTCACTTCATATTGCAAATATTAATGAAATGTTTAACAAAACCAAATGAAAAGAAATCTAATCTTGAAATAACTTAAGAAAACTATTACTCTGGAAGTGGCTATTCTGGCTGCCTTCTTACAAAAGCAAGTACCCTTGGACATACGTCATCAGGGCGGTGGGGAAATTACATTTTTCATTGCAACTTGTTTGCTTAACACTTTCCCTTGACATAGTTACGTAATGTTTAACATATAACATGACATAGAATTGAATTTTTTCGTATGTCCCACATACAAACTCTCACTCATTGTCATTTACTCATATAACACATTAAATAAATACTGATCTTTTCTGAATTTTATATTACGTAAATGAAAAATACTTAAAGTTTTTAATTATGAAAATTCAAACAAATTGACCTAACATTTTGTGAACTTCAGTAATGATTCCAAATGATACTAAAAGACAAACTGTTATCAATCCTAACTGACTTTAATCTTACAAGTGTCGGTTTGAGGTATTTTAGGTACTTTTCTCTAACTCTGAAAGTATGCCAACTAGAAAGCTGAGATATTTACAGAATCTTTTTTTTTAATAACAAAGGATAGAATATTGACTTTTAACTAAATTGAATAATATGCAATATAATTTATTTAGATTCTTAGGGGCTTGAATATTCTGTCGCTCCAATTGACACAGGTACCGCTTCCCACGGCTAGGCTAGCGATGGGTGCGAATAAGCCAAGCTAAGATACAAGCGGCTGTTAGTATCACCTCCAACGGCTCCAAAGGTACGAGCCGTACTGCAAAGTAACGCAATAAATGCTATTTCGTATCGACGCGCGACGTTACAAGTTGCTCTTGCTTCCTGAAATTCACTTGATTCATGACTAATTTACTTCTGGGTCAAAACATGCTCGGGACACAGGAGGACGTCCACTTCAAGGAACGTCTTGGACACTGGTTGTCTCTCTAAAGCTTTTGAACCACGTTATTATGCTTAGTTTTATCGGTGGTGCCGCCCCATACTGGCGTCGATAACTCTGCACAACAGTTGCTACAGATTTGGATTCTGCACATCACATGACACTTACGCCTTCTCTTGGTCTGTCGCCATTTTTATGCGCTCCAACAAATCTCCAAAAAAGAACACAGGATGAAGAAAAAACTTTGAGAGCTGCTAAACGTTTTACAACAAGCTACGATTCTCTGTCTCCAATATTTTTCAAGTTACTATTTTTGACACGATAGCAGGAATTTATGAATACCCTGTAGATAAAGATGACACGAGTGATTAGGAAGAGTAAAAACGAAGAAATGTAACGCGTTACCTTTTACGTTACTTTTTCCAGCTAAACTTCGGCTTGGAGCTACCTCGGTACATCTCCGGAGTCAGAAACGCCCTTTTAGGATCATAAGAGTTGGTTTAAGAAGTGAATGTACCTACCCGATCAGCTCGACGGAAGCCTTATCAGCCTTTTAGATGAGGAACGTCGATGTTGTGTGAAGAGGCTGAGAGGATTACCTCTCAGTCTTCCAATAAGAAGAAAATCTTTGGTATTAGCGGGAACTGAACCCGGTCCTTGGCAGAGCAATCAAAGCAGCTGACCGCCAACCTACGTAGGCCGGCTAGGTTTGTGTTACCCATATGAACTGCAGGGAGATGCTCAGGGAGTTTAATTGGGATCCTCAGGATGAAAGGTGAGGTAATTTTGGCGGAAATTGTTTAGTAAATTTAGAGAACCGCTTTCCGCGGCGGACCGTGCACAGTTCTTCCGTCTCCATCGTAAATTTCACGTGGGAGCCATGCGAATGCTTTAAACACGAACAGGAGCACACATACTGTCATTTCCCCTTCGCCTCTTTCGCTTCAGTAGCAAGCATATCCGTGCATCTTTGCTCCCTCCCGCCTTTTAAATTCGAGGAATGCTTGGAAAAGGCTGATTTCCCCAGTTGCCCTGTTTGCCTACGCCGCCAGCGCACATCGCATTCATATTTAGCTATGCGGTTCGTTAGACCAACAAATTATTTTTCCTTCTGGCATGGGGTCTCATACACACCTTGCTGCCTGAGGATTAGATGGTACTCGATAGATCTCAGGAGGGAACGTGGGTATGTAAGAGGGTTGTGAAGCACGTACACATTTGGGATTTTTAAGAATTCTATAAATTTTGAAAGAAGCACTGCCGTCTCTTGGCGTCAGCACACACTATATTTCGCTACAAAACATGAAAAACTGCTCCTGCCTGTAACGCCGGAAAAGCATATCCTCCTATTTCCATCTATTGTACTATAATTTTTTTTTCCTTATTTTGTTACCTGAAGATATGACGTTTCTGTGTCTATGTCGATGTATAATTGGTTTATTTTGTAAATATTATTTGTATTTTTACGCTGGGTCTGGCCTAGGGAAAACCATGCTATCGAACGACTACATCGATAGGTCGTGTGGAGAACCAAAGTGTTTAGGATCTTTGGTAGTGTTAACTCTGCCGCGTGGAGCGCGGGCAGAGCAGAGTCTGGCTGGAGTAGCGCGGTGGAGAGGTGTGTTGAGTGACGCTCCCGCGAGTTGCCGCGCTTTCGGGGTTTGGCAGCACGTAATTGCGCTCGACTTGCTATGATAGCTTCTGGTACGGTGTCACGGATGGGAAACATTAGCAGGCACACATCAAGAGCCCGTTTTGCCTGGTGACCGAGTCGCGAAGAAGGAGCGCCAACATCCAGCTTCTGCAACAGCGACGGCCGACAATGAGTGACTATCGCCACCTCCTCGATCGACGACTTCAAACCTTCAATCAACCAACAAGGAAGACTGAGAACTGTATGGCAGACCTCAGCTTTTCAAACTATTCACTTAGCATCACTAAAATACAAAAAAAAAATGGTTCAAATGGCTCTGAGCACTATGGGACTCAACTGCTGAGGTCATTAGTCCCCTAGAACTTAGAACTAGTTAAACCTAACTAACCTAAGGACATCACAAACATCCATGCCCGAGGCAGGATTCGAACCTGCGACCGTAGCGGTCTTGCGGTTCCAGACTGCAGCGCCTTTAACCGCACGGCCACTTCTGCCGGCACTAAAATACAACCCGCCATTCTTATAAAGGTTCAGACGGACATATACTACAAATTTTTTATTATGCAGGCTGTTAAAAAAGTGTCGAATATGAAACGTCCTGGCAGATTAAAACTGTGTGTCGGACCGAGACTCGAACTCGCGGGCAAGTGCTCTACCAACTAAGCTACCCAAGCATGACTCACGCCCCGTCCTCACAGCTTTACTTCTGCCAGTACTTCGTCTCCTACCTTCCAGACTTTACAGAAGCTCTCCTGCGAATCTTGCAGAACTAGCAGTCCTGAAAGAAAGGATATTGCGGAGACATGGCTTAGCCACAGCCTGGGGCTTTTCTTTCAGGAGTGCTTTTTCTGCAAGGTTCGCAGGAGAGCTTCTGTAAAGTTTGGAAGGTAGGAGACGAAGTACTGGCAGAAGTAAAGCTGTGAGGACGGGGCGTGAGTCATGCTTGGGTAGCTTAGTTGGTAGAGCACTTGCCAGCGAAAGGCAAAGGTCCTGAGTTCGAGTCTCGGTCCGGCACACAATTTTAATCTGCCGGGAAGTTTCATATCAGCTCACACTCCGCTGCAAAATGAAAATTTCATTCTAGAAGTGTCGAATAGTTTGAGAGATGGCAGTACACATCGAAACAAAAAAAGAATAAGTTCAATAAACATTGATCCGGAAACACATACATTGCGAGATAAACACGTGTTTGTACGAAAGAGCTGCGCTGATCTTGGTTGCGGATATTAGCACATTCGTTGCGTTGGAGCTCCGTCATATGTGTCGACAGTGTGTTGTGGTGTCTTACGCACAGTGCTCTACGCACCGTTAGGTGGTCTGCAGTCAACTGCGTGGTTCGATTTTGTCTTGTAGGCTATGTTAGTTTTCGCCGTGTTTGTGTGCCATTTTGTACAGTACTATCAACCCTGGGTACGTATCATGGTGTTTTACCTTCTTCCAAACGCGGATTCACTTATATGTTTACTGGTATTGCGTTGTTTGTACATACAAATGGTGTAACACATTTACATTTTCTCTATTGCACCAGCTGTTAGCAGTGGAAGACTACTACTCGACAAGTGAAATGGCGAATATGATATTCTGCTATGGTTTAGCAAATGGACGTAGCCTGCGAACCCGTGTCCTCTTCGCTGAAAAATAGCCCAGTGCAGACCTCTGATAAGCTGTGCAGCAGACTTTCCCAGCGTCTCTGGTACATAGGTACCCTCGAACCTCGCAAGACTGAAGGCGGATGGCCTGACATGGAAGAGCGCGTGCTACGTTAGCTGGAAGAAACCTCTGGGATCAGTGAGAGACTATTAGCAGCAGCAGAAGGTCCGTCTCATCCTCTTGTCTGGGGGGGGCTACTTCATGAATAATTGCTGTATCCATATCATCCACAGCGGGTTCAGGCCCTAAGACCACAGGATCATAATGACAGACGGCGGTTTGTCAGTGGCTGTTGCAGAGGTGTGCCGCAGATCCAAGATTTTATTTTCCTCTGAGACAAGTCCATAAGAGATGGTGTTGTGAATTTCCATAACCACCGTGTGTGGGCAGGTGTGAATCCCGAAACAGGAAACAGAGCATCAACACCGATTGTCAATAATCAACGTACGGGCAGGCTCATTTGGCGAAGCATTAATGCGGCCACACGTGATACCACAAAATTTAGTTGGGGCTCATTATCTGGACTTTCTCATTAATGTATTGCCTACTTTGTTGGAGGATGTGCCACTGCAGCGACGAATACAAATGTGGTTCGTGCATGATGGTGTACCAGCAAACTTTTGCCACAACATGCGTGACATCATCTGACGCAGGCATTTCAGGACCGCTGGAGTGGTCAGGAGGGTGGATGGCTCGACACCTTGACCTGATCGTTCCCTACACCTGAATCCCCTAGATTTTTGGGTTGTGGGGACACTAGAAGGAATTTGTCTACGCCACGCCAATCGACGATGTGCGGACACTACACAGGGTCGCGTCTTCAATGCGTGCCAGCAGGTACACTAACAGCCAGGCATACGACAAACGGTGCGTCATTCCTTCAAAAATGGTTCAAATGTCTCTGAGCACTATGGGACTTAACATCTGTGGTCATCAGTCCCCTAGAACTTAGAACTGCTTATACCTAACTAACCTAAGGGCATCACACACATCCATGCCCGAGGCAGGATTCGAACCTGCGACCGTAGCAGTCGCGCGGTTCCGGACTGAGCGCCTAGAACCGCTAGACCACCGCGGCCGGCCGCGTCATTCCTTACGTCGGACGGTAGTGGGATGTGTTGTCATGAATGGACACCACGTTGAACACCTCCTGTAAAAACGTGTTTATCGTAGAAAGTATCCATTTCCGGACCCATGTTTATTGGACCCATTTTTCTCGTTTCTTTGAGTACTACTACATCTCAGAACACTCGACTCTTTTTTTCACCACCCTGTATATGGTAGATAAGTAAACGTATACTATATAAATGGTGAACATGATTAGGAAAAACTTCGAAAAGTTATTGACTGATTTACTTCACATTTTTACACGATAGTCTAATACAGTCGGACGTAGGATATAATATATATTTACATCACACACACCTATATATATATATATATATATATATATATATATATATATATATATATATATATATATATATATACACACACACTGCTGGCCACCGTAAATGCAACACCCTGAAGGAAGCATCCGAATCAAGTGAAATTTACACCATGAGTTTGCAGCGATCAGATATGCAACTGATTAGAATTTCAGCGCAGACGCACATCACGCGCGCCTGTGGCGCCACCTCATGGCGCCATTTAAGGCTTGGCGATTTCGACGAGTGTACTTTCGGCACGTGTGTTTACCTTGTGGTTGTTTCACAAGACGATCAGTTATGCCTCGTAGACAACAGCGAACATCTTTTGATCAAGTATCCGAGTTCGACAGAGGAAGGATAGTGGCTTACCGAGATTGTGGATTATCATACAGAGAAATCGCTAGTCGTGTTGGACGAAACCAAACAACTGTAATGCGGATATGTGACCGTTGGATGCAGGAGGGTACGACGGACCGACGTGGTCGATCGCATTCACCTCGGTGCACCACTGCACGTGCTGATAGGCAAATTGTGCGCATGGCAGTGACGGATCGCTCAGTGACATCCCGAACCATAGCACAGCACATTGCGTCATTACGCATCATCCAGTGTCTGCGCGTACCATTCGACGCCGTTTACAGCAGAGTGGTCTGTCCGCAAGACGTCCATTGCTTCGTCTACCATTGACGCAGAACCACAGACGTCTCCGTCGCCAATGGTGTGATGACAGACGGATGTGGACGGCAGAATGGAATGACGTTGTCTTTACTGACGAGGCACGCTTCTGTCTGCAGCACCACGATGGTCGGATTCTAGTGTGGAGACACCGTGGAGAGAGGATGCTGGACAGCTGCATTATGCACCGCCACACTGGTCTTGCACCGGGTATTGTGGTATGGGGCGGTATTGGATATTACTCTCGCACGCCTCTAGTACGCATTGCCGGTACTTTAAATAGCCGGCGCTACATATCCGAGGTGCCGGAGCCAGTTGTCCTTCCTTACCTTCAGGGCTCGGCCACAGCCATATTTCAACAGGATAATGCGCGATAACACGTGGCACTCATTGTCCAAAGGTTCTTCGTCAATAACCATATTGAATTGCTTCCCTGGCCGGCTCGCTCTCCGGATCTTTCGCCGATAGAAAACATGTGGTCCATGGTTGCTCAACGAGTGACCCAGATTACATCCCCAGCTGCCACACCAGATGATCTTTGGCAACGTGTGGAAGCTGCTTGGGCTGCTGTACCCCAGGAACACATCCAACGTCTCTTTGACTCAATGCCGAGACGTGTGGCAGCGGTGATCTCCAACAATGGCGGCTACTCTGGTTACTGATTCTGGCAGGAACCACATGTCACAGACGTCTGTAAACGTAATCATTTGATACTTGGTCAACATGTTATCTGCACAATAAATTTTGTTGTGCTACCTCTTGTCTTTCTTGGTGTTGCATTTACGGTGGCCAGCAGTGTGTGTGTATATATATATATATATATATATATATATATATATATATATATATATATATATGTGTGTGTGTGTGTGTGTGTGTGTGTGTGTGTGCCATGTAAAAATTTGTTTGAAGTAAATCAGGCTATAACTTTTGGAGACTTTCGCAAACTGTTTCATATATATAAAGACAAGTCATTTTTTAAGGTTGTTACCAAAAGTCTCGAAAAGCTGTTGACCAGTTTAGTTCAAATTTTTACAAGATTCTCTAATGACAATTCATACAGTCATAGGCTCTACGTTTTTTAAGTGCATACAATAGATATACATATACGTAATATATAAAGAGGAAACGTTGTTATTAACTATCTCAAAAAGTTTGTGACCGTTTAATTCTAATTTTTACTTAATACTCTACTAAACAATCGAAGGGACATATTTTTTAATATTTACGGTGTGTGTAATATATAAATGGGAAACATTACTATAAATCTCGAAACTTTGTTGGCGAATTTACTTCAGATTTTTACGCGATACTCTGATAAACAATCTGATCGATATAGGCTATATATTTTTTGGTATACACAATATACACTATAAATACATATCTAACATACAATGGGGAAACATTCATACAAAAATATCTAGAAAAGTTCTAGACCGATTTACTTGAAACTGTTATATGATACTCCAGTGAATATTTACCTCGAGATAGGCTAGATATTTTTTGATATATGAATACGTACTTAATGTTCAAAGGAGAAATGTGTTACCCAAATACTCGAAAAGTTCTTGACATGTTTACGTTAAACTTTTACACTAAAGTGTAATAGATACTCGGATGCACTTGGGGTACATATTTCTTAAACAACAATGTACAGGTTTTCTATTGAAACCGACACCGCTAAAGAAACCTTGTGCTGTGCTCTGCCATGGACATGTGCGGTATTGCTTTGTTTCTCACAGCCAGATAAGTTATTTTTCCCATATAAAGGGTGAGTCACCAACTATTTCCACCAACAATAACTCAAAACGTATGTAAGTAGCTGAAAGAAATTATAGGAAGAAAGTTGGATAGGGCAACGGGGGCCATAATATGGCGTTGGTTTTTTGTTCATAGGTGGGGCCGCGTCAGAGATATGGTCAACTTTTTTTTAATGGTTTGCTATAGTTTAGTACTTATTCACTGATAGCGGCTATCGAGACGAATCCAATGATGCGTAATGGTAAGGTCAATGAAGGTCAAACAAATGGCATGAACGTCCATTGACAGAAGGTGTTCGCAGTGATTACTATTTGTATGAATGCAGTGCTGCAATCTTCTTATCATGGATTGAGTGGTATTCCTTATCACTTAGGCACTTACCGAAGAAAATGCACTCACAGCTCTCTCTCACATATGTCTTTTACGAACCCCACAACAAAAAATCCGCAGGCGTCAAGTCTGGCGAACGAGCCGGCCACGACACATCTGCTCCGCGTCCAAATCAACGATTTGGTATTTGTCTCATCAACTCATTTCTAGCCATCAGCAAAAACTGTGCCAGGCACCCATCATGTTGATACCTTATTCTGTTCCGTGTTCCTAAATGTATTTCTTCCAATAACGGGCCTAACGTTTCTTGCAGGAATCTGGTGTACTTCCTACCATTAACATTTCCTTCGATGAAATAGGGGCCTATAAATCTGTCCTCCAGAATCCCACACCAAGCATTCACCGACCACGGTTTTTGGTGTGCAACTTGCCGCAGCCAACATGGATTTTCAATTGCCCATTAATGCATGTTATGCAAATTAACATTTCCATGGTTCGTTAGTGTAGCCTCGTCAGTAAATAAAATAAAATTAATAAATGTGTCATCCCTCAGAATCTGAAGTTGAGCCCAACGGCAGAATTTAATGCAACGTATACAATCCGTGCCAGTTAATTCTCGGTGGAGACTGATATGGTAAGGATGATGTGGTGTCACTGCCAGACACCACACTTGCTAGGTGGTAGCTTAAATCGGCCGCGGTCCATTAGTACATGTCGGACCCGCGTGTCGCCACTGTGTGATCGCAGACCGAGCGCCACCACACGGCAGGTCTCGAGAGACGTACGAGAACTCGCCCCAGTTGTACGACGACGTTGCTAGCGACTATACTGACGAAGCCTTTGCTCTCATTTGCCGAGAGACAGTTAGAATAGCCTTCAGCTAAGTTAATGGCTACGACTTAGCAAGGCGCCAATTGTATCAGTGCATGTATCTTACGAGTCTCATTTGTATAGTCAAGAGAGATGTACCAAAGGAGTGATTAAAAGTTAAGTACACTCCTGGAAATGGAAAAAAGAACACATTGACACCGGTGTGTCAGACTCACCATACTTGCTCCGGACACTGCGAGAGGGCTGTACAAGCAATGATCACACGCACGGCACAGCGGACACACCAGGAACCGCGGTGTTGGCCGTCGAATGGCGCTAGCTGCGCAGCATTTGTGCACCGCCGCCGTCAGTGTCAGCCAGTTTGCCGTGGCATACGGAGCTCCATCGCAGTCTTTAACACTGGTAGCATGCCGCGACAGCGTGGACGTGAACCGTATGTGCAGTTGACGGACTTTGAGCGAGGGCGTATAGTGGGCATGCGGGAGGCCGGGTGGACGTACCGCCGAATTGCTCAACACGTGGGGCGTGAGGTCTCCACAGTACATCGATGTTGTCGCCAGTGGTCGGCGGAAGGTGCACGTGCCCGTCGACCTGGGACCGGACCGCAGCGACGCACGGATGCACGCCAAGACCGTAGGATCCTACGCAGTGCCGTAGGGGACCGCACCGCCACTTCCCAGCAAATTAGGGACAATGTTGCTCCTGGGGTATCGGCGAGGACCATTCGCAACAGTCTCCATGAAGCTGGGCTACGGTCCCGCACACCGTTAGGCCGTCTTCCACTCACGCCCCAACATCGTGCAGCCCGCCTCCAGTGGTGTCGCGACAGGCGTGAATGGAGGGACGAATGGAGACGTGTCGTCTTCAGCGATGAGAGTCGCTTCTGCCTTGGTGCCAATGATGGTCGTATGCGTGTTTGGCGCCGTGCAGGTGAGCGCCACAATCAGGACTGCATACGACCGAGGCACACAGGGCCAACACCCGGCATCATGGTGTGGGGAGCGATCTCCTACACTGGCCGTACACCACTGGTAATCGTCGAAGGGACACTGAATAGTGCACGGTACATCCAAACCGTCATCGAACCCATCGTTCTACCATTCCTAGACCGGCAAGGGAACTTGCTGTTCCAACAGGACAATGCACGTCCGCATGTATCCCGTGCCACCCAACGTGCTCTAGAAGGTGTAAGTCAACTACCCTGGCCAGCAAGATCTCCGGATCTGTCCCCCATTGAGCATGTTTGGGACTGGATGAAGCGTCGTCTCACGCTGTCTGCACGTCCAGCACGAACGCTGGTCCAACTGAGGCGCCAGGTGGAAATGGCATGGCAAGCCGTTCCACAGGACTACATCCAGCATCTCTACGATCGTCTCCATGGGAGAATAGCAGCCTGCATTGCTGCGAAAGGTGGATATACACTGTACTAGTGCCGACATTGTGCATGCTCTGTTGCCTGTGTCTATGTGCCTGTGGTTCTGTCAGTGTGATCATGTGATGTATCTGACCCCAGGAATGTGTCAATAAAGTTTCCCCTTCCTGGGACAATGAATTCACGGTGTTCTTATTTCAATTTCCAGGAGTGTATATTCCAAAACTACGTATTTTCTTGATAGCAGTCATAACGTATCCTGTTCCGGACTTGACGCCAGTCGGCGTGTGTGTACGCGTGCCTTTCGGCTTCCTTCTCAGTGTGGCGTAGCTCCCTTGTTACGCCACAACAGATGATATTTATGGCGATGCAGAACACGAACAACACTACTCTGGCTCATGCCAGATTCCCTTGAGATTTGACGCGAACTGACACAAGGATCTCGAACCACAGTGGCAAGAGTACCGATTTCCGTTTCCTCGTTAGTAACTTTCCTTTGCCGGATATGTTTTCGATGCGTTAACGATCCAGTTGTTTTCAATTCATTATACACATATTTAAATGTACGATGTGTGGGGTGAGTTCGTTAAGGATATCTTTCAGCGTTTAAGTCTCTAGCTCTCGCTGAATTTCGTTGGCATTCTCCGTAAATGAAAAGCATATCGACTTGTTCTTCGAAGGAATATATCATTCACATTCCCTTGATTCGACGATTATCTTACCGTTCCTATCAGTGTTGTATTGCGAAAGCGTCGAATGGTGTTTACATGTCAATGGCACGTTAGATGGATACGCCGTATTCGGCGAATATTTACTATTTGCACGATACGCGAGAGAGAATTGTCAGAGCATGTGCTTCGATAAGTGCCGAAGTGATCAGGTATATCACTTAATCCATGATAAAAAAATTGCAGCACTGCATTGACACCAATGGTCATCACTTCGAACACCTTCTGTAAACGGACGTTCATGCCACCTTTGTGACCTTCGTTGACCTTTAAAGATCTTACTGTTACACATCACTGAATTGCTCTCGATAGCCGCTATCAGAAAATAAGTACCAAACTACAGCTTCCCATTTAAAAAAAGAAAGTTGACCTTCATATCTCTGACGCGACTCCACCTAACAACAAAAGACCAACGTCATATTATGGGCCCCGTTGTTCTATGCAACGTTTATCTCTCAAACTTTTCAGCTCCTGTCATACTTTCGGAGTTATTCTTGGTGGCAATAGTTACTGACTCACCCTGTATATTAAAAAAAAGTTTAATTTAGTTTTCTTCCACGCAGTTGGTATTCACAGAAAACAGAAATGTTGTACATATGGCTAAATGGCTTATGATTGGCGTAGTAGTAAGGAGTACGAATTTGCAATAATAATAGATGAGGCTCGTGGGCAGAGGTAGGAGTAAAGAGGAGATGGACAGAGAGAGAGGGAGGAAATGGACTTAGAGAGGGGAAATGAGAAGATGGGGAGAGGCGGAGTCAGGACGAGATTAGGATGTATAAGCAATTTCCATATATACGTAGCAAGTGTGAAGCATTGACAGGTACGCTAGTCGTATGATAACTTGCAGTATAATTGCAGTTACCCAATTGCTTGTGGACTTTTTTTAAAACAAAATTGTTTGCTCGTGTTTCTGAAATTTGCACTATGAAGTAATATCATCACTGAGTGCAGAATCACGTGGGCGTACTCTGCCTCTTCAATACGGATAAGTACATGAATTGTGTAAATGCAACGTGATCTATTTTCGGACGTAACTTTTCGTTTAGTTAGCTCGATGTAGCTTCGGCCCACCAGCTTTACAGTTTGCAAATAACCGTTAGTAAATCATAAAATGTGCCATTTAATTCAGAGAAATGCTCACTTAATTACAGATGCGCATTGGTTAGAAGTTGAGAATGACACGATGAAAGCACATAATTCACTTAAGCAGATTTCACAGGCTGAAAAGCAGTACCAACCCTTTGGCGACAGTCTGAATAGCAATGAACCCAAATGAAATTAATTAGACGATGCGGCGACAGGAATTTGATATTCAAATTAGGAGCGGCAGAAACAAGATTTTGTAGCATATTATTTCCATTACAAACGGGAAAGATGGAGTAGGCGTTCATTTTTCAACGTAGAAATGAAGTCATGAACTACAGAATTCAACGTAAAGGTATACATAAAGTACGTCTCGTAATTTCTTTTACTGACAAAGTATAGCGTAATCGTTTTGATACCTTATTCTAAAGACACAGTATGTTCACTGTACAAATGACAGTAGTTATGAAGCTGTGCGTAATTCATATAAACACTGCTAGGTGTTAGTATTACATCAAGAAACGTTAAACTGGTATAAGTGTACTACTTGCATAGATATGCATATGATTGCCATTTCAACTCAACTGCACAAAGTATGTACGAGAAACGGCATCTTAATTCTTTATAAAAGAAAAGATTACACAACGGATTTATTGTTCGAAACCGCATTTGTTGTTTATGTTTGACAAAATCGCGTTATGAGTCGTGTAAGAAGGAGGAAGATCGAGCAGCACGTATTGGAATTCGACAGTGAAAGGATTGTGATATATCGAGACTGCGGTGTGGCTATTCGCGTTATTGTGGCTCGCATTGGTCAGGATCCTACAACTATCACGCGAATGTGGGATCGACGGGTTCAATGGAGCCGTACTCTACAGGGTGAAAAGTATTTAAACCGACAAACTCCGGGAGGTTGTAGGGGACATCAAAACAAATATTTTTCCCTAATGTCATTTTTTCCTATGAGGAGTATTTAAACCGGTAGAGGAAAATTTCTCTGGCGGCAAATTAATTAAACCAACAAACAATTTTCCGTTTGTTTATCACCAAGAGACAACATATTAACACAGCCCAATTTCAATTACAGTAGATTTTCAAAAGTGCCTCCATTGACACATAAACAAAGGTTTCACTGTCGCATCATGTTCTGACTGACACGGGCAAAAACCCCAGGAGTATCTTGAATTGTTCCTGCTGTTGCTACTATCCGGACAACCATATCCTCTTCTGATGCAACAGGAGTTGCATAAACAAAGTTCTGCATCCCTCCTCACACAAAAAGTCCAGAGGGGACATATCTGGGATCGAGCAGGCCATGGTTCAGGACCATCTCTGCCAATCCATGTTTCTGGGAACCGTCGGTCCATGAATCGACGCACACGACGACTGAAATGTGCCGGCGCCCCGTCATGTTGGAACCACATGCGTTGTCTTGTATGGAGCGGGACGTCTTCCAGCAATTATGGAAATGCTCTGGCGAGAAAATTGTAATAGTGCCTGCCATTTAATGGCCTAGGTAGCAGATATGGCCCAATTAAACAGTCCCCAACAACACCGACCCACACATTAACGAAGAATCGCACTTGATGAGCGCTAGTAACTGTGGCATGTGGGTTATCCTCACTCCAAACATGCGAATTCTGCATGTTGAAGACTCCATCACGCCCGAACGTTGCTTCATCGGTAAACAACACAGAGGACGGAAATGTAGGATGCGTTTCACACTGTTCCAAGTACCACTGCGAAAACTGTGCTATGGGTGGATAATCAGCTGGTACCAGGTTGTGGACACGCTGTAAGTGAAATGGATGTAACAATTGCTCTCAAAGGACTGTTCTTACATTCGTCTGATTCGTCCCCATGTTACATGCAATTGCACGAGTGCTGATTGAAGGATCCCTCTCCACATGCTGCAAGACAGCTTCCTCAAATTGCAGCATTCTTACCGTGCGTCGGCGTCCCTGTCCAGGTAATCTGTTAAATGACGCGGTCTCACGCAGACGTTGGAACACCGCAGCAAAGGTCATATGATGCGGGATACGGCGATTAGGATATTGTGAAAGGTGGCTACACTGAGCCACAGCGCCAGAGATTGCGCCAAAGAATATTATTCCGCCGCCTCCACTGGCAGTGCTTATTGAGAAGTAGCAGTAGGCAGTGCTTGTTGAGATGTAGCAGTGGTGAGTCGTTGTTGAGAAGTTCCCATGGAGAGTGCTTGTTCAGATGTTGTCATATTGTTTTGATGGGCTAGACACGAGATATTGTTGGATTGGGGATGCTGTAATGATCAGAGTGTGCTTTCGTCATAAATATATGAAGGTAAAAAATTCCATTTTTTTAATTATTTCAGTGTCTTAAACAATAATGCCTCTTGGTCACAGGTTCAGTCAACAAAGCATCTGGCTCGTGTTCTTGTATTAGACTGTATTTCTGGTTTCTATGTGCAATTATAGTATTTCTGGTTTTTTTTATTACTTCAGTATAAATGGTGTTTAAAACATCTGGTCTTATTGAGGAAGAACCGCGCAAGATGTGTACGTTGAATCACACTTCCACACACAGAACAGCTACACTTGTGTTTTGTTGTTTCCTAGGTTTTATAGTTGCTGGGGACTTAATTAATTAATTGTGTTAACGGAAATTTTCTTTCATTCTTTGTTGTTATTCTATGCAGTCAGATTGCGGAGTAATACTAGTCAGGGCCAACCGGTTACGAGACTGCGTAACCGGACAGACAGCGACTGAAAATTAAAAGTATTTGCATTCTATTTAATTAAGCCCCTATGCACGTGGCGACCGCTGCTTAGGATCGTCCCTTGGAATTCTTCTGATAGTAAACATAGCAGACAGTAGTATTGTTGTAGTAATTTGTAGTTGAGTAATTGTAGTCTATATTGCATGTGTAGATTTGGTAACTGAACATTTGTAGTTGTCTTGTCATTCTTTTAATGGTATTTTGGCAGAATTTAATTTTTGATGTCTTGTACATGGGTTTGATAATTTTGTGCAATTATGAAGATTTCAATTGTTCGTTAATCGTGTTTGTCGGAAAGCTTTTCGTGTGAATGGTATTGTTGGAGATAAAGTGTCATTGTGTGTAATTTTCGTATAGGGACGAGTTTTGTATATTTTGTAAATGATTACGCGATCGATGAAAAAGGCAAAAATGATGGATAGGCAGAATGACGAAATTGTTCACATGGCGAACTCGCCAACACAGGACAACAGTATGATGAATAATGAAGTTGAAAACAATTTAATAAGTCTGGAAAATAGGCCGGAATCAGTTCAAAGTTTTTCACAATCAAAAAATTTTCAGAATACGAGATTAACGACAGAAGATTCTGGAATAGTATCGAACACAAATAGCTTTACAGCTTTGACGGAGGAAGTTGGTTTTGCGGGAAATGTTAGGGGTGAAAGGAATTTCGAACCAGTTAATATGGAGTAGTTGATGAGTGCAATATTTAATTTGGGATCTGAATTAAAAACAGTGGGATCACATTTACGATCTGAAATTAAAACAGATATGGGAACAATGGAAATACGGTTAGACTCACTGGGATCACGGATGGGAACAATGGAAACACGGTTAGACTCACTGGAATCGCAGTTAGGATCTGAATTAAAAACAGAGATGGAAACTTTGGCAACACGGTTAGAAACTGATATGGGAACAATGGAAACACGGTTACACTCACGAATAGGGACATGTTTCAAAAACATGAAAGATGAATTAAAGAAAGAAATTAGAGAAGAAGTACAACCGATTTTGAATGCTCACAATAATAGATTAATTTCAATAGAAAGAGATCGCGTGATAGTACAAAAATTTTCAGAGTTAAATTTACAACGTGCACACGATAAGGAAGAAATATTTGAGAGAATCGAGGAATCCGTACCAAATGACAGAATAAATAACCTAATACAACAATATGAACAGTTAACTACTAAATGTGTCAATACTGAAACCCGAGTCGCGACACTTACGGAAGACGTAAATAAACAGAAAGAACAATTAGGTGACTTATCGGAAAGAGTTGAGGAGATTTCAAATAAATTGACACGTCTTAGTTTAAATGGGGACAGAGATTCGGATGATACAGCTCCATTACCATTTGCAGAAAACGAAGAGTACCAGAACATAAATAAGCATGTTGAAAAACAGGGAAAATTTAATGAACGGGTTAAAAGAGAATTTGAGGCATTACAAAAGCAAGTCAAACAAATTGAAGGCGAAATCGTAAGAAAAGACAGCAGAAGAAATTTATAATCACAGATAGCAGAAGGGTTTGAAGAAAATAATTTGTTTCATTTACGGAATGCTACAAGAGAGCGCCAGGCGCGCGAACTTGACAATAATCGACATTCGGACTGGGACAGACGCGGTAGGTCTTTGTCGCCACGAGGCGAAAACTTTGACTATAAACACTTTTTAACTGTTCGGAAATTTAAGATCTTTCGCAATTCTAAGAATGACATACATCCATGTTCATGGTTAGATCAATTTATGTACGCACTTCCACCAAATTGGCCACTAAGTCACAAATTGGAATTTATGTGTGGATATTTAGAAAACGAATCGGTGACGCGGATGCGCGCACTTATTAGAGATTGTAATAATCTAAATGATTTTTATCATGCATTTCTATCGGCATATTGGTCCGAAAACACGCAAGACAGAGTCAAACATAGTCTTATTATGCAACGTTATTTTAAACAGTCTGAGTTCCGCACACCGGCAGAATACTTTGAAGACATGATTCGAAAGAATCAATTCCTGTCCAACCCTTATAGCCCGACTGAATTAATTCGCATTTGTTTAACTAAGCTGCCACAATCCATAAGACAAATTGCTTTAGCCGGAAGATGTAAAGACGACATTGAGACTTTTAAGACGTTGCTACAAGAATTTGAGTATGACAACGACGACGGGACTTGCAATTTTTTCAGTAACAGTAATTACAATAGATTTTCAGAGAAGAGGGATAGTGATTGGAATGGGCGTTATGTTGGTAATTTTGAGAATGACAGACGAAACAGACAGGATAATAGATATCAGCCTTATGACAATAACAGACGTTCTAACAGAATTTACACAGACAGTTATAATGACGGAAACTCCTACCGGAATGATCAATCATACGGAAACGGTAATCGGTATCATCAAGACAGAAATTATTCATACAATAATAGAAATTCTTACTACAGAAATAACCAGGGTAGTAGATATAACAATGATTTCAGAAGTGACAGTCGAAATTACACAAGAAGTAGTCATGCAGACAGACAGGAAAATAGAAATTTTAATAACAGACACAACCAAGTATTTACATCTAACAGACAGGAGGGACCTAATTGGCATCCTCCGCGTGACAGAAATTCCGAGAGACAAGTGCAAATCGTAGAAACTGATCCGAGAAATGTCGCGAATAATCAAAGACGTGACGCAAACAATCGACATTGACTTGCAGCTTTGGCTTCTGGCAGCAATATAGACGGTTCAGAAAGTAATGACACTACGACTTTACACTACGTACGCCTGGAAGACATGAGAGACATTTTGCTAGACGAAAAGGAAAATAATGTAGACGCATTTTTACATCCTATTATTGAAGTATGTGTGGGTAAGAATAAGTTCACTGCGGTTTTAGATTCTGGGAGCCCGTTGAATGTTATTAGTGAATCAGTTTTTCGTATATGTGTAAGAACTATTGCTTGTCCTGTGTTACCTGTTTCTAAAACTACAATTTGAGGCACTATTTCTGGAAAAAGTGTGGAAGTCAAACAACAGACCAACCTAAATTTCCTTTGTCAAGGATACGAATTTTCTGCTAATTTTATTATTGTTCCATTACTCAATACACAAATTATATTAGGTATGGAGTTTCTTAACACACATAAGGCAATTTTAAACTTTAATGAAGGAAGTGTGAATTTGACTGTTGCCGGAATGTCGAAATGTTTGAAATTTTTCGAGTGTTTAACAAAATCTGAATCAGGCACAAAATGTTTAAGGTTCCTTACTTCTGATGTTTTCGCTGAGCATTATGACGACAATGTGTTCATTCATGACAACGACAATAGATACAGAGACGCGATGGATGATATAATTAATAGCGAAGAATTAATTAATGAAAAGTTTAAGAAAGCTGAAGTACCAGATGACGTTGCAAGAGAAGAACTGCACCAAATTTTGACTTCACATGCTACAGTATTTAGTCATCACACAGGAACTATACAAGGCTTACAATATTTATTTGAAGTAAAAGAACAGACACCATTTCGGGGGAAAACGTACGCTATTCCTTTGGCTTACAGAGACAAGGTTAAGAGTAAACTTCAATACATGTTAGATCAAGGCATTATTGAGCCAGCAGTCAGTCCTTATACCAGCCCATTACACGTCGTTCTTAATAAGGATGGGTCAATTCGTCTGGTTCTGGACTCCAGACAGATAAATAATATCATCATTCCTGAAACTGACCGTCCACAAAATTTAGATGAACTTCTTCTACATTTCCATGGAATTAAAGTTTTATCCACGATTGATATGCGCCCAAGTTTTTGGCAAATAGAACTCCACCCTGATTGTAGAAAATACCCTGCCTTTTTAGCCTTTGGTAACTGTTATCAATTTCGGAAATTACCGTTTGGACTTACTGTATCTTCTGCAGCATTCATTCGTAGTTTAAACGAAATTTTACCTGTTTATCTCCGTGACAATATTACTTCTTATGTTGACGATATTCTTATTGCTAAACGTTCTTGGAGCGAGCATAACAAAATTTTGGATTCATTATTACGTATTTTTGCAAGAGTTGGCATTACAGTGAACTTGGAAATATCTGAATTTGGTTGTTCTCAGGTGAAATTTCTCGGTCACATTATTTCTACAGAAGGTATTCTCCCTGATCCAGAGAAGCTAGACACAATTCGTAATTATGCTGTTCCTACTACTAAACGTGATGTTCGTAGTTTCCTTGGTGTCTGTAATTTTCTTAGACGCTTTGTTAGATTGGATAATTTGGCCACACCTCATTTATGTGAACTATCTGGAAAGGATTCTAACTGGTGTTGGGATTAGGAAGCTCAATCAGAATTTGAACAACTTCGTGATGCTTTAGTTGCTGCTCCACTTCTTTCACATCCGGATTTATCTAAAGATTTTTGTTTGGTGACCGACTCATCATACAAAGGTCTAGGTGCACATTTATTTCAAGAGATAGAAGAAAACGGCGTTGTAGTACAGAAAACTATTGCATTTGGAAGTCGTGTTCTCTCTAAATCAGAAAAGAATTATTCGATTACGGAACTTGAAGCCTTGGCTGTTGTATGGGCTTTCACAAAATTTCGGACATTTTTGTTTGGCAGACATACGAAGGTTTACACCGATCATCGAGCTTTGGAATTTCTTATGTCAACAAAATTAACTCATGGAAGATTGTCACGATGGGCGCTGTATCTACAGGAATTTGATTTTAGTATTGTTTACATACAGGGTTCTTCAAATATTATTGCTGATGCTTTATCACGTGCACCTATGGGTTTGAAACAAAGTGCTGAAGAGGACTGCAAAGAAAACAATTATTGTTTGATGTATATTTAAGGTGTTGCGTTTGAAAATTTTATTTCGTCTTCGCTCCAGGACATCGCTAAGGAGCAAAATAAGGATCCAATCTGGAAGGACATTAAGGAGAAGTGGAGGAGAAAGGAAAGCGTAGCGATTAGACAGTATTATTTAGTTCGCAATGATATTCTTCTTAAACGAAAATCGGTCGACAACTCTGTTTGGTTAGTTTGCATTCCTGATGAGTGGGTTAATAAATTGATTTGGTATATACATTTCAGTTATGCGCACTTTGGTCCCAGATAATGCTTTCATAAATTACGAGAAAATTGCTACTTCAGTAATATGGAAAAACATATTCTATCTGTTCTTGCCAAATGTAAATTATGTCAAAAGGCTAAGCCGCCAACTATTTCTCACAGAGCACCGTTGTTTCCGATCATTCCAGCGAAATTAAAGGACATAGCTGCAGTCGATTTGTTCGGTCCAGTGGTTCGTTCTACTAATGGTTTTGCGTAGATTTTGGTAGCAGTGGAATTGACATCAAAATATGTGTGTTTTACACCTTTACGCAAAGCAACAGCTCGTTCAGTATCTAATGCTTTCATAAAACATTTTCTTAAAGAAGTGGGTCATGTCGATAAAGTTATATCAGATAATGGATCACAGTTTCGTTCTAAAATTTGGCTTCGTACTCTACGGCGTCGTAAGATTAAACCAATTTTCATTTCACTTTTTCACCCTCAATCTAACGCTTCAGAGAGATGGATGAAGGAAATCAATAAATTGTGTCGACTTTATTGTCATCAGAATCACTGAACTTGGGATCAGTAACTTCATATTTTTCAAAACATTCTGAATGAACTTCCTAATGATTCAACTTCTTTACCGCCTATATTGATATTAAAAAACAAAGCACCGTCAAATCCTATTACTGAAATCGTTCCTTTTCCGCCTTCACGGAAACTGCGGCATTCTGAAGTTGTCAACCTGGCTCTACAAAATATTGCGTCTGCGGGTGCTAGAAGAGAGAAATCAGCTAAACGTCCTGGGCGTTTAAAAACCTTGTCAGTTGGTCAAAATGTGTTAATTAAGTCTCACAGTTTGTCTCACAAAGGAAAAGGCTTGTGTCGCAAATTTTTTCTGCTTTATAACGGTCCATATAGGGTTCGCAAAATTATTCATGATAACACTGTCGATGTAGAAACTCTTAAATCTCGGCGCTCTAAGGGAATACATCATATATCGAACGCTAAAATTTTTGTGGAATGACATACTTTTGAGAGACTAACAGTTACATGTAAACACGCAGAGAATACAAGGATACCGCGCCGTGTTCTGGCGGCGGCACATACTCAAAGCAACAGTCAAGTCTGCGCGCCGCACAAGGCAGTCGTTGACCGCAAACAATTACTTCCTACGTCACGCGTACCTACAGCTGATCGAGCGCTCAGTGCGAATGCACTGACAGCCGTAAACAAATGTACAGACTAATTTCTTCGAATAAATTCAGTATGAAGCTATAGTGACTTGATAAATTATAAAATATTTAAGACCTTCAGGTAAATTCTGTGTGTGTCCCACGTTAAGAGGACTTGCTATCGAGAAATTTTCAGGAAGAATGTAATTTCGAAGAAGAAACTAATAAACTAAAAAGGTAACTATTAATTGAGTTTATTTTTCAGGTAACATATTTCCACTTAGGTACGTACTTTAGACGTAATTTGCTGCTCCCGATTACGTGATTCATACTTTGTACTAAATTTTATGTTCTATGAATTTACTTGTGAAGCGACGTGCTTGCGAACATTTGCTGGTTTTGACAATGATTGACTAATGAACAGGGTTGTTACTTGTGTATATTATGCATCGCTTGGCTGCACTGCTTTTGCACTGACGTCATATTTTTCTATTATGTGCCTGCTGTGCTTATTTATTTAAATTATAATTGTCACATGATTAATTGTACTGATATGGTTATTTATGTAAGTCATACTTTGTGATTTATCTGCTTGCGCCTTCATGTTTACTTATTAGATTACATATGAACATTTATTTGCTTATGCTGACATGATGCTAATGACTTGTTTATTATGTAAGATACATAATTACTGCCTTGCGTATGGATTGCATATTTATACATTTCTGTTTGTTGTCATAACTACTCTTTAATTTGGTATGTAGAAATGCTGATATGCGGTGTACAAACATGGAGCTTAGGTCACACTATGGTATTAATTATAGATTGTTCGCTTGGCAGAGCCTCGTTGTAGGAATTGTGCTGCATCCACTTGTTGACATTCTGTTCTCCACTGGTATATTTACTCGCTATTGCATGTTTTGCTTACGCCCAGTGCTTTATATTTTAAGATAAGAAAATGAACTGCTATAATTCTACGAACAACGTTGGTACAAGAAACTTCATTGAAGTCACATGAGCTGGAGGTTTTATGGAAGCTGTATAAATTTATGCCAATAGGAGGGAAGCTAACGACATGACATATCAACAGTAGGTTTAGACCATTGACAGTTATTACACTGCATTCTTCGTGAGCAATTGAAATAGCAAGTGACACTTGACACAAGGAATTCTCCACATGTTTGCCTCTGTTTTGCCGTGATTCTTGAAGTGGTGTACACACTGTGAAAAATTATGATCATACACACTCTGAATTCGTACGTACTTACTGAAAGTTATTCAAACTGAAGGCTGTTAGAGGTCATGTATGCATTTCTTTTATTTAATGATGGACAAGGTAACCAAAATGTATTTTATAATTCATAATGAGTAGAAGATTTGGCTCAGGTGGACTACACAGAGGTTGTGTGTGGACATTGTGTCTTTGGATTGCATGGGATGATGAATTGAAGTTTGCACTAGGATTTTATCTGTACTTCAGGTTTTCAGAAATTACTGCAACCAGTCGCCTTTTATGTAGATGTATTTTATTTAACCATGACCGGTTTCGAGCTGCCTAGCAACTCATCATCAGATGGTGTATACATTTATTGCTTTTTTGTACCCGTTATGTGGGTGGTTGAGTATCTGTGGCTAGACAGAAACGAGAACAAATAATCGCTACATGTGGTACAGTAACACGAAATATTTACAGCATAATTTATGTTTAACGTATAAGAGCAAATAATCACTACATGTGGTACAGTTACATGAAATATTTACAGTTTAATTTACGTTTTGAGGTGTTACTTACAAATAAATCTTTTTGCAGGTATATATATCTCTTTTAGGACGTATCTTTGAAACCATTGTTGTCTTGTTTTTCACAATTTCACAAGTTAAAACTTTCACTAGATGTATATTACTTTTATGAGGCACTGTTGGAAACATATATCTCGTTTTTCGTAAACATCGCTGAACACACTTAGCCACAGATACGAATACAGGATTTACACATTATAAACAAGCCAAAGATTGCAATATAACTACAGTATCAAAGATTTCAAGTTGACCAGAGGCATTATTAGTCATCACACACACTGACAAGAGATTTGTCTTTATTACATAGAAAATAAATGTAAATTAGCTTAAACTAGTAAAATGTTTATTTATAAATTAGCTGTGCAATTTAACAGGTATATAAAACTAGATTTTATACATTATATTTCAGTTACATTTAAGATTATTGGTATTGAGAGTATTATGACAGCTAATTTCTTGCTCCTTCCATTGGCTGATCTTGGCATATGATGTCTGGGATGAGAGGTTGATGGTTAACTTGAAATAATAAGTAATGCTGGAACTTGTAAGGGTGTGGAAAATTACACAGCTAATTTATAAATAAACATTTTACTAGTTTAAGCTAATTTACATTTATTTTCTATGTAATAAAGACAAATCTCTTGTCAGTGTGTGTGATGACTAATAATGCCTCTGGTCAACTTGAAATCTTTGATACTGTAGTTATATTGCAATCTTTGGCTTGTTTATAATGTGTAAATCCTGTATTCGTATCTGTGGCTAAGTGTGTTCAGCGATGTTTACGAAAAACGAGATATATGTTTCCAACAGTGCCTCATAAAAGTAATATACATCTAGTGAAAGTTTTAACTTGTGAAATTGTGAAAAACAAGATATAATGGTTTCAAAGATACGTCCTAAAAGAGATATATATACCTGCAAAAAGATTTATTTGTAAGTAACACCTCAAAACGTAAATTAAACTGTAAATATTTCATTTAACTGTACCACATGTAGTGATTATTTGCTCTTATACGTTAAACAAAAATTATGCTGTAAATATTTCGTGTTACTGTACCACATGTAGCGATTATTTGTTCTCGTTTCTGTCTAGCCACAGATACTCAACCACCCACATAATGGGTACAAAAAAGCACTAAATGTATACACCATCTGATGATGAGTTGCTAGGCAGCTCGAAACCGGTCATGGTTAAATAAAATACATCTACATAAAAGGCGACTGGTTGCAGTAATTTCTGAAAACCTGTTCACACCACAGTCGCAGTGCTCCACATCCACAATGGATAAAAGTTTTATCTGTACTTGTTCGAGGAGACTGACTAGAGGAAAGAGTTGTTATGGAAGGGAAATGAGATTGATAATAAGGTTTATATGTATCGACGTATTGAAGAGGTATTATTGAGGTATTGAGATTGTGTAAAGTTGATGATTGTTGGAATTTTGGTGAACAAGAGGTAAGGTAAATGATATTGATGATAAGGTTTATATGTATCGACGTAAGAGGTATTATTGAAGTATTAAGATTATGTGATGATAATGATTATTGGTGTTTTGGTGGATAAGAGGTAAAGTAAGTGAGGAGCATATTTTTTTGTTGGTTTATATGGAACAAGGAGGATGAAGTTGGCAGACTAGAACACTCAAGTAGAAGGAAGATAGTCTACACACACACTTTGTTAAATCACTAAGCAGTATATACCTTTTTTTGGAGAAAGGAAGCATTTGCATATCTTGGCACACTGACAGTTGTTCAGAAACCGTACATTTTGATTTGGCTTGGCAAACATTGGTCTTGACATGGTGACTACGACGTTGACTAACTATTATTGACTGTTATACATTGCTGCCACTACTACTTGATACACAAGTTGAACATAAAATTTTGGACAGAATTGCATTTACACAGTTAACACTATTCAATTACACAATAGTACTTAATGTGGATGAAAGATGAGTGAGTGTGTTTTGTGTGTTTCCCCTTCCTAATCCCAAATAACTGGTACCAACCTATCTCCTAAATATTATTTTACTTGTTTGTTGTGGCCTGCACTGACACCCATAAATATTATAGGTTTACTGATATTTGTGTGTTTGTAATATTTAATATGACAATTATCTGATATCATTTGTGTGTTTATTATAATTTGTATGTTTAGTGTAACAGCATTGATAATAATTTTGTAAAAGCAATTGTGTGTGCCTTCAAACTGTTGTTCGTGCTTGCACCTATTCAACATTGCTGGGTGCCACTTGGAAATGTTTAATTTCTGCTGGTGAACTCTGATGAACTGTCTAATTAGTGATAGTGACTATTATGGACTGTTACCTGCACTTGTTCAACATGATGGGTGCCACTAGGAGATGTTTAATTTGTGCTAATGAATTCTGATGAACTGTTTAATTAGTGTTAGTGAATATTATGGACTGTTACCTGTACTTGTTAAACATGATGGGTGCCACTTGGAGATGTTTAATTTCTGCTGATGAGCTCTGATGAACTGTCTAATTAGTAACAGTGAATATTATGGACTGTTTACCTGCACCTGTTCAACATTGCTGGGTGCCACTAATGGAACTGCTTCTACTGAAATGATGTCACTTGTTGGTGTCTGCACCTGCTCAACATTGCTGGGTGTCACTGGTGGAACTGCTTCTACTGAAATGATGTCACTTGTTGGTGTCTGCACCTGTTCAACATTACTGGGTGCCACTGATGGACTGCTTCTACTGAAATTATGTCACTTGTTGGTGTCTGCACCTGTTCAACATTGCTAGGTGCCACTGATGGACTGCTTCTACTGAAATGTTGTCACTTGTTGGTGTCTGCACCTCCTCAACATTACTGGGTGCCACTGATGGACTGCTTCTACTGAAATTATGTCACTTGTTGGTGTCTGCACCTGTTCAACATTACTGGGTGCCACTGATGGACTGCTTCTACTGAAATTATGTCACTTGTTGGTGTCTGCACCTGTTCAACATTGATAGGTGCCACTGATGGACTGCTTCTACTGAAATGATGTCACTTGTTGGTGTCTGCACCTGCTCAACATTACTGGGTGCCACTGATGGACTGCTTCTACTGAAATGATGTCACTTGTTGGTGTCTGCACCTGCTCAACATTACTGGGTGCCACTGATGGACTGCTTCTACTGAAATGATGTCACTTGTTGGTGTCTGCACCTGCTCAACATTACTGGGTGCCACTGATGGACTGCTTCTACTGAAATAATGTCACTTGTTGGTGTCTGCATCTGCTTAGCATTGCTGCGTGCCACTGATGGAACTGCTTCTACTGAAATAATGTCACTTGTTGCTGTCTGCAACTGTTTAACATTGCTGGGTGCCACTGATGGAACTGCTTCTACTCAAATGATGTCACTTGTTGGTGTCTGCACCTGTTCAACATTGCTGGGTGCAACAGATGGAACTGCTTCTACTGAAATGATGTCACTTGCTGGTGTGTGCACCTGTTCAACATTGCTGGATGCCACTGATGGAACTGCTTCTACTGACATAATGTCACTTGTTGGTGTCTGCGCCTGCTCGCCATTTTTGGGTGCCACTGTTGGAGATGTTTAAATACTGCTGATGAAATGTTATGAGACTGTTATTTGCACCTGTTGATCATTGCTGGGTGCTACTGTTGGAACTGTCAACTACTCTGAGGAGTTCTATGGATATTTGTGTTAACTGATTTTTTGTGTGTTTACTGACGCTATTGATTGAATTGTTTAACCACATGATACTTATGTAAACTATTATGTGAAATCACATGTATGCAAGCATTTGTATTCCTTACTGTATTTTATATATTAGGATATGGAACGGTCAGTGCAAAGCCAAAATTTTATCTAGTTATGTGATATTTAATTATTAATATTATCTTTTATTTTTGTCTGTGTTTTTTCTTTTTGGACGAATTTGGTGGTATTTTCACCACCAATGCTGGCAAAAATACCATCAAATTCTGGCCCTTGGAGGAGGGGCATATGAAAGGTGGCTACACTGAGCCACAGCGCCAGAGATTGCGCCAAAGAGTATTATTCCGCCGCCTCCACTGGCAGTGCTTATTGAGAAGTAGCAGTAGGCAGTGCTTGTTGAGATGTAGCAGTGGTGAGTCGTTGTTGAGAAGTTCCCATGGAGAGTGCTTGTTCAGATGTTGTCATATTGTTTTGATGGGCTAGACACCAGATATTGTTGGATTGGGGATGCTGTAATGATCAGAGTGTGCTTTCGTCAATTTATATGAAGGCAAAAAATTCCTTTTTTTTATTATTTCAATGTCTTAAACAATAATGCCTCTTGGTCACAGGTTCAGTCAACAAAGCATCTGAAAATTAAAAGTATTTGCATTCTATTTAATTAAGCCCCCATGCAATTGTTGTTGATAAACCTGCTGTGCAGCTCGTCCATTGTGGTGCGCTACGTAGTATGCACCAACCATATCAGTGTAATCACTGCCTACAACTGAAGAGCGTAATACGCCCTCTAACAACTGAAGATCGTAATACGGCCTCTAACAACTGAGGAGCGTAATACGGCCTCCACAGGTTTAAATAATCCTCATAGGAAAAAATGACATCAGGGAAAAATATTTGTTTTGATGTCCCCTACAGCCTCCCAGAGTTCGTTGGTTTAAATACTTTTCACCCTGTATGACATGCGGTATCTCAGCGGCCCCATGGATCGGCCGAAATAACGTTGGCTCAGGAAATGGGCTTGTTTGCATCAAAACAAGCACCCACTCAGACAACGTGAGGACTAAGGATTCCTTTATCTGGGGGCAAGAGCCGGCCGCCCCCTCCCCCCCCCCCCCACCTCGCCCCCCTTTCGCACTCAGGGAAAAAAATATAAAATATGGTGTTTGTTAAGTATTTTTCTTTCAAGAAAATGATTTTGAAGTCGGTATTATGTGGGTTTTTAACACGTTCGGCCCTGGAACTTTTTTATAGCTACTTGGAAGTTGCCATTCGTCTTCCTGATTGTCAAAAATACTCCGTGCACCTAGGTCTTGCCCCCTCCTTCCCGCCTCCGCTCCATACAAACAATCGTATGACGTCTGGAGCACCTCGTAATGGCAGCACTGTTGCCATTGTTATGTATTCCCTTGACGAAAGGATTGCGCTCAGTGACAACACTGGACTCAGGCGTAGCACCACGTCATCACTTAAGACGAATTCCAGTTCTGGATACAGTATCACGTATGGACGCTCCGAGGAGAATGCATGTTGCCACCTGGAGTGATGGTATGGGGTGCCACTGCGTACGCTACACGATCATCTCTGGTTCGCATAGCTGATAACATGGACAGCAGGCGTTTGTGTGCGCTATCTCGACGTTAGTTTTCAACAAGATAACGCAGCACCGCGTGCTGTCCTGACCTATCTCGAGCTAATCGACTGTTTCGCGGGAACCACGGTCGCCGCTGCTCGTGGGTCGTCGCGACAGCTGAAGGTTTCATTTGCACTGCTTACCGTGGTACTTTTACCCTCTGTCCTAAACTTTTGTCGTGCAAACGCTTCTGTATACTGTATCCAGGGTAGGATGATACTGATAGCTGGTGGCATCCTGTAAAAGAGAGAGAGAGAGAGAGTATTACCCAGTTTTGTGGCCACTCGCCAGCCATTGCGATCGATAAACTTGGGCATACAGTAGAGGCAGCAAATAATGACACACCCGTGTCTGTCATACAACCTGAATTCGTCTCGGTGGCTCTCCGTATTAGAGGTATCGTTGCTGCGATGGTGGCAGCACTGTGCACTGGATTTCGCGTCCTGTATACCCCCAAATCAGCTACAAATTTAATCATGTTTACTTTCTACTATACAGTTTACGCACAAAAATTTCGTTATATAATATCCTCCCTGGTGTACAAAGTAAATGGTCAGCAGTACACGTTGTGCATATGATTTGTGCAAACTCTCGGTCACAAGACAAACATACCAGATTACGGTTCTCGTAATACCTTCGATTATCTGTAATTAACAGTTCGTAATTTATTTACGGGTTACGCGGGTTTCACAGAGACTGAAACATTAAATCGCCACTACGACAATATCTGTAAAGAGATCATGAGAGCGAGAAATTAGCTTTGCTTCAGCAACAAGTATACTGTAAATGGTCAACTAACAGGAACGGTTTTTCAATGATTTCATTACGAAAAATTATCCGCACTACTCGAGAACATTACTTATGCAGAAAGATAACGGTTATAGTTAGACACGATACTGAGTTACCCAGTCTTCTACATGTTCCACTCATACGTGTAACAAGCTATGGATTGGTCGAGTGGATCGAATAGCGTGACGTCTCTTTTCACTTCAGTACTTTGGATTTAGGCTTTATCGAATTTAAAGACAATGATGTTTGTCACATCCATCAACAATTTGCACACATTAACGTGACTGTGTGGCCCATACTTATGAGGAAATTCAGTGGTAGTCTGGTGTATTCGTACGAGTCTGTGGTTCTGTGATAGGCATAACCGCACAGAACACTCTCTATAGTGTGAAAAGACCAGAGGATATCACACGACAGACCGTTGCTTCTCTCCACAGGTTTTATAGCAAATTTGTATTTACACGACTATTTTCGTTTAATTAATACTATTTCGTATAACATATTGCAATAATTTTTTTGAAAACTACCATGAACTAAGAAATTTCCTTCTTGAATAGTTAAAGAAATGATCGGTTGACAGGACACATCCTGAGTGAAGGAATAGTCAGTTTGATAATGGAGGAGAAGTGTAGGGTTTAGAAACTGTAGAGGGAGACCGGGAGTTTGATTACGGTAAGCAGACTGAAATGGGCATAGATTGCAGCAGTTAAGCAGAGATGAAGAGACTTAAATGGCATACAGTAACATGGAGAGGTGCACCAAAGTAACCTTCGGACAGAGCACAATACGACAATACGAAAAAGAATGCTGTGGCTTTAAGTGGATTCTCGTTGTCTTCTATGGGGATGCTTAGTTCTCTCTTACTATTGTTCGCTTATTAAATAAAAATAAAATCATAGCCTAGTCTTCTATATAGTAACTAGGTAAAACAACTTAACGTTAGGTTGAGCGTAGGTGCAGATAAATCTAAGTTATACTGTATACCCAACTTCAACTGGTTATGATTGGCAAATAAAGTTTATTGCTGATAGTGTCACTCAAACATTCGTAGGCTGGTGAAAAGCTGCTGGTTAGCAAAGACTCTACATAAAAAAAGTAAATAAAAATAACTGGAAAACACAACAAAAAGATAAATAGTAGTCAAACTTCAAACTAAATCAAATAACCTGAAGTCCAATCGATACACGATGTATTAATCCTAAGTGCCAATCTATAACGAAAAATAATTAAGTCACCACTGCCAAACTGAATTAGAATCAGACTCAGTGCAGAAAACGTGAAGTCTAAAGCGACTTCTGGGAGCATAAAAAATTTTTTTTCTAACGAAGTAAACGGCAGAAATAAGAGTTCAGAGCACCGCCGAAGATTTACAAATCACCATCGAACTAACGTGAAATATTTCAAAGGATCCCGACAGATGACGCGAAAAAATTTTAAAACCGAAAAGCGTGCGGATGGATCACTGCTCAGAAAAGAATACGCCTCAACTCTCCAATCCATCACAGACAGTGCAAACGAGCAAGATGGCTGCTGCACGTTTAATACCTCGGCTTCCCCGTCCACCGAGAAACCATTCATCTACGCCACTTAATGACTTCATTGTACAATCAGCGTCACTTATAACTTTTTACGTATAAATGTTATTAATATTCTGAATGCGGCAATGCTGAAAATCTAAACAAAACTGATGTATCACACTTTGCTCTGTGTGTAGTAGATGGCCCAAAAACTAGTATTAAACAATTGCAAAGTTTAGCTGCATGATTTCAATAAAAACGAATATGGCATCACTCACAGGAATTTTCCTGCTCTTGCCACTGCCGTTATCAGAACTGATAAGCTGTATCAGTTTTTCAATTAGGAGCAAAACTACCTGAATTAGTTAACAATTAATTATAAATGAAAATAAAATATATAACTTATAGAACAGATGTAGTAATTGATATGTAATCAAGTCTGCTGCTACACACCGCCTTGCTAATCGTGTAGGTGCTTTGGAATAAATGATAAGCTGATCTGAAGAGTTCAATTAAAGTATTTACTACGGATTAATTAAGTACTTCACGATACACGTGAATACCTCACTTTGATAGCTTGATATATTTTATGAAACAAATATTGCAAAAGTAATTAATTATTTATTAAATGTCATTTAAATAACTCTTTTCGGCGCTGTAACTTTCGTCACACCTAGCAGAAGATATACCCACATCAGCGGAATAATCTCCACCTACTCTTTAACAAGACGTATCGTGCTTCTCTGTACCAGCACTGATAAGCCAAAACATTATGACCACTGTCCACTGCTAATCTGGATGCCGCCTGGTGACGCTGCAGGCACATGTCGCGCTATGAAAGGTATGAAAACGCAGCAGAGTCGGATGGAGGATCACACTAGCGAAGATGTGGGCTGCAAATGGAGAAATCCATTGAGATAAGCGACTTTGACAAAGGGCTGATTATTATTATGCAAAGCCTGTGAACGAGTATCTCTAAAACGGCGAAGCTGGTCGAATGTTCACGTGCTACTGTCGTGAGCATCTACAGAAAGAGGTAGACGGACAGTCGAACTAACAGGAAGAGCTAGACGGACAGTCAAACTACCACAAGGCGCATGTCCACGAGTCTTCGCAGAACGTCGGCTTCGGAGGCTTATCTGCTCTATAACGTAGGATAGATAGTGGTCTGTGGCATCTGTGTCGAAAGAACACAATGCTGGTGGACGTACATGTGTTTCGGAGTACACTGTTCATCGTACATTGTTGAACATGGAACTCCGTAGCAGTCCACCCTACGTGTTCACATGTTGACCCAACGACATCGTCAATTACGATTGCAGTGGGAACTGGACCATCGGAATTCGACCATCGATGAATGGAAACGTGTCGGCTCCTCTCGTGAACCACATTTTTGCTACACTATGTCGATTGACGTCACCGCAAACGTCGTCATCGAGGTGAGCGGCGGCTCGAAACGTGCAGCTAGCCACGGACGCAAACTGATGATGTGGGATGACGGATTAAATTTGTTTATTGGTTTGCCGTCTCTCTTACGCGGACCTGGCAACTATTTTTGTGGCCAGCCAGAAAACGATGGAGAACATACTGACCATAGTTTCCAGTCTGCACGTCCACATTCTGTACCAGCCCACTGAAAGAAATGTTTCTATTCTCTTTCTACTTAGTGGTATCAGGAGTATGATTATAAATGAAGGTATAAAGTTCTAGTTCATACATATATTTAGTAAAGTATCTCACGCACAACAATTTGAAAGTCACCGTGTTCAACTGACAGTAAATTTCTCTATTCTAAACAGCACTATTATCAGTTCAGAGGCGACATTTACGGTAGGTTCCTGCCAAACTGTCTTTCGCCCTCACAACTAGAACTCTCTTAAATGTTCGAATTAAATGCTCGCCACAAAGTGGAAATAATAGCCACCACTTGCCACGCGAATTTGTAATTATTCAGGGACGCCACACTAACAGTTACATTAGCAAAAATCTAAGCGAGTTCACTATCAGTTATTACAGAACACGCGTTTGTCTCTGATGTCATCCGAGACAGAGCGCAATCCGGCGTTTAACAGACGCGGATCTCACAGAGGCTGAGTGTGAAGTGATCCTTCCCCCTGCGTCTCGGGCTGTAATTATATATGTACCCCAGCGGACGACCAAGGGACCACCTGCTGTCATCTGCCTTATGCACACGGCAGCAGTCCCTGAACGACCGCTTCCTCGGACACACAATCTTTAATAACAAAGTTATTAACTAATTTAGAATCTTCTTAATTTTTATATGCATTTAGGTACGTTGGTTGAAATCACAGAAAAAGTTTCAGCTCGCTTGAATAAAAACTTTGCCATCTAGAATTTGCCGAGTGGAACTGACGGTAGATCGTTACCTCTGAACTATAACTTTCAAAGATCTTGTATTGGTTGTTATTAATAAAATGGTACAAATGGCTGTGAGCACTATGGGACTCAACATCTGAGGTCATCAGTCCCCTAGAACGTAGAACTACTTAAACCTAACTAACCTAAGGACATCACAAACATCCATGCTCGAGGCAGGATTCGAACCTGCGACCGTAGATATCGCGCTGTTCCAGACTGAAGGGCCTAGAGCCGCTCGGTCACAGCAGCCGGCTGTTATTAATACCATGAGTCTAAAATTTGTTATAGCTCTATTATTTGGTAGGTTTTATCATGTGCTGTAACCAAAATTTTCTATCATTAAAATTACAGGTACTTAATCTACTACAAATCGGTATATTTTAGTTACGAATTTGGTTTTCATTAAATTGCTCGAAAATTATTAGAGGTAGCTTAACGTGGTCTCTTAGTTATTACTTTAGGTCGAACTGAAGCATCATACAAATTTTTACCTTTCTAATATTTAGCACATTCAACTTTTCTTAAAAACGTGGATTCTGACTATAATTTCTATTCTATAATGTTGAAACTTGCACCATTTATTTTTGACACTCATTGGCATATTATGACCAAATTCTGGCTTTCTAGCTTTATTATTTAGCGTCACTTATTTTTTCTTAAAACAGTATTTTTAAGAAAACTATTAAATTAAATACTTTACGACATTACTTTCAAAACGTTATTACATTAAAGTATACGTTGAGAAAGTCATCATCATCATCATCATTTAAGACTGATTATGCCTTTCAGCGTTCAGTCTGGAGCATAGCCCCCTTATAAAATTCCTCCATGTTCCCCTATTCAGTGCTAACAATGGTGCCTCTTCTGATGTTAAACCTATTACTTCAAAATCATTCTTAACCGAATCCAGGTACCTTCTCCTTGCTCTGCCCCGACTCCTCCTACCCTCTACTGCTGAACCCATGAGTCTCTTGGGTAACCTTGCTTCTCCCATGCGTGTAACATGACCCCACCATCTAAGCCTGTTCGCGCTGACTGCTACATCTATAGAGTTCATTCCCAGTTTTTCTTTGATTTCCTCACTGTGGACACCCTCCTGCCATTGTTCCCATCTACTACTACCTGCAATCATCCTAGCTACTTTCATATCCGTAAACTCAACCTTGTTGATAAGGTAACCTGAATCCACCCAGCTTTCGCTCCCATACAACAAAGTTGGTCGAAGGATCGAACGGTGCACAGATAACTTAGTCTCGGTACTGACTTCCTTCTTGCAGAAGAGAGTAGATCGTAGCTAAGCGCTCACTGCATTAGCTTTGCTACACCTCGCTTCCAGTTCTTTCACTATGTTGCCTTCCTGTGAGAATATGCATCCTAAGTACTTGAAACCGTCCACCAGTTCTAACTTTGTTCCTCCTATTTGGCACTCAATCCGTTTATATTTCTTTCCCACTGACATTACTTTCGTTTTGGAGATGCTAATCTTCATACCATAGTCCTTACATTTCTGATCTAGCTCTGAAATATTACTTTGCAAACTTTCAATCGAATCTGCCATCACAACTAAGTCATTCGCATATGCAAGACTGCTTATTTTGTGTTCACATATGTTAATCTCACCCAGCCAGTCTATTGTTTTCAACATATGATCCATAAATAATATGAACAGCAGTGGAGACAGGTTACAGCCTTGTCTTACTACTGAAGCTACTCTGAACCATGAACTCAATTTACCGTCAACTCTAACTGCTGCCTGACTATCCATGTAAAGACCTTTAATTGCTTGCAAAAGTTTGCCTCCTATTCCATAATCTCGTAGAACAGACAATAACTTCATCCTAGGAACTCGGTCATATGCCTTTTCTAGATCTATAAAGCATAGATACAATTCCCTGTTCCACTCATAACACTTCTCCATTATTTGCCGTAAGCTAAAGATCTGGTCCTGACAACCTCTAAGAGGCCTAAACCCACACTGATTTTCACCCAATTGGTCCTCAACTAATACTCGCACTTCCCTCTCAACAATACCTGAGAAGATTTTGCCCACAACGTTGATTAAAGAGATACCTCTGTAGTTGTTACAATCTTTTCTGTTTCCATGTTTAAAGATTGGTGTGATTACTGCTTTTGTCCAGTCTGATGGAACCTGTCCCGACTCCCAGGCCATTTCAATTATCCTGTGTAGCCATTTAAGACCTGACATTCCACTGTATTTGATGAGTTCCGACTTAATTTCATCCACCCCAGATGCTTTATTGCACTGCAATCTACTGACCATTTTCTCCACTTCCTCAAATGTGATCCTACTTCCATCATCATTCCTGTCCCATTCTACCTCGAAATCTGAAACATTGCTGATCTTACTTTCACCTACATTGAGCAACTCTTCAAAATATTCCCTCCATCTGCCCAAGGCATCCACAGGATTCACCAGCAGTTTTCCTGATCTGTCCAAAATACTTGTCATTTCCTTCTTACCTCCCTTTCGAAGACTGCTAATTACACTCCAGAATGGTTTTCCAGCAGCTTGACCCATAGTCTCCAACCTGTTTCCAAAGTCTTCCCAAGATTTCTTCTTGGATGCTGCAATCATCTGTTTGGCTTTGTTTCTTTCTTCAACATAACTATCTCTGTCTACCTGAGTTCTAGTATGTAGCCATTTTTGATACGCCTTCTTTTTCCTTTTACAGGCTGCCTTGACTGTGTCATTCCACCAAGCTGTTTGCTTCATCCTACTTTTACACACTACTGTTCCAAGACATTCTTTAGCCACTTCTAGTACTATATCCCTGTACCTTGTTCATTCCCTTTCCAATGACTGTAATTGACTACATTCAACTAACTGGTACCTTTCTGAGATCGCTGTTATGTACTTGTGCATGATTTCCTTATCCTGAAGTTTCTCCACTCTTATCCTCCTGCATATGGACCTGACCTCCTGCACTTTCGGCCTCACAATCCCAATTTCACTGCAGATTAAATAATGATCAGTGTCACCAAAGAATCCCCTGAATACACGTGTGTCCCTCACAGCCTTCCTGAATTCCTGATCTGTTATTATATAGCCAATGACAGATCTGGTTCCCCTGCCTTCCCAAGTATACCGGTGAATGTTCTTATGTTTAAAAAAGGAGTTTGTGATTACTAAGCCCATACTGGCACAGAAATCCAACAGTTGTTTCCCGTTACTGTTGGCCTCCATATCCTCTCCAAATTTACCCATAACCTTTTCATACCGAGCGAGGTGGCGCAGTGGTTAGACACTGGACTCGCATTCGGGAGGACGACGGTTCAATCCCGCGTCCGGCCATCCTGATTTAGGTTTTCCGTGATTTCCCTAAATCGCTGCAGGCAAATGCCGGGATGGTTCCTTTCAAAGGGCACGGCCGACTTCCTTCCCCGTCCTTCCTTAATCCGATGAGACCGATGACCTCGCTGTCTGGTGTCCTTCCCCCAACCAACCAACCAACCAACCTTTTCATACCCTTCTGTTCGATTTCCAATCCTGGCATTAAAATCACCCATGAGCACAACACTGTCCTTGTCCTTTACTCTAACAACTACATCACTGAGTGCCCCATAAAAACTATCCATCTTATCTTGATCTGTCCCTTCACAATGCGAATATACTGACACAATCCTAATTTTCTTGCTAGACACTTTCAAATCTATCCACATCAGTCGTTCGTTTACATACCTTATTGCAACTACGCTGGGTTCCATTTCTTTCCTGATGTAAAGCCCTACACCCCATTGTGCTATTCCTGCTCTGACTCCTGACAGGTTTGAAAAATAAGTTTTGACTTTTAATTTTATACTTAATTATGGTGCAATACTTTTGCGCTACACGCAGAAGCGTTAAGATGACGTGGTGCTACTAGCAGTAAACTGGGGCAAGTCCCGGATGCACACTCGCTTGCCTCTGTATCTCACAAACAATACAACGCTCGCTTTGCTTCAATGGTAGCACTATTATGCCATGGGAGACATTCTCCTGCGCTACTATGGGACCTGTAGTAGTAATCAAAGACACGCTGACAGCTGCGAACCACCTGCATCCCTTCGTGTCTGATGTTTCCCGACGGTGATGTCGTCTTCCAGCAGTAGAACTGTCCCTGTCTCGGAGCCAGAACCGTGCTACAGTGATTCGAGGAGCATTATAGTGAACTCAGATGGATGTCTCGGCGACCAAATTCGCCTGATGTAAATCCTATGGAACCCATCTGAGTCGCCAATGGTCGCCACCACCGCGCACGCAAATCAGCAGCCGTTACTTACGCGAGTTACATGATGTGTGCGTAGACACCTAAAGCCACATGTATCCACAATGCTATCAACGAACTGTCGGATCCCTCATACGCACAACCAGTGATTAAGCTATTAAGCCATAATGTTTTGGTTGATCAGTGTGTAATAGTTTGTACTGTGAATGAGCATATCTATTCAGTATAAATCTCCACTGACCAGGCAAATGACGTCACGTCACGACATTTGAAATTGTAAGCACATGTGAGATCCCCGCCAGCGCTCTGCTCAGCAATAGTGTCACTGCATGCCGCCACTTCCACTAACACGTCCGGCACGCGCAAATTGAACACACAGTATATATACACTACTGGCCATTAAAATTGCTACACCAAGAAGAAAAGCAGTTGATAAACGGGTATTGATTGGACAAATATATTATACTAGAACTGACATGTGATTACATTTTCACGCAATTTGGGTGCATACATCCTGAGAAATCAGTACCCAGAACAGCCACCACTGGCCGTAATAAAGGCCTTGATACGCCTTGGCATTGAGTCAAACAGAGCTTGGATGGCGTGTACAGGTACAGCTGCCCATGCAACTTCAACAAGATACCACAGTTCATCAACAGTAGTGACTGGCGTATTGTGACGAGCCAGTTCCTCCGCCGTCATTGGCCAGACGCTTTCAATTGGTGAGAGATCTGGAAATGTGCTGGCCAGGGCAGCAGTCGAACATTTTCTGTATCCAGAAAGGCCCGTATAGGACCTGCAACATGCGGTCGTGCATTATCCTGCTGAAATGTAGGGTTTCGCAGGGATCGAATAAAGGATAGAACCACGGGTCATAACACATCTGAATGTAACATACACTGTTCAAAGTGCCGTCAATGCGAACAAGAGGTGACCAAGACGTGTAACCAATCTCGCAATGTCGCGATACGATAAACCGCAATCGCGACCGGCTACAATCCGGATGATACGCCAGTATGGCGATGACGAATACACGCTTCCAATGTGCGTTCACCGCGATGTCCCCAAACACGGATGCAACCATCACGATGCTGTAAACAGAACCTGGATTCATCCGAAAAAATGATATTTTGCCATTCGTGCGCCCAGGTTCGTCGCTGAGTACACCATCGCAGACGCTCCTATCTGTGATGCAGCGTCAAGGGTAACCGCAGTCATGGTCTCCGAGCTGATAGTCCATGCTGCTGCAAACGTCGTCGAACTGTTCCTGCAGATGGTTGTTGTATTGCAAACGTCCCCATCTGTTGACTCAGGGATCGAGACGTGACTGCACGACCCGTTACTGCCATGCGGATAAGATGCCTGTCATCTCGACTGCTACTAATACGAGGTCGTTGGGATCGAGCACGGAGTTCCGTATTACCCTCCTGAACTCACCGATTCCATATTCTACTAACAGTCATTGGATCTCGACCAACGCGAGCAGCAACGTCGCGATACGATAAACCGCAATCGCGACCGGCTACAATCCGATCTTTATCAAAGTCGGAAACGTGATGGTACGCATTTCTCCTCCTTACACGAGGCATCACAACAACGTTTCACTAGGCAACGCTGGTCAACTGCTGTTTGTGTATGAGAAATCGGTTGGAAACTTTCCTCATGTCAGCACGTTGTATGTGTCGCCACCGGCGCCAACCTTGTATGAATTCTCTGTAAAATTAATCATTTGCATATCACAGCATCTTCTTACTGTCGGTTAAATTTCGCGTCTGTAGCCCGTCATTTCCGCGGTGTAGCAATTTTAATGGCCAGTAGTGTATATACACTCCTGGAAATGGAAAAAAGAACACATTGACACCGGTGTGTCAGACCCACCATACTTGCTCCGGACACTGCGAGAGGGCTGTACAAGCAATGATCACACGCACGGCACAGCGGACACACCAGGACCCGCGGTGTTGGCCGTCGAATGGCGCTAGCTGCGCAGCATTTGTGCACCGCCGCCGTCAGTGTCAGCCAGTTTGCCGTGGCATACGGAGCTCCATCGCAGTCTTTAACACTGGTAGCATGCCGCGACAGCGTGGACGTGAACCGTGTGTGCAGTTGACGGACTTTGAGCGAGGGCGTATAGTGGGCATGCGGGAGGCCGGGTGGACGTACCGCCGAATTGCTCAACACGTGGGGCGTGAGGTCTCCACAGTACATCGATGTTGTCGCCAGTGGTCGGCAGAAGGTGCACGTGCCCGTCGACCTGGGACCGGACCGCAGCGACGCACGGATGCACGCCAAGACCGTAGGATCCTACGCAGTGCCGTAGGGGACCGCACCGCCACTTCCCAGCAAATTAGGGACACTGTTGCTCCTGGGGTATCGGCGAGGACCATTCGCAACCGTCTCCATGAAGCTGGGCTACGGTCCCGCACACCGTTAGGCCGTCTTCCGCTCACGCCCCAACATCTTGCAGCCCGCGTCCAGTGGTGTCGCGACAGGCGTGAATGGAGGGACGAATGGAGACGTGTCGTCTTCAGCGATGAGAGTCGCTTCTGCCTTGGTGCCAATGATGGTCGTATGCGTGTTTGGCGCCGTGCAGGTGAGCGCCACAATCAGGACTGCATACGACCGAGGCACACAGGGCCAACACCCTGCATCATGGTGTGGGGAGCGATCTCCTACACTGGCCGTACACCACTGGTGATCGTCGAGGGGACACTGAATAGTGCACGGTACATCCAAACCGTCATCGAACCCATCGTTCTACCATTCCTAGACCGGCAAGGGAACTTGCTGTTCCAACAGGACAATGCACGTCCGCATGTATCCCGTGCCACCCAACGTGCTCTAGAAGGTGTAAGTCAACTACCCTGGCCAGCAAGATCTCCGGATCTGTCCCCCATTGAGCATGTTTGGGACTGGATGAAGCGTCGTCTCACGCGGTCTGCACGTTTAGCACGAACGCTGGTCCAACTGAGGTGCCAGGTGGAAATGGCATGGCAAGCCGTTCCACAGGACTACATCCAGCATCTCTACGATCGTCTCCATGGAAGAATAGCAGCCTGCATTGCTGCGAAAGGTGGATATACACTGTACTAATGCCGACATTGTGCATGCTCTGTTGCCTGTGTCTATGTGCCTGTGGTTCTGTCAGTGTGATCATGTGATGTATCTGACCCCAGGAATGTGTCAATAAAGTTTCCCCTTCCTGGGACAATGAATTCACGGTGTTCTTATTTCAATTTCCAGGAGTGTATATAGTCTCGCGTTGAAGTCCGTGTTTGGTTTTTATATGGTGTACTGGTCCTTCAAATATCATTGGAAATTTGCTGTTGCTGTTGTCGTGACATTTCCTCATTAATCGCTGCCTTTTTGGCTATTCCCGTAAAAGTTCGCGCCTGGTGCGCATCTGCATGAAGAGATCACTGGCCGTCTCGCCTTATGTAAACGCTTATATTCAGGAAAAACAGAACACCTCGAACGACTAGAGATGGGAGTTCATATTTATAGGACTCGCACATTAGTACATTCTGCGAAAATGATTATCATTTGAACCATGTCGGCCCGGGGGTTCAAGATAAACATCACGACACAACACCACCTACCTATAAAATGTATCTGAGGCTCCCGTTGTCGCTATAAGCCGAAGGTAATGAATCAGTGTGATTTGAGCAGATTTACAGGATAACTCACAGATCTATGCGTTAGCCGTACCGTTAAATGAGTGAGTTTGAAGTGATACGAGAGAATGTGATGCACGCATGCGGGAAATTGCCTCTCGTGTGGGATGAAGTGTTTCCGCAGTGCAACGGCTGTGTGCAGAATGGTTCACGGAAGGTCATAGAACACGACGAGACGGGTCAGGTCACACCACCCAGACCATCCCCCCCAGAAGATCGACATGTCATCCGATGGAATTGCAGGACAGAGATGCATCCTCCTCGGCCCTGGCGTAACAGTGGAACAGTGTAACTCATCATACACTATCAGGGGTTGTAATGTTCTTTAATTAAATAATGTTTTGTGATACACTGGATGATATCGAGTGCATACAACTATTTATGTTGTCTTACCTCTAAAGCAGCAACGGTGGAATGCGATATATTCCGGTCTCTCATGAAAAAAATAAAATGTGCTAGCTACAGGATCAGCAGTGTGCAATGCTGGCCATAATACTTTGAAATGCACATGAAATTATTTTGGCTGATAAATGAAACCATTTAAAAAATTCCAACTTCTTTCAAAAACGTATGAGCTGGACAGGGAGGCGGTACTGATTGTGGTGAATTGCTAATACTAATTTTTTTTAGTAAGATATTTTCCAAATTAAGTTTGGCCTTTTAAAAACATTTGGCAATTGAAGTTACATTGGCCAGAAGAATACATCATATTTACTAATTGATTCAGGAACAATGACATTTATAGGGCAGGTATTATCCAACCTCACTAAACCAGCATAAATGCAGATCGTCAAATTACCTATAGCGCAGTTAACAAATCTTAGAAACATGAAAAATGTGAGATATCTAACTAGCATTTCTATCAATTCAGTTTACGTACTTTCTGGGGTTACTCAGCAATTACAAATTATCTATAAATTATCCATACTAACGGTCTGGCAAAACAAAAATCAGAATTATTTAATTACTTTTGAATACATTGTGGGAGAGAACAGTGACCAATGTGTTACAAATATGTACTGTCAAAAACGGCCTTGATCACAATTTCTTTATTACGGTGACCGGTTTCGACCACTACTGTGGTCATCTTCAGACCAATGAATAAGAACCTCTTTCTGGTGGTAAATCGCTACAAGATTTTCTAAAGACCTTTCTCATGCTCTTTGAAAGTTGCTTTCCGTTACAACGTTTAAAACAGGGTACTAGCACAAACAGGCAGCCTGGGTGGCTGACTAGAGGGATAAGAATATCTTGTAGAACAAAGTGGCAATTATATCAAAACGTTAGAAACAGTCAAAATCTAAATGCAGCAGCCCATTACAAACAGTATTGTAAGGTGCTTAAAAATGTTATTAGGAAGGCAAAAAGTATGTGGTATGCAGATAGAATAGCTAAGTCTCAGGATAAAATTAAAACCATATGGTCAGTCGTAAAGGAAGTTGCTGGTCTGCAGAGACAGGTCGAGGATATAGAATCAGTGCGTAGTGGGAATGTCCGTGTTACTGATAAGTCGCATATATGTAGAGTATTTAATAATCACTTTCTGAATATAGCAGGTGAACTAAATAGAAACCTAATTCCAACAGGGAATCATATAGCGCTCTTAGAAAAAAGTGTTCCGAGACTGTTACCTGAAATGCTCCTCCATGATACTGACAAGAGGGAGATTGAGTTAATAATTAAATCACTAAAGACCAAGAACTCTCATGGATATGACGGGGTATCTAGCAGAATACTGAAGTATTGTTCTGTGTATGTTAGCCCAGTACTTAGCCCAGTACTTAGCCCAGTACTCGGTAGTGAAGCCACTTTATAAAAAGGGAGACATTGATAATGTTGACAATTTTAGACCTATTTCTATGCCATCGGTGTTTGCTAAAGTTATCGAGAAGGTTGTATATACAAGGTTACTGGAGCATTTAAATTCACATAATTTGCTGTCAAATGTTCAGTTTGGTTTTAGAAATGGTTTAACAACTGAAAATGCTATATTCTCTTTTCTCTGTGAGGTTTTCGACGGATTAAATAAAAGGTTGCGAACGCTAGGTGTTTTCTTTGATTTAACGAAGGCTTTTGACTGTGTTGACCACAAAATATTACTGCAGAAGTTGGACCATTATGGTTCAAATGGCTCTGAGCACTATGGGACTCAACTGCTGTGGTCGTAAGTCCCCTAGAACTTAGAACTACTTAAACCTAACTAACCTAAGGACAACACACACATCCATGCCCGAGGCAGGATTCGAACCTGCGACCGTAGCGGTCGTGCGGTTCCAGACTGTAGCGCCTTTAACCGCTCGGCCAGGACCATTATGGAGTAAGGGGAGTAGCTTACAATTGGTTCGCCTCTTACTTTAAGAACAGAAAGCAGAGGGTAATTCTCCGCAATATTGAGAGTGGTAGTGATGTTCAGTCCCAATGGGGCACTGTTAAGTGGGGCGTTCCCCAAGGGTCGGTGCTGGGGCCACTGCTGTTTCTTATTTATATAAATGATATGCCTTCTAGTATTACAGGTGATTCAAAAATATTTCTGTTTGCTGATGACACCAGCTTGATAGTGAAGGATCTTGTGTGTAATATTGAAACAGTAACAAATAATTTAGTTCATGAAATAAGTTCGTGGCTTGTGGAAAATAATTTGATGCTAAATCACAGTAAGACTCAGTTTTTACAGTTGCTAACTCACAATTCAACAAGAACTGACATTTTAATCAGACAGAATGGGCATGTTATAAGCGAGACGGAACAGTTCAAGTTCCTAGGCGTACGGATAGATAGTAAGCTGTTGTGGAAAGCCCATGTTCAGGATCTTGTTCAGAAACTAAATGCTGCTTTATTTACCATTAGAACAGTATCTGAAATAAGTGACACTTCAACACGAAAAGTAGTCTACTTCGCATATTTTCATACGCTTATGTCGTATGGTATTATTTTTTGGGGTAATTCTTCTGATTCAAAAAGGGTATTTTTGGCTCAAAAACGGGCTGTTCGAGCTATATGTGATTTAAGTTCGAGAACCTCTTGTCGACCCCTATTCAAAAATCTGGGAATTCTGACATTGCCCTCACAGTATATATTTTCTTTAATGTCGTTTGTTGTTAGCAATATTAGCCTATTCCCAAGAGTTAGCAGCTTTCACTCGGTTAATACTAGGCAGAAATCAAATCTGCATGTAGAATGCAGTTCCTTGACTCTTGTGCAGAAAGGAGTGCAGTATTCTGCTGCATCCATTTTCAATAAGCTACCACAAGAACTCAAAAATCTTAGCAGTAGCCCAAACTCTTTTAAGTCTAAACTGAAGAGTTTCCTCATGGCTCACTCCTTCTATTCTGTCGAGGAGCTCCTGGAAGAGCTAAATAATTAAGCAAATTCCAGTGTTACATTGTTGATTGTCTTCATTTAAACTTATGACTTGTCACCTGAATATGTTTTTTTTCTATATTTCATTTTATCTGTTTCTAATATCGTGTTATAATTTCATGTATTGACTCGTTCCATGACCATGGAGATTTCTCCTTAATTTGGTCCCACGGAACAATAAATAAATAAATAAATAAACCACCAGAAGGAGGATCTTACTCATTGATCTGAAGATGACCACAGTAGTGGTCGAAACCGGTCACCGTAATAAATAAATTGTGATCAAGACTGTTTCTGATAGTAAAAATAATTATTTCACATCTTTACCTTGCTTGCAAGAAGACTTCTGCTTCTATGTTCTCGTAATTCCTACATTACTCTAACACTTGGTGGCTTCACAGTGCATACCTTTCTCTCACAGACAGCTACCTACAACTGTACGCCCAATGCTCTCTTACTCTAACACTACAAAATGGTTCAAATGGCTCTGAGCAATATGCGACTCAACATCTAACACTACAAACTCAGACCAGAAGCAGTATCTTTGGCTCTGTGGTCGTGCCCAGTCAACGATCCACTTTATAAAACCTGTCAGAGACATACATCGTTTATAGTATACTAGTTTCATTTTAACTTACATTTATGTTATTGTCATATTCGGCTGCCATATACAAGTGTGCCCCAGTAGACTCCTTTCAGGATGACAGTCCGTCGTCGTTTATCACGGCATGTGTTACGTGCGCGTCGTCCACTTCTCAGCCTACCTTTGACAAATGTGGAGGTCGACCGTTGTGGCCGAGCGGTCCTAGGCGCTTCAGTCCGGAACCGCGCGACCGCTACGGTCGCAGTTTCGAGTCATGCCTCGGGCATGGATGTGTGTGATGACAAATGGTTCAAATGGCTCTGAGCACTATGGGACTTAACTGATGAGGTTATCAGTCCCCTAGAACTTAGAACTACTTAAACCTAACTAACCTTAGAACATCACACACATCCATGCCCGAGGCAGGATTCGAACCTGCGACCGTAGCGGTCGCGCGGTGCCAGACTGTAGCGCCTAGAACCGCTTGGCCACAGCGGCTGGCTGTGTGATGTCCTTAGGTTAGTTAGGTTTAAGTAGTTATAAATTCTAGGGGACTGATGACCTCAGATGTTAAGTCCAATAGCGCTAAGAGACATTTGAACCATTTTTGAACAAACGTGCAGAAACATGTTAGACGGCAATAGTGTATGAAACGCAGTCGCTGAGGACAGCAGTGGCATCAGATAGTGTTTTTGAATGAATCTAGGTTCTTTTTGTGTGAAAATGGCCGCATTTTGGCTCGCACAAACAGGGGGAGCGGCATCACAGTGACTGCCTAAGCGCAAGACATACAGCGGCCTTATGGTGTGAGGTGCATTGGGTACAACCACAAATCGAAGTAGGTGCGTGACCAGGGCACTACGACCAGCGTGGCCTACGTGAATGACATCCTGTAACCTGTAGGCGTACACTTAATGCATAATACAACAGGCGCCGTTTTTTAGCAAGAGAATGCACGACGACGTGTTACTGCACGAACGTGTCCCTTCTTGGAATCACGTGACGTCAGCCTTTTGCCCTGACGCGCCAGTTCACCACACTCGTCGCCAATCGGAAGTGTGTTGGATGTGCTGAAGCGACGGGTGCAGCGCTGTGACCCAGCGCCAGTGACCACAGATGGTGAATACAGCATGGATGACTACACCACAGGAAGCCATTCGTGCCTTATACGAGTCGATGCCGTCACGCATGAAACAAGTTATCAGGCCCAATGGCGGACCCTGTTCCTATTAGGCAACAGGACACATGCTGGACCGAGGTGACTGAAATGCTAATCATTCCTAGAAAACACACTAATTTACATGTCCTGTGAATATGGTCGTCAGCCGGCCGCTGTGACCGAGCGGTTCTAGGCCCTTCAGTCCGGAACCGCGCGACTGCTACGGTCGCAGGTTCGAATCCTGCTTCGGGCATGGATGTGTGTGATGTCCTTAGGTTAGTTACGTTTAAGTAGTTCTAAGTTCTAGGGGACTGATGACTTCAGATGTTAAGTCCCATAGTGCTCAGAGCCATTTGAGCCAATATGAACGTCCTATCTGTAGTCGTTCAAGGCGTTAGATAAAATTAAGGCGATACTGCCAATGATCTCTTCAGTGCAGATGCATACCAGTCTCGAATCCTTACTGGAGTCGGCAAAACGGCTCAAACGGGTCTGAGCACTATGGTACTTAACATCTAAGGTCATCAGTCCCCTAGAACTTAGAAGTAGTTGAACCTAACTAACCTAAGGACATCACACACATCCAAGCCCGAGGCAGGATTCGAACCTGCGACCGTAGCTGTCGCGCGGTTCCAGACTGAAGCTTCTAGAACAGCTCGGCCACTCCGGCCGGCGTCGGCAAAACGCCTCGAGTAATAAGGATAATGGGAAAGGGGCAGTACATTTGTGGGTTGTGGGTAAGTTGGGAATTTGGGTCCGCCGGGACTCGTGTTAGTGCACTCCGTGCAGTTGCACTGACCTCTGTGTCCGGGTGGCTCAGTCGTCAGAAAATATACCTAGTAAGCAGGAGACTCGCGTCCGCATCCTGGTCTTGCACAAATTTTCAACTTTCCCCACTGATTTCAATCAATGCCCGCTGGCAGCCAGTGTCTGTAATTCCTTTTTGTCTTAATGACTTTAATAGTTTCCACGACGAAACTCTGTCCCTAAACTTGGCAGAAACTGCCTCTAAAGCAGGATTGCTAAACAAAGTTTCCAATAATTTCTTCACCAAAAAAAGACGAAGTAAATATTCCGGAATTAGAATTAAGAACAACTGTCAACAAAAATAAGTTTGAAGTAATTATGTATGCTTAGCGCAGCTTCAATCACATAATAAACGCAAGTCTTTCAGTCTAAACTGCATGTAGATTACTTTTCTTTCAGAGTATGGTGATGTAATAACTTCATACTTAACAGTCATAAACAATCGCTCGATCGTTGAAAGATCTGTACCTAAAGACTGGGTAGTTTCATAGGTCACGCCAACATTCAAAGCGAAATAGGAGTAATACGCTGAATTACCAGACTCATATTACTAACGGCGATATGCAGTAGGGCTTTGGAACATATATTGCGTTTGAACATTATGTATTACCTCGGAAAAATGCGAACTGTTGGTAAACAGTCCGCACAGATTCAAAAAATGTTGTTCTCTTGAGACACAACGTCTTTATAATCACACGGAGTAATGCGTGCTATCGACATGGAATCTCAATTTCATTCCGTATTTCTAAATTTCCAGAAGGCTTTGGGCACCATTCCTCACTAAGCGGCTTCTAATCGAACTGTGTGGCTATGGAGTCTCACCTCAGAGGATTCATAATTTCCTGTCAGAGAGGTCGCAGTTAGTAATAACTGACTGGAAGTCATCGAGTGAAACGGAAGCAACATCTGGCGTTCTCGAAGGAAGTGTTAAGAGCCCTCTGCTGTTATTCATCAATGTAATCGATTTAGGAGGCAATCTCAGCATCCCTCTTAGATAGTTTTCAGATGTTACTGTCGTGTACTGTCTAATCAAGTCGCCAGAAGATCAGTACCAATTGCAAAATGATTTAGGCAAAACATTTGTGTGGTGTGAAAATTGGCAGTTGTTTCTCTATAAGGAAAAATGTGATGTCGTCTTTATAACTCCAAAAAGAAATCCGTTAAATTTCGGGTACACGATAAACAATTCAAATATAAATGCTGTCAATTCAACTACAAACCTCGGGATTACAATTAAAACAATTTAAGTTGCAGCGATCACACAGAAAATGTGGTGAAGGCGAACCAAGGACTGCCTTTTGCTGGCGGAACACCTAGGAGATGCAACAGTTTACTAAAGAGACCCCCTACACTATGTTTGTCTGTCCTCTTCTAGAGTACTGCTACGCAATAAGGGATAATGAACTGCAATCATTTAGTTGCAGAATGATGGACATGGAGGAATTACGGGCAAAGTTTAAACAGATTGTAATCATGTTCTGGACATGTATGTTCCTAGCAAATGGATTAAGAACGGAGAAGACCCATCGAGGTTTAATAACGAAATTAAAAAAATGCTGAGGAAGCAAAGGCCGTTACACTCTCGGTTCAAAGGACAACGCGCAAATGACAACAGGCGAAGATTAGTAGAGATTCGTGCGTCTGTGAAAAGATCTAAGCACGAGGCAAACAACAGCTACCACCTGTAAGTGTACTGTCATATCGCTGGTTTAGTTGTGGAGTATCTTTGCGGGCAGCTGCGTCTAAAGAGTCGAGCGCGGGGCACGGAACTGTTATGTTGTGTAGTGTGTAGCTCTGCATGTGAGAGGCATTGTTAGTATGGAAGTTGAAGTGTTGCTACAAGTGGTATTACAGTAAAGTGATAAAACAGGTAAATGATTCAGAGGAAAGTGCGTCAAGAAGTAATTAAAAACGAGCAGTGCCGCCGACAACGTACTTGCGTATCCTCTCGTTGCGTGTTGCACAGCATCAATCATCCGCGCCGTGTTCGGTCTCCCAGAATGAACTGATGTGAATCAGTAGAAATTAGTTACCATAAAAGAGTGCAGTCAAGTGCCAGTGTCTTGCAGCGAGCGTGAGGACGTGCGTTCGATCATCGCGTTTCTGCATTATCAACAATCAGCCGCGCCACGACGGTTATGCGCACGCTCGTACAAGTGAGAACTGAGAACTGAAAACTTAACTTTACGAACAGTGTTTATCATTACTAGTGTCAAGGAGGACTGGTACCAGATATCTGTATGTGTGACGAGCGTAAGCAGCTTTCGTGCGATCATTCGGCTTCCGCATCATCAACAATCACCCGCGTCGTGTCGGTTACGCGTACGCTCGTCTGAGTGATGTTGTGGACAGATAATCATCAAGATTGTTAATTGGAATAAACATTTACGACTTAGAGTGTAAGCAGTACAACCTCTGGTTTCCATATCGTCTCAGAAAATAGATGTTCATACCAGACATAGGACAGTGCTGCGTTTTAACGTTGAGTGGCAGTGTGGAGCAGGACGATACGACCGCCGCGGGATTATCAGGTACGTGGTGTGGACAGGGCGTACGGTCTAGCAACAGTCCGAAACGACAACCACTTTAAGGTACTCCACCCTTTTGTACCTCCTGGCGTGTTACACATCGTCATACTTTGGCTACAGATCTGGCGGAGAACCCGAAAAAATTCTGGTCCTATGTAAAATTGCTAAGCGGATCTAAGGCTTTCATCAAGACACTCGTTGACTTGTCTGGCTTGCGGTAGAAGACAGCAAGGAGGAGGGCTGTGGTTTTAAATTCCACGTTTAAGAAATAATACACGCAGGAGCAGGAGAATCGTATATACGTAGTTTGGAACGTAAATAGTGGCAACACTGCTGTGGAGACACTATGCAGTGGAATCTACTATTGTCGCTGATAGCACACGTTGTTGACGTATCTACCTTACCTCCGAGCAAATGGACTCGTCCGTCCCACGTCACCGGCGTGCGCGCAATCTAGGGAAACACAGTCACTTGTGAGAGAGCCGTCTAACGTAACGGTGCCACTATGCTTTCGAAACAGGAACAACGAAGTGAAATCAAGATTGAATGTGCCAGAGGTCGTACAGCACGAAAGTGTCACCAAGGTCTTCAAGACGCGTGTGACACTTTCTGCGCAACCCACCCATCATTTTGCACGACAATGCGAGGGTGCATACAGCACAAGCTGTGTCTGCTCTGTTCGGTCGTTGAGACTGGGAAGTACTGTACCATCCACCATACTCCCCGGACGTAAGTCCTTGTGACTTTGATTTGATTCCGAAGATGAAGGAACTACTTCGTGGTATTCGCTTCAGAACTGTTCCAGAGATTCGACAGGCAGTAACAGACCGCTCCATTCGCACCATCAACAGAATAGGCTCTGCTAACGGTATACTACGCCTTCCACAATGGGTTCTACACAACACTGGTGACTACTTTGAAGGATAGTAAGAAGTGCAAACAGGTAACTCTTTAGTATCGGTTGTGAATAAATAGTTGCCGCTGTTTAAGTTCCAACCCTCGTAATTCCGTCGTTCGACCATCACACAGAGTGCCGTATGGATGACATAGTAATAAGCATTCCTGTCGTAGAAAAACAACTTAACGAGTTAAAAACAAGTAAGTCACCAGGCCCATATGGAATCCTAATTTGCTTTTAAAAAGAGCCCCTTACTTAGTTTGGATTTATCGCTAATTTATCGACCAAGGCAAAGTGCGAAGCGACTGGAAAAAGCGCAGATGACAGTTGCATATAAGTAGGATAAAAGAACGGACCACCAAAAGTACAGACCAATAACCCCTTAACATCGGTTGTTTCAGAATTCTAGAGCATATTCTGAGTTCAAATGTAAAAATGTTTCCTAGAGACCGAAAAGTTCGTGTCCACGAATCACCATGGTTTTAGAAAGCATCGCTCGTGCGAACACAGCTTGCTATTTTCTTGCGTGATATAATGCGAACTACAAATGAAGGGCAACAGGCAGATTCTAAACTTGTACATTTTCGAAAAGCTTTCGACACGGTACCCCGCTGCAGATAATTAACGAAGATACTTGCATACTAAATAGGCTCCCAGATATGTGACAGGCTCGAAGACTATAGGTTGAAACAACGCGACCTAGACAAAATTTCTAGTTGGTGAGATGAATGGCAACTAGATCGTAATGTAGAAAAATGTAAGTTAATGCGGGTGAGTAGGAAAAACAAACCCGTAATGTTCGGATACAGCAACAGTACTGTACGCTTGATACAGTCACGTCGTTTAAATATCTGGGCGTAAAGTTGCGAAGCGATATGAAATAGAACGAGCATGTGAAGGTTGTGGTAGGGAATGCGAATGGTGGACTTCGTTTCATTGGGAGAATTTTAGGAAAGTGTAGTTCATCTGTCAAAGAGACCGCATATAGGACGTTAGTGCGACTGAATCTTGGGTACAGCTCGAGTGTTTGGGATCCGCACCAGGTGGAATTGAAATAAGGCATGGAAACAATTCAGAGGCGAGATGCTAGATTTGTTACCTGTAGGTTCGATCAGCAATACATGTGTTACGGACATGCCTCGCGAGCTCAAGTGGGAATCCCTGGAGGGAAAAAGACATTCAGTTCGAAGAACACTACTGACAAAATTTACAGAACCTGGATTTGAAGCTGACTGCAGAACGATCCTACTGCCTCCAAGATACATTTCGCGTAGGGACCATGAAGATAAAATACGAGACATTAGGGCTAATGCGGAAGCACATAGTAGCCGTTTTTCCCTCACTCTATCTGTGAGTGGAACAGATACCCTCCGCCACGCACCATACTGTGGCTTGCAGAGTGTGTATGTAGACCTAGATGTAGATGTTGATCCAAACAAGATAGGACTTATGAACTACATCGAAAAAGTTTAAACAGGGGCAGCTCGTTTTGTATTACAGCACAGTGTGTCACGGATATGATACGTGATCTGCGGTGGCAATCATTAAAACAGAGGCCTTTTACGTTGCGGAGAGATCTTTTGACGAAATTTCAATTGGCAGTTCTCTCATCCGAATATGAAAATATTTTGGTGAGGCTCAAATATATAGCGAGTAATGATCGTTCTAATAAAATAAGAGGAATCAGAGCTCGCACGGAAAGTGTTCGTTTCTCCAGTGGGCTATTCGAGAGTGGAACAGTAGAGAACTAGTCCGGAGGTGGTTCGACGAATCCTCTACCTGGCACTTAAGTGTGAATTGTAGAGTGGTTATGTAGCTGTAGCTGTACTAATCCTTCCTGCCATCAAATAACATATACATATGTTTCATCACTATCATCAGCCACGCATCATCTCTTGCTGGACAGGATCCTCCCTTTATGTTTTCCCTAGCGTTATAGTCTTCACCTTCCATATCGCTTCTACATGCTTTCTGCCCACTGTAGATGGTCGTCTCTAGTTTGTAACACCATAGCTCTAATGCTGTACGGATTTATTTTGCCTTTTGCTTTGGTTTAATGTTATAACATTGAGTATCTGCAAATGTGTTTGAATCGATAACATAAAATTGTATACTCCTTTCTTTGTTAAAACTTTGATGTCGTGGTTTGATTCTATGCAATGTAGTATATCTGTCATTTAAATTCTTTGTCCCATTTCGACGGAACAAAACTTAATGTATATAATTGTAATTTCTGTGTGAATAATTTTTTGTAGAAATGTCAATATGTGCAAATGTTCTGTTTTATTTAATGCGTTTGGTTGCTGTTATGTAAACTGCTGATCCTTACTTAGAGTTCTTAGTTATCCTGTATGCAAAAGATAGTGTGGTTCCTCTCGGGAACGGAACTTAGTAGGGCGCGCAAGTTGTGGTTGGCTAGGTAGAAAAGGTGGAACCAAGAGTCAGTCGGGGACGAGCTACCAAACTGTGAACTACCATGTAAAAATTGCATATTGTTCTTATTCCGAGAGAGGCTTTTTCTGCCACTTTCCAATGCCTCGGATGGATGGATAAATAGCTGGAACGATTCTGGAATTGGTATCCATCATCGCCACCAAGAAGAGACAGAGTCCAGCAATTCTGCCTGCAAATCCACCTACCAACATGCAGTTGCCACCACATTGCGCAATCACTGTAACGGAATACTATAATGATGTACAGTGAAGGATCAGCTTATTGGATGTGTTAGTGCGCTAAAATATAAGGTAACTTATAACTTATGTACCTATCTTGATTTTTTTCCTATCACAACACCTTTCAGGTTTCTCTCCATTGAAACTATGATTACCGAGTGTCCTAATTTGTGGAAAAAATGAAAGCCTCAAAGCCAAATAGTTTGTTGTTTGATCTTTGGTAAGAAGGGAATATTCAGATTTACTGTGGATTCAGTGAAATTGGGGGAGGTAATAAATGTAGTTTTGTGAAGTTTCAGAGACACATATTTAATCATTTACTTGTAGGTAGAAGACTGTGGTAATAAAGATAATTTACTGTTTCTTTTAAAATTCTTAAAACTGTGGCTTATGAAGTGTTGCTTAGCTAATGATCATAGTGCGGCCTGTAGTAAATTTTAAAAGGTGAGTCAGTTTCTCGTAAATTTGTCAACATTGTGTCTCACGGCAGTAAAAGTCGTGAACTGCGTTTATGGAAAGTTATACACTCATGCTTGCTAAGCACTTGTTTCTTTTGGGTATTGAAAGTGCATATTAATAGTGTAATAAAATCCACTGTTTATCCTTTACCACTATTTACGAAAACAATAATTTCTTTATTCAAAAGACAGTGAGAAGTAACCTGTTAGTGAATTCCATTTAACTTTCATCCTAAACAGAATAGTATTTAGTTGAGAGATACTTAACCTGTGACTTAACCTGTGACCAGTTCATGATTTTGCAGTGAACAACATTTATAATTTCATGCCAGCTAGGAAGATGTTTGAACAATAATACTGAACCTATGTCCAATTAATGATTCTGCAGTGAATGTTAATGGTAACGTTATAAAGACCATTCAGTTTGAACAAGCCCTGAAAGTAATAGTGTGTTTCGGTATCTGTTATATTTTTGCAAATAGTTTGTGCTGCTCTAGCTGTTAGCTTCAATCTTACTGTAAACATATGTATGTGTCAGAGTTCATTGCACTCGCGTGTGGCCAAGTATAGGTTGTGTTTGTCCGTTAAAGTTACTCATACCTACTTTCTTAAACGAGAACGTTAATCTTTCTCTTGCCTAATTAGGCTGGCGACCGTTTTCCTTATTCTTTAAACAGTATAGCTAGGCAAAAATATTGTTTGTTACTCTTCGAATATTTAAGTAATTCTGACCTGTATTTCCGATAAGCCGACCCCGTTAGGTACAACACGGTCAACATAACAAAATTCCTCTCAGAGTTTAACACTGCTCTGTTACTTTATATCATAATTGTTTTAATAAGATAGTTTTGTTTCACGACCTGCCTCCTACTTTAAGGTTATGTCATAGCAGTAGCATACAGTAGTGTTATAAGTTGACCTTTAGAAACCCAGCAGAGGACTACCTTGATCCATCTACCATCAACTCACGACGTACACGTTCTCCCCGTATATAGTTCGATTCGATGACAGTGATGATTAAATCTTATATTTTAGCCCGCTACCCGATCCTCTTGTTTTCCTTGTTTTTTCTCTCCAAAATGCATCTCTCCATTTCTCGGTGACAGATCACAAAGTTTTCGAGTGATTTTCCATTTCAGGATCACTGAATCGCTACCACGAAGCAATAACCAATGAAACACACTGTTAACTACCGGTTTCAGACATACCGGTTCGTGGATTCGGAAACTCTCTTTAGGTAATGGAGGTAATCAAGGCGATTTCTGATTTTCTGCTTATTTCTTTTCCTCTCCGTCTAGTGGTTGATTTGAACTACACTACACACGATATCCAAGCAACTAGTTCTGTGATTTTATCGTTAAATGGTACTATTCTCTTTCCGATGTACTAGTTGTACACTTTTCAAACTTGCTTTATTAATTCAAAATGGTTCAAATGGCTCTGAGCACTATGGGACTTATCTTCTGAGGACATCAGTCCCCTAGAACTTTGAACTACTTAAACCTAACTAACCTAAGGACATCACACACATCCATGCCCGAGGCAGGATTCGAACCTGCGACCGTAGCGGTCCCACGGTTCCAGACTGTAGTGCCTAGAACCGCACGGCCACCGCGGCCGGCCTTTATTAGTTTCTTCCATTAGTTCTAGAAGTTCATTTTCTCTAGGTTTAAACAGTGCAATATCATCCACAGTTCAAGGTGGTGCAGTTATGTTGCATAAACACACATTCCGTCATCATATTCCAGTTCTGGAAACTTTCTCTGAATCGTACATAGATCCTTCGTTAGCCAACACGATGTGTGTAACCTAGCAATTAGGTTTTTCAATAATGCCTTCTAGACCCTCTTCAGGCGTACCTTCAGCCGTTTAATGAATCTAATTTTCTTCTACGACTTTACATGTAGAGCATCTCAATAATTCGCTTTCCTTGGAATTCAAAATTCTATATCGTACATTCGTATGACCCACAGCTCGAAAGCAACGAATGTAGAAAAAAAACACTTAGTCCTAGACAAATACTTTTAAAATGAATTAACCTTTCGTTTATGCAGAGGACTGCCACGTTCTCATTACTCCAGTTCAAGATATAACTGCTATTTCAAATGGAATATTTTTAGTGCCAAAATATCTTTTTATTTTCTTGCAGTTTCTTGAAAAGCAGGCTAAAAATGCTATTATCAAGAGAATGCCCTTGAGAATAGCTTATTCAGAGTAACAAATACAAAAAAGAGTAAACATAAGAACAAAAAAAAAGAACCTGTATTTGACTGTGGTAAGCGAACAGATTCCTTAATGATCTGCAGAGAATGAAGAGCAATTTTCTGATATAAAAGTCGGCTATAAGCAGGTGTATGGGAGGTGTCAACGTGTGTAACAGTTCTATGGTTGTATGCAACTCACTTCGCTGCCATCAGCCAGTACATGCTGGCGTTCGGTACGCATCTGGTCATTAATCGTGAAAATTAATTTGGTGCTGCATTTCCAATTAACTGAGCAGTCAATAACAGAGTTCTTTTCTAATTTTTATGTAATTTAGATGGAAGCTGAAGCCGGTATGTAATTATCTGCGATAATGTAATCAGGTTTGAACATTAAAATGTTAAATAAATGCTGTCCACACCGTATGAAGCAAAAAATCGGTCTAAACGCAAAGAATAACTAGGCCGGAACGTCTCTCAACAAATTACACATGAATTCAGTTACTGTCAAATGGAGGTGACCAGATTTATTCCACATTAACAGGCAGTCACGAGAAATATGGTGAAAAGGAAGCAACCAGTGAGATAGTCAAAGAAAAGAAACAGAATACTCTCTAAGTGAGGTTGGTTGACTATGTTTTTAATTTTTTCTTTTTTACTTTATGATCACATATATCTGTTACAGTATTAAGATATATTTATACGTAACTTACAATAGATGAAAAAACATTTTTGTTGTCCCATGAAATCAATAGTTCACATTTTCTCTGTTTCTCTAGAACGCAATGCCAAGAGTGTTTTCTAGTAATCTAATAATGTGTTGGCAAACATCTTGAACATTACATCTTTGTACGGAACCGCTGCTTTGTCTTGGAATGCTGCAAGTGAATCATTTGTTCTCACCCTCGATGCACTACTGATGTTCATGGGGATGTCCGACTCGTCTATATCTTGATCTGGGGAATGAAAGACTGAGAACATGTTCACTGTCGTCATTAAATGATAACTCGAATACCTGGCATCAGCTTCTGTCTCTCACTTTCCAGATCTAGATAACGCACAAATATGTAAATGAAACAACTGGCAACTAACTGAAAATTATCATCAATCTTACTTTTATTTAATCATTTATTACAATGAAATCAGATATCACGTAAGCAAAATGGCAGGTCTGCTCCGTTAAACGTTATTGTCTTTTTAAAAAGTAATCACGCAATAGTTTGATGAGGTTCGGGTTCACACCCTTCATGTGTTTGTCAAATATGTTTATTACCGATAATCGATATCAGATTTTTTCATTTATTGCGACTGCAATTTTAACGATTCGTTATACTCAAAGAAATATCATAAACGCAGTTCTAACTCAATCATAAATGGGACAGTACGACCGATAGAATATAGACATGATACTACTGTCGTTTTACGGGTTTCTGTCTAGTGTGTTGTGTGTGCGGTATCAAGTTGGAAATAGTCGCCGCATTTGTACACGTGTCAGTATTTCCATTTGTGATAGGTGCTTGAAATCACAATATATCAAAATTCTCGCGTAGATTACATCACGTTGTGAACACTGAAGGGAATGGACGCCTTTTAGTAGATGCGGAAAAGTAAGGTTGTGGTTTGACTTTGAGTTCTGATAGGCGTACAGCTTCTTGGTCTGCCAGGTCGCAGGAGTAAATAATATTTCGTGTATGATTTTAAGTTGGGACTTAGGAAATTTGTTAGCTTGTTCAATGGTAGAATTTGATGACTGAACCACTGAGTGTTAACTCGATGCATGGTAGGCTAATAGTAATGCTAACGTGTACTGACTATAGCTACAGTTGGTGACATTAATGAACAGTGTATAGCAACAAATACTTGTGGATTATGAAAGGAAATTTGAGTTGAAAAGAAACTCTCGTCTCTCCCAACAGTTCATTACCATGGTTAATAATTCTAGAAATGAACTTGTGTTTTAAAACAAGCAATGTTTTGCTTCGATGTGTGACTGGGCTCTAGACTGTGTATCACATACGAGGCGTGTTTTTTAAAGTAGGTACCGTTTTGAAATAAAAATAGGTCAAGTAAACTTTTCTTACAAAATTTCATTTTTACGCTAAAGTCTGTACTTGAATCTACTTTTCTACATAATGGCCATCAATATTAAGGCACTTATCGTAACGTACAACCAGATTTTGAATACCAACCTCATAGACATCTGCCGCATGATTGGCAGCAACACTTGAGGAGACTCATCACGTAATGTCGAAATCGTAAAGCGTTTGTTCTCTCTCATTTTTCCATCAACTTTCTGCACCAAATAGTCTGTGAGGCTGACAGTTACCCACTTCGTTTCTCATCATGCACATACCTACGGCCTTAATTAAAAACACTCATTCATCGCCGTACAATACCATCACTCATAATGTTTTCTCCATATACTTCACTGATATTGCGATGAATTTGACGTTCTGAGCATTAAGAAGAATCACAGTGCATATTTCACATCGGCGGGATTCCCAATCAGAGGATACATTTCAAATACTCACAAACTAACGTAAACTCGCAGAAATTGGTGGGAATTATGTAGAAAAGTAAAGTGCAAGCGTTCATGAAACAATAGAATTACCAAGAAAAGTCTAGTTTTTTTATTTCAAAGCGGTGCTTCAAAAACACGCCTTGCACCATAATTTACAAAACTATGACAGAGAATAATATAAAAAAGAAACACGAAAATAAAAGATATGGCATAGTATAAGGAATCAATAGGCTCTAACATATTACAGAGAAAAGCTCTAACTTATGATGGGTACTAACGTAGAGAGTAAAAGGAGCGTGTCTCAATAAATTTGTTCAACTTATATTCAAGTAACTTGCAGTATAATTAAGTTTTTCCGTTGTAGAAAAAGAGCTATCAAAATGGAATCTATAGAGAGTGTAGACCTTTGTAAGCAACAGTTAATGAAGTGCCATCAAATTTCAAATCTTTCTTCTGTCGAATGACTTTTGAGTCTTTGACTCACATACTTTGGATGAGGCTATACTAATAACCATACATCTCCTAAGAGTGTATGTGCATACAGTCGGCAGGGTATAATTCTGAGATGCCTGAACGACCACCTGCACTATATAACACCACGTATCATCCCCACCCTCCTCATGTAGACTAAGAATATTCATTGCTAATGCACAGAATATACCTAAAATATGATACCACACGAGATAATGGAACGAATGTAAGAAAAGGCTTTAGAGCAGTGGTCGTCAAACTGCGGCCAGTGGGCCGCATGTGGCAAAAACCAAGTATTCGTACGGCCCACGGTTCTCAGCTGTATTTTATAATGAATAATACACATCTAGCAACGAACAGCCGAATCCAAATGTCAACTAACGACAGTAGCTTCTTAAGACTGTAGTTTTCCGGCAAAGTAAAAACTGCACTACTGGCCATTAAAATTGCTACACCAAATAGACATGCAGATGATAAACGGGTATTCATTGGACAAATATATTATACTAGAATTGACATGTGATTACATTTTCACGCAATTTGGGTGCATAGATCCTGAGAAATCAGTATCCAGAACAACCACGTCTGGGCATTGACTCAAACAGAGCTTGGATGGTGTGTACAGGTACAGTTGCCCATGCAGCTTCAACACGATACCACAGTTCATCAAGAGTAGTGACTGGCGGATTGTGAAGAGCCAGTTGCTCGGCCACCATTAACCAGACGTTCTCAATTGGTGAGAGATCTGGAGAATGTGCTGGCCAGGGCAGCAGTCGAACATTTTCTGTATCCAGAAAGGCTCGTACAGGACCTGCGACATGCGATCGTGCATTATCCTGCTGAAATGTAGTGTTTCACAGGGATCGAATGAAGCGTAGAGCCGTGGGTCGTAACACATCTGAAATGTAACGTCCAGTGTTCAGAGTGCTGTCAATGCGAACAAGAGGTGACCGAGACGTGTAACCAATGGCACCCCATACCATCACGCCGGGTGATACATCTACATCTACATCTACATCTATACTCCGCGAGCCACCTTACGGTGTGTGGCGGAGGGTACTTATTGTACCACTATCTGATCCCCCCTTCCCTGTTCCATTCACGAATTGTGCGTGGGAAGAACGACTGCTTGTAAGTCTCCGTATTTGCTCTAATTTCTCGCCACTATGGCGATTACGAATACACGCTTCCAATGTGCGTTCACCGCGATGTCGCCAAACACGGATGCGACCATCGTGATACTGTAAACAGAACCTGGATTCATCCGAAAAAATGACGTTTTGCCATTCGTGCACCCAGCTTCGTCGTCAGGTACACCATTGCAGGCGCTCCTGTCTGTGATGCAGCATCAAGGGTAACCGCAGCCACAGTCTCCGAACTGATTGTCCATACTGCTGCAAACGTCGTCGAACTGTTCGTGCAGATGGTTGTTGTCTTGCAAAGATCCCCATGTGTTGACTCAGGGATCGAGATGCGGCTGCATGATCCGTTACAGCCATGCGGATAAGATGCCTGTCACCTCGACTGCTACTGATACGAGGTCGTTGGGATCGAGCACGGCGTTCCGTAATACCCTCCTGAACCCACCGATTCCATATTCTGCTAACAGTCATTGGATCTCGACCAACGCGAACAGCAACGTCGCGATACGATAAACCGCAATCGTAATAGGCTACAATCCGACCTTTATCAAAGTCGGAAACGTGATGGTACGCATTTCTCCTCCTTACACGAGGCATCACAACAACGTTTCACCAGGCAACGCTGGTTAACTGCTGTTTGTGTATGAGAAATCGGTTGGAAACTTTCCTCATGTCAGCACGTTGTAGGTGTCGCCACCGGCGCCAGCCTTGTGTGAATGGTCTGAAAAGCTAATCATTTGCATATCATAGCATCTTCTTCCTGTCGGTTAAATTTCGCGTCTGTAGCACGCCATCTTTGTGGTGTAGCAATTTTAATGGTCAGTAGTGTATATTACTTGTAGAGACAATATTATTTTAACAAGTGCTTAACTTTAATTGAAGTTGGCGAATTCGGCCGCGATCTGAGTAAAGCTGGCCGCTTACGTTATGGGCAGAGCGGTTAGCAGCTCCACCATGGCATCTGTACAGACGCTGTCCGTGAATGACGGACGTTCACCCAAGTCTGATACCACTGATCAAGAGGGATGGAATTCATCAAAATTACTCTCCATTCAATTTTTACTGCACCAAGGAAGTTTGGCATGTCAGATTACCAAATTTAAGGACTTATGCAGACAGACAGAAGCGTCATAAATTTTATTTGTGCGCGTGAACTTAAGTACCGAAAATTTAGAGATGCTGGACTTGCTTAATGTGGTCCTGTTGTCAAATCGCCAAGGCAAGAAAAAGTGCTGGAATGATTTGTCAATTTTGAATCTCATCTTATTTTATTCTTAGATCAAAGTGGCACAAATTATGCTGAATTTTAAAATTATATTAATTTGGAATTGCAATCACCAAATAACATAACTGGGTGAATTAATAATAAATTATTTACATTTTAAGCCAAACTGCAGTTGTTTATAAATCAACTTGAAAGAAAAGATTCGTCTGATTTTGCAACTGTTGATATGCTACGGTTAGTGAAGGGGCTCATTGGCTTTTTGTCATTTTGAAAGTTTGAGATTAATGACATTAGTATAAAGTTTATGTGGCCATTTTAATAAACTAACACAACTTTTTAATGATACTGCTCGCTGATCTTGCTAAGAAGTGCTTTGAAATCGACTTCAGGGACAAAAAACACTGCTGCATGACTCATTTTTTATAGTGACTCAATATGATCAAACTACTAATGCATCCCTTCTTTCTCTTCACTCTTCATATGAACCTGACTAGCAACATGAACGTTATAACATTTTCTACGACAGGTGAACTTTACTTTCAAAGAGATAAAGTGGAATGGACCAGATAAATTAGACAGGCGCACTCTAGTCTTTCTTTTAATTTATTGAAAATTAAACAGCAGCACTTTAAGTTATTTTCTACACTCCCAAACATGACGGCAGTCATTCTGTGAAATTCTGTAAGTAGAAAATGTCGTTGCTGGCCTACGCTACTATCACGATTATGCCAGATAGCACCAAAACTCGACTCCTGTGAATATATAATTTCAGATTATGGAGAGGTCATCTTCAAATGCGGGACATATTTGCAGCCAGGAATATGATATTGAATTGAGGTTGTTGTAAAACAGCACGGTGAGTAGAACAAAAATGGCATTCAGCAAGTTTATTTAACATTCGTAAAAATGGTTCAAATGGCTCTGAGCACTATGGGACTTAACATCTGAGGTCATCAGTCCCCCAGAACTTAGAACTACTTAAACCTAACTAACCTAAGGACATGACACACATCCATGCCCGAGGCACGATTCGAACCTGCGACCGTAGCAGTCGCGCGGTTCCGGACTAAAGCGCCTAGAACCACTCGGCCACAGCGGCCGGCAAAACATTTGTAATTGTATCTCATTTTTTTTTTTTTTTTGTATCTTTGTCTCATATCGACGCAGGGTCGGCATGGTTATTACCGAATGTGGCGTGGTTGTTTTAAGGGTAGCCGGATGCTTTTTCTGTAGCCACCCCGTTTCCCTCGGGGCGGAATATGAATACCCCAATTGTCTGCATGTAGCGTTATTCGTGTGAAGGCGAGAGCAAGTTTTTCTAAATATTTGCGAATCCACGCCGGCCGGGACACCGACCGTTGTCGTGAATTTGATGGGCGGTTCCATCCGGGACTGCCACACATTCCCGTCCCTGAAGCGGGCCTTTAAGACGCACGGCTACCCGGGTATATTATAGATATCGTTTGTCAAATTGCGTAATAAATTTAAATATAGGTAATGTAGGTACAAATATTGTTTGTGATGAGTTTGTTATCCGCTCACATGTATAACTGAGTGACACTTCGTCAGGCAATTACAGTGTCACAACTTTGGGGTTGCTGAGGGTGGGAGTAATTTGGAAAAGAGAAGAGTCGACACAAAGTGTCCCGAATGGTGTCGATTTTAAACGCCAGAACTTGAGGAACTACGGGCAACTTACCACGCCCTTACTATAGCACGTCTACTCGACTGGTTGGCATATGTGGCCCTAGGTGCCGTCTCACAATGTCGGCACTGGCTCTTAAGCAAAGAAGCTCGGCGACCACTACTTTTGAGTTTCATTGTCATTGACAGTAGACGCTGTAATAATTCTGTTGGTGCATAAAGTGCTAATGCGTTGAGTCCAGGAGAGCATCAAGAACCACAGAGCTTCTGTGAAGTGTCAGAACCAGGGCGAAATACTGGCAGAAAGGAAGCTGGGAGGGCAACTTTGCAGTCACGTCTGGCTAGATCAGTCGATAAGAGCGCTGATCATGAAAAAAGTATTCCATCACCTCGGTTCCGAAAGTTCCGGAACCTGTACAGAAAATTGGAATAAAGATCAACATAAACATCATTTACTCCCTTTTCATTGCTCATGAAAACCCCACTTTGCATGTTGTACCACCATACAGCGAGCCCTTCAGAGGTGGTGGTCCAGATTGTTGTACACACCGGTACCTCTAATACCCAGTAGCACGTCCTCTTGCATTGATCCATGCCTGTATTCGTCGTGCCATACTATCCACAAGTTCATCAAGGCACTGGTGGTCCAGATTGTCCCACTCCTCAATGGCGATTCGGCGTAGATCCCTCAGAGTGGTTGGTGGTCACATCCTCCATAAACAACGCTTTTTAATCTATCCCAGGCATGTTCGATAGCGTTCATATCCGGAGAACATGTTGGCCACTCTAGTCGAGCGATGTCGTTATCCTGAAGAAAGTCATTCACAAGATGTGCAAAATCGGGGCGCGAATTGTCGTCCATGAAGACGAATGCCTCACCAATATGCTGCCTATATGGTTGCACTATCGATCGGAGGATGGCATTCACGTATTGCACAGGCGTTACGGCACCTTCCATGCCCACTAGCGGCGTACGTCGGCCCCACGCAATGCCACCGCAAAACAGCAGGGAACCTCCACTTTGCTACACTCGCTGGACTGTGTGTGTCTAAGGCGTTGAACCTGACCGGGTTGCCTCCAAACACGTCTCCGACGATTGTCTGGCTGAAGGCATTAGCGCCACTCATCGGTGAAAAGAACGTGATGCCAATCCCGAGCGGTCCATTCGACATGTTGTTGGGCCAATCAGTACCAAGGTGCAAGGTGACGTGGTTGCAAATGTGGACCTCGCCATGGGCGACTGGAGTGAAGTTGCGCATCATGCAGCCTATTGCGCACAGGTTGAGTCGTAACACGACGTTCTGTGGCTGCACGAGAAGCATTATGCAACATGGTGGCTTTGCCTTCAGGGTTCCTCCGAGCAATAATCCGTAGATAGCGGTCATCCACTGAAGTAGTAGCCCTTGGGCGGCCGGAGCAACGCATGTCATCGACAGTTCCTGTCTCTGTATCTCCTCCATGTCCGAACAACATCGCTTTGGTTCACTCCGAGACGCCTGGACACTTCCCTTGTTGAGAGCCCTTCCTGGCACAAACTAACAATGTGGACGCGATCGAACCGCGGTATTGACTGTCTACGAATGGTTGAGTTACAGACAACACGAGCCGTGTACCTCCTTCCTGGCGGAATGACTGGAACTGATCTACTGTCGGACCCCCTCCGTCTAATAGGCGCTGCTCATGCATGGTGATTTATATCTTTGGGCGGATTTAGTGACATCTCTGAAGAGTTAAAAGGACTGTGTCTGTGATATGATATCCACAGTCAACGTCTGTCTTCAGGAGTTCTGGGAACTGGTGTGATGCAAAACTTGTTTTGACGTGTGTACAAGGCCTAGAGTTCGAAAATTAATCCAGCCTACAGTTTCAAACCCCCAAAAAGAAGTTAAGGTCTAAAAAAGCATCGTATCGGCGGGACTAGTGATAGAGGAGACGGCGGACCGACGTGTCAATCTGAGGAAAGGGGGAAAGAGATAAAAGCACCACGCCGGCCCCTAAGCAGTCAGTTCGGTCAGAACACCTGATGATGGCAACCTGAGGGCTTGCCGAAATATTCTGTCTGTTAGCCACTGAGACGCATGAACTGTATAGTCTTGTCTTGAAACTGATCTCACCTTCAAGACTTGTTGCACAGGCGACTCAGTACAGCACTAAAGTTTGAAACACTTATCTCCATTTGATATTTCACTAGCTGCTTACTAATATTTACTTTATGGTGATCCTATAATTGATTTAACCATTGCTCATTTCCTGCGTATACATGTGACTAAAGTGCATAGAGTTGCCACCGTTGTGATGTGAACTATATCTCCAGCGGTTTGATTCAACAGAATACGTTGCTGACGTCATAAGTAATGGTAGAATGTATGTTGTTTGTTAGAGAACGGACAGCGTACGGTTAGATAGAAACTTTTCTTCTATTTTGCCAATTCCCTTACAAACATTATGGTAAGTTTCTATTATGTAAACACATACGAAGCAAGAAGAAGTTATGTTCAAGAGACGGGTTTTGTCAGTACCTGTTTCTAATGCTGGAGTTTGAAAGTTTTCTGTAATGCATGCGTATTTGCCAACATCCATAGATTCAATTTATCCCATGTGCATTATCTGTAAGCAACGTTTGCTTGTATCTTTGAACCCACTGATAGCTACGGCGTCTGATAAGTTAGCGTTTCTCCTGAGGTTGTTTGGCATTTGAACGAACTGGTCAACGACATTCTTAGGCGCGGAGTCGTTAGTCATGTTTTTGTGCATTTGAAGGAGAAGAAAGTGTGTGGGATCTTCTCAATGTGTTCGTGACTGTGGTAGTGATATGATGTACTTTCTTGGTTGCGAAGTGCTGTTATTTTCAAAATGGACGCATTTATACACGCGGCGGAAAAGAGAGAGGAATATTTATATGAAAGCAGCAATGGCTTGTATATGTGAAGCGTTTTATTAAAACGAAGCTCCTCTCATGCGGTGAGTGTGGACAAAATCAACAATTCTGAATTACTAAATGCGGGGGAGCCATATTGGCTAGTCGAAATCCGTCGAGATTAAATATTAACTGCTGTTACAGACTGGCTTTCGAAAATTCGATTGATTGGAATCGTTTCCGTTCCGTTTATGAACTGCATTTATCTCGCAAACGAATTTAGCAAATCAGTACTTTCACTCACCAAACAGGTTGTGTGTTCGACGAACGTTTAATGTACCCTGAAGAACTGGTCATTGTATGGATGTGCTAAAGACAGCACATGTTCCAAGTCACTATGCTCGATGTGAGCTACCTTTTATGTCAAAATCAATTATTCCATGTATCAAATATAATTCGGTTCACTTTTTCAGAATCAGTGTCTGAGAGCCATCACTGTGCCTAGTCAAACTGCGTTACAATATTTTGAAGCTTATTCATTTTATAATTAGGGCACCTTCGCTGTGGGACTTAATCACCAACAAATGTTGCTATTTATAATCTAAGTAAGTAACAGTATTTCACTGAACAGGCACCATACAATTCCCTTTCAAATTTTCATTCATTTCTTTAATTAATCTTCACATTTCGCGTTTATTTCTGAAAAAATCGTTTCATTCGTTTGCGGATGATCGTTAATTCGCCAGGTGTTTCGTATCTAGCTACAGTCAATAACGTCAATAATAAAAAGAAGGACAACTCCACTAGCAACAAAAACAATAACTGTAACCGACTTCATGACTGGACTTTTAAACAGGCAGTGGGCGTTTACAGCAGGAAAACCAATCCAGATAGTCTGCTCTTACGACAACTCTATGAAAGACCTGTTTATTCTGCTACCTAGAAAGTAGCTGACGCTTATGTGACCATACAATGTAAACTTTCACGGCCGGTATTGACTTCACTTAAAACTTCCGGGCTGATAGGCCGTGGTCGAAGTATAAAACTGTCTCCTAACGTTTCGTCTCCGACTGCGGGAGACATCATCGGAGGTAAAACGGCGAACTGCGAAGATGACTCGAGGAGGCGTTGATTATATAGGCAGTACAGAGGGCGCCACTGTCGATCACGTGGCGTCGGCTATGAGATTGTCTCTGGTAATGCCAACATTCACGATTGAAAGTAATCGATCGTCACGCTTGCGGTGCAACGCTGACATCCAAATTTTATCCAGTTTAACACCTTCGTCTTTCCTGTTAAAATTATTACGATGTTTATCAATCTCGATAGCCTCTCTATACAAGCGTGCATAATAATGCGAGGTTTTTGATATGACGCTCGTCTCGCTGAATTTTATTTCATGATCACCTTCCTGGTAAACATGTTCCGCTACGGCCGATTTATCCGTGTGACCTAGGCGGCAATTCCTCTTATGTTCGACAAGACGGGTGTTCACACTTCTCTTTGTGGTACCGATGTAAACCTGTCCACAACTACAAGGAATTGGCTACACCGGGGGTATATAAAATTCCTTGTAGTTGTGGACAGGTTTACATCGGTACCACAAAGAGAAGTGTGAACACCCGTCTTGTCGAACATAAGAGGAATTGCCGCCTAGGTCACACGGATAAATCGGCCGTAGCGGAACATGTTTACCAGGAAGGTGATCATGAAATAAAATTCAGCGAGACGAGCGTCATATCAAAAACCTCGCATTATTATGCACGCTTGTATAGAGAGGCTATCGAGATTGATAAACATCGTAATAATTTTAACAGGAAAGACGAAGGTGTTAAACTGGATAAAATTTGGATGTCAGCGTTGCACCGCAAGCGTGACGATCGATTACTTTCAATCGTGAATGTTGGCATTACCAGAGACAATCTCATAGCCGACGCCACGTGATCGACAGTGGCGCCCTCTGTACTGCCTATATAATCAACGCCTCCTCGAGTCATCTTCGCAGTTCGCCGTTTTACCTCCGATGATGTCTCCCGCAGTCGGAGACGAAACGTTAGGAGACAGTTTTATACTTCGACCACGGCCTATCAGCCCGGAAGTTTTAAGTGAAGTCAATACCGGCCGTGAAAGTTTACATTGTATGATCAAACGCCTTTACGGGGAGGATATGTCAGTATCTGTTCGACGATTTGAAGGAATGCGCAAGAAGAAAGCACAACTACTGTGTAGCCTCACCTTCCTGTTACGCTGTAGGGACACTTCGACGGTTCCGAAATTTCTGAAGGTGAAGAGGATGTTTCGCTCGGCCCAGGCACATCGGATTTACAACCGTATGGAGTCTGCAATGCTACGTGAGAGGATTCATCAGACGCGGCGAGCACTGGCGGTAACCAGCAGTAAACTTTTTCATCTCCACTTGTTTCTTAGTAATACTATGCAGTGTGGTGACTGGAATAAGATTGACGGTCTAACATTCAAAACTATGGAAGTTAGTGCAGAAATATCAGCAAACAGGCAGAAGAAGAAGTTTAATAACTTACAGAACAACATTTCTGGGGGTTCAGTTGAGGACAATTCTCGAACTGTTATTAACCTGTCCGATAAAGATTTGTCAAAAGTTGAAATTTCTGTACTAGCGAAAGGAGGAAATTTTGCTGTGACGCCCCAAAACGTACCCACAGAGGATATTGTAGCAAATATTGAGGCCGGTATCCGTCAGCTTCCACAGCAGTCCGCTGACGTAATTAGGATGGAAACGGCTAGGATTTTACGCACATGTAAGCCACCTAAAAGTAATCTGTCGCAGGCTCAAAGGAAGGCGCTGAGGGATATAAATGGAGATAAAAACATTATTGTTCTTAATGCAGATAAGGGTAATGCCACCGTCATACTGAACAGTGAGGACTATCATGGAAAAATCAATGATATGTTGGTTCCCTCCAATTACAAAAAGCTCCAGAAAGATCCGACTATGAAGATTTTAAGAATGACAAATCGACTGGTGAAAGCGTCTTCATTTGGCTCCGACGATAAGAAGCTGCTTTGTAAAACAGAAGCGTACCCACCTAGACTTTATGGCTTACCCAAAGTTCATAAACCTGGGATTCCGTTGAGGCCAATTGTCAGTGCTATAGGCGGACCAACGCACGAGTTAGCTAGACACCTTGCCTCAATGCTGCAGCCTTATGTTGGTAGGACGGACAGTCATATTAAAAATTCAGCTCACTTCATTGACAAGTTAAAGGAAACGAGCGTGGGCCCGGATGATATCCTCGTCAGTTTTGACGTTGTGTCGTTATTTACCATGATTCCGGTAAACGAAGCTATCTTATGCATAGCGGATATTTTTCCCACCGACATTGTGGCATTATTCCGACACTGCCTCACCACAACCTACTTTCAATACAATAGTGACTTTTATGAACAGATTGACGGGGTGGCTATGGGCAGTCCTCTCAGTCCTGCTGTGGCTAACTTTTTTATGGAGACTTTTGAACAACGGGCGTTGCAGACGGCCAGTAAGAGACCAGCCAGATGGTATCGCTATGTTGATGACACGTTCGTAGTATGGACACACGGAGCAGAGGATTTGGATGCCTTCCTGACACATTTAAACAGCATTAATCCGAAAATCCAGTTCACTATGGAGACAGAAAGGAATGGGCAATTGAACTTCCTGGATGTGTCTGTGATTAAACGACCGGACGGAACGTTGGGCCATAAGGTGTATAGAAAGCCCACACATACTGATCGTTATCTACACAAAGATTCAAACCACCACCCTAGACAAAAAAGAGGTGTAATGAAAACTTTGGTAGACACGGCGCACAAACTTTGTGAACCTGTTTATTTAAAAGGTGAGATTGAACATCTACGGTCAGCTTTTGTGAAGAATGGCTTTTCTAGCAGGGATATAGATCGAGCACTTCGCTCTAGGCAGAGAATCAGGAGTAACGACGAACAACAGTTGTCCAGGGGCAAAGTTTTTCTTCCGTTCATTAGCAAGGTCACAGATCGCATTGGGAAAGTTTTAGGCAAGTATGGGGTGGAAACTATTTTCAGACCTACTAGGAAAATAAAAGAATTCTTAAGGTCGGCAAAAGATGCACGGCACCCTTTGGCTACACCGGGGGTATATAAAATTCCTTGTAGTTGTGGACAGGTTTACATCGGTACCACAAAGAGAAGTGTGAACACCCGTCTTGTCGAACATAAGAGGAATTGCCGCCTAGGTCACACGGATAAATCGGCCGTAGCGGAACATGTTTACCAGGAAGGTGATCATGAAATAAAATTCAGCGAGACGAGCGTCATATCAAAAACCTCGCATTATTATGCACGCTTGTATAGAGAGGCTATCGAGATTGATAAACATCGTAATAATTTTAACAGGAAAGACGAAGGTGTTAAACTGGATAAAATTTGGATGTCAGCGTTGCACCGCAAGCGTGACGATCGATTACTTTCAATCGTGAATGTTGGCATTACCAGAGACAATCTCATAGCCGACGCCACGTGATCGACAGTGGCGCCCTCTGTACTGCCTATATAATCAACGCCTCCTCGAGTCATCTTCGCAGTTCGCCGTTTTACCTCCGATGATGTCTCCCGCAGTCGGAGACGAAACGTTAGGAGACAGTTTTATACTTCGACCACGGCCTATCAGCCCGGAAGTTTTAAGTGAAGCTTATGTGACCCTTATTGTGGTACAATGTAATGAATACCTACATAGACTCTCGCTGCTGGGGCAATGGATCATAATAGTTGAAACATAGCGATTGTCTGCTATCTCTGCAGACAGCTTCATAGCCGTACCGTCCTTCCTTTTAGCCACCGAAGAGAGCTAAAATGTGGTGAATATCTACGAGGATTGATTTTTTTAGTTATAAATTCCGTCTCCAGAGTAAAGTTCCCGATTTATGCGTGGCAGTCTGGATATGAACTGACGCAAACCATGTTTATGCCTCACTATGGGATAAACTATTTATTCTGAGAGATGGCTAACCACTTCGTCCAGCAATATCTCACCCATGTAAAAGGTGACAGGACGATTTGGCATATTCATAAAAATTAAACTTGACAGTTGCACTTGGAATTTGAGTAAGGGATGTGACAGCGATCGCAGTGGCAGTTATAACGCTCTGTGCTTTTATATTCTGTTTGTATTACATGCTGTATGCTGCATGCTGTGGTAGTGATGTGTAGAGGCAGACAAGATACCATCAGGGGAGAGGAAGTGCTGGAGAGATACTGTGAGTCGCGCGCCTGGTTGTCCCTCGAGACGTAGGAGCGGCACTTTTTCTAGCTGGACCGTGAACTCATGCCCAGCGGAGAGTGAAAGACTGATGCTATTGGTCGGGCAATCACCAGGCGGGAGCGAGGCTATGCACGCAGACATGCAACTGCGACGTTAAAACGTAACCCGCTCCCCACTCCTTACCCCAGCTCCCAGTCTACTTGTGAGCCGTGCCAGACGCCCACAGTTTAACAAGAAAACCTTGCCCAACGGTATGAGAAATTTAAGAGAAGCGCTATCAGCATATCTGGGTTTGCACGAGAACAGGCTCAGGCCAGAGATAACTGCTTTAGAAAGCGTAGCCCAGACACCACGGAGTTTGACTTTATTGCGTGGCTGGTGACCTGCTAACCCAACGCCAAAGAGAGTAGGAATTCCCTTTCCTTTTTTTCCCCCACGGTTGCGAAAATGCATCATTGGGAAAGCATCATCCTACATTGGTAGATGGCTGTGACCTAGGTACCACTTGTTACATTAAGAGGGGCAATTATTCATTTGACTGGGAGAATAGCTTTACACAGCCACTGGAGGAAGGGCGCAACGCATCATTAAAATATATTATTAGCCAGTGTTGGCAGTAAATGTAGTGATGGTCGGAAAACTTTCTGCGGGATAAATACAGCTGTAGGCTGAGAGCAGCTACATTTTTAGTCAGCTGAGAGATTTGTTTGAATGAAGACTCAAAGGATGGAGACAGGAGAAGACGGACTTTGACTACAGAGGTGATAGCGGTAAATTTAGCTTCGTACACGTGGAGAGAGGAAACTTCAGACCCAGACTCTGAGGAGAGCCCTTTCAGCTGACGTTATTACGACCTGACGCTGGGCACCTATGGCTCCAGAAGATTATGCTGCAGCAGCAGCATAGTACGGCTGGAAAGGTGTGTTAACTCGTTAATTTTATGGTAACAGCGAACCCCCTATAGGTAACTCTGCCCCAATAATATGCTCGCCCTTACTTACTGTCGCTCTCTCGTAATGTCCGCATCTCGTGGTCGTGCGGTAGCGTTCTCGCTTCCCACGCCCGGGTTCCCGGGTTCGATTCCCGGCGGAGCCATATTTCTGTGGCATTTTGTTTCATTTAATCGTGTAAAAGAGAGTCGTTTTCACCCTGGAGGTTTGGTACTATTCACGGTGACACCTAATAAGGCACTAAACAGCTTGCAAAAAATTATTCGAATCATCAGTTGGTTTTAAGATTTTTAGAGATTACAGTGTATTCGATAGAGTTTTTCTAACTAGAGCAACATGTAATTGTTTATCCCTTTTTGGATCACACATTTTTATGCAGTGGTGTTCAGAACTTTAGAAGAAAGTAACTTCAGCATGATGTGTCACTGACAAGTGACATAGCTCGATGAAACGCGGACCGTACATAAAAAGAACATGTTATGTTCCGTAGATCATTTTTACGATTATTTTATCTATATGATATGGAACAAGTCAGATTACAAGAAATATATACACACATGAATAGTGCTAATATTAATACACTACTGGCCATTAAAATTGCTGCACCACGAAGATGACGTGCTACAGACGCGAAATTTAACAGACAGGAAGAAGATGCTGTGATATGCAAATGATTAGCTTTACAGAACATTCACATAAGGTCGGCGCCAGTGGCGAAACCTGCAACGCGCTAACATGAGGAAAGTTTCCAACCGATTTCTCATACACAAACAGCAGTTAACCAGCGTTGCCTGGTGAAACGTTGTTTTGACGCCTCGTGTAAGAAGGAGAAATGCGTACCATCACGTTTCCGACTTTGATAAAGGTCGGATTGTAGCCTATCGCGATTGCGGTTTATCGTATCGCGACGTTGCTGCTCGCGTTGGTCGAGATCCAATGAGTGTTAGCAGAATGTGGAATCGGTGGGTTCCGGAGGGTAATACGGAACGCTATACTGGATCCCAACGGCCTCGTATCACTAGCAGTAGAGATGACAGGCATCTTATCCGCATGGCTGTCGCGGATCGTGCAGCCACGTCTTGATCCCGAGTCATCAGATGGGGACGTTTGCAAGACAACAACCATCTGCACGAACAGTTCGACGACGTTTTCAGCAGTATGGACTATTAGCTCCGAGACCATGGCTGCTGTTACCCTTGACGCTGCATCACAGACAGGAGCGCCTGCGATGGTGTACTCAACGACGAACCTTGGTGCACGAATGGTAAAACGTCTGTTTTTTCGGATGAATCCAGGTTCTGTGTACAGCATCACGATGGTCGCATACGTATTTGGCGACATCGCGGTGAACGCACATTGGAAGCATGTATTCGTCATCGCCATACTGGCGTATCACCCGGGTGATGGTATGGGGTGCCATTGGTTACACGTCTCGGTCACCTCTTGTTCGTATTGACAGCACTTTGAACAGTGTACGTTACATTCAGATGTGCTACGACCCGTGGCTCTACCCTTCATTCGATCCCTGCGAAACCCTACATTTCAGCAGGATAATGCACGACCGCATGTTGCAGGACCTGTACGGGCCTTTCTGGATACAGAAAACGTTCGATTGCTGTCCTGGCCATCACATTCCCCAGATCTCTCACCGATTGAAAACGTCTGGTCAATGGTGGCCGAGCAACTGGCTCGTCACAATACGCCAGTCACTACTCTTGATGAACTGTGGTATCGTGTTGAAACTGCATGGGCAGCTGTACCTGTACATGCCATTCAAGCTCTGTTTGACTCAATGCCCAGGCGTATGAAGGCCGTTACTACGGCCAGAGGTGGTTGTTCAAACTCATCCATGGAATAGAAGGAGTTGTCCAAAACAAATGATTTTAAGCTAGATGTTCCGTGTTCAAAGATTCTGAGGTAAGTACGCCAGTGCAACTTTATGCCTCCTCACACAGGCCATCAAAACGACCATGTTCGACAACGATTCTGGTTGTACGTGTTCCCATCTCTCACCGTATGAGCTGTTAAGAGCGCGTTGGAGAGAGGGGTAGGCTGGGGAAAGTTAAAAAGGATAGGCGGACCTCCTGGTCCACAGTGTGAGAGGGCCCAACTGTTGTAAGGATATTTCGTACACTTGTGTTTCTATCGGCAGTACCAAAAATACCCTCCCCCCCCCCCCCCCGCACGCTCCCTTCCACCACCCACTGAATGTAAAAGCTGCCCAGCTCTTCTGTCACATAATACAAGTTCTCTTGTATCACTTTTTAATTTATAATTTACTTTAACTGTACGCCTTTCTTGAAACCCGGAACTGACGTTAATAGACCTATTACTCGACAACAGGAACAAAACTTTCAGAAACTTGCGTAAAGGAGTCTCGAAAACAATAGGTCGTACAGGAAGGGAGAACAATACACATTTCAAATTCTAAAGGAAACTGGTTGATTGTGAACTTCGAGTGCTTCAGGCCTCTCGGATAATGATCCGACGACGTGAGCCGAGTTGCAGGTTTCGGAGAAGCTGAAGGGAGTCTCGTTACCTGCTCCAGTTAATTAACCAAACAGTGTCCGAAGGCGCAGCGGCGTATTAAATCTCGTGCTGCCGAGATAGAGATAAGTCGTGGGCTTCTCGCTCTTCCCTCAGAGGGAAAGTTAAAAGCGCGCCTGGACGGGGAGCATGGGCCGTGTCGGCCTCGTTAACTGCTTTCGGTTCGGTGCAGAGAAAGTGGGCGGCAGGGGGCGAAAAAGCGGTGGCTAAGCGGTCTGCGGCCGCGAGCTGCTCATTAACGGAGGGGCGAGTCCACAGTCTGCAAGAGCTGACTGCTGCTGCCGGTGTAACCGTGGTAGTTTTTAGGAAGACAAGCAGTAATCCAAGGACAAATAATACTGTTGGTAAGGAGGAGTCCCCAAGGGACTCTGCAAACCACTTAAACAGGAAAGAACGTTTTTATTCCCTCGCGGTTGCAAGTTTAGTAAGGCATTTTCTTGTCCTTGCTCTTCTTCTCCTCCTCATAACACAACTGGATTGTAGACCTACATTCAAATAATGTAAATCACCGTATAATCAAGTAGTGACCTAATCTCATTATGCTACACTGAACGAATTTTAGTGCGTTCGTCAAAAGTGATTAACTCTGCATGGGGGGGGGGGGGGGGGGGGGGCGAGGGGTACGGAGGGAAAAACAATGAAATTAAATTTATTTTCCAACTGTATATGTATAAAGTTGTATTTATGTACTCGTCCTGTACGTTTCTCCAAGCAGCCAAAAAGCAGTATCAAGAAAATTAAATAAACATGGTTCTCTGGCATTAAATATAATTTCCAAATGACTGTAATGGGGTAGTTATTGGTCTGTTATTTTAGTGAAGAAGAAGGGGATTAAGAACTACTCAATATTACTGCTGGTCGATAGGGATTTTAAATTAGCATGGTTCGCTGATTTGAATTGTGCGCAACGAAACCGCTAAAACCTGTCTACACTTAGGTGCTGTTTAGATTATCAAAACGTAAGACCATCTTACAGTTATATTATTTCATTTTGTAGCCTTTTGCATTACTCTTTTCGTGAATAGCTACTGTTTAGAGTAAGACAGGAATTTATTTTAGGTAGAACTACTCTTGACAAAATTTGTTATTGAGAACACAACCTACTTTACATAGACAAGATAATATTGGACACTTAATAAGCCTGTGGTCCCTTAATGACGATTACTTCTGCGGGTGGGGGGAGGGGAAAACTAACTCCAAAGAGGAAACCGTATTACGAATTTTAAGAGAATGTGAGGAGCAGGACTGTCAGATCATGGAAAAGATTTTACATTAATATTCCACCTGACCCACACACCACTCAAAACAGGGATGAAACATTATATTCCCCTACCAGAGAGACTACTTGGGCGGGTTGAGGAGTTCCCAAGTTTCAAAACAAAGGCTTCCCATTGACACGTGGCCGTGTGGCGGCAGGCTCAGATACGCTTCAAATATAAAATACCCTTCCGTATTGTACGTGCAAACTAATTCGCGTAACCGTTAGGTTGAATGGTTGCTGAGAGCTATGTACGAGGGTTGCCCGTAAAATAATGCACCACATTTTTTTTCCTCAGCCGAAAACAAGGCTACGAATGCGAAACGTTACGTATGTATTACTTGAAGTCTCCTGAGTGAGCGCGCCAGGTTCCCGCCGCTTCCGACAGATAGCGTAGCTGCAGGATAGTTTCAAAGTGACGTCTGTAGGTGATGTACGTTACAAGCAACGTGGCGTCATTGAATTTCTCACTGCAGAGAAAGAAACTGTGGGGAATGTTCACAAAGACTTGTGCAAAGTCTATGGAGCATGTGCTGTCGACAGATGTACAGTTAGTCGCTGACCACGGAGGGTGAGGTCATCAGAAGGCTGTTCAGTGGAGCTCCACGATTTGCAGCCATCGGGGAGACCATCCACGGCTGTCACATCTGACATGTTGCAGCGAGTTGATGTTGTCATTCGCGAGGACAGACGCATTACGACTCGAGAAGACATTTCGAGGACGATGAGGAGGTGATTCACACAGTGATGTCCCCCCTGCGGATCCGGGGTAAGAATAGGCCCGAGGTATTCCTGCCTGTCGTAAGAGCCGACTACAAGGAGTTTCAACCGTTTCGGCCTTCCATGTGATCGTCCCCCTTGGGGTTTGACCTCCATTTTTCAAAATTCTACAGAAGTACGAGCCTTTTGGGGAGGGACGCCTTACGTGGTGTCTCACTTGTCCTCAGTGCACTAAGACCTTGGCACTCAGCATTGTAACGGCATTGTAACCACACCCACTATTCCTCAAATTGGGCCTAAACGCCTGATGGGTTGCACAATTTACGCCCATAGTGCGTCCCCATCTGCACCTACGATCATGATGGACTTTCCATGGCACCCGAAATCCAGCACGGTAGCCAGCCCGTTGTGGTGGGGTCGTCATGTACCCTCTAGGTTGTAGCCCCCCTGACAACACAGGGATCGTACTGCCGATACCTGAGCTGCACCCTCCCCACGTCGGCCAAGGAGTAGATGCCCGTCTCCTTGGGGCATCAGGACTCCCGGCAACGGTCATCCTGCCAGGTGGCCCTTGCTGAGGCTGGGTGGCGCCCGTGGGGAGAGCCCCTGGTCGGAGTGGGTGGTATCGGGGCGGACGTTTCGCAGATGAAACGTCAACATGTATCGGGTCGCTCTGCGGCCGAGTCTTTTAAAAAGAAAGGTACTGTCTCTGGTTCTGGTTCTCCTGCCCTTTCCCCCTTAGCCACTCCCTGGGAGGAAGGACAGGCCCGCCGGCTTGGGGCGAAGTACTTCCCCCGCTATTTAGTCTGTTCTCGGACCGATGGGGGGACATTTGCCACCTCCAAGCCCATGTTATTTGTCCAGCACATCGAGGACATCTTCGGGGAAATCGAGGCTCTCAGTAAAATGCGTTCGGGGTCCATTCTTATAAAGACCACCTCCGCCACTCAGTCGGCGGCGCTCCAGGCGTGCGACCGACTAGGGAACATCCCAATGTCCATTGTCCCGCATCTGGCACTGAATAGGACGCAGGGGGTTATTTTTCATCGGGACCTCCTGCTGCAATCTGATGAGGAGCTCAGGGCCAACCTGGAGCGCCGAGGCGTGCATTTCGTCCGGCGAGTCCAGCGCGGCCCCAAAGACCGTCGCATCGACACCGGGGCCTTTATCCTCGCCTTCGAGGGGGACGTTCTCCCGAAGAAGGTAAAGGTGCTGTGCTACCGGTGCGACGTGTGACCTTACGTCCCGCCTCCTATGCGCTGCTTTCGGTGTTTGCGCTTTGGGCACATGTCGTCACGGTGTGAGGCTGAGCCCCTTTGTGACGATTGTGGACGTCCTCTTCGTGAGGAACATACATGCACCCCACCACCTCGGTGCGTCAATTGTCCTGGCATCCACTCGCCTAGATCTTTAGACTGCCCCACGTATCAGATGGAGAAGAAGATTCAAGAATTAAAAACTTTGGATCGCCTCTCTTATTCTGAGGCCAGGAAGAAGTATGACCGCCTCCATCCCGTGACGTTGACGACTTCGTTTGCCTCAGTCATGTCCACTACTTCCACAGTATCCTCACCCCTATCCTGTCCCCCCTCCACCTCCTCACCCCATCCGGGGTCTATGCCTCCGCCTCCCAAATCCCTCCCTTCCAAATCCTCCTCCCTCGCGGCCCCTGCCCCCTCTGCCCCAGGGGCCACCCTTCCTCCTCCTCCCCATCCGCTGCCTGAGAAGCGATCCTCTTCTCAGGCGTCCATCGGGGAAACGTTCCGGACCCCAGCTTCCGAGGTCCGGCGTTCCAAAACGGACCCCGCGCGTGAGGACCTTCTTCGGGTCCAGCCCACCATCCCCGTGCCTCATCGGACTTCCCAGAAGGCCTCCAAGAAGAAGTCTTTATCCCCCTCTCCACCCCGGCGCGTTTCGTCTGACGCTCCATCCGTGAGTCGCTGCTCCCGGCCGTCCTCAGTTTCGCCGGGACGCTCTGCTGGCAGGCGCTCAGCTGGCCTCTTGACGGTGAATGATGCTGCCCCTCCTACGCAACCCGGGAAAGCGGCCGCAGCTGGTGACGACTCGATGGAACAGGATTCGCCTCCCGCCGTTTGTAGCGTTGTTCCCTCGAAACCTGGCCCTCCGTGGCCGTCGAGGTGACCAGCTCTTCACCCGTTTCGTTCCCCCTTTTTTCTGACTAGCGATGGCTTTGTTACATTGGAACATAAGAGGTATTCGATCTAATCGGGAGGAATTACAACTGCTCCTCCGCCTGCACTGTCCGCTCGCCCTTGGTCTCCAGGAAACCAAGTTGCGCCCAACTGACCGTATTGCTTTTACCCACTATACCTCGTAGCGGTCCGACCTCACCACTGTGGACGGTATTCCAGCTCATGGTGGGGTCATGTTGCTCGTTCGGGACGATGTCTATTACCATCCCATCCCATTGACCACTCCACTCCAAGCAATAGCTGTCCGTATTACTCTTTCTGCCTTTACTTTTTCCGTTTGTACCGTCTACACTCCATCGTCATCCGCAGTTAGTCAGGCTGACATGACGCACCTGATTGTTCAGCTTCCTCCGCCGTTTTTATTGTTTGGCGGCTTCAATGCCCATCATCCCCTTTGGGGCTTTCCTGCATCCTGTCAGAGAGGCTCCCTCTTGGCGGATGTCTTCAACCATCTCAATCTTGTCTGCCTCAATACTGGCGCCCCGACTTTCCTCTTGGACTCTACTCATACCTACTCCCACTTGGACCTCTCGATCTGTTCTACCACTCTTGCCCATTGGTTCAAGTGGTATGTCCTTTCTGACACCTATTCGGGCGACTACTTCCCCTGTGTCGTTCGTCTCCTGCTCCACACCTGATCCCCACGTCCTTCGAGCTGGAACATACCGAAAGCTGACTGGGGACTTTACTCCTCCCTGGCGACCTTTCCGGACCACGATTATCTCAGTTGTGACAGTCAGGTCGAATACCTCATGGCTGTTATCATCAATGCTGCCGAACGTTCCATTCCTCGTACTACCTCTTCTTCACGTCGCGTTTCCGTCCCCTGGTGGAATGAGGCTTGTAGAGACGCTATCCGTGCTCGACGACGTGCTTTACGCACCTTTCGCCGCCATCCTACGTTGGCGAATTGTATTGGATACAAACGACTCAAAGCGCAATGCCGTAGAGTCATCAAAGACAGCAAAAAAGCTTGTTGGGCCTCTTTCACCAGCTCCTTTAACAGTTTTACTCCCTCTTCTGTCGTCTGGGGTGGCCTGCGCCGGCTGTCGGGCATTAAGGCCCACTCCTCGGTACCTGGCCTGACTTCAGGTAATGAGGTCCTTGTTGATCCTGTGGATGTCTCCAACGCCTTCGGCTGGTTTTTCGCGGAGGTTTCAAGCTCCGCCCATTACCACCCGGCCTTCCTTCCCAGGAAAGAGGCAGAAGAGGCTCGGCGACCTTCCTTCCACTCGCTGAATCTGGAAAATTATATTGCCCCCTTTACTATGCCGGAACTCGAACGTGCACTTGCACTGTCCCGGTCCTCTGCTCCAGGGCCAGATGCCATTCACGTTCAGATGCTGGCCCACCCTTCTCCGGCAGGCAAAAGCTTCCTTCTTCGTACCTACAATCGGGTCTGGACCGAAGGTCAAGTCCCCATGCGTTGGCGTGACGCCGTCGTTGTTCCTATACCCAAACCCGGGAAGGATAGACACCTTCCTTCTAGTTACCGCCCCATTTCTCTTACAAGCTGTGTCTGTAAGGTGATGGAGCGCATGGTTAACGCTCGGTTAGTTTGGATTCTTGAATCTCGACGGCTACTTACCAATGTTCAATGCGGCTTTCGTCGCCGCCGCTCCGCTGTTGACCACCTTGTGACCTTGTCGACATTCATCATGAACAACTTTTTGCGAAAGCGCCAAACGGTAGCCGTGTTCTTCGATTTGGAGAAGGCTTATGATACCTGTTGGAGAGGAGGTATCCTCGGCACTATGCACATGTGGGGTCTACGCGGTCTCCTGCCCCTCTTCATTGATTCCTTTTTAACAGATCGAAAGTTTAGGGTACGTGTGTGTTCCATATTGTCCGACGTCTTCCTCCAGGAGAACGGAGTGCCTCAGGGCTCCGTCTTCAGCGTAGCCCTTTTTGCCATAGCGATCAATCCAATTATGGATTGCATTCCACCTAATGTCTCAGGCTCTCTTTTTGTCGATGACTTCGCGATCTACTGCAGTGCCCAGAGAACATGCCTCCTGGAGCGCTGCCATCAGCGTTGTCTAGACAGCCTATACTCATGGAGTGTGGCAAATGGCTTCCGGTTCTCTGAAGAGAAGACGGTTTGCATCAACTTTTGGCGATATAAAGCGTTCCTTCCGCCATCCTTACATCTCGGTCCCGTTGTTCTCCCATTCGTGGAAACAACTAAGTTTCTAGGGCTCACACTGGACAGGAAACTTTGTTGGTCTCCACACGTCTCTTATTTGGCTGCCCGTTGTACACGTTCCCTTAATGTCCTCAGAGTTCTTAGTGGTTCATCTTGGGGAGCGGATCGCACTGTCCTGCTTCGCTTGTATCGGTCCATAGTCCGATCAAAGCTGGATTATGGGAGCCTCGTCTACTCGTCTGCTCGGCCATCCCTCTTACGCCATCTCAACTCCATCCACCATTGGGGGTTACGTCTTGCGACCGGAGCATTCTACACTATTCCCGTCGAGAGTCTTTATGCTGAAGCTGCCGAATTACCATTGACCTACCGGCGCGACGTACTGCTTTGTCGGTAGGCCTGCCGGCTGTTGTCAATGCCCAACCACCCCTCTTATCAGTCCTTCTTCGCCGATTCTCTCGACCGTCGGTATGGGTTGTATGTGTCTGCCCTGCTGCCCCCTGGAGTCCGCTTTCGTCGCCTGCTTCGACAATTGGATTTTGCCCTCCCTACCACCTTCAGAGAGGGTGAGAGCCCGACACCACCCTGTCGCCAGGCTCCGGTTCATATTTATCTCGACCTCAGCTCGCTCCCGAAGGAGGGTACTCCGGCTGCAGTGTATTGCTCACGGTTTGTCGAACTTCGTGCGCGACTTGCCAGTCACACCTTTATTTACACTGATGGCTCCAAAACTGACGATGGTGTCGGCTTTGCCAACAGATTTAAGAAATTGACATGAAAGGAATCCAACAGAGACCTTTCAAGGTCATAACTTTGCGAAAATAAAGTAAGTAAACTTTCCGCTCAAGGCAAGTCTTGAACCAAGGACCTCTCGTCCCGCAGCCGCTCACGCTAACCATGGGACCATGGCGCTCCTGAGCTCACACTATCCTTGATTTTCCCTATCTGCGTATGGACTACTCAGTTTGTATATTTTGCTTATTTTTTCATAGTTCCACACAAATTCTTCCTGTTTTCTCGATTGACCTGTGTTCAGTTTTTCAAGGCCTGTCGACTGCCCACTGGTGAGGGGGGTGCGATGGGGAGGTTCCCTTGTTAGGTAAATCCTCATCCGCCCTCTTTTCAGCAAAGTTTGAATCACAATAGCAACATGCGTTACATCACTATTCGAATAATGGTAAAAAAAGTATAGTGTCCCATTTAATAAACATGTACTTGCCTCATTATCTCGGACAATATAAACGTTGTGATTATTGTGCATGTACCAACGTATGTGCCCAATAGTCCGCTATGATTCGCCGAAAGCCGCATGCCGATACGTGCAATCGCCCCCGGAATAAAGGGGGTGTTACATCTTTTTTTTTTTTTTTTTTTAAAATAATTCTTTATTCAAATTATTTCATACATTGTAACCCACCACCTAATACATTAGTGGGTCTTAAATCTACATTCCATTTCATTAAAAAATTTGCAGCATTGTTAATTTCTATTCTAGTGTTAGTGATCTTACTTGCTACAGGAAATGGAGAGTTAGTTTCTTATTGGGTAGGATCTATTTCTACACTTGCTATCTAACTAAAGGCTGATTCCTGCAGCGTTACAGGCGTGCCAGTTATTAATTATAAACCTACTGTGTGGCCGTGCTCACTGAGCTAACCCCAGTGAGCATGCCCCTGGCACTAGGCTGGCCTTAAAGAAAGTCGCTGCAGGTTCTATTAGGGGTCTTCTATCTTCTGTCTACTTAATGGTTAAATTAAAACTAAGTCACAATCGATGCGCGGTTGTCAAATTCGGTTGTTGGCGATCCCTCCCCCTCATTCCAGGGCGTGGCGGATTCCTACCGTCACGGCGATTGGCCAGTCCACGCCCCGGCGGAATGGGATGGATCGCCTTCAATTATGTCATGTCCGGTGGTTCATATATTTTCCCTAAGGTATTCTTGCAGGACCTTTGTTGACACCTCGCTGGCAAGGCGATTTAATATGGTGAATGTAATAGGGTTTCTAATTAACTGGTATGTGTTGTTATGAGGCAGCTGGTTTCTCAGGTCACCAGCCACATCATCAAAGACAGGGCACTCATAGATCACGTGATCCGGAGTGCCCCATTCAGCTCCACAATCACACGAGGGGGTAGCCCTTTTCCCGAATCGGCAAAGATATGCCGGATACGGTCCATGCCCTGTGAGGAAGTGCACCAGTCCCTTACTTGGTTGAAAATGCGAGAGTTGGAGGCGTTCTTTGATGTTTGGGAGCAGCTGGTAAGTCCTTCGACCTGTCGTCTCTGCGTCCCAGAGTTCTTGCCATAGCTCTTCTCCTCTCCTCTTAATTGTAAACTTGTCCCCCACCCGCACTCCCAATATGCTCTCGGTCTTTTCTACGTCTCCCCTTTTCGCCCAGTACCAGGCTGCCTGTTCCCGGATTTTGATGTCCAGGGGACACACCCCCATGAGTGTCAGTAGTGCCCCTCCAGGAGACGTTCTGTACGCTCCGATAGAGCGTAGAAGCATGTTACGTTGCACCCTCCTCACAGACATGGCGGGCACGACCCTCGTGAGCCTGTGTGCCCACACTCCGGATCCGTAACCCACGATGGAGACAAGAATAGTGTTGTGGTACAACTTTATCAGTTCTGGTGGGAGGTGGAATCTACTGTGTCCTATCATAATCAGATTGTTTAGGGCTTGTAGTGATCTTTGTGTGACTGTTTCGATGTGTTTGGCGAAATTCCACCTTTCATCAATTGTTACTCCTAGGTACCGGGCCTCTCGACGCCGAATCACTGGTGAGCCATCGATTCTTACCGTTGGATTTCTGGCCAATTGGCCTTTCAGTAACAGGTATGTTGACTTGCTAGGCGCAATAGTCATTTTCGTGTTTTGGCACCACTGTGTAAGAATTGCTAGTGTTCTATTAATTTTAGGTTCGAGGTCTTCACGACTTCGACCGCCAACCAGCAGGAGGAGGTCGTCAGCGTAAGCTATCGCCTCTAGCACATCCACACTATTTTCCAAGCTCTCCAGGAGAGGCTCCATATTCATATCCCAGAAGAGTGGCCCCAGGACAGAGCCCTGTGGACACCCCTTTGTGATTTTCTTGCCAATTCGCTCGCTAGGGGACGATAGCCAGACCTCCCTTTCCATACAATAGCTCCTAAGACAACCGTATAGCGGCCCTGGACACTCCTTCTCCCGCAAGCAGGAGAAGAGCGAAGGCCACCACAGGTTATCAAAGGCGCCACTGATGTCCACCATGATGCCAACTATGTACTTGTGCGGAGACGAGCCACAGACCTCGGATGCGAGGGCAATTGCGTCACACGCAGATCGCCCCTGCCGAAAACCGAATTGTCTGTCGCTCATCCCGCACAGCATTCGGTGTGCTGTCAGTCTATCAGCCAGTAACCTCTCCAGCAATTTGCCTAACAGGTCCAACAGACAAATAGGTCTATAGGATTTTGCCTCTTTGGGGTCTTTGTCCCGCCCTTTTTTAATAATTACAACATTGGCCTGTTTCCAGATTTTGGGGAATGTTCTGAGGCGCAGGGCCTCGTTGTAGATTCTTGCTAAAGGTGTAACTAGTTGAGGAGCGAGGTATTGCACCACCTCCGCGATGATGCCGTCTGGTCCTGGGGCCTTTCCTTTCTTTAGTGATTTTATGTGGGCTGCCACTTCCTCTTCTGAAAAAGGGTACACCATGGTATTATTCTCATAGTCTGCCTGCATAGCCTGCCTAATTAGGCATTGTTCTTCTGTGTCCTCTTCCTCTTTGTCATCAGGGAGGAGGGAGTGGAGGAGGACCTCAGCAGTTTCCTGCCAAGATCCAGTCATCCGGTTCCCGTCCCTGATACTGGAAAGCACCATTGGCGACCTAATCTTTTCTCTAACTATTTTGTAAGGAGTGCCCCAGGGATCCATAGCCAATTGGCTGTCCACATATTTCTTCCAGCTTTCCAATCTGACTGTTCGTAGTTCCTTCTGAAACTGCTCTTTAGCTTCCCTGTATGTTCGTAGCCATCTTTGTTTTTCTTCCCAGACGACACATCGCTGGTAATACCTCCTCGCCCTCCTGACAGACTGACGCATCTGCCCCAGTTCCGCAGACCATGGTGATGGAGAAGCCGCAACGGCTCTCCTCCTGGTTGGTACAGCGGCCTTGATTGCCCTGGTAAGAGCTCCCACCAGTTCTTCGGCGTGTTTGTCGATATCTTCGTCACCATCTGGCCATGTCGGAGGGTCAAACTCTCTTGCTAGGCGCTCCCAATTGGTCTTGTTGTAGTTTAATTGTACTTCCCACCCTATGTTCCAGTGGCACTCCTGATCTGAAATTGAGAATGTGATCAGGTTATGATCGCTGGTTGTTTCTCCATCAGTGACAGTCCAGTTTTGTATATTGGCAGCGATGTTGGCAGTCATCATCGTGACGTCGATGTTAGTTCCATCTCCTCCCCCTCCTGTGTAGGTGGGGGGGTTTCCTGGTCTGTTGGCAATGAGGAGTTGTAGAGACATAATAGTCTCTTCCAGCTTGCCACCTCTTTCATCTCGAGTGCCACTGTGCCATAGGGGGGATTTAGCGTTCACGTCCGCCACTACAACTGCCTTTCTACCCCTCAGCACCGTTGTCACCTGTGTAAGTTGGTCAAGGTACTCGTCAATGTCTGTACCGTATTGAAAATACATGTTTATTAAGTATATGACACCAACTGGTGACTGAAGTTCGATGACATTACAGTGATCGTCTGAAAGATGTGAGAGCACTGTTACCCGCAGTGCCTTGTTGGTTATTATTATGGTGGCTTTCGGGTCATCTCCGAAGCTTACCACTTGCCAGCTCATGGCAGCAAAGGCTATATTCCCCGCAAGAGAGTATGGCTCCTGCAAACAGAGCACATCAAGGCTCCTCTCCTCCACCACTCTTCGAAGTTCCTGCATGACCAGCCTACTATTATGTGCGTTTAACTGCCCTATTTGTATTTCAGTAATTATGGGAAATATGTGTGCACATATGATTCTGGGAAGGTTTTCGTCCAGTCATAGGTTATTCTCCCGTGGGATAGGACAGATTGATTATATATTTCATCTAAATTGAAGGTTTCGTTTCTTCTCTCAAACACCTTCTTTACTAGGTCACGCAGGGCGCCAAAGTCGGTGGGGAGATTCATTGTCTTTAGTTGTACCCTGTCAACAGCCTCCATGACCGAGAAGGTGACCTTACGCCCGTACCTGTGTCCTACTCGCACTAGATGTCGCAGTGCAGTGGTCAGGACAGCCGGCTCCTCCAGGCGGGATAGTTGTAAAGAATGTTCAAGATTAGGGTATATTCTGATCGGATCAACCACTGTTCTCATAACTGTTGGTTGTCTCGAGTCAGTGCTATCATTGGTGTTATTTGTTGTATATGTATTTGAACTTGTGATTGTGTTGACCTGCACCGGCAATTCCAGGACAGGTGTTACATCTTACGCGACTCACCCTGTACATTACCTTAGTCCAGGGCTTCACAACCTTTTCAGCTGGCGGACACCTTCTACAGTCTAAAATCTATGGCGGACCTGTAGTCAGTCAAGAGCACAGTAACTTTAAATTTCAGAGCGAAACCAATGGGAACTGAAAGCTTCTTAATGCAAGTGACATGTTCCCAATGATCCCCCCCCCCCACCCCCAGAAGTATCAATAGTCTTTGGAGCTTCTTGTGATTGTTCTTCCTTTGGTCGTCCTCCCTCCTCATTCATTTCAACTGGAAACTTCCCTTGTTGTGAATGCGATAGAGAAACCGCACCCTTCTTCAATGATCCTCACTTCAGCCACGGATCCATATTAGAAGTAATAAACTGGTCAAAAATCGACTTATGAAATAGGTAGTGCACTGACCAAGCAAGTTTAACATTTAACGATGCCTGCGGCCGCATACGTGCCAGCGAGCGCTGTGATTGGTCGACAAAGCTCGCTCCGCGCATGCGTAAAAGGTTTCAGCGCTTCTAGCGCCGAGAGCCGGCGCACACACGACTCCAGTATTGTTGCGAAACAGTCGATCAGAGAAGCCGCATTCTCCGACACTAAACTGTCTATGCGTTCTCACTTAGGAACCGCAAAGGCTGCTTGGGAATACGACCTGAAGTAAAAGTAACCATGTTTTTCACACAAAAAAAAGTGATGAATTTGATTTTCACATTTTTATTCAATAATTTTACTCATTATTTTACACGATTTGGTGAAAAGTGGCTACGGATCCCCTAGAAAGAGCCGGCGGACCCCTAAGGGGTCCGTGGACCACTTGTTGGGAAACCCTGCCTTAGTCGATACGTCTTGTGACGACCACCGTTTGGAAGAAAGCAGTGCGTGGGGGGCCAGCTCCAGAGCGGTCGTTTCCCTCCCACCTGCTGGGGAATCACCTCCCCTCCTCTCCCGTCCCTCCCCAGCCCACACCATCTGGGGCGCGGGTGACCTTCATAAACGCGGCGGCGACTGCCGGCGAGTAAACAGCAATCTGGGCGGCCCCGGCGGACCATCGACCGCGGCGACCGCCCCGTCGCGGCCACCTCCTCCACCTCTCCACCTCCGCAGCCCACACCTCGTTGTCCTGCCACAGGCCTCGGCGCCCTCGTAGAGAGCAGTGCCGAGGCACGTTCGCCGCACCTGCCGCATGTGTACACAGCGCCGGCCGACCGGCGGTCATCTCGGTTCGGCCGGCAGCCTTCCCATAGGCGAAGTGCTCTCCCGCACTCCCCCCCCCCCCCCCCCCACTCTGTCAAACACACACACACACACACACACACAAACTCACACATACACACACGATCAATCACGCGAAAAGTCCCTTACAGAACTGCAAGCCCTACACGAACGAGATACACTACTGGCCATTAAAATTGCTACACCAAGAAGAAATGCAGATGATAAACGGGTATTCATTGGACAAATATATTGTGCTAGAACTGAGATGTGATTACATTTTCAGGCAATTTGGGTGCATAGATCCTGAGAAATCAGTACCCAGAACAACCACCTCTGGCCGTAATAACGGCCTTGATACGCCTGGCCATTGAGTCAAACAGAGCTTGGATGGCACGTACAGGTACAGCTGCCCACTCAGCTTCAACAAGATACCACAGTTCATCAAAAGTAGTGACTGGCGTATTGTGACGTGCCAGTTGCTCGGTAACCATTGACCAGACGTTTTCAATTGGTGAGAGATCTGGAGAATGTGCTGCCAGGGCAGCAGTCCAACACTTTCTGTATCCAGAAAGGCCCGTAGAGGACCTGCAACGTGCGGTCGTGCATTATCCTGCTGATATGTAGAGTTTCGCAGGGGTCAAATGAAGGGTAGAGCCACGGGTCGTAACACATCTGCAATGTAACGTCCACTGTTCAAAGAGCCGTCAATGCGAACAGGAGGTGACAGAGACGTGTAACCAATGGCACCCCATACCATCATGCAGGCTGATACGCCAGTATGGCGATGACGAATACACGCTTCCAATGTGCGTTCACCGCGATGTCGCCAAACACGGATGCGACCATCATGATACTGTAAACAGAACCTGGATTCATCCGAAAAAATGACGTTTTGCCATTCGTGCACCCAGGTTCGTCGTTGAGTACACCATCGCGGGCACTCCTGTATGTGATGCAGCGTCAAGGGTAACCGCAGCCGTGGTCTCCGAGCTGATAGTCCATGCTGCTGCAAACGTCGTCGAACTGTTCGTGCAGATGGTTGTTGTATTGCAAACGTCCCCATCTGTTGACTCAGGGATCGAGAGGTGGCTGCACGATCCGTTACAGCCATGCGGATAAGATGCCTGTAATCTCTACTGCTAGTGGTACAAGGCCGTTGGGATCCAGCACGGCGTTCCGTATTACCCTCCTGAACCCAGCGATTCTGATAACAGTCATTGGATCTCGACCAAGGCGAGCAGCAATGTTGCGATACGATAAACCGCAATCGCGATAGGCTACAATCCGACCTTTATCAATGTCGGAAACGTGATGGTACGCATTTCTCGTCCTTACACGAGGCGGTTGGAAACTTTCCTCATGTCAGCACGTTGTAGGTGTCGCCACCGGCGCCAGCTTTATGTGAATGCTCTCAGAAATTAATCATTTGCATATCACAGCATCTTCTCTCTGTCGCTTAAATTTCTGGTCTGTGGCACGTCATCTTCGTGCTGTACCAATTTTAATGGCGAGTAGTATATATATATATATATATATATATATATATATATATATATATATATATATATATATATATCCACAGCCTGCAAACCACTGTGAAGTGAAGGGCATTTCCCATTCTCCCGCTGTGGGCGTGATATTGACACTACTAGACTACGGAAAAACATTTCATGCCGTGAGCTTTGACATACTTCTCGGAAAAAGACAACAGATAAAATTTTCAGATAGTAGGCTGCATTGGTTTGAAGACTAATAGGAGCACAAACAGCAACTTAGTATTTCTGGGAATGAAAAGTCGTGCTGCAAGCATATTCTCTTAGGAGTTCCACAGTGCCTCCTACCACTATCATTTTACTTATAAGTAGGCATAATTACAGAAACCAGTACCTGTGTTGACCCTGACCCTGTCTGTTGAGACAGTTGTGCCACTGTGACACAAGGCGTTGAATGGCTGTCTCATTAAATTCCTTTGGCTGCAATGTTAACCAGTTCCACTTGTATAGCTGGACGTCGTCGTCCGAGATGAATCGTTTGCCCCTCAGAGTCTTTTTAAGGGGACCAAAAATGGCGTAATCAGGCGTAATCACAGGGAGAGAGGTCTGGACTGTATGGAGGGTGGCCGAGAATCTCCCATTGAATTTCTGCAGGAGTGCCGCGACTGTGTTTGCCGTATGAGGCTTTGCACTGTCGTGGAGCAGAAGGACCCCATGGGTGAGATTGCCTGGTCGATTTGATTTGATCGCTTGGCGAAAGATGGTCAAGATTTGCGAGTAAACCTGGGCATTCACTGCTGCAGGAAGTGAATCAGAAGGGGCCCATCTTCGTCAAAGAAGAACGTCAGCATAATCTTTCCTGCACTTGTGTAGGGCCTTGTCTTTTGTTGGTGGTGGTGACTTTGGATGCTTCCACTGGACACTGGTGACTTTGTCGTTTCGATTCTGGTTCAAAGTGACGACACCATGACTCATCTACAGCCAGCACTCATGTCAACAACCCATTCCCTTCGTGAGCGTAGAGCTGCAGATGAGCAGGACAGTGGGCTATTCAACATGGTTGTGGTTGAGGACTGTGGGGCAACCATTAGGCACACACTTTGCGCATGTTTAGTTTTTCCTTCACGATGGTGTGAACACTTCCGACGCTCACTCCGACCACGGCGGCTACGGCTTTCACTGTCACTCGGCGGTCCTGGGTAATGAGTGCATCCACCAGCTGGACGATGTCATCGGCAACCCAGTGTGATGCTCCAGACCGTGCATCATCGACTAACGACACCCATCCTTCCCTGAAGCGCTTGTGCCACGCCTTGACCCTTGCAAGGGACATGCAGTGTTCGCTGTACACTTGTGACATTCGTCGAAGAATATCCATTCCTCCTACTCCTTCCGTTGTCAGAAAACGAACAACATCTTTTTGCTCTTCTTTTCACACCTCTATGTGATCGTTTACAATGCGACTGGCAGCGTTGGACGATTGATGCGTGTTGCTGTTAGCTCTGTATAGTCACGTGACGTGCACGCGTGCCCTCTAGCGACTGGTTGTGAACCTCCACGCTCTGGTCGGAACCACACCTCATTACACTCGCCACGGTATTACCCTCCTGTCACCGGTTTGCTCATTCCAGACTCCGGCTCGTTTCTTTTTGAACGGCCCTTATATATGTGAATGATTCCTGGTCGGTGCTGTGCAGTATCATTTCTAAGCCGACAGTCTCCAGTTTTACCTGGGTGAGAGACCTAAAGACATCAATATTGCGATCGTCCACAAGGAGAACGATCTGCCTTTAGTGGTAAAATGGGCACAAAACCTGTAACTTAAACTAAATGCGAGAAGGTACCATGTAATCTTACTACCCTATAAGAAATTAACAAGGTCAGAACTCCGCCAACAATTGACTCCTATTCTTCACGACAAATTTGCAGTGCCGTATACGAAAACAGTGAAGAACATAGATGTAGCGCTGAACGAGTTAACGGAACAGAAAATACTGTCGCCAGACTACTAGATCCTTAAAAAGTGTCAGAACGTATTTCTACAGGGTTTGAAAAGTAAATTTGTGTACTCATTCGTTCTACCGACCATTCACTATTGCCGTGTAATTCAATGTGGCACGAGTAGTGAACATTACATGGTTAGAACCTACCATGATTGCTTGTATGGTTTAAATTTGCAACATCTGTCTCGTCTGACCAAGTCAGTGCTTCACGTGCCCTGTTAGGTTGGTTGTAGTGAGACGGCTTACACGAACATCACACGAAATGTTTATTTTATCGGTTCCTCAGTGCACAAGCACCCTAGGACCTTGCATCAAACACTAAGTTTGTTCAAAATGGCTCTAAGCACTATGGGACTTAACATCTGAGGTCATCAGTCCCCTAGACTAAGCACTACTTAAACCCAACTAAGCTAAAGACATCACACACGTCCATGCCCGAGGCAGGAATCGAACCTACGACCGTAGCAGCAGCGCGGTTCCGGAATGAAGCGCCTAGAACCGCTCGGTCACATCGGCCGGCAAACACTATGTACTTACAATCTCATCGTAACTGGTCTAAGGGTCTCACGTATGTAGTGCCCTAACAGTAACCATTAATAAAACAAAAAGACTCGGAGTTCCTTCTCCGCCACTACTGTCTACCTCTGGAACGAGCGGTCCTGCATCCTCTGCAAAATTAACTGCCCTGTTGCTTTTCAGAACAACCTGTGATGTGGTATCTGGGTGGATTGGGCTTTGCGTTGGGTCTATACGACCTTGGGAATATTTTTAAATAACTTTTATTGTCCACCATGTATTACAACGTAGAAACATAACAACGTAGAAACATAACAACGTCAATAGAAATCTCTTCAACAGTTAGCGAGGGAGGTGGCAGTAGTTAGTACACTGGACTCACATTCTGGAGCACGATGGTTCAAAGCCGCGCCAGTCAAGCCAGATTCAGGTTTTCTGTGCTTTCCCTAAATCGCTCCAGGCAGATGCCGAGATGGTTCCTTTGAAAGGGCACGGCCGATTTCCTTCCCCACCCTTGACACAATCCGAGCTTGTGCTCCGTGCTAATGATCTCGATGTCGACGGAATGTTAAACGCAATTTTCCATCCTTTTGCTTCAACAGTTAAAATGAGAAATAAACAATATTCTGTCCAGGAATACTTTTCACTAAAAATGGACACAACAATATAACGATACTAAAAACGTGTTCTGAACATATTCAAATGTTTCCAAACAGCACCTGACCAAGCGCAAGTTACATGGAAGTGGGAACAAATCAGGAAAGAAATATCACAATATTAGCCCGTAATTGCTTTAAATGCAGACACCCAGCATCATGCTGTATAACTACGATTAACAACTACCTCAGAAACGTTGCCAGAATCAGCCTCCACCGATCACCATGCCAGTGCTAACAGACAACTCATCTACACAAGTACAGACAGAGGAAAGCAGCACAACACAATGACTGAATCACAATCTCTGCGTGAGTACGACTGTGGCAGTGCAATAAGATATCACTCTCTTACGCAGCGTGGCTTCACCATGCAATACAGAATTTCATTTCACACAATTTATAACGGCTTCACCGTGTTTGAAAATACCATGCCAGGCATCAGCAGAGCTCAAATATTCGGCACTTGCCCAACGTTGATTTACTCTGACCAAATCTATCAGCTACCCACCAATAAATGTAGGTCACAAAAGCACAACACATGCCACTCTGAACGCTGCCGCTCTGCCCACTCTCCAAGTGCACGGTGTCCATGTACAGCTTGGTCACGTCTCGCACAGACTGTTGCAATTCTGCAAACACGCTTCTCCATCTCCAGCCTATAAAGCTGGCAGAGTCAACTGGACGGTACTGATAAGGGCCGACGTGTTTTCTCTTCCCGAATATCGGAGAAAGTTTGAAAACGCACCATATCAATCCAAGTAGGGACACGTTGGATCTTCTGTTAGATAACAGTCCCTATCTCACTCTTCTTGAACGAGTAAAACTCAGGTAGAGAGGCGACTCCTAGTGCGGAGCCGAAGAAACTCTAGAACACGTTGTCTTCCAGTGCGCATCATTTAAAAACATTAAGGAGAACATCCTGATAACTTCAGAACTGCTGTAAGGAGTCCCTACAAATGTTATGTAATTAACGAAAATGCTTATAAAAACTCAAGAAAGCTCTTGGTAGAGCATAACGGAAGGTGTCGTCGTTAACTTCCAAATGTGATGCGTGTGCAAAACAGTGAGTAGGCCATCAAATGGAATGCCGATCAATTGGCAGTGTAAGGTAGAAAGCGAAGTGACCAGCGACGATATTATGCATATGGAATTCTTATCTTCATGGTCAGATGTCCACATCGTCGGCAACAGTAACATTTATCTACTTTTTTAAACTTATTGTCTTCTGGGACGTCACTATTCAGTCATATCTACAGTGGAATATCAACTACAGCGATACGAACGTAAGGGTAACACATCACTCAGTGCCCAAGCAGTCAAAATCTCCGGCCCGTCCGGGAATCGAATCTGGACCCCTTCGGTTAGCAATCCACCGCGCTGAACTCGCAGCTACCGAGGCGAACGACTTACACTTAAACGCTACCTTAAGGACGTAGGTAAAGAGGTGCTATTACCACGTCTGACGTATGTCAAACACTCAGTTTTAGGTAAGTAAATAGTTGCGTGATACTTTAATAACAATAGCTGTAGGGTACTTTCTGTGCAAAATTCAGTTGCAACTTGAGAATGCAGTTTAATGTTTCAAAGTGAGTATTAACAAAAGGTCTGGGTACAGAACATAGGTTGTAGGTCTTCTCAGTCTATGCCACATAAGCAAGACCGCATAGAAGTGCAAACAGTGATGTGAGGGCACGATTAAAAATTAACGCCTCCGAATTTTTTTATGTGATACAACTTAAAGCTCTTTCAATAAAATAAACGTCATTAACATTCCACTTCTTTATTATTCATGTCTACATATTTATTTCTTAACGTAGTCAGCCTGGTGACACATTTCTCCCAATGGGAGAGTGGGCGTTGATGACGTCACTGTAGGACGTTTGAGTTCGTTGACGGTTGGCCCACTCCAGCTTCTCGGGCTGCAGTCGGCGGTCGTGTGTGCGTGAGGTATTCTTGCTTGTGTGTGAATGGTGCTTGTGTGTCTGTGAGGACTGTGGCCGAAAGCTGTATGTAAGTGTCTTGCCTGTCTGCAACTTGACGTGTCTTCCTTACGGTAAGTAGCAGCTTGTCTTTCCCTACATTTATGATATTCCTACCTGAAGTTTCCATTGTTTGACCATGGTATAATTTAATGAAATGATTTACGCACTGCATCATTGTAGTCACCCCAGTTTTAGGTGCTTCATTTGCGAATAAATCTTTTACCAAATCATTTAATTCCAATGTTTTAAGATGTTAAAATTTTGATTCACTGAGGCTTCTACCAAGTTATTTAATTCCAAGTTTTTGATGTTTATTCTTTTTAATTTGTCAGACCTGTTAGCCTCGTGGTTTTTAAATAAAACGATCACCTTGAAATAAAGATTCACCCGTCTGGCTGAATTAGTGTAAAGTAAAAGAATAACACCTTCAACGAGGTGTTTTGTTAATAATTCCTTCTGTCGTTTTAACTGCCTCAGTAAACTATTGCTATTCTTCGTCACTAAAAAAGGAAAGTCCTTAACATATCGTGTTGCACAGTGTTATTAAATAAATCGTTATGATTGGTCTTGAAGTGTGAATGATGCTGTTGTTTTTCCTTTAGGTCAGCCATCCCACACCACATCTGAGTGCGCTGAATCTTAGTGCCGCCTATTGAAAAAGGTGCACTAAAATCGCAGACGGAGAGCTGTCACCGCTTCATCACTATCACAGTGAAGTTCTCGACGGTGATTTTTAAGCTTTGGAAGTAGATGAAAGTGGACGTGGCTCAGTCGCGTATAACAAGGCATGCTGTGGTTCTCTGTTTGTTGACTGGGAAACATGCCAATCATTTTAAAGTCACAATATACAAAGCACTAGGTTCTTCATACTTCATATTTTGAAGGAGTACTTTCCTGGTTTTGTAGGTCTCTTTTAAGTGTACTGAATACAATATTGGAATTGATGCTAGCTCATTTCCAATATGTAGTAATACTGCTTTCAAACTTTGCTTTCAAGAATTTATAAACTACCTCCATTGCTTGGTGTCCTACTTTTTAGCTCCCAGTTTTATCACCAATCCGGCGATGTCTTTGGAGAACTCCATTGAACCATCTTCAACAAATAATTCCCTGTGGTCTTTTTCACCAGTTCCGCACGTTGAATATGATGTGTCGTGTGCAAGTAACTTATTTTCACTGAGACGCGGTCCCAGAAGTTGTGCTTTCCCCTTTGAGACTCCCAAGACTTTAAACCAAATTGTCAAGCTCTGTTTGAGAAAGAGGTTTTGGGTTGCTATCGCTACCACATTCGCAATAATCAGATTCGCTGCTTTCATGAAGTAGCTCCGGTTCAGAGAATTCAAATAAATCCATCGATGTTGGAGGAGAAGGCCTCGGCAGGCCTGTTACACGAGGGACAACTCTAATCGGCGAACCTATCTTCGCGTAGAAGATTTTTTTAAATGTTTAGTTTGTGCATTCCGGTAACTTTCGTCGTGCAGATGTAATAATCATCGACGTGATCCTTCTCGCGCCATTCCGTGACACTAGCGAAGTTCAAACGCTTCATTTTACCTTCAGTCCATTATCTCCAACGCTCCACTCGTGTACGACACATAATGTTTGAAGCAAATGATTTATTTCAATCTGCCGAAACAAACAAAATATGATTTCCGCACAAATTCTGTTAATAGTCGACTTCTTGTCTTGCGTTCACAATTGTACCAAGATGTGTCTGGGCTATCGCACATTGCCTGCCTAAACGTTTTGAACATGGTTTCGATGCAATAACATCGCTCACAGAAACGCACGTAAGCACCTACTTCTAGCTCTCGCACTCACTTAGATATTGATTTCTGCAGCGATAGTGGAACTTTACACTGGAAATGTTTTCTTCTCCTCTACGCCGTGCGGTATTAGCCGAGCGGTCTAGGGCGCTGCAGTCACGGACTGTGTGGCTGGTCCCGGCGGAGGGTCGAGTCCTCCCTCGGGCATGGGTGTGTATGTTTGTCCCTAGGATAATTTAGGTTAAGCAGTGTGTAAGCTTAGGGACTGATGACCTTAGCAGTTAAGTCCCATAAGACTTCATACACATTTGAACATTTCTCCTCTACTTCACCATTATACAAACGAGCAATGTCATATTTGTATAAATTATACTAAATAACACAGCTTCCCCAACCAGAAATAAGTAGTGAGTTATAAAACTACTACTACTGGATAAGTGAGCGTAGGCTATGGTAGTTCTCGTAGTAGCTTTGGTCAGATAAGGTCGTACTTGCGCTACCCGTACATTAGGTGTGCTACCTACCTTCTTGGCCTTACCTCGTAACAATCTCTCCCATTTCGTATGCGATCAGTGTCTTACTAGAGTCCCTTAAAAACCGGAAACGGTGAACCGTCTAGAAATGGAGTTAGGACTTTTGAAGGCCCAGCTAACCTAAGGAACATATTTATTCTACATAGTTATCCTCATGTCTGTTACTTAAACGTTAACAGTATTTGTACCAAAATTGAAACTTTCAATGTTTAATTCGGGTTTTGTTCGATAACTTATGATTTTTAACGTGAAGCAGGGGGATATTGTAACAATAAAGAAAACAATACAGATCTGCAATATCCTCAGCAAAAATAAAAAAAGACAGAAAAATCAAAATGTATCAAATATCGCTTCAGCACAGTTTTTCGTTGTTGATAAACAACTTTCGCATTTATCAATAATGAAAGGAAACATTTACCTCTCATCATTATGCAGAACATTCTATCGAGTACAAAATAACAAAAATAATTATGTATATTTTTATGTTTGAGTATGTAAACTGTACTTGCAATCAGAATTAATTGCTTTTCTTACATAGAAGCACACAAGTTACTCGATAAAATAATTTTTATTACTTTTGAAATGAAATTTATATTCTGTAAGGACTAACACGGGATGATTTGCGGTTCTAATTACGTGCATAACAATAAAGAACCAAACAAAAGAAACAAAGAGAAGCCATGAGCTCTCAGTTTCTCTCTTCTTTCACATTCATTTATGTTTCTTTTCTAAACAATTCTACCAGTACTACCGGTAATGTTGCCATTTACTACGTCATTTATGTAGTGTACCAGAACTTCCGAGCCATAATTTTGATAGAAAGCAACTCTAGTAATTAGTAAACAGCCTGCAGTAGATTGAGAGGAGAGGTAACCGTGCAGAGGAAACTGAGCACGGATATAATTTTCATGTTCAGAGGTACCCAATTAGTAAAGAATATCCTTTAGTTCACAAATTCATGTCAGTTTAATTCAATTTATTGCTACAAATTTTAGACCTGTTGTCTGGAATCTGTAAACACGTCCTACACATTAAGTAATTAGAGTAACATACAATATTTTATATAGTGCTATCCAAGCACGGATCAGGCCCCGTCTTCACAGCTTCAATTCTGTCAGTACCTCGTCTTCTACTTTCCAAACTTCACAGAATATTCAGGTAGGAGATGAGATACTGGCAGAATTGATGCTGTGAGGACGGGGTCTGAGTCGTGCTTGGGTAGCTCAGATGATGACGGCATGGTAGCCCAGCGTGTTCGCTCAGCGGCTGCTCGCCCTCTGTAATAAAAAAAAACTGAATAAAGGAATCAGTGATCAACTTGAACGCATGTCTTGGAACGTCCGCCCAGACCAAACGCATCGAACAATACCGAACAAAATGCAAAAACAAAAAGAAAAAAAGATGGTAGGGCACTTGCCCACGAAAAGCAAAGGTTCTGAGTTCGAGTCTGGCTCCGGCAAATAGGTTTAATCTGCCAGGAAGTTTCATATCAGCGCACACTCCGCTGCAGAATGAAAAACTCATTCTGGATGCATTCCAAAACATTGTATTTGAGATGCGTCCTTTAATGAATCTATCGGATATTGACATTCAAAGACGGCTCTTGAAGCTCAAAATAATGAGGTACAAATTATTTATCAGCGTAAGTAAAATATTAAGTACAAATTATTTATCAGCGTAAGTAAAATATTAAGTGTATCGTGCACTGGACTTTGACAAAATTATCCTACAAGTTGGTCATTTATTACTTTCTGTGTTCTGATAGAATTTCAGAATGGCTATAAATGTTTGTAGCTGTGAGATTTATCTTGTACTGCTGGTGAACACTTCTGAAACAGTCAGACGTACTGTCTCCACATTCAGTCTTCGCAGAGCACTGCGTAAACAAAATACAGGACAGGGGCTGAAACTGCACACTTTGTTTTTATGTATTCAAAGCTGTACGTATTAAAGGCGACATCTAGTGGCAACCATTTCAACCCAAAACATGACAGCCAGGCCACAAATGAAGGACTGAATGTCTTCTAGCATTGAAACCGATAAATGCAAGGTTCTGTTTCTCAAAGATTCCTCTTAGTTGCCAGAATATGCTCGGAATTTTAAGTTAGTGTCAAACTAAAAAAAAGATAAGTCGGCATATTAGGTTGAGGGGTTATTAGGTGCACCATACCTTGAGTAGGAGCAATGTCGTGTTGTTTGAACCTGTTTGTAGTGCTTGGGAAAGTGCTGTATATCCGCCTAGCAGTGCTTCTAGTGTCGCTGTAAGATTGCAGTTATGTAACTTCCAGGCTCGTAAATGTCATTTATCAGTAATTGTATACATTATCATATTGTCACATCCCAACCAACAGAGTGCTGACCTGTAACGTACCACAATATCCATCGGACACATCTGCTTCATCAGTAAACCTCTCACAGGTGTAGTGCAAAAGACACCGGTGAGCGTCAGAAGTACGCTCCACTGAATTGTTTTCGAAGGCGATGCATCTAGAAGCTGGCAGCGAAGCCCACAATGGTGCTAAGGATAGCTTCGTGATATGACCGCACCAAGGTTTCCAAACCACAAATACAGTGTCGAGCTGTGTCACGATTTTTAGTTGTGTAATTAGTTGGAATGTAGAGTTCATCGTAGTATCCTGACGGCGGGCCATAAAGTTCACGCAGTAAATGGTGCAAATGGCTCTAAGCACTATGGGACTAAACATCTGAGGGCATCAGTCCCCTAGAACTTAGAACTACTTAAACCTAACTAACCTAAGGACATCACACACATCCATGCCCGAGGCAGGATTCGAACCTGCGACCGTAGCAGCTGCGCGGTTCCGGACTGAACCGCCTATAACCGCTCGTCCACAGCAGCCGGCACACAGTAAATGAATAATTCCTAACGAATCTTGTAGTCTCTCTCCCTCGCCGAATCGAAGCCATTGTCAAGGTTAGAGGCAATATTAAACCTTATTAGCATGATGTCTCCTGAACACTAGTAATTTATTGTCCGGGTGAACTGCATTGTTCCTGGCAGCTATAGTGCGGTTTTTGGTCTCTGTCTCCCTCTCTCTTTCGGTGGATGTGTGTGTGTGTGTGTGTGTGTGTGTGTGTGAGAGAGAGAGAGAGAGAGAGAGAGAGAGAGAGAGAGAGAGATACTTTCATCACGCTAATGGATTTTTTTCTTGAGTAGATAATTTTTTTTTGCTACACGTTTCTGACGACTGCTGGAAGACTTGAAGACTACTCAGAGGCGGCGTGCGTGGCCCTGCGTCATCTTCGTTACGCCGCCCGGCATGCGGCACACAATCTTTCGGTCATGAAACTGAGACCTGTACGCTGTATACGGGTCTCGTCAATCAATGTCGTTCGCTCTTGTGAAACGCGCACTGCGTGCAAACTCTCCCCGGATTGCCACGGCTTTTGTCAAAACGAGCGGGAAACAGCACAAAAAGCGGGGACAATGGCGTTGTTGTTGTCGACATGTTTCTGTGTCCGCGCGTGTCGAGTTTTGTCCTGCAGCTGACAGGCGTCAGCGCTTTTTTCATGGCGCCACAGTCAGCGTGACAATTCGCATAACGAGGCAGAGCCACCGAGCTCGTATCGCGACATGACGGATAAGCGCACAGAAGGACTCGCCCGTAACACAGCCGCTTCCGCCGGTTGAGGCCTTACTGCTCTTTCTGCTGTCACTCCCTGTGCTGTACTCCCTCAGATTGACCTGATATACTTTCGTTGCTCCCGTAATTGGCTTACTGGGACAGTAACTATAAGTTCTGTGACTATCAGTGTAAGGCCAATGGTACACTTCCCCGTGATTTAGCCCTCTGAATTAGATGTGGCTTGCTGACTAACAAGGGAAGCAGTTTTACCGAGCGTTTCTATGCACGAATATTATGGATTTAACAGCAGGAAACTAATCTTTAAAGTTCGAGACACTTCCAACAATAGCTTGGTATTTGTTCATGCTGAATGAATTGTGTGAAAGTACGTCAACGTTTGTTGCTTGCAACACGGCTTATTCACCTTAGTTGCTAATATAAATTGAGTTGTATATTAATGTGAAATTGATAATACAGCTCTAAAATTTTGTGATATGAACAGGGCAGTCATGTCACATCACATATTCTTGAAAATTTGCCCTTTCCCTATTAATGAAAAGCTGCAATGTTTATTCATTATAATCATCTAAAATGATAGCTCTGTTTCAAGGCAAATTGAAATACTGGTAGTAATATTTTATTGAAAGCAACTGACTGAAACATAATTTATGTTATTGTACTTCATATTCTTTGGAATTACGCTTGGAACTATGTAAGCTTTTACTAATTATATATCAGAACTCATGGGGCAATATGTGGCCCATTTTTTGATACATGTAACCAAAATTATCTCTCATGACTTTTAATTGTTATTTTGTAAATCTCAAATTCAGTGATGTATTCAGTTGTTTTGTTTTACACAAAAGGAGGTGGCGCATGAGCCACGAGATCTGTCTGCTGCATTATTGACTTTCAGAAGTTGTTTGTGTCAGACGGCCAGTGTACGCTGAAGAATCAAAGAAACTGGTACTCCTGCCTAATATCGGGTAAGGCTCCAGCGAGCACGCAGAAGTGCCGCAACTTGACATGGCTTGGACTCAGCTAATGTCTGACGGAGTGCTGGAGGGAATTAACATTAACACAAACGTACATTCAGTTCTGATTAAACGCCTATGAATCTGTGCAGGCAGAGAACTAGGTCCCATAAACGAATAGTCACATCCAGAAGTAAACACTCGCCCGTAACAAAATCAGTTACTACGTCACTACTAAGGCAATGGTGATCTCTACTGGACTGCTGGCAGCTCTCTTCCGACTGCCGCTAACGCGAGCTGTCGCCTCACCGACAGCTGGTGAAGACAGACTCATCGCTGACTGTGGCAAACTGCAGCATGTCTAGGAATTTGGTACACTTGGCACTACCGAGGATTGGCACGCGTGACGAGGCATGACCAGATACTGCAAGTCACCGTTGGCGGCATCTGGCCCAAAAGCCGAATTTCTGACCACTCTGGGCCTATCCTACATGCAGGCACACTGACACTTCGCTACGCCAGAAGGGTGGGCTATTTGGTAGGGGTAGTGATGTAGGCTACTACAGCTCCCTTCCCCCACCTCTACCCTAAAACGACAGAGATGAAGCATCTTCTTCTTCTTCTACTACTACTACTATTACTACTACTACTACTACTACTAGTTTGGCTGCTACTGCGGCTTGGTGGATGAAGCCCAACTCCACCTCAGCTTCTGTGTTGGCTCTAAAAAATGGCTTTAAGCACTATGGGACTTAACATCTGAGGTCATCAGTCCCCTGGACTTAGAACTATTTAAACCCAAATAACCTAAGGACATCACACACATCCATGCCGGAGGCAGGCGAACACGTCACCGTAGCAGCAGCGCGGTTCCGGACTGAAGCGCCTAGAACCGCTCGGCCACAGCGGCCGGCTGTGTTGGGTCTGCTGGGCTCTGCATCCATCGGCTCCTGGTGCTGGCAGGGCACCGGCATTGGTAGGTTGTTGTGGTACTAGGGGGGCAGATGCGTTGTCATCACATGGAACGAAAACAGGGTGGATTTCCTAGAAGGCAGAAATAAGTCTATGCATGGTCAGAGTTGATCGACATTTTTCCGTTCTTTGTCTCTGTCTGCCATGAATACGACGTGCGTGCCTTTCCCAGATGGCAAACTAGCGTCCCCAGATACCTTTCCTTTTCCCCGCCATACATCTGAGTATGAGATCTTGGCATCGATCTGGAAACGCCCTTTACTGACGTCCAACCGCCTGGCGACAGAGCTGCCTCCCTGGAGGGGCGCAGTGAGGGACAGAAGGTTCCTCATCTTCCGACTGTGGAACATCTCTACTGAAGATATTTTGTAACACGTCACATTGGACTCACGTTATTTGCGAGGATTTTTATCTCACTTAGTGAGAACATCAGATTCTACACTGGATAAACCGTGTGACAAATGGTTCAAATGGCTCTGAGCGCTATGGGACTTAATATCTGAGGTTATCAATCCCCTAGAATTCGAACTACTTAAACCTAACTCACCTAAGGACCTTACACACATCCTTGCCCGAGGCAGGATTCGAACCTGCGATCGCAGCTGTCGCACGGTTCCAGGCTGAAGCGCCTAGAACCGCTCGGCCACACGGCCGGCGCAAACCGTGTGACAGAGTAATACAGTGAGAATAACTCTCCCTTGTACATAAAGTAGGGTTATAAAGTTGAGCACTTCATGTTGGATAATGAAGATCTGAGACACATTTAAGTGTGATTACATAAAGAGAACTGTCCATACCAAGACTATCCTGCATACAAGGTATGTGGCTTATGAAAATGAACAAAGGCCGAAACTAGTCAACCACGAAATAAATAGCAGGTTTCCTGCTAAACATATAAAAAATTTGTTTTCTTCACTAACTGAACATATAGGCAGCACCCTGAAGTGACTACTGTTACCATTATTAAGGAGCAAGTAGCGAATAGAACAAAAAAGTCTATAAATGTGCGAAAAAACATTGTTATGACTTAATAAGCTATGTTATAAAAATGTTTGAAGGGAGACCTGGTGCAATCTGGGGTTACAAATGTCATCTCACTGTCTCCCACCATGAGAGAGTCTGCCGTCCATTCCAAGGGCTAAACGATCATCTGTTGTTAGGGAGATAAGAGGCAGCCTAGTGTGACTCTGATAGACAAAGATGTTCAAAGTAAGAAACGTCTAGGTACAAGGATATTGAAAGTGCAAAGATCCAGTGTAGGAGAAATATTTCTGATCACGAACTATCTGAAAACTTAACTACTGAATAAAAAGAACAAGATATGGCAAATGCTTTATACTGTTCAATTCGAAATGATTGAAATGTCACATGTTGCAGATTATTTATTAATGTATCCTAGGTTCAAATGGCTCTGAGCACTATGGGACTTAACTTCTGAGGTCATGAGTCCCCTAGAAGGTAGAACTTTTTAAAGCTAACTAACCTGAGGACATTACACATACCCATGCCCGAGCCAGGATTCGAACCTGCGACCGTAGCGGTCGCGCGGTTCCAGACTGTAGCGCCTAGAACCGCTCGGCCACCCTGGCCGGCAGTACTCTAGTCAAAATAAAGTTAACGGACATATCCATATCAGAACATAGATATATTTCTTCAACAGTCTTTCACATATGGGTGTTTATATAGTTATGAATACATAAACGTAGACGTACGTTTTCTAGAAAACATGAGTGTGGACGAACATTCACTGATGATGTAAAGGAAGAGATACAGGGAAGAGGGAGAGGGGGGGGGAGTAAAGAAGATGGTTGGTTGGTTGGTTGTTTGGGGAAGGAGACCAGACAGCGTGTTCATCGGTCTCATCGGATTAGGGAAGGATGGGGAAGGATGTCGGCTGTCCTTTCAGAGGAACCATCCCGGCATTTGCCTGGAGTGATTTAGGGAAATCACGGAAAACCTAAATCAGGATGGCCGGACGCGGGATTGAACCGTCGTCCTCCCGAATGCGAGTCCAGTGTCTAACCACTGCGCCACCTCGCTCGGTGTGAGTAAAGAGGACAAAAATATGGGAACACTGCGAGAAATGCATGCTTGAAGATAAGGGCAGATGCCAGCCGAGCTTGCAGGTGGCACTGTTGTATACGACCACTAAAGGAATCTGTGGAATGTGTTCAATGCATTGCAAGTCATAGTCAGAAAAATGTTGTGAGTGCTTCAATAACCGAGGTAGCCGAAGCGTTTGGTGTTTCAATAAGCACGGTTTCGAAGCCTTACACTGCGTACGTAGAAAGAAAGCGGAAGAACATCATACCCCAAGTCACAACGTGGACGACAGTGTGTGTTGAGTGATCGTGAAAGACGGCCATTGAAGAGGACTGTGACGAAAAATATGAGGACGACAGCTGCAAAGGTCACTGCAGAACTGAATGTCGCACTCGCGGATCCTGTCAGCACCAAAACAACATGAAGGGAGCTCCATAAGCTGGGAATTGCAGGGCGAGGTGGTGTTCCATAACTATTCATTAGTAATGAAAATGTCGATAACAGGAAAACATGCTGCCGTAGGCATAAAACCTGGACTATGGAGGAACGTTCCGATATTTGTTGTTACTTCTTACTTCTTATTTACGAGATATTTCCTCTCCATATGTTCATTAGCTGTAATATGTAAGTACTAAGCGCTGTGTTCGTTAGAGCTACTGCTATGTCGCTAATATATAGACGCCTAAGTGATTTTACACTCTATCCTGCCTTCCCGGTTATACAAAAATAGTAGTATGTGCGGTCTGAGTTATATCCGTCACTGCCGTAAGAAATTTGGACTTTATGAATAAATATTGATTGTCTTCAAGAGCTAGTGATTAACTATATAAGTAATTTACAAAATTATGAAACCTTAAATTTTAATGCTTTATTCCAGTTTTTTGCCATTAATTATTTTCTCTTTCTTTTTGACTTACAAATGTAGGTAAAAGAAAGGCAACTTCAAAGAGACCTTGAGAAGCAGAAAAATACTTCAACTGATCTATGAAACAAAGAAAACAAGAGTGTAGCGACATAAGTCACTTAGAAATGATAATAAATAGAAAGTGCACGGAATCGAAGGTGAAATGGCTGCAAGAAAAATGGAAGGAAATGGGAAATGGTCGTCGAAAGGACAAATTGGGCATATAGAAAAGTCAAAATAATCTCCGATGAAAAGAAAAACAAAGGTGTCTAAATTTAAGAGTGCAGGACGAGTTAAGCTGTTTAATAGAGTACAGAGACTCTACATTGAAGCCTCTACCAGGCGGAGTAACTGTTTGATAATGTGACAGAAGAAGAAATGGAATGTATAGCGGATCCAATATTAGAACCAGAGTTTGACAGAGTTATGGAAGACATGTGATCAAGTAAAGTAGAAGGCACACATAACATTCCTTCGGAATTTCTAAACTCATTGAGAGAGATGGCACTCAAACGACTACTCAAGTTGGTGTGCAGGATCTATGAGACCGGGGATATACCGTCTCACATTCGGAAAGATATTGCCGAGTCATTTCCTAAGATAGCAAGGACAGATGTGTGTGTGAATTAGGATGGAAGACCGAGAATGGAAGACCAAAAAATAATTGGTTTGGTTGAGAAATGGCGTGAGACAGGGGTACCTACTTTGCGTTTGAAAGACTGGTTTTTTGTCCACGTTGCTTCGTGCAACATCCGTTGTTTTAGTTCGAATGTAGTAGAATTCCTCAACTTGGTGTGTTTTGAAGTCCCAGTATTTATGTCATGTTTCTCACTAGCTCATTTCTGCAACTCGTCTGAACTTACGTATTACTCCTCTACCGTCGAATCTGTACATCGAAAAAACAATGACGGAAATAAAAGATAGTTCAGGAGTGCGATTAAAACTCAGGGTGAAAGATTGTCAGTGATAAGATGCGCTGATGGCAATCTTATATTCATAAAAGCGAGGAAGACTTACAGGACATACTGAATGGAATGAATATTCTAAACACAGAATATGGATTGAGAGTAAACCAAACAACGTGTAGCAGAAAGAGGAACTTAATAGCAAAGTTGGGACTACGAACTAGAAGAAGTGAAGGAATTCTGCTCCCTTGGAAGCGAAATAATACACTGTGGACGAAGCAAGCAGAAATAACAAACGGTTTAGCAAAGGCAGATATGGCATTCAAGGCGACAATAAGTCTACTAGTAGCAAACAATGGCTGTGCTTTGAGGAAGAAATTTCTGAGAATATGCGTTTAGAGCCCAGGACTGTATGGATGGGAATCATGGACTACGAGGGGACCGATAAAGAAGAAAATGGAACCCTATGATATGTTGTTTTGGAGAAAGATATATAGAATTACGTCGACAGATAAGGTAAGAAATGAAGAAGCTATTTACAGAATCGGCGAAGAGAGAAATATGTGAAAAACTTTGACAAGAAGAAAGCACACGACGATTGGACATAAGTAAAATCATCAGAGAGTAATTTCCACATTACTAGAGGGAGTTGTAGAGGGCAAAACCTGTAGGGAAAGACATATATCGGAGTATATCCAACAAAGAACTTGATATAAATACTATTCTGAGTTAAAGAAATTGGCACAGGAGAGGGTGTCGTGGTGGACTGCACCAAACCAGTCAGAAGTCTAATGACAGAAAGAAGATTTAAAAAACTTTCTCCTGACTTCGTAATCTGCAGTTGATAACAACATCGTATTAGTTGCTGCATAATTTTTTACTCGGACAAACTTTGACTCTGGTAATTTTTATTGTAATTTATCTGCAATATCTGAAAAACAATAATTCAAAAAGTTCTTATATCTGTAAGTTACTATGATTATGTTTTAATTTTCCCATTCCTTGTTTACAGCCTTCCAGACTTGCTTTGCTTTTATTTTCAACATTTTTATTTGTCCCTCGATGACTTTTTCGCGACTTTCTGTAAATCCTGTTGTATCTTTGACAATAGTTTAGGAACTCAAGCTCACTACGGATTTTTAATATGGAACGAAGAAGTTCAGTGGGCTTGTAGGACTTTCTTTTATCTGCTGTTATCTATTTATTTTTATTGGAAATTGTTGCTGATGTGGATATTTATGGAAATGACAGCTCACAGATTAATTTAAATATCATACAGAACTTAGTGAACTTTCAGTCTACATTCCCTTCTGTATACACTTCATACCACCTTTGTTTTAACAAAATCCTTGAAAAATCTTGAAGTTTGAGTTTTCAAAGAGGTGTCTGTAGGCCTGCGATGTGGTGGACGTATCCAAGAGATTTTTTACTCTTATTAGTTAGCAAAAACGGTCAGAAAGCCCAAGATATTTTAAGTGTAGAACGAAGTGTTCCCAGTCTATATCCGTAAAAGCAAAATCGATTACTGACGCTGAGGTTTTTATTATCGTTGTTACACCGTTGAAAAACTGATTTGCCAAAACTATGAAGATTATTTATGAGACTCCTACTGACTTCACCCATGATACTTATGTTTGTATTTTTTCTCCATATCAGATTGTCTTGTTCTTAGGCACTGAAACTTTATTCAAAACCTCAGTTAATTTGTTAAGTAAATAGTGTTTACATTACAACACGGTGATCGGTAGACGGATAGAATGAGTATATTTTTTGTGTAAATGGTAATATCTATTATTTCATAATATCTATTATTTCAGTACCAGATATTTCGAAATGGCTGTCATCAATAACTGTGGTAAAACCATGTCTAAGTTTAATTTGTTTTCCCTTTTTGGTATATATGCCTGATACTCCTCTCTTTACTGTCTTCCTACAGTAATAAGATTGTTTTATGGTTGATTTATGTAGCTCTACAGCAGTATTCTGTTATGTCGATTGCCGTATAGTTTTAAAGACTGAAGTTCACTTCAAACTCCTTCTTTTTAATGACTAAATAATCTGATGAAGGAGTGTTAAGTCTCTAAGAATTTACGTGTTACTCACGCTTGTGGCTTCTTTGTGATTCTTATAACTAATATGCAAGCTTGTCACTGTGATGGAATCCATTTTCCCTGAGTTGAGCAGAGAAGATTCTGCACTAATGGAACATCTTTTACGTAGTCACCTGTGGTATATGTTATTTCTAAAAATGCCCTAGTCCATCTACCTATCACAACAGACATTTGACCATGTGTGTGAGACCGACCTCTCCTTCCCTATTCTGAACTGGTCTGGACCAAACCTTGTGAAGCCACATCTATCAGTAGCCCCAACTGGTACCAGCGAAAAATGACCAAAGTCATCCGTCATTAGGCTCATTCTCAGATCTGCATTATTACTCTTTACAGCATTATTAGGGCTTACTCGATCATGGTACATACGACAGTGTTTCCTTGCCGAATGCTGCTGAGGCGGCAGAAATACTAGTGCCATAGTTCACAATTTGTGACAGCCAGCATTGTGAAACCCCGCTTGCTTATGTTTAGGGGAAGCCCACGTCGTTTCACCAACAAATATTATTGCCGGTATCACGCTGGAGACAGGAAGATTAACTCGTTTCATTGGGACCAGGATTCATTGTTCATCCTGATCTGTCTCGTGCTCAAAGATCAAGCGCCCTGCTTCAGTGCCGGCTCGTCCTACGGCCGAACCGTGGCGGATCCTGTCAGATCAGCGAAGTTCAGCGCCATCGGGTGTGGCTGGTACTCGGGTGGGTGATAGTCCGGGTACGACGCATGCTCTTGGGAATTTTTCATTTGTTTTTACAGCAAAGGTGGACAAGAGGGGTGGTGGCGTCTGCGCCAGTGTCTTGGATTAGATCCCAAACGTGTCCGCGGCGTGTCATGAAGTGAGGCCGTGGGACACAGGTCACGGTGATCCGTCCATCGTATGATCATCCAACACATACATGACGTTATACTACATATATACACCTTACAGTCACCTACACTTGACAGTTATAATGCAACGACACTCGATGTTCACACTTCGCGAGGGAAAGTTCCCTACGGGTGGGAACGATAGAAAACATCTTTCCAGTTCAGACGAATGAGCCTGCCATTCGGGGTCTCAAACCATACGAATTTACTTTTAACGTCGTTCCCTTATGTGACGCCTTTCTTATAACGTTTACGAGCTTTTCTGTAGATTTTTATGGTTTCTCATTTACGTATAAGTAACAATAGGATGTTCACGTACAGTGGCTAAGATTATGTAAGAGCAAGGAGAAACTAAATCGTAGAGACATAATACAAACTACGCCATAAAGTGAGGAGAATGTTTTTTCACAATTAATATGTAAGTGATGAAACAATGTAGACTCTTTCATTAGCATTCGCATTCTCATTCGCATTCGCACTGCTGTCCTTTGCTGATTTTATTCTGACTCTGACTGCCGTTTCAGTGTTGAATTAATGAGTGCGTATGTTGAAAATATGAATTGAAAGCAAAGTGTTATTCGAAGTCTACATCTACATCTACATACATACTCCGTAATCCACCATACGGTGCGTGGCGGAGAGTACCTCGTACCACAACTAGCATCATCTCTCCCTGTTCCACTCCCAAACAGAACGAGGGAAAAATGACTGCCTTTATGCCTCTGTACGAGCCCTAATCTCTCTTATCTTATCTTTGTGGTCTTTCCGCGAAATGTAAGTTGGCGGCAGTAAAATTGTACTGCAGTCAGCCTCAAATGCTGGTTCTCTAAATTTCCTCAGTAGCGATTCACGAAAAGAACGCCTCCTTTCCTCCAGAGACTCCCACTAGAGTTTCTGAAGCATTTCCGTAACACTCGCATGATGATGAAACCTACCAGTAACAAATCTAGCAGCCCGCCTCTGAATTGGTTCTATGTCCTCCCTCAATCCGACCTGATAGGGATTCCAAACGCTTGAGCAGTACTCAAGAATAGGTCGTGTCCATTATTTATGCAGTCCCACTCAAAACTAAATTTCAAAAATATTATGAGACAAGTGACATACGTGAAAGACGAGGTTTCCGTGGGAGAGTTTTGAGCCGGTATCACCGACATTTAACAGTACCGTTTATCTAAAATAGCACTCTGCAGTTTTCGACATTACGTTGAAGAAGTTCGATAATTTTCCTGATAGGTGGCACGGTCAACCATTTTCAGCGATCGTAATCAAATCCCACAGACAGAAATCACAGAGAATTTAGGCTTGGCGTGGACCCATTTTATGAAAGATGTTTTTTAACAAAAATTATGAAATATTACAATGTTTTATCTGGTTAGCATTTCACACAAAAGAATTTTCTTAATAAAAATTTATGAACTACAGATATAGCACGATCGTATTATAACTGACTGTAGGATTTCATTCTTATAGCTAAATAAAAGTACTATAATCTTCCACCACGTTTACAATATTAAGTGTACGTAGTAATTTCTTTTTTTTTTATTAGTTAGCAGTGGCGCAGTTAGATACGACGGATGCTTGCCTGGAGAAAGTGATACCACACAGATGGTATAGGAAAAAAGTGTCCACTTTACTTCGCTTCTGCCTACTTGTGAGATAAACTGCAACAAAACTTACCGGCTAATGACTTTGGCTGAGACCTCTGCGGGAAAATAACGAACTATTATTTGTGTGATTAAATGCCCACAGAAGAAAAAGAACAGAACCTCGATATCAATGAGTTGCATACCCTACAAATAAGGCAAATCATCTTTTATTTACTACTCGAACATGTCAGCTGTAAAAAAATTATTGTCCAAGGAAGCTCTAGTGACAAAATTCTTCCGCTTGCAATCGTTCTCTAGAGATTTCCTGAGCCTCCTCAGAACAGAAATCTCATAAAAAGACCCGAAAATTTCGGCTCATTTAGCGTAGAACGGGGTATCAGTGACCATAAGACCATTACACTATCACAGAGTACGGCTGTAAGTACGAATATAAACAAAGGTTAGAAGACATTTCTGCTTAGCTAGAGAGACGAGAAACAGATTTCAGATTATCTGGGAGGTCCCCATGGAAATTTCATCTGCCGCATTGCCAGTGTAGAGCACCAATAGACAGAGTTAAAGAGTATACTCGTATTTCACAAGCTTGTTGTTTTGAGAACACATGTTTATTCAGACAGAGGAGACTTTCTGACTCCAGAAATGTCATAATACGTGAGCACAAAACATGTTGCATACTTCTGCAACGCTTCAGACAGGTATGTAAGGGATGGAAAAGAGCCGCCGGGATTAGACAGCCGTGTTAGGAAGCTGATACGAAAGCAAAGAAAGCTTCGCTGCAAATTTAGAAGTAACCAAAGCCTCATAGACAAACAAAAACTGAACGAAGCCAAAATTATCGTAAGCAGACCCATGTGTGAAGCGTTCAGTAAATTCGAAAGTAAAATTCTATCCTCTGACTTGACACAAACTTCTAAGGAGTTTCGGTATTACATTAAATCAGTAAGCGGATGAAAGCCGTCTGTCCAGACGCTTTTGCTGTGTTAGTTTTGAAAACGCACATTACTTTTTATTGCCTTTCCTTATTGAAATCGGCATCTGGAAACGTGTTAGTACCCAGAAAACATTAAAATGAATGTTTCTAAAATTGTGTAATACGTGTTTTTTAACTGTGCTGTAGGTGTCATAACGTCAAGGTGCATTACGTGCATGTTCGTGAGTCGCTGTGGTGCGCTTACAACCTGTCATCCCAACAATATAATGTAACAGGACATAAATCTAGAGTGAAATTAGAATTATATTAATACCATCGGCTGCTAACGGGCGTTGATATATATCAACGGGGACCAGTAAAAATGTGTGCCCCGACCGGACATGTCCGAAGGAACAGACACCATATCCATATAAATTTATAGTTCTGGCAATACCGTCCATGACGTTCTTCTTCTGTGCGGATGCACACATATTCCCCGAACTCTTACGGGACTTGGTAAGAAAGTCTTCCACGACTAATGAGTGTGTTGGGGTGGGACGCTATGAATGTAGTGCGTGGACATACAAGGTGAGAATGTGGGTCTCACGGGAGGCATGCAAGGGATAAGTCCTGCAGTCGCGCTATCGTATGTGCCCTCGGTGGCTCAGATGAATACAGCGTCTGCCATGTAAGTAGGAGATCCCGGGTTCGAGTCCCGGACGGGGCACACATTTTCACTTGTTCCCACTGATATATATCAACTCCCGTTAGCAGATGATGGTATTAATATAATTCTAATTTCGTTCTAGACAGCTGCAGGTCATCTATTGTGTCTGTTCTTTCGGACATGTCCGAAAGAACAGACACCATATCCATATAAGTACATAAATCGAGAGTGGTTGCACCCGACCATCGTAGCTGGCCACTGACAGTGCTACCGACAGCCTTCACCAGCAGTCTTTAAATTGTTAAAAGGGTTAGTGGCGCTGTACATTCGTTAACACGTTTGTTAAAATTTAATCGTTCCCATCCCTTTATTTGTACCGTTTTAACCGAACGAGAAGTCAGCTCGTGTCGTGAAGGGAATAATCCTGGGTACGGTAATTCTGCAGAGCGAACCAGCATGTGCGGTGAATCGTAAGGATAAGGGACCATCGGATATATAAGTGTTGGCGCGTTTCCTGCCATGATAAATTTCTGCAGGATCTGGTTCACTAGTTTCGTGGCTGACACTTTAGAATTTGCTATGCAAGGAGATCTTTGACTGCGAAATATAGTTTGCTGGCCTTGCAATTATTTATTGGTGGTGGGGAAGTATTTTAACGAGCTTTGAGGATCAAGACTTGGTGATTGTGGGTGTGTGTTTTCTTTGATGGTAACGGAGTCGGATTCATGAACTTCCATTGAATGAACCTAGTGAGAGCACACACTGAGGGAACTGAGTTGTGGCTACTTGTTATGTGGCACAGTATTAATAGAGTTGCGGCTGTTCATTGATGGTGGACAGGTAGATTTCGGCCTTGAGCGAGGTGACTCAGGAGCGTTTAATTATAGTGAGAGACCCTAGTACGTGTAAACACGAGTTCATCATGTTCCAGCAGTGACGATTTAGTAAAGATCTGCCCTCCTACCATAGACCGCGAATACTGAAGAAACCATTATAAAAAGGCACATGTACAGCAAAGCTGTTGCTTCCCCTAGATTGTGTCGAGTGACCATTTCTCCTCGGGATTTTAGTGGGACGTTTGACGCCGACACCTGAAGAGGCCGTGGGCTTTGATCAAAATGTTTAATTATATGAATTATGGTGGTGGAAGCACCTCGGTCTCTTGTTTCTTTTTCTTTGAATCGTTGCTGTCCGTTAGTGGGAATTTAAACCTTTGCTGGCAGTCGTACACCGACGACGAATTGACTGCAATGATTTTGAAATAAAAGGAGAAATAATAAAGGAAAGTTACCTTAAAAGGAAAAACTTGTCCCCGACATGTAATTTCAAACAGAGCATCCTTCTACAGCCTGTATTTGGAATTAGCCTGAGACTAATAAGTCTCTACAAAATAATAACTTGAAAAAGTCATATCAAGTGAAGCGAAAATACTGAATATTTGCTAGGTAGTCGTAATGGTGATGGTATTGACGCAAAGAGTTTCATTATATTACGACTGTCTAGATGGAAAGAGAAAGAAATTAACTAGAAAAGTACAGTTTAAAACATTGTATTCAAATCATTAATATTACAAAGAGTTTGCATAAGGCAAAGTTATAAAAGTCGGAGAATATTAGATTTGTTTTCATAAAAGCAAAATAAAAGAAAGCTGGTAGAGATAGCATATTATATCGGTGACCTGGCTTGTAACTTAATCTCTGATGCTGCGTGACGTAACAAAAGAGTGTAATTTTCTCTGGATTTAATTTTCCATAAGTAAAATATTTGCTTAAGTAATTTTGCTACTGAATTTGATGTTTTATTGCAGAGTGAAAGATTGTATTTTCAGTATCCATTCGTATGTTAATTTCGAATGGATTAGCCTTTACGAATGGTTTCCGATTTATTAAAACGAGGATGTGATAGACAATTCACGCAGTGCGGACAGCTTTATAGTCAGCTACGTTTTGCGCTGCAATGCGATAAATTCCACTAAGCTAAAGACCATATTATCAAGCAGATAACTGATTTTAACTAAATTTTTTGTAACACGCTTGCTATTTGTGATTACTGTTGTTCCTTATCTTGAGTTGCTTGAATACAACTGAGCATTCCTTGTAAACTAGGGAATCTGTACGACATCGTCGAAAGCCAGATGCGTTAACAATAAACAGTGACTGAACGCATAACATCTCACTTGCGCTGTAGAACCTATATTCAGGCATGTGGTTGCACAGGCTTATAAAGATACATTGTAAATCGTACTTAATGAGTAAACTGAGACAGTACAGACTCTGTGACTACAGTGGCAACGAAAAGGGAGATGACACAGAGATGGTCGCAATACTAAACGTCTTTTTAAAAATGTGTTTCACTGAGGAAGGTAGTTCCTTCATTAAATTGTCGCACGAACGTAAAAATGACGAACATCGAAATAAGTGACCATCGGACAGAAAACAACTGAAATCGCTAAACGGAACAAAGACCACTGGACCTGAGGTAATACCAGTACGATTCTACATAGGGTATGCGAAGAAATTTGCCTCTTTCCTAGCAGCAGAGTACCATAGCCTACTGGAAGAGCAAAGACTTCCTAATTACTGGAAGAAAGCACAAGTTCTTCCCGTTTTTAAGAAGGGTTGCGTAACAGACAGACAAAACTATAGACCTACGAGGGTTCCCCAGAAAGTAATGCACTACATTCTTTTTCTTCAACAATTCTTTATTGAACATAATGAGAATTACACACACAAAGAACGGTGTTTTATCTACACACCCTGTCTTGCCACGTAATGTCCATCCCGTTGTATGGCCATCCTCCAGCATGAAACAAGGACGTGTACGCCCTGTCGGCACACACACACTTCTGAATATCCAAGAGTGTGGATAACTTCATCCGCAATTCCTTTACTGATTGACAGGTGCAGCACCAACTGCCGAGTCTTAATACGTCCGTCCTCGCGAATGACATCAGCTCGCTGCAACGTGTCAGGTGTGACAGCCGTGGATGGTCTCCCTGACTGGTGCAAATTGTAGTTCTGTCGACAACAGATGCTCCATAGACTCTGCACAAGCGTTTGTGAACATTCCCCACAGTTTCTTTCTCTGCAGCGAGAAATTCAATGACGGCACGTTGCTTGAAACGTACATCACCTACAGACGCCATTTTGAAACTGTCCTGTGGCTACGTTATCTGTCGGAAGGGACGGAAACCTGGCGCGCTCACTCACGAGACTTCAGACGATACATTCACATTCGTAGCATTGTTTTCACCTGAGAAAAAAAAAATCGGTGCGTTGCTATATAGGCACCCTCGTATATCTTATGTCGGTCCGTTGTAGAATTTTGGAACGTGTTTTATGATCGCGTATTATCAAATTTCTCGAGACTGAAAGCCTTCTCTAAACGAATGAACATGGGTACGAAAAAAAAAAAAAACGGTAATGTGAAACCCAGCTCGCTTTGTTCCTCCACGAGACCTAGAAAGCGGAAGATACAGGCGCCCGGGTAGATGCTGCGTTCCTTGACTTCCGGAAGGCACCAGATACAATTCCTCACTGCTGCCAAATGAACAAAACAGGAGCGTACAGAATATCAGAACCGCTATGTGATTGAACTGAAGAGTTAATAGCACACAGAACGTTCCCAACGAAAAGAAATCTTCAGACGTAAAAATGTAACGGGTGATCAAAAAGTTTCTTTTTGGGGTCGTTTGTTGCAGCGCTCATGCAACGCAGAGCAATGCGATGTAGTTAAGGGTGGTCCACTGATCGCGACCGGGCTAAATATCTCACGAAATAAGCATCAAACGAAAAATCTAAAAAGAACGAAACTTGTCTAGCTTGAAGGGGGAAACCAGATGGCGCAGTGGTTGGCCCGCTAGGTGGCGCTGCCATAGGTCAAACGGATATCAACTGCGTTTCTTTAAAATAGGAACCCCCATTTTTATTACATATTCGTGCAGTCCATAAAGAAATATGAATGTTTTGGTTTGACCACTTTTTTCGCTTTGTGATACATGGCGCTGTAATAGTCACAAACATATGGCTCACAATTTTAGACGAACAGTTGGTAACAGGTAGGTTTTTTTAAATTAAAATGCAGGACATAGGTACGTTTGAAGATTTTATTTCGGTTGTTCCAGTGTGATACATGAACCTTTCTGAACTTATCATTTCTGAGAACGCGTGCTGTTACAGCGCGATTACCTGTTAATACCACATTAATGCAATAAATGCTCAATATGGTGTCCGTCAACCTCAATGCATTTGCCAATACGTGTAACGATATTCCTCTCAGCAGCGAGTAGTTCGCCTTCCAGTATGTTCGCACATGCATTGGCAATGCACAGAAACAAATCCGCGGACGTCAGATCCGGTGGACGTGCGGGCCATGGTATGGTTCGTCGACGACCAATCCAGCTGTCATGAAATATGCTATCCAATACCGCTTCAACCGCACGCGAACTATGTACCAGACATCCATCATGTTGGAAGTACATCGCCATTCTGTCATGCAGTGAAACATCTTGTAGTAACTTCGGTAGAACATTACGTAGGAAATCAGCATATATTGCACCATTTAGATTGTCATCGATAAAATGGGGGCCAATTATCCTTCCTCCCATAATGCCGAACCATACATTAACCCGCCAAGGTCGCTGAAGTTCCACTTGTCGCAGCCATCGTGGATTTTCCGTTGGCCAATAGTGCATATTATGCCGGTTTACGTTACCGCTGTTGGCGAATGACGCTTCGTCGCTAAATAGAACGCGTTGAAAAAAATCTGTCATCGTCCCGTAATTTCTCTTGTGCCCAGTGGCAGAACTGTACACGACGTTCAAAGTCGTTGCCATGCAATTCCCGGTGTATAGAAATATGGTACGGGTGCAGTCGATGTTGATGTAGCATTCTCAACACCGACGTTCTTGAGATTCCCGATTCTCACGCAATTTTTCTGCTATTGATGTGCGGATTAGTCGCGACAGCAGATAAAACAGCTTCTTTGGCATCATGATTTGTTACAGGTCGTGGTTGACGTTTCAGATGTGGCTGAACACTTCCTGTTTCCTTAAATAACGTAACTATCCGGAGAACGTTCCGGACATTTGGATGATGTCGTCCAGGATACCGAACAGCATACATAGCACACACCCGTTGGGCATTTTGGTCACAATAGCCATACATCAACACGATATCGACCTTTTCCGCAATTGTTAAACGGTCCATTTTAACACGGGTAATGTATCACGAAGCAAATACCGTCTGCACTGGCGGAATGTTACGTGATACCACGTACTTATACGTTTGTGACTATTACAGCGCCATCTGTCACAAATCGAAAAAAGTGGCCCAACTAAAACATTCATATTTCTTTACGTACTATACGAATATGTAATAAAAATGGGGGTTCATATTTTAAAAAAAACGCAGTTGCTATCCGTTTGGCCTATGACAGCGCCATCTAACGGGCCAATCATAGCGCCATCTGCTTTCCCCCTTCAAGTTAGACGAGTTTCGTTCTTTGTAGTTTTTCCGTTTGATGCTTATTTCGTGAGATATTTGGCCCGGTCACTGCCAATGGACCAACCTGTATAAGCACCGACATATACGCAAGTGAATAATGTGGCGTAGAGCGAGGTTGTCAGTACAATGGTCTCGCATTCGAGAGGTCGACGGTCCAAATCCCTGCCTGGCCATTGCCATTGTTTTCTTAAATCGCTTAAGGCAAATGGCGGGGGGGGGGGGGGGGGGGGGGGTTCCTCAGAAAAGGGCACGGCCGATTGCGTTCCCCATCATTTCCTAATCCAATCTTGTGCTCTGTCTGTAATGACATAGCTGTCAACAGGACGTTAAACACTGACTGATCTTCCTCCTGTGCCACAGGTAGTTACGGACTTCTTCAAACAGCAGAACACGGTGTCATACCAAACGGCTATCTTCAAGCTGGTGGGGTGATGCCTCAACGCTCACGGCAATTTTGCCTGATTAGCATGCCGATTTTGGACTGTACAGCGTTCTATAGGGAACTTTTTGATCGCCCCTTATAGCTTCGGGAGTGCTCCAAGGGAGTGTTATAGATTCATCACTTTTCACAATGTATATAAATGTCCTAGTAGACAACTTCGGAGGCTCTGTGAGGGTCTGCTCGGATGGTGCTGTTCTATACAGAGAAGATGCAACACTAGAAATTTGTAGCGAAATGCAGGAACACCTGCAGGAGCTGGCGAACTCTTACCGTCACATCTCGCTTAAAGCTTAAGAAGCCTACGAGCTATTTGGGATTTTATGTGTTGTGTTGCGAGGAGAGACAAGAGATACTATATAGACAGGGATGATGCCACTCTATAGGAATATTGTCCTTAAATTTGGGCTCGTGTTTGCTAGAAACTCAAGAGTTGATTTTTGTCAAGGTGGCGTTTTCCGTGACAAGGGACCCATTCGTGATCAATCTGAACGGTACATCGTGTACTGACATCTCAAGGACGTTATAGAAGCGATGCTGACGGTTATCGGAAGGCAGCGCTAGCCAACCTAACTTAACTTTGTAGCCTGGCAACAATTGTTAAAAAAAAAACCAAACTGAAAAGTTGGTTGGTTGGCTGTAAAATGTGTAACCTTCCACGCAGTCGGCCGTTTTATCCGAGCCCCGAGGAAACCCGAGGTGTTAAGTAGCCCGCACAACAAGCGCCCTGTCCGATCGGACCCGAGTTCTTCTGCTCAAATGGCTCTGAGCACTATGGGTTTTAACATGTGAGGTCATCAGTCCCCTAGAACTTAACCTAAATCTAACTAACCTAAGGACGTCACACACATCCATACCGGAGGCACGATTCGAACCTGCCACCGTAGCACTCGCGAGGTTCCGGAATGAAGCGCCTAGAACCGCTCGGCCACCTCGGCCGGCAGTTCTTCTGCAATGTGAACGTGCTTCCGTGCCTAGTACAGTCAGTCCAAAACCACATGATCCACCCATTTAAGTGCCATGTGTACTTGGTTAACTGAGTGCTACAGGCCCAAGATATCTATCTAGAAGTGACAATACGAGATTCAATCCATGGTCTCGTCGCGCGTTAGTTTGTAACGCCGGAAATGCATATCCGCCTATTTCTATCTATTGTACTATAAATTTTTTTCCTATTTTGTTACCTGAAGATACGACATTTCTGTGTCTTTATATATTGTAATTGTTTTACTATTTGTATATATATATTTATGCATTCATGTCGATGTATAATTGGTTTGTTTAGTAAATAATATTTGTATTTTTACGCTGGGTCTGGCCTAGGGAAATCTAAGCTATCGAACGATTTCATCGATAGGTCGTGTGGAGAACCAAAGTGTTCAGGATCTTTGGTAGTGTTAACTCTGCCGCATGGAGCGCGGGCAGAGCAGAGTCTGGCTGGAGTAGGGCGGTGGAGCAGGTGTGTGGTGTGACGCTCCCGCATGTTGCCGCGCTTTCGGGGTTTGGTAGCGTGTAATTGCGCTCGACTTGCTATGATAGTTTCTGACACGGTGTCGAGGACGGCATGCATTAGCTGGCGACCATCAAGAGCCCGTTTCGCCTGGTGACCGTGTCGAGAAGAAGGCGCGCCAATATCCAGCTTCTGCAACAGCGACGGCCGACAATGAGTGACTGTCGCCACTTCCCCGATCGACGACTGCAAACCTTCAATCAAGCAACAAGGAAGACTGAAAGCACGTAAAGTTTTAGAACTGTATGGCAGACCTCAGCTTTTCAGACTATTCCATTAACAAAACTACAGCAACTTAGCATGAACCTTTGTTGCTCATTGTCCCAACTGCATTACCAAGCAGGGTCCCTTCCTTTTCCGGAATGAACCCGAGTGTCGTTGAAATTCAAACTCCAGCATTAAAGTAATATAATTCCATTTCACTGCTTTAATTTCAAAGTTCAGTTAAAGTATTCATAGCTGGCTACAATATTTACATTACACAAGCACAAATTAAGAGTGCGAGTTTTGTTACCACATTTTAGCTTACCTGTGACTAGCTCAGCTTGGTTCGTACTAAATGTTACTATTGTTAATTGTTCAGAATCATTTAATTCAAGTTCAAAGTTAAATCTCTTATTTCTAAATTGCGTAGATTCAAGAAGCTTTTGAGATGATTGTTGAGGTAGCCCAAGACTAACCTTATTTTATTGAATTTCGTAGTGCTTAAGAAACAAAGTTAACTATTAATTTCAGTCACTAAATTAACTTTCAATTTTCCGGTTTTATTAATTCTTTTGCTAATTAAATCAGAGTGTAGCGAAATTTATTATTTCTGACAAACATTCAGTTTTCACACAACACGTGTCAACCTTCAGTTGCCACGCTTTTAGTGCTAATTATATGTGCATTAACCTTTCATTTTCAGTTATTATAGTAGTTGCCCATAGGACTGGCGACCGTAATTTTCCCCAGATCTCAAATATCTAATTAACGCCAATTATTTGTTAACGTAACGACCGCACATTTACTTTCTTTATTAATTTTACCCTTTTCTCAAAATTAATTTCCACCAATTTCATTTGAATTTTTCCTTTCATTTAGATGTAACCCTTTCCTCCCTCTTTACCGACAGATTAACTTCGGTGACGATTGCTTTTCCCAAATTTCCATTAGTTGCACGCGGTTTAATTTTTCACTGTCAAGTGAGGGGGAGGTTACAAGTTGAGACAAACTGACTATCTGAATTTTGGATGGTCACTCGTAATTGCAATGGCTACCGCTCCATCGAAGCTTCCATGTAGCCGCTAAGGTAAACTACTTGTTTCTGCTACAGTGTGACATCACTAGACCGTATCTCTCTCGCTTACCTCAATTTTGCGTCATATTTCCCCCATCTGGTATGTGTCCTGCGATAATTGATTTGCACAGCTCTCTGTACTGACAGACCATTGTTTCTCGGTTCTGCAATTTCTATCTTGCATCGTTGCACCTTTGACAACGATACAGTACTTTTTTATCTTTTTCAATTCCGTTATTGATGTAATTGTGGTCCCTACCTTCTTTTCGAATTTTATATCTTTAAAATAGTCTGTAGAAGATTGTTGTTTCAGTAGAGTCGTAGTACTCCCTTCTGACCTTAATTTAGAGTCACTTCGAATCTTCTGACTTGTGTTCACGGAGACAAGGTGGATTTACTCCTGTATTAAGAAATTATTTCGATGCAATATGGTCGGCAAGCACAGTGAGGAAAGTAGTGGGTGTGTGTTTCGAAACGAAGCCAAGCTGGGGACTCGGTTCCACCTTTTCTGAATCCTGGCTATAGCGTGACAGGGTCTTACGCCCTTGCCTATAATTAGCTAGCAAGTAGCACTTCCCTGCCAAAGTAACGGCTTCGTTCACCGCTTTCTGCGGAAGTGGTCGGGGCCACCACAGTAAACAGCTTATTGTCCATTGGTTCACCATCCGGAGAAGCGACTACGGTACTGGAAAGGTGAAAATGAACTTTCTTCCGCTTCTCCAAAAGAAAACTGCACAATCACTCGTAGAGTGTATCTTTATTTTCTGACAACATCGTGCGAGAGATTTGTATGATGAAGACCCGGTCGTAGAACGGCGAGAATGGTGATGAAAACTGCCGATCCGTCTCAGTTGTTTCACAGGAAGGAGGCGACGAATGCCGAGACGACAGTCCACTGGTCGAGACCCGACAGGGCTCGTAAGAGCGGCCCCTAAAACCGGGTTCCCACGGGGCGTGACACGCTAACGTGAGACATGCTGTCGTGGAACACTACTCGTGTGAACGAAGAGACATGAGTTTGACTGTGACGGCACGGGCAGGCGTGAGGGCTCACGCATCATATCAAACGTGTTTGATTTTCAGTCCTGAGTTTGCCTCATCTGTGGCTGTGTCAGATTACAACATCTATTGCTACGAATAACAAGATGGCAACTAGTGCCATTAAAGGTCGTATGATCAAGTTGCAAGACAGTGAAACTTTAGAAGTTCTGAAACTTTACGCTACTGAGCAGCTCTTGTATGATGTAAGCAGAGAAGAATACAGAGACCGAGATGCAAGAATGGCTGCTGCCAAAAGAATTAGTGATGCGCTCCAAATTCCAGGATTTAGACCGAAAGAAGTAATTGCGACACTTAAAAACTTGAGAAGTTCGTATTCTCAGGAACTGAAGAAAATAATCGAAAGCGAATGGTCTGAATCTGGCACTGACGAGGTTTATAAACCAAAAATCTTCTGGTTTGACAAGATGAATTCTTTCATTCGCCCATTCGTTCAATAACTACCCACACTATCAAATCTGGTAAGTGAAGTAAAAGTTTGTTTCCATATTTGAAATTTTATACATTTTCAAAATTTTTCCTCACATTTACATTATTACAACAGTTTTTATAATGATTATACAGAATAGTAGGTATATAATAGGAACTGTACCAGCTTCTTTTAATACAACAATATCTAGCACTGTAACAATACATTCTTGTGATAAAATATATCTAGCAATGCATTTACTTTGTGACACACAGTAATTGAAGACAACCATGTTCAAAATAACTGAGCACAATATTGATAATGATGTGCTCTACGGTTCCGTATTTGGAACGTTGCCGAGTAGTACATTTTGCCAGGGCAGAGCACCTTCATTATTGATGTAATCACGGTACTCATCCAGAATTTGTTGATCCTGTCGATGTGGATGTCTGTTAGCAGTTTGAAGAAGGTTCTGTAGGCCAGTAATTTCCTCTTGACGCCACGATCCAGGGAAAATACGATGTTTTCCATCCTCGAAGTCAATTAAAGCTCGTGAGGTGAGGCGGGATTCGTTTTCCTCAGCCAGTTGTGCAACGAGCAGCACGCTAGTACTACTTTGTCCACCGACTATATTTTGAAAGATATTGGTTTTTCAAATACTCTAAATTTACTCACAAGTTTTCCGAAAGTATTTTCTACAACTCTTCGTGCCCTTGAAACTTGATAGTTGTAGATTATTTCCTGTAGAGACATGCTACGCCGACTGTAAGGTTTCATCAGATAAGTCTTTAGCGGAAACGCATCATCCCCTACAATAAGAAAATCACTTGGCATTGCAAGGGAATTTGTCTCCAAAGCGTTGTACAATGAGCTGTTTTGAAATATACCACCATCAGTATTTCTTAATTTAGCTCCTACATCAACATACAGGAAACAATAATCGGAATCAGCTAAAGCTAACAATACAATACTGAAACTATGTTTGTAATTGTAATAATCAGATCTAGTAGCGGGAGGGGCACGAATGACAATGTGTTTTCCGTCCAGAGCTCCTGCACAGCCTGGAATGTTCCATCGTTCTCTAAACCCATACTTTATATTTTTCCATTCATCTGAAGTTGCCGGCGCCTGAAACAAAATTAATGTTTTCATTGCAGGTGTCACCAATAAACACAAATGAACAATCACAACCGCAGAAGCCACAATCCCTATCTGTAGATTTAACTGCTGTTGACGATCTCAACGAGACCACGCCAAGCACATCACAGATTCCAGTAGAAACTGAGACACCCAGGGCAGTACTAAAACGAAAAGTGCCTTCAACTCCGTCGCAGCCTTCATCATGAAAAATCGGTGAAAAAGTTCTGCACGACTCCCAAATCGTTTTTTTTTTTTTTCCATGTGCGATTGAGAAATTACAAGCTATTTCAAATCGTGCTGCAGTAATGAACCAAGAGGACTCCTACGACTATTTCGGAAAGTATGTTGCGTCAATGCTACGCAGTATTGGGCCTCCAATTGCCATGAGGCTTCAAGAGTCAATTCCGTCACAATTAACAAATGCGATGTGCCCACCACCAACTCCCTCCAACCAATCAACACTACCAAGTGAAAGAGAATCAAATATGAGTGCTGATTTCTCAGATGACTATTTATTTACAAATTTATAGGTCTATCTTATTTTATTACTCAAACGATTACTTTCTATCTATGCTGGTAACATTTTTAATGATCAGAGTTATTATGCTGATCAACCATTTTCGTATTATTGTTTCTTTCTGTTCCTTAAATACTTAGACCTAGAATACTCGTACATTACTATGTTGAAAATTCAAATAAAATAATAAACAAAAAAGTTGTATACTATTTGTTATTGTAATTACCTGTATGTATTCCGTAAGTGCCTTGTGGACCGCTTCGCAGGTTTCAGGTATAAATGTACTAATTGTGTTCTTTGGAATACGAAATAAAAATTCCAGACTTTTAAAAGAGTCCCCTGTGGCTAAATAGCGTAAAGTTACTTGAAGTTTAATTTTTGCTTTTACTGCTTGTCTCATATTATTATCTGATTTTGAGATCAGAGGTGAAACGCGTTCCAAAAGGTACTCAGACTGCGCCTGAAACATTCGTAATAAGTTTTTGAAATCTTCAGGGCAATGGTTTCTTAGTTCCATGTCAACCAAATTATGTGCCCTCGATGTTCTTTGAAGTATCCAGTTCCTGACCCACCATCGTCTTTTCTTCCGTTTTTCTTGAGGTTCCACCAACCGATTCATTCTCTGTGCCAAACCAGCAGCAAAAACCGAACTCACCACAGCACAACTCTCGATAAGGAGCTCGTTAATGGGCGGCTTCGCGCGATCAACTAAATCACGCTTTCGTTGACACTCCACTCCGTGTGAACTATCCACGCCCCACGACTGATGGTTTCACTCCTGTCATGGCACGAAATCGAGCAGGAAAGCGTGGCACACATTCGTGTTCGTGCCCCGTGGGAACCCAGCTTAACAGAGGAACCGTCCAGTCTCTCGATGAGCGGGCGTCGCACCGACGGGCGCCGGCTGCCGTCGCGGACGAACCGACGACACGTGGGGCGGCATCACGCCGCCCACCTGCTGCAGGCCACGTCACCGCGCCGGCAGCACCAGCGGGGCCAGCGCTGAATCCCGTCTTCTCGACGGAGCTCACCAGACAATTAATGCCGAAACTGCACTAGCTACTCATTCAGCTAGATTCTCGGTATCAACTTTTCCTGATGCGAGCTGGCTGTCGGCATCTCTGGTTATAGAAGCTAACTCAGTTTTGAGTGACTTCAGTTTTTCCACTTCTTCAGTAACTTGGCCACGGACGTCACTAAATTGATTGATAAGTAAAGCAGAAGCAGTCTCCTGCCGATCTAACCTAGTGTTCACTCTATAAGGTTTTTGGTCACCTATTGTAATTTACTTTTTATTGTTCCTTTATCTGTCACTTTGCCGCCTCAGCCTGCTCGACTAATTTATTGTTCTGCCTCGTTAATATCGACATTAAACCTGAAATGACAATGGTTTCGATCCCGATACCAGCTAACTGAATTTGGCAAAAATGGTGGTCCTACAACTATGCATTTGCACATGAAATAAAGTCATATTCTGTCCTTTACTGCAAAAGTCCTCTGTAATTGGAAGAGACCACCTACTTGTCCTCCTCATGTCCTACACACTACCTAATCCTCATGCACCCGTCCCCAGTATCCATCCAAAAGTTATCCAAGGCTACTCCAAAAAAATGTTCAAATGTGTGTGAAACCTTATGGGACTAACTGCTAAGGTCATCAGTCCCTAAGCTTACACACTACGTAACCTAAATTATCCTAAAGAAAAACACATACACCCATGCCCGAGGGAGGATTGAACCTCCGCCGGGATCAGCCGCACAGTCCATGACTGCAGCGCCCGAGACCGCTCGGCTAATCCCGTGCGGCTAAGGCTACTCCCTCGCCTACCGGAAGTCCATAGATACGCTGACTGAGAGCCACGCTCCAGACTTCCAGCAACCTGATAATATTCCCCACGTCACGTTCTTCTAGCAGAATATCTTATCGGTCGCTATATCCACCAATATCCCTGCCAGGTCCACATATTCTCTTCTCCGTTTCTGTAGACACGTGACCGGGATGTTCTCCCACGCCACCTGAAAATACAGACACACGTCAGGGTATTATTAAATGCTAAGAAACGCAAGTACTGGCGTCAAACAAGCACGAGACTCGAAGCTACGTTGCCTATTAACTCTTCCAAGTACTGGAAAGGATTCCGCCGACTTACTGGCAGCTATTCCATCGCTCACTACCCGCTCATCCGTAACAAACGTCCCCTACCTACAGCTTCCACTACTTGGAAAACTTACCACAAACAAAGTTAAATACACCAATTTCAGAATAGGACATAAAACAAGTACTTCAGTACAAAAAGCAACACTTCCCATGATTAGGATTGCGTTACGTATCGGAACCTCAAAGAATGCTCCCTCTCCTTTCTAGTCACCTTCACAACCCTTTATACAACTATGATATCCACAGGTTACAGTCCAGAATGCTACATTTCCTCAAACCGCACAAAACCCTACTGATGCTTCCACCAACCGCCCAATAACCCTCACGTCAGTATTTAGCGAGATCTTCAAATCCATTCTCTCGCGAAGCATCCATAAATACCTGAACCAACACTACCAGTGTCACTTCCGCCCCTACTTTCCCCTCCCATGACCAGGTACTACACCTCACCCATCTCTGTCCCATCACTTCAACTTCCGTAAATCCGGTATTTTGGTTTCCATCTACCTAGAGAAGGTCTACGACTATACATGGCATTTCGGCCTCCTTTTCAAACTGAAGCGTTACGCACTTCCAGTTGCCTATGTCACTATATTGCATCCTTCCTTCTAATCGCGAATCCTTTGTTACTGTTAACTATACGAATTCCCATACCTTCCGTCCCACTCGAGGTGTGCCATCTCTCCTCTGATTGACCTAGTTTACATTGCCGACGTGCCCAAACCACTACTGCCTGTCCTCCTCCATTAGTATCATGATGACATCGCTTTCGTTGCTCTCTGTGCTACATACCAGAAGTCCCAACGATCCCTCCAATTCCGTCTCAGTCAGTTTATCTTCTAGTGTAACCGATGGCTCCTCAGGATCAATCCCCCCCCCCCTCCAAAACCCAGCCAATAGTTGTAGGAAGAACCACAGACAACTTCCACGTCAAGGATTTTTACCTTACCATTTACAATTGTCTGTTTAGTTAACTAATACGCTGAACTATCATGGACTAGCCATCAAACGGCAAATAACATTCAAGTTTCACCTACGAACCAACAAAATGCCCACAACAGACTACAACTACTAAACCTGCGAACTGGCAGAACTAGGGCATAGCGCCTTACTTTGTCCTTCACACTTACGAAGCCCGGATCGCACCCATCCTCTCCTATTTAGACGCATGCAGATCCGCCTAACCACAGTTTCGTGCGCCGTTCAAATGCTTGAACGTCATCCGCAAAATTGACTCTGGTTTCCTCTCTGATATTCAAACCCAGTAAGCTGCCGCGTCTCTACCAACACCCTACAACTGCACGATCTCCAGATCCTCTACTGACGAAATTTCAATCTTTCCCTCTCCCAGACCATTAACTCAGGCCCGCCATTTACCTATCATTCCGACCATAAATCCACGCCATCCATTTCACATCATTATTGACTTCTTCGCGCCATGTCACCGATTGCGCGGCCCCTCACGCCGGAGGTTCGAGTCCTCCCTCGGGCATGGGTGTGTGTGTTCTTCTTAGCATAAGTTAATTTAAATTACTTTCAGTAGTGTTTAAGTCTAGGGACCGATGACCTCAGTAGTTTGGTCCTTTAGGAATTCACACACTTTTGAACATTTTGAACGGTTCCTTCCTCCTTTCCGCCCCATATCTGCCTACTCTTTCCCCCCCTCCCCCCTTTCATTCCATACCTCCCCTTGTAGTGCAGCGCTACAGCCTGTAGGCAATATACATAAAAAGTTTGAGGACTGAGAATAGTTAGCTGAGCATTATATAGACGGCAGGTTGCGAGAGATGACTGCTGCACCACACGGGTAAGCGAGGGCCGAGCAGTCGCAGTAGGCCGAACTGCGAGCAGAGGCATTTCTTTGCCTGGTCGGCGGACGTGGCCCTGAATTTCAAGTGAGGGCAGAGGGGTAGAGCTAAGGAACCACACGCCCACAGCACGCAGAACAGCGCTGTTCTGGCCGTATTTGAAACTAAAATATATATTTACCAAAAACACCAAAATGAATTCCACAAGGGCTACAATAAATCTGAAAAGGGTGTTAAATAGCAATAAAAAGACAATTACTAAAAAAAACTCTATGTTTTCACCTCTCTTACCAAATAAGATATTAACAATTGTACTTCAAATCATTATAACAACTATAACAATAGTTATGAACGTGCTGCCAGTACACACGGTACAGCAACTCTTCGTGTATGAAATCCCTTACGAAATGAACATATTTAACATAAGGATCGAGGGGTATGAAAGGGAAGCAGTGGTTGGGAAGCGAGTGAGACAGGGTTGTAGCCTATCTCCGATGTTATTCAATCTGATTGAGCAAGCAATAAAGGAAACAAAAGAAAAATTCGGAGTAGGAATTAAAATCCATGGAGAAGAAATAAAAACTTTGAGGTTCGCCGATGACATTGTAATTCTGTCAGAGACAGCAAAGGACTTGGAAGAGCAGCTGAACGGAATGGATAGTGTCTTGTAAGGAAGGTATAAGATGAACATCAACAAAAGCAAAACGAGGATAATGAAATGCAGCCGAATTAAGTCGGGTGATGCTGAGGGAGTTAGATTAGGAAATGAGACACTTAAAGTAGTAAAGAAGTTTTTCTATTTGGGGAGAAAAATAACTGATGATGGTCGAAGTAGAGAGGATATAAAATGTAGACTGGCAATGGCAAGGAAAGCGTTTCTGAAGAAGAGAAATTTCTTAACATAGAGTATAGATTTAAGGGTCAGGAAGTCGTTTCTGAAAGTATTTGTATGGAGTGTAGCCATGTATGGAAGTGAAACATGGACGATAAATAGTTTAGACAAGAAGAGAATAGAAGCTTTCGAAATGTGGGGCTACAGAAGAATGCTGAAGATTAGATGGGTAGATCACATAACTAATGAGGAGGTATTGAATAGAATTTGGGAGAAGAGGAGCTTGTAGCACAACTTGACTAGAAGAAGGGATCGATTGGTAGGACATGTTATGAGGCATCGAGGGATCACCAATTTAGTGTTGGAGGGCAGCGTGGAGGGTAAAATCGTAGAGGGAGACCAACAGATGAATACACTCAGCAGATTCAGAAGGATGTAGGCTGCAGTAGGTACTGGGAGATGAAGAGGCTTGCACAGGATAGAGTAGCATGGAGAACTGCATCAAACCAGTCTCAGGACTGAAGACAACAACAACAACAACAATATAAGGATAAATTAAACAGCGTGCTTATTATAAACAAAATGATAGAGTACTACTACTGGGTGTCCAAAACGTAATTCTCCACAAATGCACGAAACGGTTAGCGTCTCCATGAAGAGTTTATACTTAAGTTCAATTGTCTGTGTTTAATTAAAGAGAAATTTGCGTATTACTATTTGTAGAGAAGACATTTGAGTAATGTATTCCGAAACAGGCTACAAAGAATAAAGCACCACGCTTGACCAGTATATGTTTGGAGAGCGATGTGCTGACCACATCCCTCAGTATCCGATCCGGTGACGCGTAAAGGTTGAGGATGACACAACGGCCGGTCGCTAACGTTGAGCCTTCAAGGCATGTTCGGGCAGTGCTTGTTTTTATTTATTTGGAACATTTATAGCTTGTGAAATGTTTTTATAAACGAATGATGATGTCGAATGTAGATATTCCATCGATCCAGGTCGCGATAGAACCATTTACGCAGTGTTAAGGAGGTATAAGGAAGAAATCAGCGTATGTACACTGAGGCGACAAATATCATGTGATAGCGACGTACACACATACAGATGGCGGTTGTATCGCGTACACAACATATAAAATGGCCGGGTACTGGCGGAGCTGGCATTGGTACCCAGGTGATTCATGTAAAAGGACGCCTTTATGTCTATATGACTGGTATTAATAGACTTTGAACGCGGAATGCTAGTTGGAACTACACACAGGAGACATTCCATTTCGGAAACCACTAGGAAATTCAACATTCCGATATCCACAGTATCAAAAGTGTGCTGAGAGTATCAAATTTCGGGTATTACTCTCCCCACGGACAAGTCAGTAACCTTCACTTAACGACCGATAGCATCGGCGTTTGCGTGAAGTTGTCATTGCTAATAGGAAAGCGACACTGCGTGAAATAACCGCGGCAATCAATGTTGCATGTTGAAGAATGCATCCGTTAGGACAGTGTGGCGAAATTTGGCTTCAATGGACTACGGCAGCAGACGATCGACTTCACCTGCAGCGTACCTCATTGGCCCGTGACCATATTGGTTGGACTGCAGACGACTGGAAAACCGTGGCCTGGTCAGATGAGTCTCGATTTCAGTTGACAAGACCTGATGGTAGGGTTCGGGTATGGCAGACCCCACGAAGCCATGGACCCAAGCTGTCAACAAGGCTATCTGAAGCTGGCGGTGGCAACTTAATGGTGTAGCCTATGTTTACATGGAAGGGACTGGGTTCTCTGGTCCAAATGAACAGATAATTGACTGGGAATGGACCATCTGCAGCCATTCACAGACTTCATGTTCCCAAACAACGGTGGAATTTTTACGGATGACAACGCGCCCTATCACTGAGTCACAATTATCCGCAACTTGTTTGAAGAAAATTTTGGTCACTTCGAGCGAATGATTTGCGCACCCAGATCGTCCGACATGAATTCCATGGAACATTCATGGGACATACTCGATAGGTCAGTTCGTGAACGAAATCCTGCAGCGGCAACACTTTCGCAGCAATGGACGGGTGTAGAGGCAGCACGGCTCGATATATCTCGATGTGACTTCCGAAGAATTGGGAGGTCCACCGCCCTGTTGAGTTCGTGTCACGTAGAGTTGCTGCACTATGCCGTGAAATGGAGGTTCGACACAGTATTAGGAAGTATCTCAAAACTTTTGTCATCTCAGTGTAGAGAAGTTTGTACACTGTGAATAGAATTAAAGGAACACTTTTTCGAAACCAGTTAGTTCCAGTTATTCCTACGTATAAGTTTGAAATTTGCCTCATTGATGCCTAAAACCTTCCTCTGTAATGTTGCCAAAATGCGGTGCTGTGCGACATCACCTGCTGGTTCGACGACGCTTCGAAAATCAAGGAGTCGCCTCATGTGCAGAGAGACCAGAGATCAGAAGAACATGTGACGTGTAAAGTGGGTTAATGATGGCACAGTGGTACCAAATTTCACACAGTTCTCCCCAAGGCCAGCATTGACTGGCAACATTTGATACGTCTGTCGCTCTCGAACGTTTCAGTCTTTTTCCGTGGGCATTGTGGGGTTAACGTGATCGGGGCCCTTTCGAGTGCAGCACGCCCCTCTCTGGTGTACAGGTTGGAACCACTATGAACCCTTCAAAGCATTCGACAAAACATGAACATGATTAGAAGCAGTAGAGGGTCTTTATGATTCTTCAGTGCTCCTATTTCATGCCCATCTGTGGCGTGTTCACGGAGGGGTGCGACATTAACACATGCGCAAATAAATCGGCAATTCTATAACCCCTCCTGCCCTCCCCCCTCAGTTGGCAGAACCCTCTGTGGCACCCGCCCACATTTACTGAGAAATTTAAAAGTGTACCTTCGCAGAGAAAACGTGTGAAGTAGCCGAAGATGCTAGCAGGTAGGCAATCGCTCGACATACCTCCGAGGCCAGTTGCCTGCTAGCAGGCGCCTAAAAGTATTTCACAGGTTTTCACTGTAAAGGCTCATTTCTAAAATAATCATTGAATGTGGGCGGGTACCACAAAGAGTTTAGCCAAACCGGAGAGCCTTAGAGAGAACCTTTGCTGTTTTGTTCATGCATGGTCACTGTGGCACCCCTCCATGATCATGCCAGTGGAGGGCATGGAACAAAAGCACCCCCACATTAAGCTTCAAAGAAACCTGACGTCCTAGAAACATTTCCAATTTGCTGCTTCAGATCACGTTCCAATTTTGTCGAATGTTTTTGAACTGTCCCTGGTGGTTCTATCCTACACACCAGGACAGAAACTGCAGTCGCATTTCACGCCAAAGGAGTGACATCACGTTCTATGGTGTCCCAAACCCCGTGTTGTCTGTCGAGAAGGCGTGAATCGTCCAGGAGGTGTCAACACGGCCTAAGGTTGCCAATAACTCCGTCTTTTTGCTCATGGCACAACGAACGGTCGTTTTCGACTACTAAATGTGGAAATCAATGTCCGAAAGCAATAGGTGTCTTCACTGACGCTCTTTATGCCACCCTCTGTGGCCTTTTCGGTACTGATTCTGAGCGGCGATGTATCTGAAAAGTTTTCCTCGGCCACTCATAACAAACGTGGGGTGAAACACATCACAGAAGCATGAAAAACACAAATATTTCTTGCACCATGCGCAACACACAAACGAAATCTCGTTGCACTGACGTGTTGTCCGATATATTGCTCGGAGAACATATCTGATTCATGATGTTAAATACAGCTCTATCAGATATCAATTTGGATGCGTACCAAGTGTATAAAAGTATATCTTGAAATACACAGAAAGGCACAAAGAGATATTCAACTGAAACATAGCCATGACCAAGATTGTAACTGGAGTCGACAGCATCGTCGTCTACCACCTTGACAACTCGAACGGTGACAGTGTTCGGCCAGTTACTTACGTTTACTGGTATCAAAGCTACAGCATGAAAACACGAAAATGTTAATAACTCGAAGATCATTAACTTTGGCACCCATAGTAAAATAAAGCAGTCTTCAGTTGGAAGGTTGGTTTGACTACCACAGTGCTTTAATAGGCACGGTCCTGTTGGACGTGGTATGCAGTTGCTTTCCTCCGACCTTTGAGTTGACTTACCTAGCCAGTTAATAGGGGAACCTACAGTTTAACGTGGCTTTCGGACTACAGTGGAACTCGGCATTTTCCACATCAACAAACACTGCCCGAAGGCGAAACAAGTGTAAAATGGCAGGTAAAAAATCTTGGGACTTACCAGGGTTCGAACCCGAGACCTTTGTAGTTTTGCTCTTTACCACTTTGCCACCATGTAGCCACCACTGTAGCTTCTGCTTAGCATTAAAATTAAGGATCTCTCGTTTGTGCCTGCGGGGGCACTTGCGTGTCCCTGCACCAAACTAAAGAGAACTGAATTGAATGTAGTGCCTACAAGTTGGCATAAATAGAAAAGGAGAAAAATTAAACAACATAAATGGTCTCTCTTTGATCCCTCAATCTTCATTGTCATTATGCGTCTTATGAGAAAGAACGTACTCTTCATTAAAATAAACATCTTCGTCTTGTTATCCAAATATTTGAGACGTATTTTACATTAAAATTTTGCTAAGAATATTAAAATAGGAGAAGTTTTCCTTTTGTTCGCAGCATCTTAATCGCTCATAGTAAGTTAAGCTGGAATTAAACACTATGTGCCTTAAACAAAGTCTTCCTCCTATTAACACAGTAGACTCAGTACCGCGTCCAGGTCCTGTCCTCTTCTACAACTGCATTTAATCGAAGGGGGACAGAGGCGAAAAGCTTTCTGATGAATCTGTCGCTCTGTGACATCTCTTCCCACGCAGCGTGAACTGCTTCCGACAACGCTGCCTTGGATGTTGGTGCAGGTCTTTTGCTCCTAATAATTTTTTCCATCTCTGCCCACACGTGCTCTATGGGATTGAGGTCAGCAGCTTGTGACGTCGGTAGCATTCGTTACGTCATATACAAAAAATTACACACACACACACACACACACACACACATATATATATATATATATATATATATATATATATATATATATATATATATATATATATATATATATATAATTTATCAGCATGCTTCTTTCTCTCAGGGATAGTGTCTTTTCTTATCACTTTTACTTACATGCATAAGTACCAACTTTAGATTTTGAACGTGATGACTAAAATATAATTGCCGCTAACTGAATTGAATATAATTTTGTTAATTTCTATTTATTGATTGCAAAGCAAGGCTTGAGAGAATTTCGATTGTTGCCGAGGAGCGACCAAGATAAAACTTACCGAACTCATGGAATCTGTATAGTTTAAAAACATGAACTTGAACGTAAATTAATTATCTGTTGCAATTTAAAAAGGTTCTTATAACGAAATCTCTCGCATGTACAGTTACTGTTAACACTGAAAAATAAATTAATACTTGGGCGCGTAATGGCTGACCAGAGGCTGCATCGGAAGATGAGCTTCTCGCAGCGCAAATTACTGAAAAAGTGCTTATTAAAAATAACTAGCCACTGAGAGCATTTGAGGTGACAACTATTACAAAGAAATTCATTTTGTAATAATAATAACAAGTTTATTTAAGCAGAAATACGAATAACTTACATAAAATAATGTGTAGCCGCTCAATGGCTGCCTTCCGTACCACGAAACAAAACAGTGTGTGTACCACAAAATACGTCCTTCTTCCTCGGCCGTACAACCGCGTCTCTTTTGATCCTTTTTTATTTTCATAGATACTAAATAAAGATGCTACTCTTTAATTATCGCTGCATATCAGTGGTTTCAAGAACATTAACTATATCTTTAACACTAATTGTATTCATAAAATACTTAATCACGGTTTACAACCGATAAAAATGTCAATATTTATCTGACGTACCGTCACAAGCTTTTGGAGGCCAGTCCAACAGCTCAATGTTTCCTTTCATCTGAAACCAGTGTCTTACACAATTGGCTGTGTGGAGTGGGGAACAGTAATGTTGGAAGATGATTCTACCTCCATGAAATCGCTGGCGAACAGAAGGAAGCATCATTTCTCCCAGTATTTCGCAGTAATAAGCACTAGAAAGCGGACGCTCAAGTTCCCACAGCACGCCGCAACCATTTGCTGATATCCAGCCCCAAACTGTGACAGACGTCCGGCCACACCTTAGCCTCTGATGGACACATTTACGGTCGTATCTCGTTCCACGTGGTCGATACGCATGGACAGAGCTATTTGGAGCAGTTGAAAATACCTTCTCGTCGGTAAATATAACTCGGTCCCAGTACGAAAGCGGCTTCCTTCTGTAGGCCACTGGGACATCTAACCTGGCAGCCCTATGTTGCTCTTTCAGCATTTCCTTAACAGCCGATTTTCGTCCATACCTTCCCTCCTCGTTGAGCCGACGACGTATGGTCGAGCTGCTCACTGTTATCTGCAGGATGTTTTTAATTTCTCTGCTGCTCCTGAAAGGGTCCTCAACACTGCAGCCGAGTGTACTCTGTCTTCACACTCTGCGGTAGTCCGTGGGCGTCCAGAGCGACGACGACGGTTTAGGTGACCTTCATCTTCCATCGTCTTCACCCAGAGATGAATAGTGGATCTGCTGGATCCCAGAACACGGGAAATGGCACTGATACAGTACCCGTCTTCATAAAGCGCAACGATACGACCTTTATCAAACTCACTGAGCTGTGACATGTCGCCTTGACAGAAGCAAGAACCCACTCACAAGGCAACAGGAAACGTAGTGCCACACAGAACGCAGAGCACTCTCATGCCGGCCGAAGTGGCCGAGCGGTTCTACGCGCTTCAGTCTGGAACCGCACGACCGCTACAGACGCAGGTTCGAATCCTGCCTAGGGCATGGATGGGTGTGATATCGTTAGGTTTAAGTAGTTCTAAGTTCTAGGGGACTGATGACCTCAGATGTTAAGTCCCATAGTGCTCAGAGCCATTTGAGCATTCGCACGAGCACCGAAGTCAAATTCATTCCCGGTTTCAAGCTTTCAATACTGTGACACACAGTTTATATTCACGATTTCACTGGAACGTTTAGAGCAATATAATTAAATCAATGCTGTTGCAGACGATCCAGTTATAACAGATAGGTGGGTTCAGTTTATGGGTATATCTGCCAAAATCACTAGTCTGAAATACGCAGCTGTTGATTTTACCACATATGTCTTAAGAAACAAGAGCTCGAACCATGATAGAACTATTTTTAAGGAGCTGTGTTGGATGACAATTTATATCTGTTTAACAAACTTCAGGTTAAACAGAAATATGTTTTAGTCGTAACATTTACTTCGAAGGAACGAACATGTTTTAGTACGGAAGACTTAAGTAAACTGTGGCGTTCAGAGTATCCGAAGTATTGCATACATTGCTGTATGTCACCTAGAACGCTCGTTGTGGGGAGCAGGGGGAAACAGTCTCCACAATCTTCCGATTTGTAAATAAGTCTCACAAGGAGAGGGTCTGACATGTGCGCTACCGATTTTAATCAAATATTGCATGGATGTTCTAGCTTTCTGCTAGACACTCCATAGCTTTTGAAAAAATCGAGGCCAAAGTTGAGGACGGACAGTCGTATTTTCAATGATGTACACGGAAAGTGCGTCTACAAATAAAACGTTTTATTAGTACGTTATGTGTTTCAGTCGTTACGTGGGGGAATAGTGGTAAAGAGGAGGACTACGAATACAAAGGTCTCGGGTACGATCGCTGGTCAGCCCCAAGATTTTTATCTGCCATTTTACACTCATTTCCCCTCGGGCAGTGTTTTTTGATGTGAAAAATGCCGAGTTACACTGTGGTTCGAAAGCCACGTTAAACTGTAGGTTCCCCTATTAACTGGCTAGGTCAGTCAACTCAAAGGTCGGAGGAAAGCAACTGCATACCACGTCCAACAGGACCGTGGCTATTAAAACACTGTGGTGTTCAAACCAACCTTCCAACTGAAGACTGCTTTACTTTACTATGGGTTCCAAAGTTAATGACCTTCTGGTTATTAACATTTTTGTGCTTTCATGCTGTAGCTTTGATACCAGTAAACGTAAGTAACTGGCCGAACACTGTCACCGTTCGAGTTGTCAAGATGGTAGACGACGATGCTGTCGACCCCAGTTATAATCTTGGTCATGGCTGTTTCAGTCGAATACCTCTATGTGCCGTTCTGTGTATTTCAAGATATACTTTTATACACTTGGTACGCATCCAAATCGATATCTGATAGAGTTGTATTTAGCAACATGAATCACATATGTTCTCCGAGTAATATAACGGACAACACGTCAGTGCAACGAGACTTCGCTTGTGTGTTGCTCATGGTGCAAGAAATATTTGTGTTTTGCTTGCTTCTGTGATAGGTTTCACCCCACTGAATGCGAGGAATCTCACGAATAGACTGTCAACAATTGGATTTACGCAATAATAGACTTAAAAGGTGTATTTTTGCATTATGTATGCCGATGAAAACAACTGTAAATAGATTATATGTCTACTTCCTTATTACTCGTGCTTCTCGATGCTTTCCTCAAAAAGTAAGAAGAAAAATAAAGAGAGAGAGAGAGAGAGGCAGACAGAGAGAGAAAACAGAAATGTATTTCAAATATGAACTCGGTGACGCCATGTTCGTCTCGTGATGTAAAGCAAGGATAGTTGATAGGTAATATCTCGTTGTACTAGCTATGTATATGGCTACAGGGTTATTCCTTTTCTCTCTGCAAACAACCAGAACAGAATTCAGTAACAAAGTGGTAAGAACACCTATGAAGTGCGCAGAATTAAACACTTAGCCTTTCTTCGTTATTTTGGTAATCGTTAACAGCTGTCTGTAATGCAGTAAACATCCTTGATTACTGATTTGTAATTACTACCATTGTTATTGTTATTCGTCACCTCACAACAGCTTTCCTATCACTCATTGCTGCCGATGCACGTAACGGATGGATCAGGATGAATGGAATGTGGGAAGTTTCCTCACGAAGAATATCCACATTTATCTCGGCGTCTTATGTTCAGGGTAATGTAAAAATCTCAGTAAGAGAAGACGACAACGGGATGCCGGTGATACAGGCAATAATACCCAACTATTTCCCTCGACTTAACACCATGACGACAGACAAACTGGCGTCTCAGTGTATTTTAATTACAATTCGTTAGCCTTTTTGCGACCTCGTTCTGATATCTCGTGGGGAGCAGGCATAATATTTTGCTTTTTGACCACAGAGCAATGACACACAAATATTATAGATGGAAGGGTACAAAGAAACAATCAGACTCATGGGTGTGGATACTGTTCATCATTAGAAGACTAAACAAGAGGGAAACATTATGAAAGGAATGAATACGCTAGTTAGTATACGTTATTTGTATAGATCTGAAGATGAAAAAGCGCAGATCTGCACAGTGCCCGCTTCTGAACATTAGTTTCTGTCTTAATGGGCATAATTTTTAGTTTCTTCTCTTCTGAATTTTCAAATGATGGCACAAAGTAATTACTTAACTTTGTTTCTTATAGCTTCCATTCGCACGAACATTTTTCTGCATTCTCGTGCATATCTTGAAATTCTACTTGTATGATCACAAGACTGCACATAGATGCAATCGATTTCGAGGTGCAAAGTGTTTTTTATCTTACTTTTCGTGAGAGGTGGGCAAAGTTGATCTCAAAAGACTTTTTATTGTACTGCAATAGTTTTTTGTCACAAAGTAACAAGGTAAGTGTTTTATTCGTATATATTTTGCTTGAAACTCTAATCGTGTTGGAAGACTGTACACCTGAATGTTTGACACAACTGGTAGGAGAAAACGTTACATGTTAACCAAACCCCGCACTTCCTCTCCGTATCCTCCTGCGACACCAGCACGGGATTCTCCTCACATCCCACACAGAGCTGTTCCTAGCTGTGGCGTTCGCTGGGTTATTCAGTGGTTTGGTATTTAACTAATTTGTAAATGAAAATGATACTCTTATTTTGTTACGTTGAGTAATTACTAAATAAATTTTCTCCCGGCTAAAGAATTGGTCAAGTTGCTAAAGAACTCCAAGTTAACGTCGTGTTAAAGTGTTGTCTGTTAGTTGTGTAAGTGTCACTAAATCACAGTTCATACAACAGATTCTATACAACTATTGATTATGGTGGAAACAGTTATCTTCAGCAAAATGATCATTGAAACCACCGAATATCAGCCGCGCACAACACTGACGTATGTTACCTGAAACAATATTCTTCGCAACTCGTGCGTAAATAATTTCGGCTCCATACATCAGCTAGAAAAGTTTGCTATAACGATCGTGCTATGAGCACTATTTTTAAAGAACCAATCTGATTCGAATTATTTTCATTAAAATGAGTTCGGAACCACCGGTGCACATTTATTTTTACACATTTGTATTACGTTCGGCATTTATGTCTGCAGAGTTGCGTAATTTGAATTTGCCGCTGAGATAATTGTTAAGATGGCGGCAGACAATTGATAAAGGCTTTGTATTGTTAGAGCAAATAAGTAAATATTTAAAATTCTTATTAAACGCTATTAAATATACTTTCGTATTGAGCACTATTTAGACTTCATCAAGCAAACATTTGATTTGTTTCTAAGGAAAACACAGACAAAAACGCGATACAGATCGCTATCACCAATGGCTGCGATCCTTGCAGCGGAAAGAAATAATTAACACAGATAATGTTTACTGAGAGAGGAATTAAAGTTACAAATAATTATTCACTCATATTTATAATAATAATGAACTCTATTTTCAAGTAATAATTAACAAATAGTTACAATTTCTTAACAGACCTCAGTTCGATATGCGTCCGCAACTTACAAAAGCCAACCAACAAAAGGTGAAAACAAAGGAAGACAAACGCAGATCATAAAAGGAAATTACAATTATCATTGTCTTTGTATGATACACATCGATATGTCCAATTATATCATAGAATATTATATAAATAATTAATATTTATACGTTTTCACTGTTTTTTCATACGTCGAATAGATAATGTCTATAACTGTTAGAGGCATAATTTCCTCTCGTCGCCAAAAATTTATCACGTGGATGTCACATAGCACAGCTGAGAATTAGCAACATCGTCACGAACATTTGGCAACACTGTGACACTGCAATCACTAAATTCACTTAATATTCTCTTTCCATTTGAATGACTCGTGCTGTATAATCCTCATGTAAACTAGGACACTGAGACAGAAAATTCAATTTTTTGGCTAAAGACTTGCTATTCTTCACATAAGTGATAAGTTTTATTATCGTTTATGATGCGTTATGAGCCTGAGCGACCAATACCATGATGAGAGTGGCGTGCTGGCAGTAGTGTGTCCGTAACCCCATGGTACCACCCGTGTCTCGTGTCGCAATTGCTCAATGAGTCGTCAGTTTTAACCGTGGTAGGGGCCAGCGCGTGCGAGCTTTTTTTTTCTGATTTATTTTATGGAGCTGCGAATTCCCAGAAAAAATTCTGTAACGAAATCGGAAGAAAACTTCTAAACATCAAGTCCTCTTGGTAGCTCGACTCAGTAAGTTGTGTTAATGGTCATAGATCTCGGCTTTCTGACTGCCAAGCTGCTTCACAATACAAGCGTCGCTGCAGAAATTCGAATCGACCAGCAGCGACACGAATTTCAGTAGTGTTCTTCACTTAAGACACACATGCAAGGGTGATAAGTATGAAGGAAACGAACCACTTATTTACTATAGGGCCTCTTTCCTAAATTTCCCCAGCAGCAATTACGAACTCTCGACAGACATTTGCTAACAGAGGCTCTAGCAACTTACTTTTTCTCTGGGTAGCCTCAAATATGGGCAATTTTGTCTCCTTAAATCCAATCGAATATTTTAAATATCACTTTTGAACAGTGTTCACTTCTCCATTAATTAATGTATGGACCTCAAAACTAGCAATTTGCCTGGGTAGCTATAGAGCAGGTTCTGAAATTTATTGACACAATGTTTCGCATCCATTTATCATAGGGAATCAAGGAAAGAGACCAAACGCATTACATTGCATTTACTCTCTGTGCCTTGACTAACACATATGAATCTATGACAAAAATAAATTATTTGAAGAATATCCTGTGAAAGGAGAAAGAACAGGATGTGGCACTTTAATTATAGCGCACTGGATCAGAAACAATGATATTAATTCCGTGCCACATTGATGTATTGCATACTAGTGTCATAAAACACTCATCAAATAAAAACGGTTTTGTTCCTCCGTTGCTATCGAATGTGATACAAATAGTAGAGAGATTTTATGGGTCACCCTCAACAACATTAAAGCATTTTACACCGTCGAGAGTGAGGAGTGGAGCAGACGTTGTCGGCAGAAGGCGAGGCAGCGCAGTGCTTCAGCCACCGCCGGTAGTCAGCAAACAGGTCCCAGAGAACTCAGACGCATGAGGTGTTCAGAGGCAGACGGTTGGCCAAGAAATCTCTCACTAAAATATTGCTGAACCAACCTGTTATTACCAATGTGACAGGAAGCGAAATATATTGTTGATTCGCTTGAATTACACTCATAGCTTCAGCACTGAGAGGAAAGGAGCGATAAAAGTTTTGTCGATGTGTGCTTTCGGTTGCCAGATGTGGTATTAGTTAGTCACGCATTTTACGTCAAGACTACAGTCGTAGTCAAGAGTGATGTACTCAGACTGCTGTCAAGCCTTCCTCTGGGACATGCCGCAGTCCTGCCAGATCGGGCATATTGCCAGACATAGAATTCTGAGGGGAGCATGGCTGTATTGTCCACCTTATGTGAACGACTCGGCGGTCAATTATTTTGTCTAAGACTGTATCTACAACACATACTGCATGCTGAAGACCCAGGAGAATTAAAAGAACAAAATTATTTTATGAGAGCAACGTTAACTATAGCGTTCGAAGTATACATAGTATTGTATACAGGTATGTATGTGTAAATGCCTTCCAATGCCCTCTCAAGGAAGACAAGGATACACAGTCTAGCTTCAATATTATAAATACGCCTCAGTTTGTGGATGAACTCAGACTTAGGTTGATAATCATTTTGAATATTTAGCAGTACTGTACCCATTGGTGTTCAACTCGTTTTCAACCAACGATTCCCACAGTTACAGGAACACTACTTGTGATACCTCTTAGACAAAATACTTACGCATTGCTATCGGACGAAAAGATCAACCTGACACAAACTGTGGAAAATTTGTTTTACAACCTTCGTACCTGGATAAAGAGCTTTTACTATTTGAGATATCTGTGAATGTTGCTGCATAAGACGATTTAAGAAGAAACTAAATTCCTTCAGCTACGACATTGTTTAAAGAAATCGTCTTCAACGGCAATAAATCGTGGTGTGTGAATCTTTTACCGGACGTACTCTGCCGAATTTCGCTGGTTGGAAGGCAAAAAGCTTACTGACAAATTTCACAGAAGGAAAAGGGGGACAAATGTCGCCCACTGGAAGGTCATGTTTTGGCCAGAGTGGCCGAGCGGTTCTAGGCGCTACAGTCTGGAACCGCAGGACCGCTATGGTCGCAGGTTCGAATCCTGCCTCGGGCATGGAGGTGTGTGCTGTCCTTAGGTTACTTAGGTTTAAGTAGTTCTAAGTTCTAGGGGGCTGATGACCTCAGAAGTTATGTCCCATAGTGCTCAGAGCCACTTGAACCATTTTTGAAGGTCATGTTTTATTTAAATGATTACAAAATCAGGTAAAACGAGCAGTGACGTTGTCAATATAAGCACATTACTGTTGTCAGTATGATGTTGCACTGCCCAGGGCCTGTAATGATAAAGGGCCCGTTTAGGTAAGGCATATTGTATACAGAAGTGGAAGAGAGAGCACCACTAAATTCTACAATCAGTGTGCACTGAATGCACACAGAAATTACTGTTACAGTGTACTTATGGAGCCCAACGAGTGAATTGTGCATTTTCCGGTGAGAAAGAGCACTGGCAAACGGTCTTCGCTACATTAGGTTAGTTAAACTGGTGTCACTCTGAGTTAGAATTTATGGTCAGCGACTAAGTGTAAGGTCAATGGGTCGGATGTGAGTTTTGCTACTGTGTAATACTTACCTACATGATAGAAGCGAATATCAGATTTGAATAATATTACGAAAATTTTGGACTTGGATAGCGTAGAATGAAAATCTTTCTGTTTATAGCAAAGAAAAACAATTGATTTTCTAAAACATTCACTGTCATGCACAACGTGAAACATGTGACGTCGACCAAATCATATGAAAGAACTGACAGTGACGTATATCGAAAGGCAGTAAGATCCCTTTGCTTTTGGTTTATCAGTATTCGACAGCCATTTCTAGGCGCATGTAAATGAAGAAAGGTAGCGCGTTTCTGTTATCAAGTAACGTCTTCATAAATTACTTTAGTTTTAATGTAATCTACGAGTAATTGCTGATGTTTGATATTAACATGAAAAGGATTCCGTAGACAGGGAAGGAACCTGTTTTTGGGCAACTAGTTCTATAATGACAAAAAGGCATTATATGATCTTCAAGTACATGTGTTCCAGCAGTAGTATGAAGAAAATGATAGTAATAATTACGGTAATAATCAAAGTATCCGGTAACTTCACAATTCACATTGGATTTTCTCGAACTAAGAAATTTTCTGAATTTGTGAAAATTTGAAAATACCTTCACATTCAGGCTATGATGCCCAGAGGAGTCTTTACATCCTGCTGACATCAGAATAGCATAATCTCCACGTCAGAATATTGCTTCTACTTAACCATTTAATACACTCGAATTTTTTGCACCGTGACTAATTTTGTAAGCTAAGCACACCAGCCATTACAGCACACTCCTGGGGCTGGGAAATGTGGCCACAGTGGTCTGGTGGAACGAACTATCACAGGTGCAATGCCTGGGTCCAGGCATTTACTTTACCTCTGGTAACCTCAAGAGAAAGACGTTATAATCCAGAATCCGCATTAAACATCACGTTTCTTGGCACCTTGGATATTCGGGAATCCAGCCGGATGTTCGCGTCGTTCTCGCACGATATTTCAACAGCGTGCCTCGCTGTCTTCTTCAGGTGCTACCTGAGGCTGGTCCTTGGGTCGATCGAGTCCAGTATTTATGCCTGGGAGGAGCTGGGCGTTCCCTAATCGGTCCGCGCCGGGTCGAGTGTTCCATCTGTGGTCCGCGCCCGCCAGATTCGGCTTCAACGGACCCCTCCAGTCGCAGATGTTCCGACTGCCGCCGGCGCCCGTTCTGGCCGTCCTCAACGGATGTGGTTATCATCTGAGGTGTGTCAGACCCGGTCTGAGATGTTGGGTACCCTATCTCCTGACTGTTACTATGATTTCCACTTCTGTTTCGTGCTGGGCGCTCCCTAATCGGTCCGCGCCGCGTCGTGTGTTCCGTCTGAGGTCCGCGCCAGCCAGACGCGGCCACATTGTCCCTCTCTGGTCGCTGGTGTTCCCTCCGTCGTCCGCGCCCGGCCTGGCCGTCTTCTGAAGTCGAGTTCATGATCTGGGGTGTGTCAGATCTGGTCTCCAATGTCAGACACCCTGTCTCACGGCTGTTCTCTCGGTCTCAACTTCTATTTCTTGTAGAATCCCGGAGTGTCCTGCGTTGAGTTTTCACAAACTCAAGCGCTGGGTTCCAGGCAGTATTGATTTGGTATCCCGAGTCACGGTTGATTAGATTGTCTGTGACCTTAATCTCAATGGCTTCTTTAATGACATTGTCCCAAAATCTTGAGGTCTCTGTCACTATCTTGGTCTCATTGTAATCAATTGAATGACCAAGTTCCAGACAATGCTCTGCTATGGCTGATTTAGTTGCCTGCCTGAGTCTGGTATGTCTCTGGTGTTCTTTACACCTGATGTTCACAGTTCTGGTGGTCTGGCCAATGTATTACATCCCACAATGGCATGGTATGTTGTAAATACCTGGCTTGCGTAGCCCCAGGTCATCTTTGACATTCCCCAGCATAGCCCCAATTTTGGTGGGTGGGCAAAATATGCTCTTGATGTCATATTTCTGGAGAATCCTGCTGATCTTGGCAGAGATAGGTCCAGCATATGGCAGGTATGCCATCGTCTTTGCCTCTTCTGGTTCTTCTTCTTGATCCTTTGGCCGGTTAGCAGGTTGAAGTGCCTTCTGGATATCTCTAGAGGAGTACCCATTCCTGCTGAACACTGATTGTAAGTGTTCTATTTCTGTGGCCAGACTATCAGGATCTGACAGATTTTGTGCTCTGTGGACCAGTGTTTTGAGCACTCCATTCTTCTGTGCCAGATGGTGGCAACTGCTGGCTTGTAGGTAAAAGTCAGTGTGCGTATGTTTGCGATACACACTGTATCCAAATGTGCCATCTGTCTTTCTCTTCACCAGAACATCCAAGAACGGAAGTAGTCCATCCTTCACCATTTCCATTGCGAACTGAATGTTCGGATGGCAAGAGTTCAGATGTAGCAGGAACTCATCTAACATCGATCGACCCAAGGACCAGTCTCAGGTAGCACCTGAAGAAGACAGCGAGGCACGCTGTTGAAATATCGTGCGAGAACGACGCGAACATCCGGCTGGATTCCCGAATATCCAAGATGTCAACAGATCGCCAGGAAAGCATGAAGAATTACATCACGTTTCTTCATTACCAGCTGGGCAGAGCCGGTATACGTTGGGAAATGGCATACGCGGAAGTCATGGTAAACAGAAATACTGTCGCCAGTAAACTTAGATACATTAGAAAATTTTATTTTATTTGATGAACGGATAGCCATTTAAAGGCACAGGGGTCTTATTTTACTTGCACCTGATTGAACTAGAGACGTTGAAAACTTTGGTGCTGGACTGTGATTCGATTTCGTATCTCCTCTTTCGAGGATCTGAATCTCTCGGAACGGTCTAGTTCAATCATTTCGTTCCTTCCCCAAAACTGCAATCTTTTCTAGGTCTCCTCCAAAGGTAAGTATGTGGATCCGAATCCTGATCCAGTACAAAAATATTCATAATTTCAGTTCAAGCCCCATCACGTGCACACCGGCCTGCTAGTGAAAATTAACGTGCATTTTTAATGTCTATTCATGTGTTGCCAATAATGGTAATGGGTGTCGTTATTTCTGGTGAAACATGCACACATTTTACTGTCGGTGAGTAAGCAATTGATACTTAAGCTATATTCGTGGATGATAAAGAAGGACGGTAGGTGTGCAGTTCGATTGTTGCTAAGAACAAAAATTTGTGTCCTTATTTTAGATTCAAACACCTAGCAGCTGTTGAGAAAAACCTATATTTAACATCTGATTTTACTTAGTTAACAATCCGATTACCTATTGGGCTCGTATCTCCGTCACAGAACTTCATATCATGCACTTCATCTTTAAATGCATGCACATTTTGTTACTTCTGAATGGAGGTATTATCAGACATCTTTCGAGGTTAGTTAACAGGAGCGAAAAGTTCTTGATAGGAGTCCCAGTTTGTTACAAAAACTGTCGTCTTTTACTTTCAAGTTTAGATTTGGTTACTGATATTGACGAAACTTTCCATAATTCATGACTCTTCATGGCTAGTCAGCAATATGATTAGATTAGATTTCATTAGATTAATACTTGTTCCATAGATCATGAATACTACATTTCGTAATGATGTGGAACGTGTCATTTTAATGAAAGATTTCTTTACATACAATGATTCTTCTTTACAACAATTTTTCACTCTGTCTCTCATTCTTTTTTATCTCTCTCTCTCTTTCCCTCTCTCTCCCTCCCCCCCCCCCTCTCTCTCTCTCAAACACACACACACACACACACACACACATTCTTTGTTTATTTTTATTTGTTGTGCTCTACTATCGGCCAGGCACGAAAACGTCCGTGAATGAGTTTTTTAGTTTTGAGTACACTTACGAAAGAAATATAAAAACAACAATGAGAGTTACTGATTTATGTTGCTTAGTTTGCAGTCATTTCTGAGTATTATTACTACCTACGCTCAAGTCCCTAAACCTCATTATAGAAATGCGAATCAGATACATTACGTATTCCAGGCCGTGGCAGCCACGTCTTTGAAACGCCAGCTACGGTCACTTCCCAGCCCGCTGTAGGAGCACATCGGTTCGTCTTTTTCCTGCTGGTACTGTAACTGAGATTTGGCAACAAGTCAAGGTATGTTTGGCAACTCTGGTGTGCACAGAATTAAGCCTCAAACTTCACTTGATTTTTCCTGTCATTTCCATTGAATAATCTGATTTATTATCACTTGAGGTGCGGACTTCAGCGCAGAAAAGTCGTTGCACATGGAAATCGCAACTAATCTCGTTTTTTATATAGTGGTTTACGAGTTCTAGCCACTATTGGCCTCGAAAGAGGAATTCAAAACACATACCACTTCGCCAGCTCTGTGCTAACGTGCTGACCTGTGGAAAAGGTTATGTTACGGTTCGCAGTACCAGTCTCGCTGACTGTAACGCTTTTATCCCTTCTGTAAAAGAGCTGCTAGCAGTCAGATCAAACCTCGATAAGGAAATCGCAAGAAAATTCTTTCGGCTCATAGTGCAAGGGTGAAAAAGTTACGATGCTAAACAACAGGCAATGCCTCTTTTCGCTGCTGACAAGCAATTTTGGTTTTCTAGGAATACATAACTTTATTTATGAAATGCCACATTTGCATACCTCTTGAGTATGACACAGCATACCAATTAAACACAGACCCAATCGAAATCTAAGTAAGTAGTATATTACTAATTCGTGCCGATAGAGGCACGCCTGTGTACAGATACCAAGTTTTATTAAAACAGACTTTCGTCGTAAGGTTATCGTGGGTAGTTTTATTTCATTTCTTATAATACAGCGCACAATTTTCGTAAGGTTTCTATTAGTGTTGTTAAAACAATAGTAAACATGAGAGAGAAATTAATAATCGACGATATATGCGAATTCTCTGATGTTATCTATAACAGTCTGTAAATAATATACTGCCATTAATCTTTATATTTTAAAGTTTTTTTGTACCATAATAATTTTGAAAAATGAAGAACGAGAGTAAGCTTTTGTTAAGTGTAGTTTATCTATTTAAAATAACCTCTTAGACGTAGGTGGAATAAATGTATTAAAATCTATTTTGTAAATAATTATGTTATATTTCAAGTACAACTGTACTTAATTATGTCAATTTTGTATGTATAAGCTGTCATGCAATTGTAGATGGTTCATACTTAGGGTTTCTGTAAGCAGAAGTGTAAATTGAAAAGTTGTAGGGATCATAGGTAGAACGGAACTCCGTTCTGTGGTGGAATGGAAAAGGTGGTGTGGCGCGCGAGTGAGAATTGGCGCGCAAGTGGCTCTAACAGTCGGTAACTGTCCTGCAAGTGGTGAACACGCATTACGTTGGTCAAGCACTAGAGGCCCCGAATTTACCTGTATGACTGGATTTTTGGCCTCTGACGTGTTCTCCATGATTGGCGCAGTATGGCAATAAATTAATAGCTCAGAAATTTCCAATTTTATCGTCGCCACCAAGAGGATGACAGAGCTATGTACATCAAGAGCTGTACCTGCGCAATGTTACTCCGCAGCACCGCCTCGCGTCACCTTCGACATCAGTAACAGGCAAAGTACCTTATTGAGAAGTGTATCACAGTATGAACCATCCATCTCCAATCAGTGGAATAAAAAATGGTTCAAATGGCTCTGAGCACTATGGGACTTAACTTCTAAGGTCATCATTCCCCTAGAACTTAGAACTACTTAAGCCTAACTAACCTAAGGACATCACACACATCCATGCCCGAGGCAGGATTCGAACCTGCGACCGTAGCGAATCAGTGGAATATAAGTGTTAAATGTACCTTTGTGTCTAACCGTGATTTTCCTATGTCATTTACCTCAGTAGGATCCTTACCTAAACGAATTTATTCCAAGTATCCTGATGTTTGTTGAAGCTCGAATAATAGTAAATTACTGGTAAGAGTACTGTTTTGGTAGTAAATTCTGAAAATCTTTATTAAATACTAAAGTTTGCACGTATCAGTTTAAGGGCCACCGCTTTGCGTGGCCATGAGGATAAGTTTTCAATAGTATATCTGAAAGTAAAGTAACATAATTGTTTAACTGCAACAATCTTAACAGTAATTGTTCGTGTTGCTTCTACATGTCAAAGAAAGCCAGACGAATATTGGTGTTAGTAAAACGTTAACAAATAACAGTCCTAAAGAAATGAAATTTAGTCATGTTAAATAATACTTTTGGTCATATGAATGATAGCTGTAAGTTTAATATTTTTTGTATCCTTGTTGAAACATATGTGTATCTTCTTTAAATAATTACTGAAGTATAGTGATAAATTCCATAAGTAACAGAAAGTGGGATTAATAGTACTTACTGCCAAGTGACCATAGTAAGTGAAAGTAGTTATTTATTCAGTGTCGAAAATTGACTTCATCTTTTTGTGTAGACACTGTGCCCGATTTGGGCTGGCGACCGTTTCATTAAGCATAGCAGTTTGTTATTATAAGAGGCTTTGTCTGATAAAAGGTTTCCAAAAGTAATTATTCTTACTGCTTTTCCCCAAACTGTATGATTCGGAGAGTCGATGGTTTGGAGTGTTGGTGCTGTGTGATTTTGTGGTGGCGTTCCTGCCGCTACTTACTTCACAGTTCTGACATTCCGAATCGCGGATCTTCCGTCTTTACAGTGCTAGAACTTAAACGTTCTCGTACCGTATTGACGAGAACGCAAAAGTACCGTTGCAAGTTGTAATATTATTGGTATTTCCGTCCTATGAAAGCTTTGAGTACCCTTTGAAAGACATTTGTTTTGTATAATTTACATAACTGTAAAGATGCGCATCTAGCGCGGACGCTAATACATCGATTGCGCAGTCAAAGAAACATTTTAACAGAAGCTGAACTGTCGTTCCGCTTCGATCTAAATAAAAGATGACAGTAAAAAACGTTTGTAGATCTGCAGATTTTTTTAATGTACTTCTGCTTGTGATGCGAAAACGTAAAGGAGGTCGACTTTAAGCTAACATAGTGAGCGGTCTTGCCAGCGTGCAGACAACATAATTAATTAATAACATTCAAGTAATTTATGTTCGAAACTGTAACTCGGCAAGCTATTGTTATCAGAGGTGTTGAACAGTGCAAGAATTGTCTTTAACGAAGGAGAAAAGTGACTGTAATTTGTGACAAAAACGCGAACATAGGAGCTAGTACAGGACAGACTGAAATCTGCTCGCACCATGGAGTTAGATAATTACTTATGTAAGTTATGCTGTCTATAAAGTAGCTCTAATTGCTTGTGAGAATTATTAGAATATATTTAGTGTTTACCAGACTTCTTATTCTGTTTTTTTTCCTTTATACTGTTTTAATCTCCATGCCATATTATTTTTATGAATGTCAAACAGCTTTTACTACAGCAGAGAATACTGCGGCATCCTGGTCGTAGACAGAAGGCCGCTCCTTGTCTTCTATACAACTCATAGCAGCCCCATTTATGAATGATTTCATTTGCAAATGCATTTTTTTTACTGTTCATTGTTAAAGGTCCCTTAGGTAATTATAAAATTCATACTGATTACGTAAAGAAATCCGGGTTGTTCTTTTCCAAGTAATAGAAGTCTTTGCGTAATCAAAAACTAGCCTCCTTTTGACAACGATCAGGAGCCGACCAGAAGACGGACGTCTTCGACCGCTTTCGTGTCTCCTGTGGCAAAGCTGTGCCAAACTGGGAACACGACATTCTAGTATGAAACACAGATTTAAATTGAAAGAATTGAAATATATTTAATAATAATAATAATAATTTTTTTTTATCATACTAGATGTGGCGCCCGAACAGGGACCTGATAAAAATTTTTTAATCTGTTCTGTTATTGTTTCATGACATCATCCGGTGGACATCGGGAAGCCGTAAAGGAAGTACCGAACGAAACCGAGGAAGTATTAAAAAAAAAATTTTTTTTCGGAAAATAACAGCAGTGCGCAAAACGACTGATGTAAGTACGGTTTTCATTACGCATAAAATCTCGCGTCTTGTATAAAAAAAAACCTGATTTCCGGAATTTCTTTCCTTACTGCTTCATTTTATCCTATCGCTGTTATTTCCTTGCAGAGTTGCTTATTTACGTTGTTAGAATTCATTTCTGATCTCTTCATGCAAAGTTTGTTTGTTAGCGTTATTAGCATCTTCATTGTTGCTACGGATAGGAACACAAGATGGATGCCATAATAGCTGGATTAAGTGTCTAGTAGGTGTTTGTCACTTATTTTCAAAGTTAGGTGCCATCTTGTCTTCTACCCGGTATAGCTCTGCAATTGTCACCTACCGCGGTGTGACGTTTGACTATCAGGAAGCGTCGCAGCGTGCGAATCTGAGAGTTGACGATCGGCGTGCTGCGAAAGATTTCTTTGAGCAGTTACGTCACAAACTTGAAAATAAACATGGCAGATGACAAAGGAAAGCCGACAAACAGTGTGGATGACGGTGATGACACTGTTGTCAAGTCATACCCACTACGTTCGCGAACGGGAACAGGCAGACCCGATTCGCGAATGGAGAGAACGGCAGACGATGCTGGTGTGCGTGACGTATCGTCACAGCAATCATCGTCACAGCAAGCGGGAGAAAATTCGATGGTTGAAATGATGAGAATTTTTTTTCAAGAAAGAGAACAGGAGAAAAGGGAAAGGGAAGCTTATAAATTACAAAAACAACGAGATAGACAAGAAAGGGAACAAAAAGAAAGGGAAAAGGAACGGGAGACAGAGCGAAAATGGTTTGACCTGAATACCATGATTGGTACAATGAAAAATAGGTTAGATAATATTGATGCCAACTTAGAGGCAAGAATAAGGACAGTCACGGTGGAATATATCTCGGAATTAAGTACTAAAGTTAATGAAAGGATAGAAGGTATTCTGCAGAAGGTAGATGCATGTGAGAGTACTGTAGGTAATGTGCACAAAGACATTAAGGTACAAATCGAAAGTTGCCAGGCAGTTACAACAGAAGTTTCAAAAAAATCCGCTGAGGTCGGAGCTAAAGTAAACAAGCTTGCAGACAATGTCGTCACTCTGCAAAGCCAGGTCAATAACCTGACACAGGCGCTATCCGAAATAAACATTGAAAAGAGGGTGAATGATGCTGCAGTCAACGTACGTTCCACGATAGGAAAAGAATTTGTAGAATGGGTCGAGACTAAGGAACAGTACATAGAAAACAAGGTTCAACACGACTTAAAAGAAGCCGTTAAGTCAGCCACAGTTGAAGTTTTAGCTGCTCCAGGTACATCAGGAGATACGATTCTCACTGAATTAGGAGAGATTCGTAGAGTTTTTCACCGAGATCTTCCCGAGTGGAAACGACACCTCACTGAGGAAATCGAGCAGTTGAAACAACAAGTCAATGATTTTCCTAATGACAATAGAAGTGAGCATTCACACTTGCTTTCTTCAGAACATGAATACAATAAGAATCCCGTGTCTCGTGTACAATTCTCCCCACTTGTACATGGACACAGCAGTAAGAATCCGTTAGTACGCAACCAGAATGATCAAGTAACTCTTGTCGACCTAATGAAAGAAGAAAGCGTTCTCAAGCACCGCGTGTACCAGCCTTTTCTGCCAGAGAAACGCAACATCCACCCAATGGTTTTTCTGAAGTCATTTAATGGTGTTTTTCCTGAGAGCTGGGATGACAAGCAACGTATGCGCTTTATAGTAGGATACATTCAAGGAGAGGGTTCTGTCTGGGGAACAGAAGTAATTGAAAGATGTAATAATTACGCTGACTTCGAAAAGCAATTTCTGAACGAATTCTGGAGTTCAGGCATACAACAACGCCTTAGAAAGGAGGTATATAATGCTGAACCGTTTAATACGAGAAGTGCTGGTCTCCGTAGGTACTTCGAGAAATACCTGCGAAAAATACAATATTGGGACACGCCCATTTCCACGAAGGACGTAATTATGATCCTTAAGTCAAAGCTACCGGTATCAATCAGGGAGAAGTTAGTAAATGTCAGTGACGACGACACGGAGGCTTTTCTGTCAGTACTTGACAACCTTGACATGATTCAAGAAGACGTGCGTGCTAGTGCGCGGAGTAATTGTAATCTTGGCCCGCACACTACACAGCCGCACGGTGTAGGCGCAGACTCAGGTATGTCATACCAACCCAACAACAGTAAAGGACACGACGTTCCGTGCGATAATAACAACTACTATCGCCGTAACGGGAAGCAGAAACATAAATTCCAGGATCAAAACAGGTACCACCCCATATACCAGACAACACAACAGCAATACGGTAATTCACCAGTTAATTACAATGATCGCTATCACTACAATAACGATCGCAAAGGCAATAATAATTTCAATGGAAAAGGACGTTGGATTAACACCAACAGTCAACAGCAGTATGGTAACCAGCCTAGATTCCAGCACTGTTGTCAAGGGAGAAACGCTCCAGGTCCTTCCAAGCAATACAAACAACGGTATGCTCCAAACTTTAGGAATAGTCCTCCACCTTTTACTAACTATCGAAGCCAAAATCATGAACCTCAAAATTCTCGCATCTATTATGCACGAGCAAACCAGCCAACACACACCATCTCAGCTGAAATTCCGGCAAATAGCCCGCAACTTAGGTGGAATACGGAAGCAAACTTCGTACCGAGCGTACCGCCCGGTACTTCAAAGGTAATTGTGAGCGAAATTCAACCTAATGAACATGCGGAAAACTAAAAGCACACATCGACCGGCTTCACACCTTCAGAACTTATCTCCAGGCAAAAGGAAAGCAATGAATGGACTGATCCTATCCCCAAGATACAAGGTCCAGAAGTCAACCTAGATAATAAGTTAAGACAAGCCCTGATGTCTCTCACAACTCATTCCAATTTAAGAAAAAAGGCATTTGACAAGCATGTCAATAAAGTTCTGTTGTATCGCCTGAACGAGCGTGTTCTTCTGAGGACACACTTGAAACCATCTCTCATCTTACGGAAAAATCGTAAGTGGCAACACCTATACGAAGGACCGCTTGTTATAGTCAGGAAGCCACATATTGGTTGTTACGTGTTGGCAGATCCAGTTAGTGGACGAATAAAAGGACTTTACCACCATGTAGACCTGAAGAAGTACCATGAAAAACATTAAAAAATATATCATTTATTATGTTAAGCTGCAACTTGAAACAAGAGTGTGATCTGTTTAGAAAGTATGTGAATCAACAGCATGTACATGTATTCTGCAGGTGACGTAATCATTTGAGTGAGGTGGACACAAAGTAATGATGGAGCTTGAAAGATATGAAGTGATTGAAGAAGGTACTCTACGTATTTGGAAAATAAGATTTGCTTTAGTTTTAAGGTAGTTTTAAGTTTCTTGAGCAATTGAAGTCTGCAGTCGTTGAATTGAGTAAGGGATGTGCCAAAGTGCCACCTGCTGCTTTAGTTTTAAGTTATGGCAAATCTCCTTTTTACCAAATAGTAAAGGTTTTCTTTAAATCCCTCATTCAGACCAGAATGTCCGTATATGTGAAGTATTAACCTAAGTTAAGCTTTCAAAGGATTGATATTTTAAGTCGCCAGAACCATGTACTATGAAAAACTGATACATTGTGATCTGTAGATTACACCGAGTATAAGCAGCAACATATAGTTAATGTACAAAGAAATGAATAATGGTACCCGCAACTGGAGAGCAACTTTAATTTATTTACACTCCTGGAAATTGAAATAAGAACACCGTGAATTCATTGTCCCAGGAAGGGGAAACTTTATTGACACATTCCTGGGGTCAGATACATCACATGATCACACTGACAGAACCACAGGCACATAGACACAGGCAACAGAGCATGCACAATGTCGGCACTAGTACAGTGTATATCCACCTTTCGCAGCAATGCAGGCTGCTATTCTCCCATGGAGACGATCGTAGAGATGCTGGATGTAGTCCTGTGGAACGGCTTGCCATGCCATTTCCACCTGGCGCCTCAGTTGGACCAGCGTTCGTGCTGGACGTGCAGACCGCGTGAGACGACGCTTCATCCAGTCCCAAACATGCTCAATGGGGGACAGATCCGGAGATCTTGCTGGCCAGGGTAGTTGACTTACACCTTCTAGAGCACGTTGGGTGGCACGGGATACATGCGGACGTGCATTGTCCTGTTGGAACAGCAAGTTCCCTTGCCGGTCTCGGAATGGTAGAACGATGGGTTCGATGACGGTTTGGATGTACCGTGCACTATTCAGTGTCCCCTCGACGATCACCAGTGGTGTACGGCCAGTGTAGGAGATCGCTCCCCACACCATGATGCCGGGTGTTGGCCCTGTGTGCCTCGGTCGTATGCAGTCCTGATTGTGGCGCTCACCTGCACGGCGCCAAACACGCATACGACCATCATTGGCACCAAGGCAGAAGCGACTCTCATCGCTGAAGACGACACGTCTCCATTCGTCCCTCCATTCACGCCTGTCGCGACACCACTGGAGGCGGGCTGCACGATGTTGGGGCGTGAGCGGAAGACGGCCTAACGGTGTGCGGGACCGTAGCCCAGCTTCATGGAGACGGTTGCGAATGGTCCTCGCCGATACCCCAGGAGCAACAGTGTCCCTAATTTGCTGGGAAGTGGCGGTGCGGTCCCCTACGGCACTGCGTAGGATCCTACGGTCTTGGCGTGCATCCGTGCGTCGCTGCGGTCCGGTCCCAGGTCGACGGGCACGTGCACCTTCCGCCGACCACTGGCGACAACATCGATGTACTGTGGAGACCTCACGCCCCACGTGTTGAGCAATTCGGCGGTACGTCCACCCGGCCTCCCGCATGCCCACTATACGCCCTCGCTCAAAGTCCGTCAACTGCACATACGGTTCACGTCCACGCTGTCGCGGCATGCTACCAGTGTTAAAGACTGCGATGGAGCTCCGTATGCCACGGCAAACTGGCTGACACTGACGGCGGCGGTGCACAAATGCTGCGCAGCTAGCGCCATTCGACGGCCAACACCGCGGTTCCTGGTGTGTCCGCTGTGCCGTGCGTGTGATCATTGCTTGTACAGCCCTCTCGCAGTGTCCGGAGCAAGTATGGTGGGTCTGACACACCGGTGTCAATGTGTTCTTTTTTCCATTTCCAGGAGTGTATTACTATGAGTCAACCAGTTAAGAAATTTGCATTTATAATTAGAATTAGGTCCTGTATTGGAGAAACTTAGAGAGACTATTCCTGTGTCACGAGTATTATACAGAAACCTTCGATATTAAGGTACCTAGTTGAGGACTGAGATAATCTACCTATATTCTTCTGCTATGTCCGCATGCCGTGATTTTGAGATATATTTGAAGATGCTTTGGAAGCGGATTTGTGCGATATTTTAATACTGAAGTCAAGTTATCCCACGAGGATGACACTAAAAACGGTGGAGCCGAAGAATGAATTTGCTCAACTGATTATTTCACCTATTATCTATCTTCGTATCTTTCAATTCCTTGCACTATCCTATTGTAGTTTTCTTCTTTAGCGTTCTTACCTTTCTACCCTACCCGGTAGGGGAAGAAATTTGGAAATTACTTCAAAAGACTTGACGTGTGTATATTGTGTGTATTGACGATCGTGGCTCGTTGGTTAATGCGTATCTGCAGTTACTTATCGAAACGTGATGTAAATCTGATTTGCTGTGAGCAAAAGCATCCTAGGAAATAGGAATAATTTTCCCGATTTCTGTTAGATGAAGTTTTGAACGTGAACTGTTCGGCACGCCAAAGTGGGTATATTTTACTGATTATTGATGTAACCGAATAAATGAACAAAGAAACAAAAAAAAAGAAGGCTGTTATAGAACAATAAGAAAAGGAAAAGAATCAGATTTAAAAAATATATAAAATCTAACGTGCTTCAGAAGCATCTTTCAGAATAGCAAACACGTTTTTCGTTAGGTCTTGGACAGTAATAAAAAAAAACCATGTATATTTTGTAAATGATCCTTTCATGATAAGTAATTTTAGCATTACCTGTGCTACTCTGTGGTATAGAGAGACCTATATGGACACGTATGGATTGCTGCGTGTGACTCAGTGACAAAATAATGGACACGTGTGTAAAATCGTAATTTGACACATGTATGTACACGAACAACTAGTTATCTCTTGTGTGAATCAAAACTGTAATAAACTTATGGACACGTGTGATGTTCCGCGTGTGAAGTAGCATTACAAGTATTCTCACGTTGCAACGACGATACAGTGACTATCAGTCAAAGGATAGACAAGCTATTGTACTTACTGCAATAGGTGACAGTAGTCATTTTCATCGATGACTGTTCTTCGTCGCTGGTGCAGTCAATTTACCGTCCAGGTTGACCATGTCACCTTGATGCGCTGCTCCAGTACCCATGATTCAACAAAATGCACAAGTTATAAAACGATTGGTAGCCACTCAACTGTCTGCCTCGTGCAGGACGCGGACTGCCAACGCTGTTAAACGGCCAGTTCGTTACCACGTGACTGTGAAGCACTGTGGCAACATTCAATGACTGCTCGCCGGCCCGTACTCAACAATCAGCATTCCTCTCCATAACGGGCGCGAGCGTGCTCCAGATTTGAGATGAAAATGGACATAAAAATAATAAAACGTTGATAAACTACCACGATTTTACTATATTTACATTAAAAGGACACTAATGATGACTTTTCCTTAACTATGAAAATTGTTACGGCGATATTGCTAAATACCTTGCTTAAGAAAGACCTGGACAAGACGAAACGTGTTTTGCTAATATTTGCTAACGAAAGAATGTAAAACCTAGACACAAAATATGAATAATATATAATGTATATGTACATAGTCTATGTAGTAATTTTTATTGTCTTAAATTCTTACTCTATATTCCCTTAGATTAAGATGCTAGTTAATGAGCAAGTCCTAATACAGATTTTTTTTTTCTATATTTTCATGTGCTGAAACATGAATTGGAATGAGATTAAGACAGCCACCAAACTGACTCATTCGTCATTGAACCAGTCATCAACTTTCCTGATTCCCGACATGACCCGATGGATCGTCGAGTCAAGAAATATCACTTCCCTCTTCACATAGTGAAATTACCAGTGTTTTTTCACCAGAATGTGAAAAAGTGATCCCCAGTTGTAGTGCAGTGAAAAGTGAAAAGTGATGAAAGAATTCCCCTATGAAAATGACCCGAGTTCATAGGAAATACTCCCAACTACAAAGTGAAGAGTGGCGTCGCTACGAGAAAGACTGATAAAAGTTTTATGTTCTGTTCACAATTGGCGGAAATACACCAATACTGTAATAGAATTTTTTTTCTTATTATCAATATTTATGTATATTTGTATCTGTTTGTGTATTTAATTTGTACTGGTATCTATGTTAGTATTTCAATGTTTCAATTGACTGAATGAGAATAATTCTTGAGAACACGCAGAAAAGGAACCTACGTTAAATCCTTGAACACTTATGATGGCATCATGCCACAACCAAGTTTGTTAATGATCAAGCAACTGTGAGTAGCTTTGACGACATAGTGTGAAATGTATATAATTCTATGTGCCTTATGTTATGTTTGTTTTGCTCCCTACAAGGAGAGATCCTTAAATACTTCATTCACTAAGTACGTGAATCCAATAATATTACGACTGCGCGTGAGTCGTAACGATCTTTCAAACTCATTACTCCTCACGCGGGAAGCGATGTAATATTATTGGTATTTCCGTCCTATGAAAGCTTTGAGTACCCTTTGAAAGACATTTGTTTTGTATAATTTACATAACTGTAAAGATGCGCATCTAGCGCGGACGCTAATACATCGATTGCGCAGTCAAAGAAACATTTTAACAGAAGCTGAACTGTCGTTCCGCTTCGATCTAAATAAAAGATGACAGTAAAAAACGTTTGTAGATCTTCAGATTTTTTTAATGTACTTCTGCTTGTGATGTGAAAACGTAAAGGAGGTCGACTTTAAGCTAACATAGTGAGCGGTCTTGCCAGCGTGCAGACAACATAATTAATTAATAACATTCAAGTAATTTATGTTCGAAACTGTAACTCGGCAAGCTATTGTTATCAGAGGTGTTGAACAGTGCAAGAATTGTCTTTAACGAAGGAGAAAAGTGACTGTAATTTGTGACAAAAACGCGAACATGGGAGCTAGTACAGGACAGACTGAAATCTGCTCGCACCATGGAGTTAGATAATTACTTATGTAAGTTATGCTGTCTATAAAGTAGCTCTAATTGCTTGTGAGAATTATTAGAATATATTTAGTGTTTACCAGACTTCTTATTCTGTTTTTTTTTTCCTTTATACTGTTTTAATCTCCATGCCATATTATTTTTATGAATGTCAAACAGCTTTTACTACAGCAGAGAATACTGCGGCATCCTGGTCGTAGACAGAAGGCCGCTCCTTGTCTTCTATACAACTCATAGCAGCCCCATTTATGAATGATTTCATTTGCAAATGCATTTTTTTTTACTATTCATTGTTAAAGGTCCCTTAGGTAATTATAAAATTCATACTGATTACATAAAGAAATCCGGGTTGTTCTTTTCCAAGTAATAGAAGTCTTTGCGTAATCAAAAACTAGCCTCCTTCTGACAACGATCAGGAGCCGACCAGAAGACGGACGTCTTCGACCGCTTTCGTGTCTCCTGTGGCAAAGCTGTGCCAAACTGGGAACACGACATTCTAGTATGAAACACAGATTTAAATTGAAAGAATTGAAATATATTTAATAGAAATAAATTTTTTTTATCATACTAGAAAGTCTTACAATGCACATGTAGTTTATTGATTACGTGCCTGTAGAAAACTTGTTCTGAGTTAAAGCTGTCAAACAAGGTTTGAAGAAGAATAAAATGCCACTACTACATGACAGCTAATGTAGAAAATACTTTTCTGACGTATTTTGGCACGATGCGGTCTCCCCATACATAATACAAATGTTTCGAGATGCACGTGTTGCCGGGCCGTCTATTAAACCTGAAAAGAACATAATTTCGCAGAAGTTAGCCCTTTCTCCACACACGACTAGTTTGAGTTGAGAAGTCAAGAGAATTATGTTCAAAGATCCATTAGATTGATAACTTCAGCAGACAGCAGAATTGCGTTTTAAGAAATGTCGCAGTGAATGTACTCGAACTCGCGACACCTTGTCTACAGGGCACGATGCTTACTGTTTCACTACTAGCTGACACATAGCTACAGCAGCTCCAGAAGTCAACAACAAGTCCTCCAGAACTTCCGCATTCCACAGTGCTGTGAGGTAATGCATATGGCCGGATCTAGACTTCTGAGAGACAGACAGTTTGTAACATTATGTGATTGCCTTATCATTTTAAATCATTCACTAATCGAGCAGTCGCTCGGCAACAGCTAAAGTTAGCAAATAACGTTGCGAAAATTTAAAAGGTGAACGACCTGTGACGTAACTTGTTTATTGTCGAAGCGCCGTCAGAGATGCTGTGAGTTATTGACTTTGAAAACCGCGGCGCGAAAAACGGACAGAAGAAGAACATTTTTACACATTTTGTTTAGATGTACGAGATATTCTCGATGAACAGTTACTCATTCTTCTGTTGTCTCCTGTAACTTGTGTCGGACGCGCATGTCTTGCCGCCGTATTATCATTGTCAAAATTAATATTGATCTAGTGTAAAGTAAATGTGTAATACTAAAAGTGCCTAGCAGTAAATTTATTGTGCGACGTGTATGTGAAAACGTCAAAGGAATTGTTTTCATTAAGAGAAGTGCCAGTCAAAACGGCATCCATGTTAATTTCTTCATTGCAGTGTAAGTTCGTCTATTAATTGCCATAAATTCAGAGTTAAATGGAACTGGTGTATGGACTATTCATTTACTATAGAATCTATGTCTCACTTCTTCATGAAATTATTTAATTTTCTATATGTTTCTGCCAAATAGAGAGTTCACAGTCACGAATTCTTTCGTCGAGTTCGGACGGAAGTTGCATGCGGTGAAATATTTTCTCCGCGCCATGTTCTATTGGTAAATGCATGATAAACTACGGTCCCTTAGGAAATTCATGTTGAGCTATCCAAAATAATTATATTTTGAATAGGCATTTACTCTCCTCTGCAATGCAACTTCCGACTGATCAGACGATCCAACAACAAACAGCCGCACACGGTCGGCGTTCGCAAATATGTTTCCACCGCTGATTATAGCTATATGTTACAGCACAAAAGTAACATATTGTTATAATTAGAGACTACGAACGGGGACATTTATAACTGTATGTTTATGTATACACTTTACGTAAACATATCGTTATAAGTTACAGCTTTTCTTTTGCACTGCCGACATTTTCTACAAACAGATAGTGCAGTAGATTTAGCTCAAGTGGAAAGGAACACTTTCTATTTAAATTTCTGCATCCTAAACTGTTGGCAGTTCTGTGTAGGTGGCAGTTACGAGATTTTATTTTGGTAATTACAAAATAGAGTCTAATGTATGCACTGGGTAGCTGGGGCAGCTACACTCCCGGAAATTGAAATAAGAACACCGTGAATTCATTGTCCCAGGAAGGGGAAACTTTATTGACACATTCCTGGGGTCAGATACATCACATGATCACACTGACAGAACCACAGGCACATAGACTCAGGCAACAGAGCATGCACAATGTCGGCACTAGTACAGTGTATATCCACCTTTCGCAGCAATGCAGGCTGCTATTCTCCCATGGAGACGATCGTAGAGATGCTGGATGTAGTCCTGCGGAACGGCTTGCCATGCCATTTCCACCTGGCGCCTCAGCTGGACCAGCGTTCGTGCTGGACGTGCAGACCGCGTGAGACGACGCTTCATCCATTCCCAAACATGCTCAATGGGGGACAGATCCGGAGATCTTGCTGGCCAGGGTAGTTGACTTACACCTTCTAGAGCACGTTGGGTGGCACGGGATACATGCGGACGTGCATTGTCCTGTTGGAACAGCAAGTTCCCTTGCCGGTCTAGGAATGGTAGAACGATGGGTTCGATGACGGTTTGGATGTACCGTGCACTATTCAGTGTCCCCTCGACGATCACCAGTGGTGTACGGCCAGTGTAGGAGATCGCTCCCCACACCATGATGCCGGGTGTTGGCCCTGTGTGCCTCGGTCGTATGCAGTCCTGATTGCGGCGCTCACCTGCACGGCGCCAAACACGCATACGACCATCATTGGCACCAAGGCAGAAGCGACTCTCATCGCTGAAGACGACACGTCTCCATTCGTCCATCCATTCACGCCTGTCGCGACACCACTGGAGGCGGGCTGCACGATGTTGGGGCGTGAGCGGAAGACGGCCTAACGGTGTGCGGGCCGTAGCCCAGCTTCATGGAGACGGTTGCGAATGGTCCTCGCCGATACCCCAGGAGCAACAGTGTCCCTAATTTGCTGGGAAGTGGCGGTGCGGTCCCCCACGGCACTGCGTAGGATCCTACGGTCTTGGCGTGCATCCGTGCGTCGCTGCGGTCCGGTCCCAGGTCGACGGGCACGTGCACCTTCCGCCGACCACTGGCGACTACATCGATGTACTGTGGAGACCTCACGCCCCTCGTCTTGAGCAATTCGGCGGTACGTCCACCCGGCCTCCCGCATGCCCACTATACGCCCTCGCTCAAAGTCCGTCAACTGCACATACGGTTCACGTCCACGCTGTCGCGGCATGCTACCAGTGTTAAAGACTGCGATGGAGCTCCGTATGCCACGGCAAACTGGCTGACACTGACGGCGGCGGTGCACAAATGCTGCGCAGCTAGCGCCATTCGACGGCCAACACCGCGGTTCCTGGTGTGTCCGCTGTGCCGTGCTTGTGATCATTGCTTGTACAGCCCTCTTGCAGTGTCCGGAGCAAGTATGGTGGGTCTGACACACCGGTGTCAATGTGTTCTTTTTTCCATTTCCAGGAGTGTAGTTCATAGCGATTCGGTCAACCAAGTAAATGAATGTACTGAACATGCTGCAAATCACTTCAGGGAGTTCTCATCAAGTGTGGCGCAACAGCGTTACGATAGAGAAGTGAGTCACAGAGAAGAGGATTTGGTGGTCTGTTGGAGTGATGATAGCTTCATGTACTTATGGTCTGGGTTCGGTTCCAACTTCTGCTGACGAATTTTTATTGGGAGAGACAGATTCTATTCTCTTCTGGCTATGCCAAGTGAAGAAAGTATAAGGGCATTGTGGTCTGAAATTCACATTAAACATGATATTCCTTCTCTACCAAGTAGACGTTAGGTGGAACCACAATAAAGTAAGGAGTGGCTATCAAGCTCTAGCATGAGAACACTACTTGCTGGTGGATAATAATTTTGATTTTTAATGTATTTTCATTCGTTGTCAACACTAACGTTATTTGACGTTTTTGACTCCCAGTGAGACAGAATAATTTGCGAGATCACTGTAAGTTCAAGGATGTTATTCTTAGCTGCTGGTGGAGGAAAAGTCGGTAGCTGACGTCCCTTTGCCGGCCGGTGTGGCCGTGAGGTTCTAAGCGCGTCAGTTTGGAACCGCGTGACCGCTACGGTCGCAGGTTCGAATCCTGCCTCGGGCATGGATGTGTGTGATGTCCTTAGGTTAGTTAGGTTTAAGTAGTTCTAAGTTCTAGGGGACTGATGACCTCAGTAGTTAAGTCCCACAGTGCTCAGAGCCATTTGAACCATTTTTTTTGACGTGTGGTCAACAACGACACGTGTGGGATTCGATTTGCAGTCAGCACTGAACTCTTCGTCACATTATTTCTAGTTCAAACATGCTCACATATCGCTGTTGGTGTAACAAACCCATATTTAACGTTCGTTTTCTCTAGAATATAACAGCGATAGGTGCCGTGTTCGAGATCTGGGAAGGAAAAAATGAATGTTTCGTCTCGTCATTTCAGTTAAAACATCTTGCTACTGACGAGAAAATCCGATATGTCACAGTTGATTGTGCTTCGATAACAATTCGATTAGATTCTGGGTTCGAATCCCTGTCCAACACAAACCTTTACCTCACGGCATTAAGTTACTTGTGAAGAAGCAATATTTAACATCTCTCGTAGTTGGTTAACGGGGACAATACATGCTGGGTAGGAATTCGCGTCCATTTAAAATGTTTAAGCCGGCCTTTGTGGCCGAACGGTTCTAGGCGCTTCAGCCTGGAACCGCGCTGTTGCTATGGTCGAAGGTTCAAATCCTGCCTCGGCATGGATGTGTGTGATGTGCTTAGGTTAGTTAGGTTTAAGTAGTTCTAAGTCTAGGGGACTGATGACCTCAGATGTTAAGTTCCATAGTGCTCAGAGCCATTTGGACAGTTTGAAAAATATTTACGTTATGTAATTTAAAGTTGATATTTGCTACCTGACTCTCTCTTAAATCGAGGTATATCACTCTCTGTATGCCTAGTCAGGAATAACTATTAGTTTCCGCTAGTCACGGAAACTTTGCTTAGTCAGCATGATCTGGGTTTGAATCCATATGCAGAACGAGACGGTTCGTCGTGTCATTTGAAGTTCATACGTATTCTCATCTAGCTGCTCCTGAATAACTTAAATTTTTAATGTCATTTTGCGTTAAATAATAAGGAAGGTATGTTACTTTGAAGAGGAAATCATGAATACGACGAACTTACTACGTGCATTACCTTTCTGACGTAATAGAGTGGTAACATTTGAGGTATGTCATTTATTGCAATAAATGTGAGCTTACAAGCCTTACGGACAGTCTTATCTGTGATAAGATGTTCCTTGATATTTGTAGTATCGTGATATTACTTTACATCATGAGTTATTGCGATACAGAGCAGTGTTTTCTAGTGGTGACTTGTTGGAACCATTTTCAATAGTCAAACGCCTGTACCAAGGAGCGATTAGAGGACCTGCTAGACAGCTGCTTTATGCGGGTTGCATGAGAATCAGCTGAAATGCAATTAGGGTCGTTCGGATACTTTTGAGTACGACTGTACTCCCGAAATTTCATTACTCTACATTAATTTTTTCGTATTGTGACTTTTCCCTCTAGAGTTTATATTATATAAGGAAGAAAATAACTTAAAGCCATTGGTATGCACTCATTCAATATCATCAGTATAGTTGCAACCAACAGTTAGTCACCCATACCACCATTCATGCAGGGGTGTCCAAGATACAATGTCCAGACATCGTGGATGCATTGAAACTATTCGTCCTGAACATTTCAACTTGCTTTTCTGTGCCATATTTTGTATCGGCGTCCTAGGTGTGAATTTTTACTATACCTCCAAAGTTGTTATCGGCCATTGCTCGCGACTGTTGGTTGAGAAGTGAACACCAAATCGGTGTTAGGCCGCTGCCATCTTCGCGTTCCGCGTTAACGACATTTAGGAAAAACCAGCCTTATACCTATGCTGAATCTCCTAGTGATAAATTATTACGATAAAGTTACTTCGATTTCTAAACTGGGTCCAAGGGTAGCAAACTTTAGCACCTCGTGAGACGCTTTTTGAAGATCTCGATAAAATAACAATAGTTTTAACTCAACAATAACGGCATTTCACTTAAGAGAACATTATTACAGCGTCACACTCTTCCACAAAAACATAAGTGAAAAAAGATAAATGAAAGATAAATAAAAGTAAATAAAAACACAACCGTTGACGCAACATTAAATTTAAATTTAATCAGAAAAAAATTTTCACAGAAAAATTTTTCACTTCACATAATTTGTAATCACTGTAAAAGGGCGTTGGCATGGTGGGCCAGTAACTATAAAAGCAGATTTAACAGGGAATGGGCCTTTCCTTAGAAACGATTGCTTCTCTGAGGAATCAGATAAAGGGTATTCTGGTTTCATGGCAACCAGCAAATTCCTTGAGAAAGGTTTCACTTTCGGTGGACCGGTGACAATAAAGGCCGACTTAATTGGAAAAGCCTTTCTGTGAGTGAATGGTTTTTTATTAGGTGGACCTGTTACCAGAAAGGCCGTTTTTATTGGAAATGGACCTGTTCTCTTGATTGGTTCGATTTTGGAAGCAACCGGTACAGCCATTTTTAAGAATAATTGCCATTTCATCTCTTTCACAGGAGGCAGAGGTCCGCTAATCATAGATTTATGGGCATTAGTGATATGCACATTCTCCTCCCTTTTATCTGTGGTCTGGTGCCCATCTGTCACACGAATCTTTTCTTCATTGGTATATGTGTCTTGATAAATCATGTCTGTGGGCAAGTGCCCTTCTGTCTTATGAATCGGGGATTTACTGACACAAACATCTTCATAGCTTTGATTTGTCGGCTGGCGCCCATCTGTCATACTAATCTGGTATTCTTGGGCACACTCATCTTCATAATTCTTATCTTTCAGCGGGTGCCCATCGGTCTTGGTAATAGAGGCTTCATTTACACATATGTCTTGATCAGGCAGAGCTGTGGGCATGTACTCATCTGTCTTCGTAATACTGGCTTCATTGGCAGAAACGTCTTGTCGAGTGATATCTGTGGTCTGGTGCTCATCTGTCACACGAATCTTTTCTTCATTGGTATGTGTGTCTTGATAAATCATGTCTGTGGGCAAGTGCCCTTCTGTCTTATGAATCGGGGATTTACTGACACAAACATCTTCATAGCTTTGATTTGTCCGCTGGCGCCCATCTGTCATACTAATCTGGTATTCTTGGGCACACTCATCTTCATAATTCTTATCTTTCAGCGGGTGCCCATCGGTCTTGGTAATAGAGGCTTCATTTACACATATGTCTTGATCAGGCAGAGCTGTGGGCATGTACCCATCTGTCTTCGTAATACTGGCTTGATTGGCAGAAACGTCTTGTCGAGTGATATCTGTGGTCTGGTGCTCATCTGTCACACGAATCTTTTCTTCATTGGTATGTGTGTCTTGATAAATCATGTCTGTGGGCAAGTGCCCTTCTGTCTTATGAATCGGGGATTTACTGACACAAACATCTTCATAGCTTTGATTTGTCCGCTGGCGCCCATCTGTCATACTAATCTGGTATTCTTGGGCACACTCATCTTCATAATTCTTATCTTTCAGCGGGTGCCCATCGGTCTTGGTAATAGAGGCTTCATTTACACATATGTCTTGATCAGGCAGAGCTGTGGGCATGTACCCATCTGTCTTCGTAATACTGGCTTCATTGGCAGAAACGTCTTGTCGAGTGATATCTGTGGTCTGGTGCTCATCTGTCACACGAATCTTTTCTTCATTGGTATGTGTGTCTTGATAAATCATGTCTGTGGGCAAGTGCCCTTCTGTCTTATGAATCGGGGATTTACTGACACAAACATCTTCATAGCTTTGATTTGTCCGCTGGCGCCCATCTGTCATACTAATCTGGTATTCTTGGGCACACTCATCTTCATAATTCTTATCTTTCAGCGGGTGCCCATCGGTCTTGGTAATAGAGGCTTCATTTACACATATGTCTTGATCAGGCAGAGCTGTGGGCATGTACCCATCTGTCTTCGTAATACTGGCTTCATTGGCAGAAACGTCTTGTCGAGTGATATCTGTGGTCTGGTGCTCATCTGTCACACGAATCTTTTCTTCATTGGTATGTGTGTCTTGATAAATCATGTCTGTGGGCAAGTGCCCTTCTGTCTTATGAATCGGGGATTTACTGACACAAACATCTTCATAGCTTTGATTTGTCGGCTGGCGCCCATCTGTCATACTAATCTGGTATTCTTGGGCACACTCATCTTCATAATTCTTATCTTTCAGCGGGTGCCCATCGGTCTTGGTAATAGAGGCTTCATTTACACATATGTCTTGATCAGGCAGAGCTGTGGGCATGTACCCATCTGTCTTCGTAATACTGGCTTGATTGGCAGAAACGTCTTGTCGAGTGATATCTGTGGTCTGGTGCTCATCTGTCACACGAATCTTTTCTTCATTGGTATGTGTGTCTTGATAAATCATGTCTGTGGGCAAGTGCCCTTCTGTCTTATGAATCGGGGATTTACTGACACAAACATCTTCATAGCTTTGATTTGTCCGCTGGCGCCCATCTGTCATACTAATCTGGTATTCTTGGGCACACTCATCTTCATAATTCTTATCTTTCAGCGGGTGCCCATCGGTCTTGGTAATAGAGGCTTCATTTACACATATGTCTTGATCAGGCAGAGCTGTGGGCATGTACCCATCTGTCTTCGTAATACTGGCTTCATTGGCAGAAACGTCTTGTCGAGTGATATCTGTGGTCTGGTGCTCATCTGTCACACGAATCTTTTCTTCATTGGTATGTGTGTCTTGATAAATCATGTCTGTGGGCAAGTGCCCTTCTGTCTTATGAATCGGGGATTTACTGACACAAACATCTTCATAGCTTTGATTTGTCGGCTGGCGCCCATCTGTCATACTAATCTGGTATTCTTGGGCACACTCATCTTCATAATTCTTATCTTTCAGCGGGTGCCCATCGGTCTTGGTAATAGAGGCTTCATTTACACATATGTCTTGATCAGGCAGAGCTGTGGGCATGTACCCATCTGTCTTCGTAATACTGGCTTCATTGGCAGAAACGTCTTGTCGTGTTATATCTGTGGTCTGTTGCTCATCTGTCACACGAATCTTTTCTTCATTGGTATGTGTGTCTTGATAAATCATGTCTGTGGGCAAGTGCCCTTCTGTCTTATGAATCGGGGATTTACTGACACAAACATCTTCATAGCTTTGATTTGTCGGCTGGCGCCCATCTGTCATACTAATCTGGTATTCTTGGGCACACTCATCTTCATAATTCTTATCTTTCAGCGGGTGCCCATCGGTCTTGGTAATAGAGGCTTCATTTACACATATGTCTTGATCAGGCAGAGCTGTGGGCATGTACCCATCTGTCTTCGTAATACTGGCTTGATTGGCAGAAACGTCTTGTCGAGTGAGATCTGTGGTCTCTTGCCCATCTGTCACACGAATCTTTTCTTTATTGTCATACACGTCTTGGTAAATCATGTTTGTGGTCAAGTGCCCTTCTGTCTTATTAATCTGCAGTTCAGTGCCATGCGTGTCCACATTAGTTTCTTTTGCTGGCATGTGCGTCTGGTTTTCAGTGGCACATGTATCTTCATAACTTTGAACCATGGGCTGGTGTCTGGCTATGTCAGGCGCCTGGGCTTGAGTAGCATGCATGTGTTCTTCCACTGCATCAGCGAACAGGTCTAGGCGATTCGGCTCCTATTGGATGAATTAAAAGATCTGAATGAGTAAACCAGCAAATTAATTTCATCCTTCATTACAAGAATATTACTTTAACACTCAATGATAGATGTTGCTATGTTGACTGCTGAATTTTACTGCTTGTGTAATGACTCATGAGCAGTGTTTCTGTTTTGGTCAGGATTGGTCTGATGACAAACAGAAATGTCGTTGAGGGGAATATATTTACTTACGTACACTTCTGGCCACTAAAATTGTTACACCACGAAGATGGCGTGCTACAGACGCGAAATTTAACAGAGAGCAAGCAGATGCTGTGATATGCAAATGATTAGGTTTTCAGCGCATTCACACAAGGTCGGCGCCTGTGGCGACACCTACAACGTGCAGACATGAGGAAAGTTTCCAACCGCTTTCTCATACAAAAACGGCAGTTGATCGGCGTAGCCTGGTGGAACGTTGTTGTGATGCCTCGTGTAAGGAGGAGAAATGCGTACCATCACGTTTCCGAATTTGATAAAGGTCTGATTGTAGCCTATCGCGATTGCGGTTTATCGTATCGCAACATTGCTGCTCGCGTTGGTCGAGATCCAATGACAGTTAGCAGAATATGGAATCGGTGGGTTCAGGAGGGTAATACGGAACGCCGTGCTGGATCCCAACCGCCTCGTATCACTAGCAATCGAGATGACAGGCATCTTATCCGTATGGCTGTCACGGATCATGCAGCCACGTCTCGATCCCTGAGTCAACCGATGGGGACGTTTGCAAGACAATAACCATCTGCACGAACAGTTCGACGACGTTTGCAGTATCATGGACTATCAGATCGGAGACAATGGCTGCGGTTACCCTTGACGCTGTATCACAGGCAGGAGTGCCTACGATGGTGTACTCAACGAAGAACCTGGGTGCACGAAAGGCAAAACGTCATTTTTTCGGATGAATCCAGGTTCTGTTTACAGCATCATGATGGTCACATCCGTGTTTGGCGACATCGTGGAGAACGCAGATTGGAAGCGTGTATTCGTCATCGTTATACTGGCGTGTCACCCGGCGTGATGGTATGGGGTGCCACTGGTTACACATCTCGGTCACGTCTTGTTCGCATTGACGGCACTTTGAACAGTGTACTTTACATTTCAGATGTGTTACGACCAGTGGCTCTACCCTTCATTCGATCCCTTCGAAACCCTACATTTCAGCAGCATAATGCACGCCCGCATGTTGCACGTCCTGTAGGGCCTTTCTGGATACAGAAAATGTTCGACTGCTGCCCTGGCCAGCACATTCTCCAGATCTCTCACCAATTGAAAACGTCTGGTCAATGGTAGCAGAGCAACTGGCTCGTCACAATACGCTAGTCACTACTCTTGATGAACTGTGGTGTCGTGCTGAAGCTTCATGGGCAGCTGCACCTGTACACGCTATCCAAGCTCTGTTTGACTCAATGCCCAGGCGTATCAAGGCCGTTATTACGGCCATAGGTGGTTGTTCTGGGTACTGATTTCTCAGGATCTATGCACCCAAATTGCGTGAAAATGTAGTGACATGTCAGTTATAATATAATATATTTGTCCCATGAATACCCGTTTATCATCTGCATTTCTTCTTGGTGTAGCAATTTTAATGGCCAGTCATGTATTTAAGATGTTGCACGTTATAAACACAGATTATGGAATAAAGAATTCCCAAGTACGTGCATACTCAAGGAACTTTATGTGTTGTGGTGCAATAGATGTCAACAGTACACCACTTCGTTACTGCTTGTGTGTTGGCAGATATACGTACAAGTTTCAGTTGAGAAGTCAGGTTCTCTGTAGCAAGCGCACTGGCCATCGTTTGTCATACAAGTGCAAGGGCGATAAAGTTTTTATCCAAGAAAGAGACGAAACCTATTCTTGCCGTCTGAAAAAAGGCACTTCTTGGCAGTGAGGCTTGACTGTAACAAGCACATGCTGCAGTATCCGATCATCATTCACAAGCTGTCATGCAAAGCCACCAAATTATGGTGCGACCTGTGTTCCGTAGGAGACGAAATTTCTTATGACTCAGGGTAAATTCCCTCCACTTCCTCCAGAGAAACACGACAACAATTCACGAATTCCGAATTTGGTGGAAGAAATGGTCCTTTCTTGAATCATCTTTCACTAGCAAGCTATGTTAATGACTGTAACGGAGAAGACTTTGTGACGACAATGGGGGATACTCTGACGTGTTCAGTTCTCCACAGAAATTAACCAAAACATTAATTCGTCTGAAACGCAAAATATGTACCCTAAAAGAAATGGAAAGTGAGTGTAGCGTCTATGCCATCTTGCACAAGTTGACAATAAACATGACTAAATGCTGCTTTCCCATCATCATACGAAGAACTTATACAGGTGGTTATCAAGGCAACATCTTGTGTCTTATACCTCAGACAAATGAAGGCATTAAAAGGTGAGATCGTCAACTTTTCTGGTGGAATCAAACATATCCGAAGGCGATAGCGCGACTCAGAATACTGGAAAGTCCAAAATCCAGGGAATTTCCCCATTTATAAAAGGCTACGCAAGGAAGTAAGAACAAACAAACGAATGAAAAAATACTAGTGCAAAGAATTTTGTAAATCCAGAACAGAGAGGCGCTGGTTAGTGACTCATGTTGTAAAGTTATAAGGTCTTTGAATAGGAAAGTTGATTGATTCTACTGGAAACAATGGAATCATCAGGTGAAATGACGTGTTTTAGAAAATCGTACTTTAAACTGTAATTAAACAACACTGGAAATTTATAGGGGAGTTTAGAGGTGATAATGACTTTCTTCGGCAGCCTTTTACAGCTTAAGAACATCATCATATTATTAATTCAGTCACTAACTGCTAATCACAAAAAGACAATATACGCTATCTGATAATGTGCAGATCATGGCCACCTTCCCTAACAAGAAGTTTTTGTCTTTTAACTGCATATTGTTTATGTAAAGAGAACACTGCATTATTATTAATAGTGACTTGGTCTCGAGCAGACGGACATGTATATTAGTACTGTATCGTTGAGAAAAAATGTTATTTAATTTGGTTGAATTCAGTCGTATGCGAATGCCCTAAGAAAGTGTGGGCTTACTGTTTAATGTGGCAGCGAAATGGTGTATTGAATTTTGAATATAGAATATGTTAACAGCAACTGAAATTTGAGAGGGTCTATATTTGGACTAGATAATAGGATTTTGGAATAGTAGATGAATTTTTACCTTCTTCAAAATATAGAATCTTCGGAGAAGAGTTTGATGCAAGCAGAAGACGCCGGAGCTGCGGGGAAGCTGAGCCTGTATCCGGCATTCAAGTAAGTTCACAGTGATAGTCCAAGGAGCGCGGCTCTAAGTCTTAGAGAAGATACAACGGGGCACCGCAGTTTCATGCATCCAAGTTACTGACAATAATCAGACGCAGAAGTATGGAAAAGAAAACTGAGCATGTGTTAGATGACGATCAGCTTGCCTTTGTTTGGGAAAGGTAAAGGCACTAGAGAGGGAGTGCTGGCTTTGCGCTTGATAATGGAAGGAAGACTTTAGAAAACTCAAGAAACATTCATAGGATTTCTTGACCTACAGAATGCATTCCGAGATGTAAAATGGTGCAATGTGTCGGAAATTCTCAGGAAAATTTGTGCAAGCATTAGGGAAAGAAGCTATGATATGCAGGGTAGTCAAACACAGTCTGAAAAGCTTATAAGGGTGTTGCAGGGTAGATTGTGCTGAGAAATAATTGTTCGGAAACGAGTTAGATATGTTTCCTAGTTAACTGGAATTGAAATTAGCCTTTCAGACGGTTGCGAGCGCAAATTCAAGCGGCGCGTCAGAGGCGGTTTTGGCAGACGTGTTCTCCGTTTGGTTTGCAAAAACCAAAAAAGAGAGTGGTATAGAAATTGAACACGGGGCAGTAATAAGAATCTAAAGCAAGCTAAAGGCTGAGCAATCTCCTGCACTATCATCTACGCTATGAGAACAACAGACACTAATTATTATATCTTTCGGGTCGCTTTAATTTGCGAGTGCAACGGACTGATTGGCTACATTCAGTGACAATTAACTTGCAAACGAAGCAACTTATCTATTTTTTTTCTTAAAAAACATTTTTCAGCACAACCTACTCAGAATGTTTTTGAACACTCTGTAGAATGTATTAAGAAACACGATGGACAACCACTAATGGAAAGCCAAAACGATGTGCTCGGATTCGAAAGGAGATAAGGGTGCAGACTTTCGACCATACTGTTCGTCCTATAAATATGACAACCATTACGGGAATAAAAGAAAGGTTGAGGAATGGAATTGTAATTCAGGATGAAAAGGGATCTACAACAGGATTCGCTGAGATGTTATTATCCTCAGTGAAAACGGACGAGGATCACAGAACCTGCTGAGAGGAATGAACAGTGTGATCAATGGAGAATGCTGGTTGAAGATAAAAAACAAGAGTAATGAGAAGTTCGGGAGTGAGATTAGCGACGAAGTCAACATCAAAACAGGTGACCAGGAAGCAGATAAAGTTTATAGCATAGCCTCCGGTAAAAAAGAGTGTAATCAGCTGTCAATACTCAACAATGGAGAAGAAATATCTGCGCTCTTAGAATCGCAATTATTATTATTTTTAATGCCTTTGTTGAAGAAAAATGAGCGTACTTTTCTGTTTCATTATCTTATCGATTCTGATGTTCTAACCGACGGACGCTAACTGTTCACGGTCTGTAACTAATACAATTATCTGTAGTAGTAATAGAATTTTGTTGAATATATATGAAATTAATAATTGTAATATGTGTTTTTGTCAGTAGTGAGTACCTATCCTGCATATGATTCAGTACGTAATAATTAAATGTTACTTTGGCCATTTTGTAGGCTCACTATTGTAGCGACGCCATTGATGACGAAAATTATACAAGTTCTTTTAACAGTCATTTAATGCTAAAAGTATTAAAAGGAATAATCTCAATAAACTGAAAACGGTGTCTGGTAGTATTTTCAAATTCAGATTAGGCCAGAGGCTTATTAATAGTAATATCTATAATTGCTTACGCTGCCATTGCACATAGACAGCTATCCTGGAGCATCCAGCCTCACAGAAAAAATAATTAAGCATTGTCTAAATGGATTATCGCCTAATATTAAAGAAAGATTTTTAATCCATTGTGAGTAAGACGGATGTCTTCACGTTGGGATACGTATGTTATTTCTGACGATAGCGCCCTGAGAAAAATTAGCCGAGGCTTTTAACAAACATAGAAGAGTACTTTCAAAACCATTTAATACAATAGGAATAACGGCACAGTTACAGCTGTATGAAGCAGTAGTCAATTTAATTTATTCAAAAACAAAGTTACGCGATAAGTGAAGGAATTCTGATGATAGACAAAGCAAGAAGAACATAAAAAAATCACCACAGACAAAGAGGGCATTCCTGGGAAAATGAAGTCTACTAGTTGCAAACATCGGCTTCAGTCTGAGAAAGAACGTTTGGAGTTCAATATTGTGTAAAATTGTGTCATGGATAGTCGATTCCTCTCCTCAGTGCCGCACACCATGAAGAATGGGCTGCTGTTCCCCAAGAAACCTTCGAGTATCTGATTGAACGTATGCCTGCGAGAGTGGAAGCTGTCATCAAGACTAAGGGTATGCCAACACCATACTGAATTCCAGCGTTACTAATGGAGGGCGCCATGAACATGTAAGTTATTTTCAGCCAGGTGTCGCCGGCCGGGATGGCCGAGCGGTTCTAGGCGCTACAGTCTGGAACCGCGCGACCGCTACGGTCGCAGGTTCGAATCCTGCCTCGGGCATGGATGTGTGTGATGTCCTTAGGTTAGTTAGGTTTAAGTAGTTCTAACAAGGAAACCTCCCCATCGCACCCCACTCAGATTTACTTATAAATTGGCACAGTGGATAGGCCTTGAAAAACTGAACACAGATCAATCGAGAAAACAGGAAGAAATTGTGTGGAACTATGAAAAAAATTAACAAAATATTCAAACTGAGTAGTCGGTAACATCAAGGTTAGTCTCATTACAGGAGCGCCGTGGTCCCGTGGTTGGCGTGAGCAGCTGCGGTACGAGAGGTGCTTGGTTCAAGACTTCCCTTCAGTGAAAAGTTTACTTTCTTTATTTTCGCAAAGTTATGAGCTGTGCGTTCGTTCATTGACGCCTCTGTTCACTGTGATAAGTTTAGTGTCTGTGTTTTGTGGCCGCACCGCAAAACCGTGCGATTAGTAGACGAAAGAACATGCCTCTCCAATGGGAACCTAAAACATTTGATCGCAAGGTCATAGGTCAACCGATTCCTCCACAGGAAAACACGTCTGATATATTCTATACGATACTGGTGACGGCATGTGCGTCACATGACAGGAATATGTTGTCGACCCACCTAACTTGTACACTTGGCGAATGGGTAAAAAGATTCTTCTACTTTGCCCGATTTAGGTTTTCTTGTGGCTGTGATAATCACTCCCAAAAAAGTAATCGCATCGGACGGACGGACGGACAGATAGTAATTGTCTGAAAACAAAAAAAAATTGCCTTTTTCATTAGAGGGAAGACTTGAACGAAGGACGTTTCGTTCCGCAGCTGCTCACGCTATCCACGGGACCATGGCGCTCCTGAGCTCACACTTTCCTTGATGTTGCGTATCTTGCACATGGACTACTCAGTTTGTATATTTTGCTTATTTTTTTCATAGTTCCACACAACTTCTCCCTGTTTTCTCGATTGATCTGTGTTCAGTTTTTCAAGGCGTATCCACTGTGCCAACTTATAACTAAATCTGAGGGGGATGCGATGGGGAGTTTCCCTTGTAAGTACTAGGGGACTAACGGCCTCAGAAGTTAAGTTCCATAGTGCTCAGTCAGAGCCATTTGAACGATTCAGCCAGGTGTCCGAATACTTTTGGTCACATAGTGTATGTTCTGATAAACTCAACATTATGTCAGGATGTTATTTTGTTGTACATTAGCTGTTTTATGAGACAGAATTTCTAGAAATACGAGGGCAACTTTTTTCAAACACCAGTCGGTTGCAAGATGTAGACCACAGTGTAAATCAAAAATGTGTCGTTTGCAACAGTGAGATACACCTCATGGCTACTTTTCCACATAGTCGCCGCTGCGATTTAGGCATTATTATCATAGCATGGTACCAGCTTCCCTGTGCCCTCGTCGCAGGAGGCAGCAGCCTGTGCTTTCCGACAAGTCCCTACGCTGGTTTGGAGCTCGCTGTCTGTGCCAACATGCTAACTGAAAAAGCTATTGGTGCATTATTGTGACACCTGCAGTGAGTGGCTGGGCACTATCATGAAGAAGTAAAAGCGTGACAGTTACGTTTTGCGGACTATGTGAAATCAGGTGAAACTTCTAAGCAGGCACTTAACACTTGGTGGGAGACAACTTTTTTTCTTTATTGTATTTCAATTCCCCATTGGGGCGGGCTGGCAGCAGCATATGCGTTTCTCTTCACCCAAAAGACATAGAACATAAAATAGAAGACATTGAAAAATAACATAAAGTAGAAAATATGGTGTACATAGATATAAAAAAAGGGGGCAACATTATGGAATACAATAGACAAAAAGGGGGCGACTGTAAAATGGAGAAAAAAACCGTAAAAAAGTGGGTAAACAAAAAAACCACACACTACAGTCTGATTTAAAGTAGTTGTCACTTGACGTTTGGGCTGCGAAGTTGCAGCGTTGTCACGTCATGCACTGGCTGGAGGCAGCCGCCTCAGCGCATCGCTACCCACGGCGATAGAAAATAGTTTTAAAGCCTGTATCTTCTACAAAAAGTAAGTAGAAAATTTCAAACCCACATATGATGTGTATCTCTACAATGTTTCTCAATCTGTCAAATACCTATTCTTAATTTTAATTAGGACAAGAGTTACGTTAATTTATTTGAAACCATTTAAATTCTCGATTTCGCAAACTGTTTCTAACTTATCACGTCATTAATGAAAAACTATTGGTGTCACAGCAAATTATTTTTTTCCATTCATTACCAAAATAATGCACTCACCAAAGAATCATTAAAAGTTTTCGTAGTGCATTACGTTTCCTGTATATAAATTTCTGAAAACAGCGTTTTTAAGCAACCCTATCAGTACTGAACTCGAAACAAGTATGACGTTTAAAATCTCTATCTCCTACAAATATTACGTAAATATTTTGAAATTTACGTACAGTATCGGTCTCAGTGGTGTCTATAAGCATATCAAATATCTTTTCTTAATTTTAATTAGGGCCGTTGTTACATTAACTATTGAAGTGTCCGGAAAAGTTTTCTTCTTTAGATTGCAAACCTCGAAAACTATTACACACATTGAATAACATCTTGGTGTATATACAAAATGAAATAGAATTAAAATTCAGTCTAACTTACCGTAAGGAGATGACGAGAGCTGGCCAAACAGTATTTCTTAGTCTCACAACAAGACTAAGAATTAAACGAAATAAATTCACAAACACAATATTTAATGGCAGTAAGTGCACTACACACTAATCAGACAATACGAAAACACCGCTTAATTCAGAGTCAGAGTCAGTGGAACTATCCGTGTCGCTGCTCGTATTGACGGATATAATAAAGTCTTCGACACTTTGTTGTAGGATACCTTCATTGTTCCATGCGTCCTGTATCACGTGATGCACTACCTTCTGCCAGTCTTCCGATGTCACAATTTCAACTGCCTCTTTCAAAAGGCGTTCCACTTCGGTTAATGTGAATTTCTTATTTTCTGCAGCAATATGCCGTTTAACCTGAGCCAAAATCAGCTCTATTGCGTTGAAATGGCAATGGTAAGGAGGCAATCTGTGCACTTTATGCCCGAATTTTTTTTTTTTTTTTTTGCTACTTCATCCACGTTGTAAATCGGGTTCTTTGGCTTGTCTTGCGATACAAGTTCTAATAATTCTGCCCTTGTCAAATTACTGTCGAATTGTACCTTACGTTTTTGTAACCAGCTAACAATGTCGTTTTTCCTCGTTGCCTTTGTGGGTGCTTTATCTTGCATTACTGAGTGATAAGGAGCGTTATCCATGACAATGATAGAGTGTTTTGTTAATTTCTGGAGCACACAGTCTTCTAACCATTTCACAAAAGTATTGTGGTTCATCTCTTCGTGGTAGTCGGAGGTCTTATTTGAACTGAATAGCAGCAGACAATTTGGAATGAAACCTTTTGAATTTCCGGAATGTGCTACAATTATCCTTTTTCCTCTGCCGATCGGAGCTGCCATACTACCGCTGATGGTACCGTCTGTCCAGCCTTTTTTTAATCTGTGTCCTGCATTAACCCACGTTTCATCAAGCCAAACTATATATCAAAATTTATCCCCACTAATTCTCTAAGAAAGCGTCATCGCCAGGCTGCAATATCTTGGCGTTCCATTAGTAACTTTCTGCCAGAGATGGATTTGTAGCGGAATCCTAACATTTTCACGACTCGCAACAAAGATGATTTACTACCCTGAAACAGGTCAGTCGCTGTGAGGGTAGCATGTAGTTTTTTGAGTGTTGGATACTCCTTCCTCGAATAAAATGCGTATATTTGACGACGAATGGCATCTTCCTGAAAAGAGTCAAGTTTTATGACCCACTTCTCTAGTCGCCTCTTTTTCCCAGGTGTCTCCAATTTAGATGATTCACTTGAGCCTTCTTTCGTGAATTTCTCCTTGCAGATTCTTATTACTGATCGTTCGCTAACTTGCAAAGCGGCTGCAGTTCGCTCCACCACTTTATCCAAAGGAACTAGAGGCCCTCCTGCATCCCTCTCTCTCTCAAAATACTCCCTTAAGGAACACACGTATTCACGCGCCTGACTGCGTATAACGACACCATGTCCGCCACTTTTTGGAGGTTTCCGAGGAGTGTGCAGCATCGGCCTCTGACTCTTGCGACTGCTTTCATCAGACATCTTAAACACGCGAAGCTACAAGTCACTCAAATCTCTCACCCGCACATGTACAACGGCTCGCTGAGGACTGTCTGGCACAATGCCTTAGTCAGCTCAGTAGAGCGAAGTGGCAACGCAGTGGCAGCCGACAGCGCCGGTTGCCAATGGTTTATTGGTGGCGGGAGCCCTGCAGCCCATTGCCTGTCAAGTGACAGCTAGTTTAAATAATAGTATAGGACAGTTAAAAGATCACAAGGCGAAGTATGACTGGAGCAAAAGAGTATCGACGGATGGTGTAGCACATAAAAATCACTGACAGTAACATTATGTACAAGTCCAACACACAATTAAAATCACAGCTCTTGACGCACAGGAGAACAGCACCAAACACAACACTGACGTAGGACACTGATGACGGTGAGAAAAACGGAGGATCTGCCAGGTGCATACAGGTGAGGGAGAATGGAAGAAGGGGGGAGGGGAAGAGAGGGTGGGAGACAGCCGGCGGGCGCCCCGAAGAGGGCTAGTGAGGGAAGGACGTGGGAGGGAAAGAGGCGAGGATGGGGTGCAGGTACTCAGGTGGGGTGGGGGGGGGGAAGGAGGAAAATCCGCTCTGGGAGGAGGGGAGAGGAAAAGGGGGGCCCTGGGGAGGGGGGCAACTAGGCCAGGTTACAGTTGGAAGAAAGGGTAGCATGGTGAAGTTCAACATCTGGGAGAGGGAGGTGCTTGAAATTGCCCTGATGAAGAGTTGGAGGGTGTGGAGTTGGAGAGAGGTAGGGATACAGCGATGGAGGCACAGCAACGAGTGGGGAGTGGAGAGGAAGGAGGAAACCAGAGGGTGGGGGAGGGAGAGGTATCAAGCATGCAGACATTGTAAAGGTTGTGGAGATGTTGGAGGAAATGGAGGAGGTGGGGGAAGTGGATGAGGTCGTACAGGAGCTTTGTGGGGGAAGGAAGGCAGATAGGAAGGCAAGGCAGAGCGCCTGGTGTTCGAGGATTTGAAAGGCCTTGTAAAAGTGGGTGGGTGCAAAGATCCAGGAAACGCTGGCATAATAGAGGATAGGACGGATGAAGGATATGTAGGTTCAGAGGATGGTGGAAGGATGCAATCCCCATGTCCGGCCAGGCAGAAGTTACAGGTGGCGGAGGCGGGAATGGGCTTTCTGCTGGATGGTCAGGAGGTGAGGTGTCCAGGTGAGGTGGGAGACAATTGTTCTAAGCATCTTTACATGCTCACTGTGTGCTCAGAACTGAAAAGTGTGCAACCTGATCGATGGGCTTACCAGAGAGTTGTGCAACGTATCAGGGTAAAGCTTCATCTCATTTTCACTGTGGTTTCAAATTCGAGACCGATCGTAGGTTGAAAAACAAATGGTGATACACTATGTGATCAAAAATATCTGGACATCTGGCTGAAAATGTCTTTCAAGTTCGCGAGGCCCTCCATCGGTAACGTTGGAATTCAATATGGCGTTTGCCCACCCCTTAGCCTTGATGACAGCTTCCACTCTCGCAGGCATACTTTCAGTCTGGTGCTGGAAGGTTTCCTGGTGAATGGCAGCCCATTCTTCACAGAGTGTGGCAGTGAGGAGAGGAATCGCTGTCGGTCGGTGACGCCTGGCGCGGAGTCGCCGTTCCAAAACATCCCAAAGGTGTTCTATAGAATTCACGTCAGGACTCTGTGCAGGCCAGTCCATTACAGGGATGTTATTGTCGTGTAACCACTGCGACACAGGCCGCGCATTATGAACAGGTGCTTGATCGTGTTGAAAGATGCAATCGACATCCCCATATTGCTCTTCAACAGGAGCTTAAAACATCAATGTAGGCCTGTGCTGTGATAGTGCCCCGCAAAAAATCAAGTGGTGCAAGCCCCATCCATGAAAAACACGACCACACCATAACACTACTGCCTCCGAATTTTACTGTTGGCACTGCACACACTGGCAGATAACTGTCATAGTGCATGCAGTGGATCCCGTTGTAGTTTGGAATTCCTGTGTGATGGTCTGGATAGATGTCTGCCTATTATACATTACGATCCTCTTCATCTGTCGGTGGTCTTTATCAGTCAACAGACGAGGTTGGCCGGTACGCTTTTGTGCTGTACATGTCCCTTCACGTTTCCACTTCACTATCACATCGGAAACAATGGACCTAGGGATGTTTAAGAGTGTGGAAATCTCGCGTACAGACGTATGACAAAAGTGACACCCAATCACCTGCCCACGTTCGATATCCGTGAGTTTCGCATAGTGCCTCATTCTGCTCTCTCACGATGTCTAATGACTACTGAGGTCGCTGGCACCTAATATGCAAAATGTATGTTTTGTGGGTGTCTAGATACTTTTGATCGCATAGCATATCAGCGCAAAGCTTCATTACATTTTCGATGTGGTTTCAATTTCGCAACCGATCGTAGGTTGAACGAGAAATGGTGATACATTTAACCGTCATTTGATGGTTTTAATATTATAGGCGTCTGAGAAACTGAGCAGAGTTCTTAATTTTGTTTACAATCTATTCACGAAGCCTGCACTTATTTTTGTCTGTAACCCACTGGTCACTGCAGTTGTTCTCATTACTTCTGTTAGATTAATTTGTGAGAAGATTTCATGGATGTCTTACGATCACGATAATGTGCAGATCTAAAGGATACTATTTCCTACTAATCGGTGCGACATGATGAAACACTAAATGCCAGATCAGTGCACGGTGTTTTACGGTTAGCGTGAGAGTTGTGTATCTGATCAAAACTACGTACTCGTTTCAGAATAGTGATAAGTTCCTCATTAGCGTGTCCAACAGTGAGTTGTTTTCATATGCGATAGTGAACTGTTATGTTTTGGTCTTTGTTGTTGTGCTCGTCAGCCCAAAGATAATCTTGATGCACTTTTTCATACCAGTGTCCCACGTGGCAGCCTCTTCACTTCTGCATAACTACTGCAAACCACGTCCATTCGAACCAGCTTTCGGTAGTTTAGCTTTTGGGACGAAATTGACGTATCCTCAGTTCATACCATAAATTTCTTTTCTCCCAGTTAGATTGAGTATCTCCTCATCTACTATCCAATCTATCAATCCAGTTCTCAGCACTCTAATCTAGCACTTATTTCAAAGACTTCTTTTCTGAACTGTCTTTCGTCCATCCTCCACCTCCACACAAGGCTACATTCCGGACACAAATCTTCCGAAAAGGATGCCTAACATATTGGTATGTTGTATATTCAGTTTTAACAATTTTTTCCCCGAAATTTATTTTCTTGTCATTGCTACTCTAACTTTTATATATCCTCTATTTCGACCACCGTCACATACTGCTGTGAAAAACTTGTATAATGCTTTTAGTGTCTCATTTCCTAATCTGCTCACATCAGTTCCACTTGACGTAAGTGAGCGCTATTTGCCGGCGGAAGTGGCCGTGCGGTTAAAGGCGCTGCAGTCTGGAACCGCAAGACCGCTACGGTCGCAGGTTCGAATCCTGCCTCGGGCATGGATGTTTGTGATGTCCTTAGGTTAGTTAGGTTTAAATAGTTGTAAGTTCTAGGGGACTAATGACCTCAGCAGTTGAGTCCCATAGTGCTCAGAGCCATTTGAACCATTTTTGAGCGCTATTTCATTATTATTACTTCACTTTTGTTGGTGTTCTTTTTATGACCTCTTTTCAAGACGTTTCTCGTTTGATTCAGATGTCAGTGTCATCAGAAAAACTCGGTGTTGTAATTTCGTCTCCCTAAATTTTAATGCGCTTCTGCATTTATGCTTGTTTCCTTTTACTGCCTGCTCGATCGAAAAACAGACTGAATGACGTCAGGGATACGTTACAGCCCTGCTCGTATCCCTTATCAAATACTGATTTCCTTTCATGTCAATCGTCTCTTAAAGATAGATTTTGGTTTAAATTCAAGTTGTCGTTTCAATGAATTTGTTCCAGTCACCATAGCCAAAAGCTTTCTCTAAATCAACGAGTGCTCTAAACGTAGGTTTGCTTGTCTTCAATCTACTTCTAAAGTAAGTCGTCGGGTTAGTTTTGTCATGGGTGTTTCTACCTATCTTCGGAGCCAAAACTAACATCCGCCAACGCCAGCTTCTACCAGTTTTTACCCATTTTTCTCGAAATAATTTGTCTCTGTATTTTGCAACTGTTGCAACAATGAGTCGCCTGTCCCAACTCCACTGAACGCTAGCTTTGCCTCTAGCAACGCAGGCTGTGCGGGGAAGCTCATGCGTGAGGTAGAGCGGGACGCCTAGCAACCCTAGCGGCCTACAAGGGATGCCGCCAGCATTGTAGGTAGTATGTTGCACGTCAGACGGCACGCGCAGTAAGCAGCGCGCATTTTCATATCACTGCGCAAGCCAGAATACAAGGCAAGTCCCGCACATTAACTAACAGTCCACTTCCATCGGCCGTGCGAGGTGGCGCAGTGGTTAGCACACTGGACTCGCATTCGGGAGGACGACGGTTCAATCCCGTCTCCAGCCATCCCGATTTAGGTTTTCCGTGATTTCCCTAAATCGTTTCAGGCAAATGCCGGGATGGTTCCTTTGTCGATGGGACGTTAAAAAACACTAACCTAACCTAACTTCCATCGAGCCGTCACGACTCACTGCCATAGGGCCATCGAAACACCGACCAGTTTGCCGTAGGAATCGCAACGCACTAGGCCAAGTCCGACGGGAAATGAGCAGCCCATCAACAACGCGAGACATCGTTACACAGCAGTGTCTACACCGGGGGGAAGACAGTGCTACTCACTCGTCTGGACTTGATATCTGCCGCGTGGAGTGACCGCGCGGTCTAGGCGCCGTGACACGAATTGGGTGGCACCTCCCGCTGGAGGTTCGAGTCCTCCCTCGGTCATAGGTGTGTGTGTTGTTCTTAGTATAAGGTAGTTTAAGTAGTGTGTAAGTCTAGGAACCGATGACAGCAGTTTGGTCCCTTAGGACTTCACACACGTTTGAACATTTTTTGACTTGGTATCTGAATGGAACACTGGCACAGGTTCGGACTATTTTTTACAGCAATCACATGAACGTGGCTGTGTTACTGAATAAATCATTGTTTGGCACAGACTTTTGTGGTTACTTCCGTTTCTCGGGGCTATCCTGCAAACTTAACTTCATACTTCACTTAAATACCGTAAAATTTCTATCAATGAACCATTGTAAATAGTATATTTGTCGGTCCATTATGGCCAGGGGACATCGGCTGGTACGTATTTTTCACTTCAACAAACTTTACCACCAGCCGTACACTTTAAGATATTTTATTTCATTTCGAACGCAACCAGTTTCGGCAATTCATTTTGCCATCTTCAGGCCCCATACACTTTACTCGAATCAACGAACTAATCGTATAGCGCATAAAACTAGATATCTTGAATCCCGATCGTTGTGCAGCTGAATCATACGAAAGCGTGACAGCAATTGAAGTCAGTTTGGAGACAGAAGATGGCAAAATTAACCACCGAAGCTGGTAGCGTTCGAAATGAAATAAAATATCTTAAGGTGTATGGCTGTTGGTAAAGTTTATTGAATTGAAAAATTGTAAACTGTTGATAATCTCTGTTTTACAAGAGAGCCGTTCAGCATCACAGAAAGGTTTACCATGGAAATTTCTAGAGAGCCATATCCGGAAAGAGTTGAGTAGCAAGTTATTTCCTCCCACAAGCACCTCGTGAAATGACCACAACAAGAAAAGTCCAGAAATTGTACCTGATACACAGGCTTATCGATAGTCATTCCTCCCAAGCGCCATTCGCGAGTGGAACAGGGAAGGAGGGATCATTTAGTGGCACCAGAAGTACCCTTTGCCACACACCGTTAGATAGCTTGTGGAGTGTGATGTAGATGTAGAAGTTACTACGTATTTTAACCACAGCTGTTGCCCAGCCCTAATTCGCTCTGTGATAAACCCGTATAGTTGATGCGTTAAAGGAAGCCACCATGTAACAACGAATACACTGGCAAAGCACTCGTAGAGTCATCTTTCTAAAGGCCCTCATTCTCCCCTATTACGATGCAGAAGTTCGAAATTTGTCTCAAAGGTGTCCACAATCTTCCTCTGCCTAAGTGCCAAAGCGTGGCGCATTGCGACGTCACCCGCGAGCTTGAAGGCGCTTCAAACATCAATTTGTCAACATGTGCGAAAAAAGGCCAGAGGTTAGTAGTTCATGTTAGATATGAGGTGAGTTAATGATGTCACATTGGCACCAAATTTCACCAGAGTTCTGCCAGCGACACCGACGACATTTCACACGACGGGACGGTCGTCATATTCGTCCTACTTAGACACATCTCACCCTCTCTCTTCACGCCTCTGTGATGGAGGTCAGAACCACGACGAACAGGATTGAAATCATGCCGTTTTATTATGGGCGGCCATGGAAAACATTTCAGAAGCACCATCGCTGAGAATTGACGGGAAAAAAGACCACGAGAAGTGGCATAATGGCCGTCGATGAAACCACTCCGTCCGTTGGTGCATTAAATTATGCATATTTCACATTTCGTAATATAAAACGACAGTTTGCAATGCTATGTACAACAAAACCACGTTCTTGACAACTTGCGAAACGCCCCCGCCCCTCTCTCCCCTCCACTAGCCTACAATAGATGATCTGAGCGCTCTGGAACCTATCACGAGAAGCCCTTTCTGCTTTGGTACATAGGGTGGAACCACCAGAGACGGTTCAAAGTCATTCGACGGAATTTGAAGGTGATCCGAAAAGCTAATTGTGTTTATGCTCTTTCAGACTACCTGTTTCTCGCCATCTTGTAGTGTGATCACTAAAATAAGTCACTAACGGGTCTCTCTAAGACCTCCCATTTGGTAATACCCACGTACCTTCGTTGAGCAGTATAAAAATGTGCCTGTAAGAGATACACTATATGATCAAAAGTATACGGACACCCCCGAAAACATACGTTTTTCATATTATGTGCGCTGTGCTGTCACCTACTCCATATCAGCGACCACAGTAGTCATTAGACATAGTGAGAGAGCAGAATGGGGCGCACCGCGGAATTCTCGGACTTCGAACGTGTGATTTTGTGTCACTTCTGTCATATGTCTGTACGCGAGGTTTCCAAACTCCTAAACATCCCTAGACCCACTGTTTCCGATGTGATAGTGAAGTGGAAACGTGAAGGGACACGTACAGCACAGAAGCGTACAGGTCGACCTCGTCTGCTGACTGAAAGAGATCGCCGACAGTTGAAGAGGGTCGTAATGTGTAATAGGCAGACACCTATCCAGACCGTCACACACGAATTCCAAAATCCATCAGGATCCACTACAAGTACTGTGACAGTTAGGCGGGAGGAGAGAAAACTTGGATTTCATGGTCGAGCGGCTGCTCATAAGCCACACATCACGCCAGTAAATGCCAAACGACGCCTCGCTTGGTGTAAGGAGCATAAACATTGGATGATTGACCATTGGAAAAACGTTGTGTGGAGTGACAATCACGGTATACAATGTGGCGATCCGATGGCACGGTGTGGGTATGACGAATGCCCGGTGAACGTCATCTGACAGCGTGTGTAGTGCTAACAGCAAAATTCGGGGGCGGTGGTGTTATGGTGTGGTAGTGTGTTTCATGGAGGGGACTTGCACCTCTTGTTGTTTTACATGGCACTATCACAGCACAGACCTACATTGATGTTTCAAGCACCTTCTTGTTTCCCACTGTTGAAGAGCAGTTGGAGGATGGCGATTACATCTTTCAACACGATCGAGCACCTGTTCGTACAGCACGGCCTGTGGTGCGTGGTTACACGACAATAACATCCCTGTAATGGACTGGCCTGCACAGAGTCCTGACCTGAATCCTACAGAACACCTTTGGGATGCTTTGGAACGCCGACTTCGTGCCAGGCCTCATCGACCGACATCGATACGTCCCCTCAGTGCAGCACTCTGTGAAGAATGGGCTGCCATTCACCAAGAAACCTTCCAGAACCTGACTGAACGTATGCCTGCGAGAGTGGAAGCTGCCATCAAGGCAAACTGTGGGCCATAACTATATTGAATTCCAGCATTACCGGAAGAGGGCGCCACGAAATTGTAAGTCATTTTCAGCCAGGTGCCCGGATACTTCTGATCACATAGTGTATTTCTTGATCAGTTTCTAGGCATGTGCAGGCAGGAAACGTCTTGGACACGTTACAGATGAATGGTGCTATACTGCTGCCCTAGTGCGTGCTCGTGGGCGTTTGGAATCTAGGGATGTCGACGCAGTTGCCTGCCTGCAGGCGCATAGAAATCATTCAGGAGTTGTCTCTAGATATGTACATTTTTTAAGTGCTCTACAAAGGTGTGCCACCATGATCACATAAGAAAAGGGCGAAAACAGAACGGCTGAAAGAGCTGCTTCTGACCACCTTCAAATTTCGTCAAATGCTTTCAAACAGTCCATAGTGGTTAAACCATGTATACAATTTCTGTACGAGGCAGATATGTATGTAGCGATGTTGCAAGGAGTAAATGTTAAAGGTCTTTACATTCACGGATATCAAGTTGTTTTAAATGTGGTTATGGAGTTATCGCACGGAACAGCATTTTTAGTGAGAGATGGCACTGCGATAGCCCGTATAGGTTTCTTAGAAACTAGTAGCGAGAAGAATGTAAAATTTGTAATGATTCTTTTGCTAACAACCATACGCAGCTATGGAAAATTTAAAAATGATTTCTTTTCGTTTACCATAATTAAAAAAGAATTATGCGCATGATAAATTGGCATTCATAAAATCTGTTTAGTGCAGTTTGTATCTCATAATTCGTGGTGAGTTCCAGCCCAGGTTTGATAAGCTTACAAATGACGACGAAGCCCCGTATTTTTAATGACTATGATGTGATAGCATTTAGTAGCGACAAGTTGTATACATACATCCACACATATTATAAAAATAGGTGTATTTATGCATGTGTGTCTGTTCCACATCTCCTCCTAAATCAACGGACCGATTTCAACCAATCTTGGTACACACATCACTTACTGCCTGGAAAGAATCATCCATGGGGGTAAAAACCACGTACCTATCAAAGGGCTGCGGTTGGGGATGAGAAAGAAGTGTAGCTCATGATCCGAGAATCCCCAGACTTTATTCACTCACTCAGTATTTGAGGATGAGAGTACTTAGCGACTTGCAACGAACTTTACACACAATTGCAAACCCTTACAAAACTTCTCGCTGGCAACCGTCACAAAATGATGAAAGAGAGACAGTTTTCGCTGTTCATTCTGTAAAACTGCCTCATCAGGCAACAAGTTTTAATTTTTTCCTTAATTAATCTAACTGTACTCGCGACATATTTTGCACCCAGTATCCACTTATACCACTAAATGTACCTGCGAAATTGTAACATTTTACGACCCACAGCTCAGGACATTTGACTTCATAAACAACTGCCGCATCATGCACGACGTTTAATTTTATTTCTTCCTTGCTACTTATTCGAGAAAAAATTCTTGCTCAACATCCATAAATGCCACTGTATGTACCTACAAAGTTATATCGTTGCACTACATATAATTCAGGAGGTAGGTCATCATGAACAATGGGATGCATGAAAAACGGCTGCATGAAGCATGGCGTTTTAATATATTACGTCTTTATTACGAATTCTTTTCACAACACTTTTCGCCGACAGTACTCAGATATACCACTGAATTAAGCTGCAAAATTATATCATGGTACGACACACTCTTCAGGTGATATGACGTCATAAAATGAGCGGCGTGTAAACGAAACTGCAGAGGGAATTTAACTAGAGATACAGGGCAATTGTGTGCAGAAATACGTGTGGAATTTGGTGAATATAGATGAACCACATACCACATGCCCTTACTCTAGGAAAAACGTGGCCAGAAACCTCTTCCTAAACCTCTGGATCGATTTCAACCAAACTTGTTACACATATCACACACTTTTAAAGAAACAGTATGGGGATAAGAACTACCGGCCTGATATTGGAGTAGGGCTGATAACTTGAAGGAGATGGACAAAGAGGAGGGAATAGGAGGTGGACGGAGGGAGAGGAAGGAGGAAACAGGCAGAGAAAAGGAAGAGAATGAGAAGGACGGAGAGAAGGGGGATGTTGAGATGGACGGAGAGAGGTGGAGAAGCTGGTGGTCAGAGAGGGGGATGGAGCAGATGGACAAAGGGGAAAGGAGGAAATGGACTAGCAAAAGATTGGAATAAATATATACAATGGCAATGCCGGATATTCAGCTTGTTGATAAATAAATGAGTAAATAAGTTATTGTTCACTTCTACACTATTCTTTTCGAATGCACCGCTCGTTTGTCAGTATTATGACAGAAACAGAAAGGAAATGACGAAAGTCGAACGCAGTATGAGTAGGCTCGTAGTCTGCCACCTTAGCCCTTTGCGCCAACACCGTTGCTCAACAGTCTCATACAGTAAGAGTTTGAACCTCTGTTTCGGAGCTGGAGAAGAGTATCGCAGTGCACCACCATTAGCTACGTCGACGTTGGTACTACAATCGTTTGAAAGAGGACCGAAATTGGCGGCCATCTGGGTGTATGGTTTCCTTATTAGTGCTGACCTGCTTTGACTTACGAGGTCGAAAATCCTCATGTTTGTGGGTAGTCAGCCTTGCAAATACATCTGGCGTATTACCCAACTGAGAGCGTGCAGCGATGGTTATTCTTAGGAATAAGCACGTCGATATTTGTAAGTAGTTTCTACTTCAAAAATATTACACTGATAACACAGGTCTGTAAAAAAATGTTTTTTGAAAGTTGTTTGAAATTTGATAACTGACTTTTATGTACTTCTCAGCGCTGATTTGAAAAATGCAATCCATTTTTTCTATCACGTCAAGTTTTCTCACAGAAAAGGGAGTACTTTTGGGTATAATAACAAAATTTAAGCAATTTATCACATTTTCTCCAACGTTATAAAATTTTATTTTATTTATAAATCGTGTTCTAAACTACATGTCCAGTACACTTACATTTCTCTTAAAGCTCATATGTCCTTATAATAACGCTTTCGCTTTCTGTCGAAGCTTCTTTTATTGCTTTTTCGACTGTGGGCTCGTTGATTATCATCTCTTTTTATCATCCAGCAGTACTCTGCTACCTTGATGGCGTTCCATCTTCCTTGAAATCTCCTTTCCTTTTCTTTGCTGTCTTGGTGGACTCTTTCGCCCTTCTCTTCACTTACATCAACAAGGTTTGCAGGGAAGTAGTCAAGATGCGAGTGGAGAAAATTAACTTTAATATTCGTGTTACAGCCCAGCTTCTTAAAGTTGTCAAGCATGACTGCGACGATTGTCTTGTACTTTGGATCTCTTTTGTTTCCTAGGAAACCGGTAACAACTAATTTAAAATATGTCCACGCAGCCTTTTTTTTTGTTTCCATTTTGTCCACAAAGTTGGGATGTATCATTAGTTTTCTACTGTCTGGTCCGACAAAGATTCCTTCCTTTAGCTTTGCCTCGGATAAACCAGGAAACTGTCCACAAATATATCTCAAACACTCCCCTTCTTTTGGCAATTTCTTTACAAATATATCAGCGCACACTCCACTGCAGAGTGAAAATCTCATTCTGGAAACACCCCTTTACAAATTGTTTCATCAGCCCCAAATTAATGTGAAGTTGTGGAAATACACCTTTTTGCGATCGAAAAGGCTTTTCCTCTCCACATTTTTGTCCCCTACCTGCAAGGTTTTTCTCAAGGGCCAAGCTTTTTTTTATGTAATGTTGCTTTCTGTCTCTACTGTGCCATTCACAGAAAAAGCAAGGAAACTTCGTGTAGCCACTCTGTTGACCAAGCAGCATTGAAATGACTTTTAATCACCACATAGTGTCCATTTGTGGCCTGAACAGCAGAGTTTGCTTAAAACCAGTTCAACGTTTTCGTAACATTCTTTCAAGTGAACCGAGTGTCCAACTGGTATAGAAGCGTACTTATTGGCATTGTGTAGAAGTACTGCTTTAAGGCTTCTTTTTGATGAATCAATAAAAAGTCTCCACTCATCAGGAGCATATTCTATTTTGGAACGTGCCTTAAGCGTGTATCTATTATAAAATATGCTAAATGACAGTTTATGGGGATCCTAAAAACCAAAATTCAAACTCACTAGTGTGCTGAAATATCGAAAAACGCTAAAACTAGACTAGCAGTTTGTGAAATAACTGTACGTGACGGAATTTTTTCAGTATTTTCCCCGAAATCAGCGTTGAAACCACTTTAAAAATCACTTAATAAATTTGAAACAATTTTTATGTCGCAGACCTGTGTAAGCTAAGTTTGCTGACGTGAGTAATGTGCTGTTGTGAGCACATGGTGTGTGTGTGTGTGTGTGTGTGTATTTGCTAGTGGTGTGCTATACATCGTCAGGAAGCGTGGTGGTACTCACCTGTGGATGTTTGCTGTACCGTTCCAGCTCGACCAACCGTCGATGTCCTTGCTTCGCCTTCCTTCTTCCGAAGCAAGGACAACAAGATGTCCAAAATCTGCTCGGCATCTGCGTCAGAGAAGAGCCTGTTCCACTTTCTGTCGAATGGTTTACGGTATAATAATTGCAGAAGACCTCGTAGCGGGATTCAGTTTTAGTACTTTTTAAACGACACTAACATTGCCACTTCGAAACTAAGATCAAGCCCAAATACAAAGACAGAGTCGTCAATGAAATCAACACTTAGAACTAAAAGCACAATTACTACTGACGTGAACGTACACCCAGAAGAGAATAGATCTTCTCCACGGAGAATACAGGTATTAACACACCGAGCGAGGTGGCGCAGTGGTTAGCACACTGGACTCGCATTCGGGAGGACGACGGTTCAATCCCGCGTCCGGCCATCCTGATTTAGGTTTTCCGTGATTTCCCTAAATCGCTCCAGGCAAATGCCGGGATGGTTCCTTTCAAAGGGCACGGCAGACTTCCTTCCCCATCTTTCCCTAATCTGATGAGACCGATGACCTCGCTGTCTGGTCTCCTCCCCCAAAACAACCCAACCCAACAGGTATTAACAGAAACATCGAATATTTAGACAGTCATAGAACAGCAACAACGCCATACACCATGCACAACAGCGCGTGCCACTGCCCCCTCTCATGGGGAAACCCAATTTCAGAAGTTCTCACTGCAACCGTCTACACCACCCTGGATCTACACTACTGGCCATTAAAATTGCTACACCAAGAAGAAATGCAGATGATAAACGAGTATTCATTGGACAAATATATTGTACTAGAACTGACATGTGATTACATTTTCAAAAATTTGGATGAATAGATCTTGAGAAATCAGTTCCCAGAACAACCACCTCTGGCCCTAATAACGGCCTTGATACGCCTGGGCATTGAGTCAAACAGAGCTTGGATGGCGTCTACAGGTACAGCTGCCCATTCAGCTTCAACACGATACCACAGTTCATCAAGAGTAGTGACTGGCGTATTGTGATGAGCCAGTTGCTCGCCACCATTGACCAGACGTTTTCGATTGATGAGAGATCTGGAGAATGTGCTGGCCAGAGCAGCAGTCGAACATTTTCTGTGTCCAGAAAGTACCGTACAGAACCTGAAACATGCGGTCGTGCATTATCGTGCTGAAATGTAGGGTTTCGCAGGGATCGAATGAAGGGTAGAGCCACGGGTCGTAACACATCTGAAGTGTAACGTCCACTGTTGGAAGTGCCGTCAATGCGAACAAGAGGTGACCGAGACGTGTAATCAATGCCACCCCATACCATCACGCCGGGTGATACGCCAGTATGGCGATGACGAATACACGCTTCCAATGTGCGTTCACCGCGATGTCGCCAAACAAGGATGCGACCATCATGATGCTGTAAACATAACCTGGATTCATCCGAAAAAATTACGTTTTGCCACTCGTACACCCAGGTTCGTCGTTGAGTACACCATCGCAGGCGCTCCTGTCTGTGATGCAGCGTCAAGGGTAACCGCAGCCATGGTCTCCGAGCTGATAGTCCATGCTGCTGCAAACGTCGGCGAACTGTTCGTGGAGATGGTTGTTGTCTTGCAAACGTCCCCATCTGTTGACTCAGGGATCGAGACATGGCTGCATAATCCGCTACAGCCATGCGGATGAGATGCCTGTCATCTCGACTGCTAGTGATACGAGGCCGTTGGGATCCAGCACGGCGTTCCGTATTACCCTCCTGAACTCACCTATTCCATATTCTGCTAACAGTGATTGGATCTTGACCAACGCGAGCAGCAATGTCGCGATACGATAAACCGCAATCGCGATAGGCTACAATCCGACCTTTATCAAAGTCAGAAAGGTGATGGTACGCATTTCTCCTCCTTACACGAGGCATCACAACAACGTTTCACCAGGCAAAGCCGGTCAACTGCTATTTGTGTATGAGAAATCGGTTGGAAACTTTCCTCATGTCAGCACGTTGTAGGGTTCGCCACCGGCGCCAACATTGTGTGAATGCCCTGAAAAGCTAATCATTTGCATATCGCAGCATCTTCTTCCTGTCGGTTAAATTTCGCGTCCGTAGCACGTGATCTTCGTGGTGTAGCAATTTTAATGGCCAGTAGTGTAGATCATGTCTATGGTTCTCTGTATGGCGGAACGTAGCGTTCTCTACACTACGCCAAGCATTGACAGTAACCCCTTCCGTCGAAGTATCGCTATCGTCGAAGGGGACTTCAATCTCCTAGAATTTTCGAAGTCCATTAGCGCCTCTGGATTACAGCAGTGCTTCATACGAAGGAAATGGACACTACCTCAGCCCTTTTTGTGTACTTGATGAGTGATCATACTCCTCAGCTTCATATGTGACGTCCGACAAGCGATGAAAGATGCAATAGGCCCAGAGTAGCGCGTCAGTAACTGTGTAAAATGTCTTCCTGGCTGCATCTCATTGGCCGGTGCTTGCCGTTCTAGCGCCCTTGAACTTTCTCCTGGGCGACCAGGATTTGTAAGCTCGTTGCTTCGGTTCTGGTGATGAGGTGTTTCACGTAATCGTAATGAGTATCCTGTGGTTGAAACTGGAACAGCGTATCAGTGGTTATTTTGACCTCGGGACACTGGAACAAGGAGAACGGTAAGAAGCCTGTACTGTCTGCTTTCACTGAGTGCCATGCGAATGTCTCTATGGGCAGTATTGCATCCCAATTTATCTAGTTCACATCAGAGTACATCGACAAGAAATCAACCAACGTCCTATTAAAGCATTCTGTGAGACCATTCGTCTGTGGATGGTAGGCAGTTGTCATCCTAAGGGGGACCTCGCAACGTGAAAACATCTCTGATACATGTAGAGTGAAAATTTCATTTTAGAAACATGCCCCAGGCTGTGGCTAAGCCATGTCTCCGCAATATCCTTTCTTCCAGGAGTGCTAGTTATCCAAGGTTCGCAGGAGAGCTTCTCTGAAGTTTGGAAGGTAGGAGACGAGGTAATGGCGGAATTAAAGCTGTGAGGACGGGGCGTGTGTCGTGCTTGGGTAGCTCAGTCGGTAGAGCACTTGCCCGCGAAAGGCAAAAGTCCCGAGTTCGAGTCTCGCTCCGGCAAACAGTTTTAATCTGCTAGGAAATTTCATCTCTGATACTAGTCTCGATTGGAAAAATTTTCCGAGATAATCACACAGAGAGCTCCTTGTTCAAATGATATCTCCTACAAGAAACTTTGTAATTTCCGGAGTATTGGCAGTCGGCACGGCTTTGGCGACAGCACAGTGGATGAGGTAGACTGTGCAGATTGTCATCAAAATATTTCTGTTTGTCCACTCTGGGATTCCAGTTCGTAATGATGGTGCTGTTGCAGGTTCTATTGGAAACAGGCGTTCTGGTGGTAACTGCATCACGCTCTTCTGTCGTGGGCGTTCCTCACAGAGGCCCATATAGCGTCGAAGGGATCTGTAAAGACCTGGCTAGTTATACCTGCATCTGAATGAGTCTAGAGTCTTCACGAATCACCGCCGACCACATATTGCAGCATCGTGGAAATATTTCAGCATAGCTGGCCGTAGATGAGCCGGGATGACGAGCAACCATTTCCGCCACATCGTATCAATATCCCTCTTATGCAATGTTCCGTTGAGTAAGTAGGCTCCTCGTTTGCTCGGTTCGTTCGGTTCCACGTTCTTCAAGGGTTCTATGGTTCACAGCAATGATGCGTCTTCACTCTATTCGGTTTTCAGCAGCGCTGGATCTTCACTCTGTTAAGTAACAATGTCATTTAACGCAGGGGTTACTGAGAATTCGTCCACGTTGCTGTGTTCCGTCAAAGGATTCTTTGAAAGACAGTCAGTGTCATTCCGTTTGCGCACATTTTTGTACATCATTGTCGCGTCGTACTCCTGAAACCACAGTGTCCATTTTGCGGTGGCGCGGTTCTTTCTGTCCCTTTACGACGAACCTGCATCTACCTTTGAACATTGTCTCAGCAAATCATCAGTAGGAAAGCCGAGTGAAACCTACTGTACTTCGACGTGAACCAGGCTGCAATTTAAGTCGCTAATCTACGTTTCGGGAGAAAGTTTCACAAGAAATGAAAGGTTGGAAATTTTGTCCTCAATTAATATATTCTGAAGCTTAGGCGAACAAGTATCACTGCCAAGCCCGTGCTAGTCTTAACACAGTCACTCACAATCCATTTCACTCGCGTTAGGAAGTTTATGGCGTTGTATTTCCCGAAAACGTAATAGCTACAAAAATACTGATTGTTTGTGATTGAGAATGCTCGCCAAATATTAAGTCTGTCGGTACCAAATTCAGTCACAGTTTTTAGCCACCGACCTGCTCAATACGCCACGCGGAATATATGTCTTTTCTCGTCACAAAATTCACTTAAAATTCCGAAATTTCTACACGCCCATCGCAATAATTATGCCGTCACTATACCACACTTTTGATGTATGAAACACTGCTAGATCGGGCAACTTATCGGAACTACTAGTACACACGTCCGAACTGTTTCATGGCTAGGCTCCCACTCTTCTCTAGAATACTCTGTCTTCTCTACCAGCAGAGAAAGGCGCGCGAAGAATGTTGCTTTACCATTGGTCAGTTGACTCAACAGCCAATAGCAAAACAACATTCTCCCGCGTCAGTCCGCGCTTTTCATCAATGACCAATCGCAAAATTGTAAACCTAACGACTGCACTTTTTAACGACGTAATTATCTAATATGCTGAAGTTTTGCTTATGCATAAAGTTATTTACTATTGTTATTTATACCTGAATTAACTTTCTCTTTACCATAAACTTACTTTACAAATCTATTCTACAAAAATCCCCTTTGTCCACATCCATACTTCTTCGAAATGTTCCCACACTAAATCCTACTTCATAACTCGTTAAACAATTATCTTCATATTAACCTTAAACCACACTCACGCATCATTCATACTGCTAAAACACATTTATAACATTTTACATACACAAAAAGAAATAATAACGCTTTATGAAAATACTAGAACAGTTTACGAAAACCATTCTATTACTTTAGTGCACTCTAGTGGGCACAATCTAAACTAAAATCACTGTCCCCCTATCCAATATTGTCCTCTATCGGCTGATACATAAACTACGTGCGCGTCCAGTCTAGCGTCACCATCTGTCACTCTCCAGCTCTGAGACACATCTCCCACTTAACCGCCTCCAAGACAGGATCGTTATACGCCTCAATTTCGCCAACTGACTCGACGGATCCTTCAGTCCAGTCACCTAGCATAGAGAATAGAGGTCCAGCATGCTGGTGAATGGTTTACCAAATAAGTAAGGTCGAAACTTGTTGATGCGTGACAATTTTTTACGACTGAAAAACTTTTCATTTCACTTCGAGAGTACTCTGGAGGAGTTACTCTATCACCTTTCCAACGCCTACCTAAATTTATTCTACATCTGCCGCTTTCTCAAAACCACTGACGTCTGCGTGAAGTTCTGTCATGGAATTCTCGAAATACAATGCTAGAACTGGAGAAGATGTTACCTCCTCCTGAAGGACAAGCAAAAATATTCCTATCGTCTCGTTCGAGAAAATCTGGCATCTCCCTGCAGTACTTCTTGCAACGGACGTGCCTTAGTATGTAATCACCGGTAGTATGAGCACATTCCTAGAAAAACATTTCATATGACGAATGTGCCAAGGAATCAGAAAATAGGCGACTGCTCTTATTTTCTCTGGATCGGGACAAACTCCATTGCCGATCACTAGGTGCCCCAAGATTTTTATTTCTTGGGCGGCGGCGCTTTTTCGGATTCAGGTGGTGACCTGCTGTCTTCACACACTGCAACAAGGTTGTCAGGCGCCTGGGATATTCTCCAAATGTCTTCGATAAAACGAAAATGTCATCCTGATAGCAAAGACACATCGTCCATTTAAGATGTCGAACAGCCTGTCCATCATACGTTGTATGGTGGCTGGGGCATTATGTAGATCAAGCGACCTTACTTTGAATTCATAGAGTTCATGATGCAGTCTTCTTTTTCTTTCTTTTTTCCCACCATCAGCCTCTCAACCTCGATTTGACAGTATCCTGCCTGTATCTTCATGGTTGAGAAGTACCTTGCTATTTTCAAGCAGGCCAGGGTCTCATCAATAGGCTACAATGATTAGACACGATTCTTCGCTACAGAAGCTGTTTCGCGGCAATTTGTCACTAAGTTTTGCATTGCGAAACCTTTCTCGGGTTGTTTCGCCAAAACACCTCAACTCTTAAACTCTTGCGCAAAGAGTAACGCAAACTCCATGGATTGTACATCCCATGATTCTCGATAATGGATACGTGCTGTTTTATCGTGCCCGATATTTGGTGTTGCAAACAACAGGTTGCTACACAGGTATACTCCTCTCACCCACTCAGACGTAGTGACACATAGAAGTAGTCGGGACAGAGTACGTACATGAGCAGACGTGTGGCAGCAACTGATAAGTACATCTAAATCACAGTTTCCACCTTTTTGTACGATAGGCTGTTCTGTTCATTAACAAGGCTCAATTTCACATCAATCTTATAAATATTTTCTTAGACAGTTTAACGTTTCCCACCCTGCATCTTCCTTGCTTCATTTGTCATGCGTTACTTTGCTTCCAAGGTAACAGATTTCCTTCACTTCTCTAATAAGTGGATCCTAATTTTGTTGGTTGAGTTTGTCAGTGGTTTTATTTTTGCTATTCCTCATTACTGTCGTCTTTCTTTGGTTTACTCTCGCTCTACATACACCACTCATCAGACCGTTCATTCCGTTCAACGTGTTCTGTAACTCATCCACACAGTCTCTGAGGACATCAATGTCATCTTCGGATCTAATCGGTGATATCCTTTCTCCCTGAGTTTTAATCCCACTTCTCTTTCACTTTCGCCTCTGCTTCTTCGGATAAATCAGTGTGTTCGTTACCTTCTATTTGCTTTGCGAATGGCGTTATATTAACCTACAAGATGCTGCACAAACATGTTTCAGGAATAGCGACTAATGACATTAAGCTTTGCCATGGCGCGAAAATATAAACATTAAATATAAAATCGTAGTAATTCTTAATAATAAGTATTGAGGTTTATGGGACAACTACAAGAAATTGTGATTTTTATCTGGGGAACAAACTACGTAAAATCTCAATAACAACAAGAAAATCCCAATTGCAGCAAAATATACAAAACTAAACAACCAGGGAAACATGATTAGTTTGAAAATGCAAAAAACACCAGATTAGGAGAAAACAGTTCTATATGGTACCGAAAACTTTACTTGACCTATATAGCTCAACTTAAGTGCAATGTATCGAATTTTTTCAAGCATTTATTTCTCAGCACAACCTGCGCTGCAACAACCTTATAAGCTTTTCACACTGTTTCTGACTACCCTGTATAGGTTATTTTGTATGAAGGAACATGCTAAGAACACAATCGAAGGCCAACAGGGAAGTATTTGGAGGTCAGTTCCTATTTCTTCTTCTTCCGTTACAGGTCATCTAAGGACCACGTTTCACGAACTGAAATAGCTGTACGCTTTGCTCAACGCCCCATAATGTGTTCGTGTTTTTATTTCCTCTCTTGTGCTCTCTACTTTCTGTTCTATCTTTCTGGAACTGTTTTGTCTTGGAAATCTTTCTACTTCTTAATTTTGTTTCTATGTTTTCTAATTTCTTGCTTATTCGTACAAGAGAACAATATTAATACAGAAAGCCAGAAACGAATGTCAAAAAAGAAAGCGAAAAGACAATATCAATACACGTAGAGAAAAAACACGAAAAGTAACGAAAGGCCGTATCGAAATACCATTTGAGCTGTAAAGTCCGTACCGATATGCGAACAGCAAACCAGAAAGCCAAAAGGTGATGTGAATACACGAAGCCAAAAATCGCTATGACTAACGAAAAGAGGTATCTGAAATATAACTTGACCTATATAGTTCAACTGAAAAGTCAGGTACCAACGCAAGGAACCAAATCTACGAAACTGGTTTCCTATGATGTGTCATTGGCAGCAGTGTAACATAGGACGTAAACAAACTCAGAAAGATGAAACACAGTATTAAAATAATGACCAACACTAACATCTCCAGTCACGAAATTCAAAAAGATCGTTTCTTACACATCGAAAACATCTATAGCAAAACTTATATGACACAAAATTTGCCATGAAAGAGAGACTCATGAACGGATTGAAACGGAAAGAATAAAAGAAAACCTGAGATAACAATTCCACACACGAAACAAACTTTACCGAAAGCTCTCCCATCCCATACAATGAAATAATAAACATACAAAGCCACCGAGTCCCATTTACCTTACAAGCTGGACCCTATACATTTTCACTGTTACTTTCAAGAGCCGCCAAAAAACAAAGAAATCGTAAGGAATATTCTTTAGCACGCAGTGTTCATCAAAATGAGACTGCAGGACAAAACAATGCCTTTTGCTTCTCCCCACAACAAATTTCAAAGCCTCCAATATCCCAGAGAGTATTCATATATAGCGCCGTCTCATAGTCTTTAAATTCCAGGTTATGGTTGACAAGAAAGTGGTAGTTGGCCTTTATGCTCAACCCTGTATGAGAAGCAAACCCATCTGACAGAATCTTGGATCCTTCTGTAACCCGTTCGGAATACAACACTAGAAGGATCCCCACCCCCACAAACATAGACGTACCATATCGCGCTTCCTCCCACCCGACTAACCAAAACGTGATTGGTCAGTTTCCTCTACCACTCCATGCCTGGCACCCCTCCTCCCCCGCCTCCCCCCCTCTCCAACCATACGCGTCGATTATATTTAATAAAATCATCACTTAGTTCCATACAAAAGGAAAACCAATCAATTCCTGTTTGTTTATTGGTTCACAAACCCAGTTTTCTTGCATGGCATATCTTACAAAGGATTCTTAACAAAAATAATAAGGAACATTATATGGGAAGAAGACACGCACCGCGCCCGATTGACCGGCACAAGTTATTGCGATGACACCTCCACGTGTAGCTGCCGGATGATAACTGAGACAAATGCATCTTAATACGACATATATGTGGCATCAATAATATTTTATGAGTACACCTATTATTTGTAAAAATTTAAAAATTATCCCTGATCTTCCATCTCCCGACACAAGATACTACTATTCAATATCAATGATGGATTCATTTTGCAAATCTACAGCGCGACTTCAGAAACCAATAAGATACTCGTAATGAAAAGAGTGAAAAAAACACAGAAATGAAACAACGGATTAATGTGTTACAAAACTATAGCACACAAAATGTGATTCGATTAGGAAGAGTCATTGCTGATACGAGACATCCGAATTTTTTTGTAATCCCCGTCCTCATACAGGACACTTCTTTAAATGAACAATGTTGAATAACTTTGTGATATTCTATCGTCATACACGGTGCATCTTTAAATAGAACAACCTTTACAACAACTTTCAGCCACTCGCTTTATAGCGATCTAATGTTTTTTTTTCAGACGGGTATGTCCTCACTACGGTGATATTTACATAATTCATGCCCCTCAGGTAAGAGATGTGCGAAATGATGCCTTGCATCAGAGAATGCATCACGTAAATCGTCTGTTACCGCATGGTGTCACACCTTAGCCCACAGTGCGTTGTATATCTGTACAACGAAAGCAAGTATAGTTTAGTCTTACAGCTAAAGTTTTCGTCAGCCGGATGTTCTTCCTCAGAAAATGATAAGTATACTGTTACATGCTGTTTCAGATTGGTGCTGTGCAACGGTAACCGGCGCCCCCAGCCATTGCCTATAATAATAGGCAATGGCTTCGCTCGTCAAGAATGTTAAAAAAGGGAACAAAAGCAAACTGGTGCTTTTCATTTATTAAAAAGGGAAGTTGGTGTTTCTCCATTGATCACTTATCTTATTTTTGCTACTCCTCATCTATGTCGTCTTTGTTTGGTTTAGTCTCCGTCGGTATGGTGTATTCATTAGGTCCCGTAATTATTCCACACCTGCGCTCAAGACAACAATGTCAGCTTCGAAAATAATCGTTGATTTCTTTTCTCCATGAATATCAATATACAAAATTGTTGATCATCTACATGGATACTCTGCAAATCACATTTAAGTGCCTGGCAGAGGGTTCATCGATCCACCTTCACAATTCTCTACTATTCCAATCTCCTATAGCGCGCGGAAAGAATGAACACCTATATCTTTCCATACGAGCTTTAATTCCCTTATTTTATCGTGGTGATCGTTCCGCCCTATGTAGGTCGGTGTCAACAAAATATTTTCGCATTCGGAGGAGAAAGTTGGTGATTGGAATTTCGTGAGAAGATTCCGTCGCAACGAAAAACGCCTTTGTTTTAATCATATCCAGTCCAAATCCTGTATAATTTCTGTGACACTCTCTCCCATATTTCGTGATAATACAAAACGTACTGCCTTTCTTTGAACTTTTTCGATGTACTCCATCAGTCTTATCTGGTAAGGATCCCACACCGCGCAGCAGTATTCTAAAAGAGGACGGACAAGCGCAGTGTAGGCAGTTTCCTTAGTAGGTCTGTTACATTTTCTAAGTGTCCTGCCAATAAAACACAGTCTTTGGTTAGCCTTTCCCACAACATTTTCTATGTGTTCTTTCTAATTTAAGTTGTTCGTTATTGTAATACCTAGGTATTTAGATGAATTTACGGCTTTTAGATTAGACTGATTTATCGTGTAACCGAAGTTTAACGAGTTTCTTTTAGCACTCATGTGGATGACCTCACACTTTTCGTTATTTAGGATCAAGTGCCACTTCTCGCACCATTCAGATATCTTTTCTAAATCGTTTTGCAGTTTGTTTTGATCTTCTAATGGCATTATTATTCAATAAACGACAGCGTCATTTGCATACAACCGAAGACGGCTGCCCAGATTGTATCCCGAAGCGTTTATATAGGTAAGGAACAGCAAAGCGCTTATAACACTACCTTGGGGAACGCCTGAAATCGCTTCTGTTTTACTCGATGACTTTCCGTCAATTACTACGAACTGTGACCTCTCTGACAGGAAATCGCAAATCCAGTCACATAACTGAGACGATAGTCCATAAGCACGCAATTTTACTACGAGCCACTTGTGTGGTACAGTGTCAAAAGCCTTCCGGAAATCCAGGAATACGAAATCGATCTGAACTCCCTTGTCAATAGCACTCAGCACTTCACGTGAATAAAGAGCTAGTTGTGTTTCACCGGAACGATGTTTTCTAAACCAATGCTGACTGTGTGTCAATAGACCGTTTCCTTGGAGTAATTCATAATGTTCGAATATACACTCCTGGAAATTGAAATAAGAACACCGTGAATTCATTGTCCCAGGAAGGGGAAACTTTATTGACACATTCCTGGGGTCAGATACATCACATGATCACACTGACATAACCACAGGCACATAGACACAGGCAACAGAGCATGCACAATGTCGGTACTAGTACAGTGTATATCCACCTTTCGCAGCAATGCAGGCTGCTATTCTCCCATGGAGACGATCGTAGAGATGCTGGATGTAGTCCTGTGGAACGGCTTGCCATGCCATTTCCACCTGGCGCCTCAGTTGGACCAGCGTTCGTGCTGGACGTGCAGACCGCGTGAGACGACGCTTCATCCAGTCCCAAACATGCTCAATGGGGGACAGATCCGGAGATCTTGCTGGCCAGGGTAGTTGACTTACACCTTCTAGAGCACGTTGGGTGGCACGGGATACATGCGGACGTGCATTGTCCTGTTGGAACAGCAAGTTCCCTTGCCGGTCTAGGAATGGTAGAACGATGGGTTCGATGACGGTTTGGATGTACCGTGCACTATTCAGTGTCCCCTCGACGATCACCAGTGGTGTACGGCCAGTGTAGGAGATCGCTCCCCACACCACGATGCCGGGTGTTGGCCCTGTGTGCCTCGGTCGTATGCAGTCCTGATTGTGGCGCTCACCTGCACGGCGCCAAACACGCATACGACCATCATTGGCACCAAGGCAGAAGCGATTCTCATCGCTGAAGACGACACGTCTCCATTCGTCCCTCCATTCACGCCTGTCGCGACACCACTGGAGGCGGGCTGCACGATGTTGGGGCGTGAGCGGAAGACGGCCTAACGGTGTGCGGGACCGTAGCCCAGCTTCATGGAGACGGTTGCGAATGGTCCTCGCCGATATCCCAGGAGCAACAGTGTCCCTAATTTGCTGGGAAGTGGCGGTGCGGTCCCCTACGGCACTGCGTAGGATCCTACGGTCTTGGCGTGCGTCGCTGCGGTCCGGTCCCAGGTCGACGGGCACGTGCACCTTCCGCCGACCACTGGCGACAACATCGATGTACTGTGGAGACCTCACGCCCCACGTGTTGAGCAATTCGGCGGTACGTCCACCCGGCCTCCCGCATGCCCACTATACGCCCTCGCTCAAAGTCCGTCAACTGCACATACGGTTCACGTCCACGCTGTCGCGGCATGCTACCAGTGTTAAAGACTGCGATGGAGCTCCGTATGCCACGGCAAACTGGCTGACACTGACGGCGGCGGTGCACAAATGCTGCGCAGCTAGCGCCATTCGACGGCCAACACCGCGGTTCCTGGTGTGTCCGCTGTGCCGTGCGTGTGATCATTGCTTGTACAGCCCTCTCGCAGTGTCCGGAGCAAGTATGGTGGGTCTGACACACCGGTGTCAATGTGTTCTTTTTTCCATTTCCAGGAGTGTATGTTCTAAAATCCTGCTACATATCGACGTTAATGATATGGGCCTGTAATTTAGTGGATTACTCCTACTACTTTTCTTGAATATTGGTGTGACCTGTGCAACTTTCCAGTCTTTGGGTCGAGCGAACGGTTGTATATGGTTGTTAAGTATGGAGCTAATGCATCAGCATACTCCGAAAGGAACCTGATTTTTATACAGTCTGGACCAGAAGACTTACTTTTATTAAGTGATTTGAGTTGATTCACTACTCCGAGGATATTTACTTCTGCGTTACTCATGTTGGCGCCGGCCGGAGTGGCCGAGCGGTTCTAGGCGTTACGGTTCGACTCCCGCCTCGGGCATGGATGTGTGTGATGTCCTTAGGTTAGTTAGGTTTAAGTAGTTCTAAGTTCTAGGGGACTGATGACCTCAGAAGTTAAGTCCCATAGTGCTCAGAGCCATTTTTACTCATGTTGGCAGCTGTTCTCGATTCGAATTCTGAACGTCTGTCTTTACTTTCCACCGATGTTTCTTCGAATCAACCAGAGCGTTCTCCCTATCGTCGTCTTTAACCAATGGTGTTATATTAAACCTTAGGCTGCTACACCAACATAATTTCAAAGTAGCAACCAATAGCGTCTTCTTGCAACGACGCGATAATATAAAAGTCAAATATAGAATCATACTAATTCTTAATAAAAATACTGGGTGTTAAAGGTTAACCTCGAGAAACTGGGGTTTCTAAAATCTAAAATGACAACAACAATATCTCAATAATTCTGAAATATAGTAAATTAACAAGCAGAAAAGTAATAAAAAGGAGTACGCAATTAGACATTCGTATTACTTGACCAACGCAGCGCATCTTAGAAGACCAGTACAAAATGTCAAAACGGACAGCATTACAAACAGCCAAAATGCGATACTACTACACGCAGTGAAAGATCACGGAAACTAACGAAATAAAGTGTATAGAGAAACAGCTCCTACCGATTTGCCAATACCAATAGAGAAAGCTGAAAGACATTAGAATAAAAAAGCCAAGATTTGCTACGACTAACTAAACGCGGTATCGACAGTTTCATTTGATTATGTAGCTCAATTGAAGGGGCAGGTACCACCACGGAGAACCAAAGTCTACGAAAGTAATTACTTTGTATGTAACATACGATAAAAAAGAAATAAAAATGAACCATAGTATTAAGATGATAACCAACACTAACACCTCACTTACGAAATTTAAAAACGACAGCTTACACATAAAAAACATCTATAATAAACAAAAATTTTCCAATTTACCAGAGAAATGAAACAGAGATCGTGAATCTCGAACAGAAATAAAACCAAAGGACAGGAAGAAACCGTCTTTCAGATAAAACAATAGGCTTTGACATTCAGTTAACATAAAACGGAAGGAAAAAACCTAACTACAAAAATTTCCATCTACGTAACAAACGGAACCGAAACTTCTCCCTGCTCACCCAGTACAATGAAAAAAATACCCACTGTCTCCCATACCCATTTGCCTTATATGCCAGGTCCTATATGTTTGCCCTGCTATTTTCATCAACTCTTCACAGGATAGAACAGCGCCTTTGCCGTCCCTAAAACAGATTTCAAGTCCCCAAAAATCCCTTAATAGTGTTAAAACAGACCTTAGTCTCACAGTCTTTAAATTACAGATTGTGATTCACAGTGATTTGGTTGTAAGCCTTCCTGCCCAACCACAAATAAGAAACGAACCCATCTGATATACTCGTAATAACTTTTTCAACTTATTCTTCTGTAAGAGAAACCAAATCTGGCATACAATTAGTACGATCTTCCACCACTGGAAATACAATATCAGAAGAATACCTACGCCCAAAACCAAGGAAACGCCATCTCGTGCTCCCTACCACTCATCTTTTTACCTAAAGATTATTCGCTAATTTCCGCTGGTCCCTTACAGACCAACTATATTTCATAGATTCTACACGTACCTCCGTTCAGAAAGGAAACCATTCTATCACTGTTCGTGCATGGCCTATCTTAAGTAGGAATCGTAATAAAAACAATAAGTTAACTTCACTATAAGAGATAGGCCGAGCCTCGATCTTTGAAACCAGGTACTATGCCTGATGACAACTGAGACGAAACATATATAAGACTCATTAACAATTCAGCTCAACTCAATTTAATTCAACGAATATTACCCTGTTATTTGAAAGCTCTAGACATATCATATATATTCCATAATCATGGTGACATACAATGTTCTATATTATGTAATAGCATAAATTACGTTAACAGTAACCATTGATAATACTAATGTAGAAATAAAACAGAAAATTTAAAAGAATAAGAACCAACTAAAAAATAACAAAATAAAAGGAATTAACTCAAGTTTCCAGTGAACAACTGCGCATACCCTTGTAGGTGGTCTTGCTGTTCTTTCTTTTTTATATTTTTTCTCCATTTTTTCTTATTTATACGTTATATGTATAAATATACGACTGTAAATATATATGTAGGTAATTTCCAAGAACGTTAGCCTATCAAAGGCGGGGGCTCCAAACGACAGATCTTAATTAAATTTATATGTGCCTATCATTATCTTTAATTGAAGGCACGTTCTTGTGGTCTGTTGACGTTACTTTGATTTTGAAAGTGCCCTCTTGACCTTATACGCTGAAGGTTGAACAGGTGCTTTCTAGATATTCGACCTGCTATCATACCGGCTGTAGTCCACAAGTTCTGATCGCAATCTAATTGTCTGCAGTCTCTCTCTACCTGAAAAACGGGGATATCTGAAAACGACAGTATCAGTGGAACCCTCGTCTCCACATTCACGGTCTGGTGTATTACCACATCCCTCTCGATGCAAATGTTTGGGATATCCAGAATGAGATTTTCACTCTGCAGCGAAGTGTGCGCTGATATGAAACTTCCTGCCGGTTAAAACTGTGTGCCAGGCCGAGACTCGAACTCGGGACCTTTGCCTTTCGCGGGCAAGTGCTCTACCAACTGAGCTACCCAAGCACGACTCACGCCCCGTCCTCAGAGCTTTACTTCTGCCAGTACCTCTTCTCCTACCTTCCAAACTTCACAGGAGCTCTCCGCAGGAGAGAGCTCTGTAACTTGCTAGCAGAATGCGATGCGCCCAGTCGCTGCCAGCGAAGCCAACAATGGCTTCGTGACATGAGCAACGGTAATTTATAGTCAGCAGTGCTAGAACAGGCAGTCTTCTGCATAATTTTTCCTACTTTCTGAATATCAGATTTTGTATGTTCTAGAAATTTAGTCTAGAAGAATGCCTAAACATGTACAAAAAGTGCTGCGTTTTACACGCATTCCGTCACGCCTAAGGGAAGAATTTCAGGCAAGGAAAAGCCTTCATTTCGGTAATATGTATTTGGTTTTATGAACACCTATAGTCAGAGTGTTGTCCTTGCACCAATGCTGCATCTGAGGAAACATATCATTAGCCTTTTCCTCAAGTTTCTCCCTGGAGTCTTCAGATACAACTACTTGAATGTCATCTGCGTATGCGGCAGTACAATCAGTAGTATCTACCCCGTCTAATGGACGTGGTAGGGGTTCCGTACTAAGATCTCAGAATAATGGACCGCATATGGAGTCTTGAGGACAGCCTTTGGTAATATGTCTGACTGTCTTGCTCTACCCCGCAATCCACTGGACGCAACGTTCTCTAGAGAAATCTACAAAGCTTTTACATAGACAGTTTGGGACCCTGAGATCTCGTAGGCGACCGAATATCTCTGGCACATGCGATACCAAACATGAGCGCGAGTGCAGACCCCACTGTAGAATTTTCTACACTCTGAAAACCTCTATTAACTGCATCATCTGTAGACTTCCGTTTTCGGAACCAATACTCACGCTGGTATTGACCGAAGGGCTGCCTGTGCGCCTGTAGTCGATCACACAGCAGATTTTCCTGAACTTTGGCCAGGACGTTTAATATGTAAAGAGATCTATAGCTGTTTGGTGATGCCGCGTCTTTATCTTTTCCCTTTTTAATCACTGCTGTTCTAGCTGTTTTCCATATCAGGGATCCTACCTATTAGCAAAGCCTCTTTTATTAATGCTATCAAAAATGTTCCTCTCATTCGGACGACCTCATGGTAGGCGCCATCTGTACCAGTTGTCTTTCCAATTTTCTTCTTGAGCGAAAAGTTTCACCAACATCTGATTGTCGCACTCTTTACCTAGTTTACTTCCAAGCTGTATTTCAGTTCAGTATCTGTCTGTGCGATGTCATCAGGAAGTAGAGCTGTTAGCAGATATTCTGCTGACTCACTCCATCCAGCTGTCATTGAGGCATCCTCTTTGCGAATTGTGGACAAGAGCTTTTCAGTCAATAACTTATACGATCTTCCCCATATGTTAAATTGCACTTGGCTTCGTAGAAGCGTCTCCCAGTGCATTTTTTTAGTTCCCTGAAGCAATGTCATACTAACACACATTTTGCAAAATTCTACAAGTACACCTAACTTCAGTAAAAGTTTATGACAACAGACGAAAGTTATACGTAGAAAAAAAGTCTAGATCGCACAAATCACATTTGTTGGTGACCAGTTTCAGACGGATCCGTGGAGCAGATAATGCAGAAGTCTCCAGATTCTGTCAGCACCTAGACAATTCTACAGTTCCGCCTCTGCGGATCCGTCTGAAACTGGTCACCAATAAATGTGATTTGTGCGATCTAGACTGTTTTTCTAAGTACAAATGTGAAATCGATCGCTGTTTTCCAAAAATATTTTCGAAAATATATGTTATGATCATTAAATAAAAGGGTAGGATTCACTTCGTGAATGGTACAGCGCGAGGTCAGAAACCAATTAAATAAAAGAAAAAAAAATTAAACTAGGGAATAAAATAAAAAATATGACAAAGGGTTAATATGTTATGTAACTATGACACACAAGACACCCGTTCTATCAAAGGAATTAGCATACAGGATGTTTATAAATCAGTTGTACAAAAGTAACCTCTAATGGAGAAAAAGGTAAATAATTACAGAATTGCTTGATACAATACTGAATTCAGCAGATCAAGTTTTATTTACAAATGTTCAGTGTGGCTACCGTTTGTAACACGATAAATGTCTCATCTGATATCAATTACCTGCCAAATCCTATGAAGCAAGTCTTGATGTACAGTGGCAGTTGCTTATGTTATCCGTTGTAGCAGCTCGTCAACGCTTCCCGTAAGCGGAGGAAAAAATACTCTGCCTTAAATTTAACCCTATACACAGAAGTCTATTGGGGTTAAATCAGGTGATCATGGTGGCTAGGATATTGTTCAACCACGTCAAAGGAAGTCGGCGTATTCCTATGGGGAAAAGTGACAACTTCACGATGATAATGCAGTGTCGCGCGATCTTGCTGGAAAATAAATTCTATTCCCATATTCTGTTTTATCCTGTTTTAACTGAGGCAGTAGATACTGTTCAAACACTCCCAGGTACGATGAGCGTGTTACAGTTGACTCGGCAAAAAAGTGAGGACCGTAAATCTTGTTACAGCTTGCAGCGAAAAAAACATTTACCTCAGTCCAGTCCCGTCAGCGTTCGATTACTTTACCACAGGTATCGTAGGTGGCGTTGTCACTGAATATCATCTTTAGTCTGCATTTTATTAAACATTTGTACACAAGACTCAGCTCGTTTCCCTTGTCACTTTCTGTTGAAGCTTGCAACAGTTCCAATTTGTAGGGTTTGAATAATAGGCGTTTCCGAAATACCTTCCGCACTATAACACCAGTCGTATTCAATTCTAAGCTGGTAAGTCCCATTGATTTACCGGGACTACGAAATTAAGACTGCTGAACTTGTTCAATTACTGCGTCAGAGACTGGTAGCCGACCCTGAACCGGCGTCATGGGTGATAACAGCAAGTTGGAATGAAATGACTGTACCAATTAACAGTTTGTCTTTGAGGTGGCGACTTCCGAACAAGGGCACCCTTACGAAATTTTCTAGGGGAGGGGAAGGGCAAGACTTGGGGATATGAAATAGTTTTAATATTTTGGAAGACGAATGGTGACTTGTAAGTAGCCATGAAATGATCCAGTTGCGATGCTGTTAAACACCTACATAACACCGAGTATTTAATCATTTCTCGAAAGGAAAACACTTCACTACACTATAATTTTCCTTCCCCTACTGGCGGATAAGGTTGGAGCAGGGGGGCATCTCTGCTTGCGATATTTAGTCCTGAATTGTCTCTGAACTGTATTAGCGAATTCATGAAGCCATAAACATCACTGCCCACGGTCTACACTGTTACAAGACTCCATGATGGCTATTGTAATAACTCAATAGTGCGTGCCACCTATCGGAAACGTCGGAACTAACAGTGTTATGCAGGAATAACACTTTAGGTTATATTGCATTCAGTGAAGTATCAAATATTTCTGCACGTTATTTACCCTTTTCAAAATTAAAGGCTATTTTTGTACAATTAATGTAGAAACACTCTGTATTTTAATCTTCACGCAAAATGTACTCAATGCTATCGTTCGCTACTAGACGATCAAAGACAGTGTGTAGCTTCTAAACGTTTAGGAGCTTTAGTCAGCACCTAATTCTGTGTCCCTATTTCTCTAATGTCAGCAGTAAGTTCTTCTCCCCCCTCACCCCACCCTCTACGTAGAAGCTCTCAACGTACTCTTTCTATCCAGCTTTATCCTCAGAAATCTTTGCCTTACTGAAATTCCTTTGATTGGATTCCTGTTCTGTTCGCCCTGTGCTATGGGTACACGTGTCGCAAACTATTTCTGTGATGTCGAAGATCAACGATAGCAGTTATTGACATTGAAAATCCGAATTCATACGTAATCTCAGGGCGTCATGAACGTAACAACTTTAAATGGACAACTTTGAATTAGTTTGCAATATTTTGGCGTCATATACGGTACATCTTTAAATGGAACAACCCTTCCTGCGTCTTTTACCCACTCGCTTTATAACGGTATGATGTTTTACATGACAGTTAAGTAACTAGAAAATTTTTCATCTCCGGTTTGCCCACGCTATAGTGGTCTTCACACAACTGGCACGCGTTCCTCAGGCAACAGAAACGCGAAATGAAGTCTAGCATTTGAGAACGCATCACGTAACGTGTCTATTATCACATGGTTTCATATCTTAGTCCTCAGTGCGTTGGATGATGATTAATCGCATAGATATACAGCGAAAACAAATATAGTTCAGACTTACAGCTATAGTCTTCGACAGCAGGATATTCTCGCTCAGCAAATGATGTGTATGCGGTTGCGTGCTGTTCCAGACTGATGCTACGCAACGTGAAACGGAGAATTCAGTCATTATTGAGCCTATTATTAAGGACTCCGCTCATTGCAGATGTTAAACATCGGAGGAAAATTTTAATTCAGGCATTGTCGGCTATAGCTATGCCTGAGAAAGGAATAGAAAACATTTCATTTAACTACCGTATTTTAAATTATATATAAGTACTATTAATGGATAACTGTAATGAATACCACGTACGCAGTCGTAGTGATAATCGCGTTAGCTCGAGAGCATTATCCTGAGATAGCAAAGTCGATATTCGAACATTCCTGTATGATAATGTAAAAACTACTCCAGAAAACAGATTTACCATAAATAGACAAGTAAGTGAACCGTTACGTACGCAAAATTTGGATTTATATCTGTAAAGAGACGTAAGAATTCTACTTTTCTGACACTTATAGCAGAGAGGATGAATCACAGGGGGGATTCGCCAATTTCTATCAGCTGCTCATCTCTCTCTCTCTCACACACACACACACACACACACACACACACACAAACACCCACACACATGTGGGAACACACTCTCCCTTTCTGTAGTCAAGAAACTGAATTTGAAGCTAGCCATGATCGTAGGCAGACATTTTAAAGTGTAATTCATTTAACCATAGAAAAACAAATAGTCACTATCTACAGAGGGGATCTAATGTCTGATTACTCTAATTAGTCTTTCGACAGAATTTTATTTATTTAATCGTATGGCTAGGGCCCCCCGTCGGGCAGACCGTTCGCCGGGTGGCGGTCTTTGAACTTGACGCGACTTCGGCGACCTGCAGTCGATGAGGATGACACGATGATAATGACAGCACAACACCCAGTTCCCCGACCCAGTCGGGAATCGAACCTGGGCCCAGAGGATTCACAATCCATTACGCTGACTCTTTTTTTTTTTTTTTTTTTTTTTTTTTTTTTTTTTTTTTTTTTTTTTCCATACAGCTACCGGAGGCGGACATCGACAGAAGTTAGAAGGTGGTGGTGGTTAGTGTTTAACGTCCCGTCGACAACGAGGTCATTAGAGACGGAGCGCAAGCTCGGGTTAGGGAAGGATTGGGAAGGAAATCGGCCGTGCCCTTTCAAAGGAACCATCCCGGCATTTGCCTGAAACGATTTAGGGAAATCACGGAAAACCTAAATCAGGATGGCTGGAGACGGGATTGAACCGTCGCCCTTCCGAATGCGAGTCCAGTGTGCTAACCACTGCGTCACCTCGCTCGGTACAGAAGTTAGAAGAGTGGACAAATGGGAGAATGAAATAATATCTGAAAATCATTGCAAGTAACCTGTGTAAAAGAGGAGCCAATGATTTAGATAAGTATGTGGGACCACATCGTCCAGTTGTCATACTCTCTTTAATTCTTCATCCTGTGTCACAGGTGATTTTGAGACCCAATTTCTGCTCGTCAGTGAGATATGATGTCAATAGGTGCCAGACTGGATACAGAGATAACGCAAATACTTGATCAAACTGGAAATTTGGATGTTCTTCCTTCTCAAATAGACAAATATGTATCGTGCTCTGCATTCGACGTCCAGACGGATTATCACGGTGGGCGACCACTTCCTTTGCAGTAATATGAAAAAACGAGAAACTTAACAAGGAAAAAGGTGATGGGAATAGATTATTCCGTGATGAGCATTATACTGAAATGCAGGAAAAAAGACACGACTGAAACTCAACTGCCGATTCTACATGTGCACATACAGAGCACTGTAGGGAGGTAATTAATTTATTCATATGATCTCTTAGATTGATTGAGAGCTTCTAATGACACATGTGTCTGGATTTGACGCAAAAGCTGAAATTATATACAAAAACTGCACGTTGTCTTAGCAACAGCTCATGAGACACCCACATTCTCCGGGAAGAGACGAGGTCACAATCGAGTGAGGTACTGATTGATCCAGTTGGTGTGACTTTCTTTACCACTGCAAAAATTATTTGTGTCACAAACTGTATTACGTTACTGTATCAATAACAATCTACGTTTCTGCGTAGCGATGCTTTATTGTATACTTAGTTTTATCGATTTCGAAGGTCCTACAGCATTTTCGAAAATACTGGACATTTTAGCCTTGCCCGACGGCTGCGAACACGTGTACGAGCAAACAGACATGAAACTGTTGAGCAACTGACCGCCCATCTACAGCTACATCTACGTGGTTACTCTGCAATTCACACTTAAGTGCCTGGCACAGGGTTCTTCGAACCATTTTGATACTACTTCTCTACAATTCCACTCTCGAATGGCTCGTGGGAAAAAGGAACACCGAAATATTCCCGTTCGAGCTCTGATTTCTCTTATTTTATTATGATGATCATTTCTACCTACGTAGGTGGGTGTCAAAAAAATATTTTCGCATTCGGAAGAGAACGTTGGTGATTGAAATTTCGTAAATAGATCTCGCCGCGAAGAAAACAGCCTTTGTTTCAGTGACTGCCACCCCAACTCGCGTATCACACCAGTGACTCTCTCACCCCTATTGCGCGATAACACGAAACGTACAGCCCTTCTTTGCACTTTTTCGATGTCATCCGTCAATCCTACCTGGTAAGGATCCCATACCGCCCAGCAATATTCCAACAGAGGACGGACAAGTGTAATGTAAGCTGTTTCTTTAGTGGGTTTGTCGCATCTTTTAAGTGTTCTGCTAACAAAGCGCAGTCTTTGTTTCGCCTTCCCCACAATATTATCTATGTGGTCTTTTCAATTTACGTTGCTCGTAATTGTAATTCCTAGGTATTTAGTGGAACTGACAGCCCTGCGATGTATCGCATACCCAAAATTTATCGGATTTCTTTTAGTACCCATATGGATGACCTCGCACTTTTCTTTGTTTAGTGCCAATTGCCACTTTTCGCACCATACAGAAATTCCCTCTAGATCATTTTGTAATTGGAATTGATCATCTGATGATTTTATTAGACGGTAAATTACAGCGTCATCTGCAAACAATCTAAGCGGGCTGCTCAGAGTCTCACCTAGATCATTTATGTAAATCAGGAACAGCAGAGGGCCTATGCACTACCTTGCGAAATGCCAGATATTACTTCTGTTCTACTAGATGATTTACCGTCTATCACCGCGAACTGTGACCTCTCTGAGTGGGAAATCACGAATCCAGTCACACAACTGAGACGATATTCCACACGCACGCAATTTTATTAATAGTCGCCTGTGAGGAACGGTATCAAAAGCTTTCTGAAAATCTAGGAATGTGGAATCGATCAGAGATCTCTTTTCGACAGCACTCTTCACATCATGGGAATAAAGAGCTAGCTGTGTTGCACAAGAACGATATTTTCTGAATCCGTGTTGGTTATGTATCAATAAGTCATTCTCTTCAAGGTGATTCATAATGTTCGAGTACAGTATACGCTGCCAGATAAGACGCTATCAACAGCGCCTCGTGAAAGACAGTTCAATAGACGTTGCTGCGCGTGGGCCTCCGCTCAACAGTCTCCTGGTTCATGAACCCGTGCTGACTGCTTTTCATCGGCGACGAGGGCTGAAATTTGCACGCCAAAAACGCAACTGGACGTCAACTGAGTGCGAAATGTGGCCCTTTCAGATAAATCACGTTTTATGCTACATCAGGCAGATGGCCGTTGCCTGGCACGACATGAAACTTCTGGAAGCAAAGACTGAGAGAACGTTGTGGTGTGGTGGGTATTTTCGTAGCATTCCCTGGGTGACCTTGCCATTCTGGAAAGCACAATGGATGAACACAGGTATGCCCTTGTCCTTGGGGACGATGTTCATCACTACAGGCAGTTTGTTTCTCCTCGGCACGTTGGTGTTTACCAGCACGACAATGCAACGTACCGCACAGCTCTCAGTGCGCGCGTGGTTCGAAGAGCACCGGGATGGGTGTACCATACTCTCCTAGCCACCAGACTACCCCGGATTTAAACCCAGTCGAGAATCTGTGCGGCCACCTCGGTCGGGCTGTTGGCGCCTCGCATCCTCAACCGAGAAACCTAGGGCAGCCGGCCACCGCAATGGAGTGGGGCATGGCTTCACATCCCCGTCGATACCTTCCAGAAGGCGACAGACTTTCTTTCTGCACGTCTCGCGGCTGTCCGCTCTGCAGAAGTTGGTTATTCAAGCTTTTGACAGGTGGTAAGATTAAAGTGACAGGACAGCGCACGATGTGCAAATCAGCAAACAGCCTATTGTATCTAGTGTGAACTACAGGGACTGTGTAATGTGTACCGCGGACTTTGAAATTAAAATAGAAACATGTTAATAAATTTTCTCACCGTGAAATAATATTAAGAACATTAATCTGGAATGTAAGATATACCGATCACACGCGATTGCGTGGGCCACACAGTATCTATTGTGAACAGTAAGGACTGTTTGGCGCGTACGGTGGATTGTGAAATCATGTTATAAATATAGGGCGAGTCAGAAGATCTTGAACACCATCATAAGTTGGAAGATTAAAGGGAAAATTGAAATGTGATGATGGGAACAAAGGTTTGACATGGGGCCGCAACTTTTGGAGTGAATGTCATTCGTGGCCGCCATCTTGAAATCCGCCATTTTGGATTCAAGTCATTTTTTTTTTAATGGAAAGGGGGTGTATGACACATCAGATAACACTCGCTTGAGCTCTGGAATTGATTGGTGTAATTTGTTTTTGTCTATCTTGTACAATTTAGAAGTTATTAAAGTTCAAAGTTACCTTGATGGCGATTCATGTCTCGGGATGGACAACACGTAGAACATGTGTTGTAGCAGTCGGTATGAAGGTAATTTCCCAACTTTGAACATTAATAACCTATAAACTGTACAAGATAGACAAAAACAAATTACACCACTAAATTCCAGAGCTCAAGCGAGTGTTATTTGATGTGTCATACACCCCCCTTCCCATTTAAAAAAAATGAATTGAATCCAAAATGGCGGATTTCAAGTTGGCGGCCACGAATGACATTCACTCCAAAAGTTGCGGCCCCACATCAAACCTATGTTCCCATCATCACTTTTCAATTTTCCCTTTAATCTTCCACCTTATGAAGGTGTCCAAGGACTTTTGACTCACCCTGTATACTGACGTGCTTTCTTATCGGAGAGTGGTACTTTGAAATGTTCCGATTCGTGAACAAACGGGAAGCCAGTAATTCAAAGTTGTGACGATAAATTGCTAATAGGCGTTGTGAAGTCAGGATACATTACGTATTAACCGAATTCAGCGTGTCTTTCCTACGTCGCCGCTTGTAGATACGTATAATCCAGAAGCATCACGCTGTCCCACTTCAGCCACGAAAGGGCAACTGCGGTTAAGATCAGCACAACAACGATAATTACTGGACTGCACTCTCCTGGATCATGGTTAAACCAAGCGTAAGACGAGGACATGTCGATACCACCAGCTACATGGGAACTGACACTGCAAATGTTAAAAAAGCTCAACCTTCCTGACCAGTTACTGAAAAGAATTTTGTAATATAGCTATTATTTCTGCTCAAGCTGCATTGGTCTCTCTCTCTTTGTCACCTCCTCCTTCGTAACTGAAGCCCCCATAAAGCTCAGCATAATTTTTTTCAATAACTTTCAATTTGAAAATAAAATTAATTTCGTTCATTAACTAACTTCTCGCTACTGATAGTACAATTTGGCAGACACATTGTTTTCGATGCTGCCCTCATTGCTGCAAATAACTGCTTTTACTACTGAGGTCGTCACTCTCTATTTCTTTATTCGCATTTGTTGCCTATGTATACGTATTTTTTTAGTTGTCTTTAAGTGTTACTTTTTGCAGTTGTCTGTTGCCTTCGTTTCGCTTCTCTTACTGAGGTGATCATTGCCACATTTTGAGGAAATACACGCGATGCGCATTGTCCTCAATTACGCTAGCAGGCAGCAGTTAATCAGGAATAACAACAATGGTGAATTACTCAGGTACCGCGAAAGTGTTGATGTAGGTATATGTGAGATGATTTGCATTTGCTCAAACATCAGTATTCATCATGATATGGATTCCTAAGTCATAGTAACGCCTATATACATCATGTGTGTTAGACATTCGTAGCTATTTCAGTCTGTGTGGGCGTTTTTTTTTTTTTTTTTTTTTTTTTTTTTTTTTTTTTTTTTTTTTTTTTGTCATCAGTCTACTGACTGGTTTAATGCGGCCCACCACGAATTCCTTTCCTGTGCTAACCTCTTCATCTCAGAGTAGCACTTGCAACCTACGTCCTCAATTATTTGCTTGACGTATTCCAGTCTCTGTCTTCCTCTACAGTTTTTGCCCTCTACAGCTCCCTCTAGTACCATGGAAGTCATTCCCTCATGTCTTAGCAGATGTCCTATCATCCTGTCCCTTCTCCTTATCAGTGTTTTCCACATATTCCTTTCCTCTCCGATTCTGCGTAGAACCTCCTCATTCCTTACCTTATCAGTGCACCTAATTTTCAACATTCGTCTGTAACACCACATTCAAATGCTTCGATTCTCTTCTGTTCCGGTTTTCCCAGTCCATGTTTCACTACCATACAATGCTGTACTCCAGACGTACATCCTCAGAAATTTCTTCCTCAAATTAAGGCCGGTATTTGAAATTAGTAGACTTCTCTTGGCCAGAAATGCCTTTTTTGCCATAGCGAGTCTGCTTTTGATGTCCTCCTTGCTCCGTCCGTCATTGGTTATTTTACTGCCTAGATAGCAGAATTCCTGAACTTCATTGACTTCGTGACCACCAATCCTGATGTTAAGTTTCTCGCTGTTCTCATTTCTACTACTTCTCATTACCTTCGTCTTTCTCCGATTTACTCTCAAACCATACTGTGTACTCATTAGACTGTTCATTCCGTTCAGCAGATCATTTAATTCTTCTTCACTTTCACTCAGGATAGCAATGTCATCAGCGAATCGTATCATTGATATCCTTTCACCTTGTATTTTAATTCCACTCCTGAATCTTTCTTTTATTTCCATCATTGCTTCCTCGATGTACAGATTGAAGAGTAGGAGCGAAAGGCTACAGCCTTGTATTACACCCTTCTTAATACGAGCACTTCGTTCTTGATCGTCCACTCTTATTATTCCCTCTTGGCTGTTGTACATATTGTATATGACCCGTCTCTCCCTATAGCTTATCCCTACTTTTTTCAGAATCTCGAACAGCTTGCACCTTTTTATATTGTCGAAAGCTTTTTCCAGGTCGACAAATCCTATGAAAGTGTCTTGATTTTTCTTTAGCCTTGCTTCCATTATTAGCCGTAACGTCAGAATAGCCTCTCTCGTCCCTTTACTTTTCCTAAAGCCAAATTGATCGTCACCTAGCGCATTCTCAATTTTCTTTTCCAGTCTTCTGTATATCATTCTTGTAAGCAGCTTCGATGCATGAGCTGTTAAGCTGATTGTGCGATAATTCTCGCACTTATCAGCTCTTGCCGTCTTCGGAATTGTGTGGATGATGCTTTTCCGAAAGTCAGATAGTATATCGCCAGACTCATATATTCTACACACCAACGTGAATAGTCGTTTTGTTGCCACTTCCCCCAATGATTTTAGAAATTCTGATGGAATGTTATCTATCCCTTCTGCCTTATTTGACCGTAAGTCCTCCAAAGCTCTTTTAAATTCAGATTCTAATACTGGATCCCCTATCTCTTCTAAATCGACTCCTGTTTCTTCTTCTATCATTCCTCTTCAACTGTACTGCCTACTGCGCTATTCCTTATTGCTGTATCTATAGCGTTAGAGAACTTCAAACGTATCTCGTCATTCTTTAGTACTTCCGTATCCCACTTCTTTGCGTATTGATTCTTCCTGACTAATGTCTTGAACTTCAGCCTACTCTTCATCACTACTATATTGTGATCTCAGTCTATATCTGCTCCTGGTTACGCCTTACAATCCAGTATCTGATTTCGGAATCTCTGTCTGACCATGATGTAATCTAATTGAAATGTTCCCGTATCTCCAGGGCTTTTCCAAGTATACCTCCTCCTCTTGTGATTCTTGAACAGGGTATTCGCTATTACTAGCTGAAACTTGTTACAGAACTCAATTAGTCTTTCTCCTCTTTCATTCCTTGTCCCAAGCCCATATTCTCCTGTAACCCTTTCTTCTACTCCTTTCCCTACAACTGCATTCCAGTCGCCCATGACTATTAGATTTTCGTCCCTCTTTACATACTGCATTACCCTTTCAATATCCTCATACACTTTCTCTATCTGTTCATCTTCAGCTTGCGACGTCGGCATGTATACCTGAACTACCGTTGTCGGTGTTGGTCTGCTGTCGATTCTGATTAGAACAACCCGGTCACTGAACTGTTCACAGTAACACACCCTCTGCCCTACCTTCCTATTCATAACGAATCCTACACCTGTTATACCATTTTCTGCTGCTGTTGATATTACCCGATACTCATCTGACCAGAAATCCTTGTCTTCCTTCCACTTCACTTCACTGACCCCTACTATATCTAGATTGAGCCTTTGCATTTTCCTTTTCAGATTTTCTAGTTTCCCTACCACGTTCAAGCTTCTGACATTCCACGCCCCGACTCGTAGAACGTTATCCTTTCGTTGATTATTCAATCTTTTTCTCATGGTAACCTCCCACTTGGCAGTCCCCTCCTGGAGATCCGAATGGGGGACTATTCCGGAATCTTTTGCCAATGGAGAGATCATCATGACACTTCTTCAAATACAGGCCACATGTCCTGTGGATACACGTTACGTGTCTTTAATGCAGTGGTTTCCATTGCCTTCTGCGTAATAAGCAACTAATCCTGAGAAAAGTCCAATATTCCTTGTCTCATTTACCTTCAAACTTGTATGAGATACTGATTACACTCCAGGGGAAACGTATTGGGACTCCTTCATTTTTATAATTTGATTACAGTCATATTTAGAAACATTAATGTTTGAGGGCGTTCCTATTGCGACACATGCATTCTTCTTCTTCTTTTGCTTGCGCCTTTGTCCTACCGGTTCCGCAAGGTGGACGTGGTTACTATCAGATTTGGCGTAGTTAATTTGAATGGGTGGCCGGTTGCCCTTCCTGCACCACCCCGTACCCACCCCACGCCCCTCCCCCCACCCCCCCACCCCCAACCCCGGCATGGAGACGGTGTATCCCCAACTGTCTGTGTCCAGTGTAAATCATGAAATAGTGCGAACGTGTTTCAGATGTCTGCGAGTCGTGTAACTGAGGCGGAACGTGGGGACCAGCCCGATATTCACCTAGTGGGATGTGGAAAACTGCCTAAAAACCACGTCCAAGGTGGCCGTCACACCAAGTGCTTTCTAAAAACGTGTTTTACAAACTCTGGTAGTAGTTCAAAGGAAGTGCTTTACAAAATAAAATGTCTTCCATCATACTTTCACGTGTTTCAAAGCACACAAATACCATAAATTACACACAATCTGAAATTGGTTCTTCTTTAATTTTTCGGTTAACTGTTCTCGAATTTCACCGGCCATATCGTTATTCTGCGTTCAGTGGTATTATCAGAAAGTGGTATTTTTTTCAGCTTATCTGCCTCCTGCTTACCTAACATAATTTCATGCATATCCAGGGCTGCTGCCAAAGTAAGATTCTCGGCAGCTGCATGCAGCTTTCCTCTCTTAGAGCCTTGGTAGCTCGCTAATATTGCTTTCTCGTTGACACTGGATACCTAAAATCACATAAAAATAAGCTTATATCAGAAAAACAAACAATGGTTGAACTGTGTAAGCATACACTTGAGCACGAACAACTGTTAAAATTCCGCACTGCGTTGATAATGACCTGACACAGGTCGAAATCTGATCTGCGTTGTGACTATAAATGTCATATTAAAGCAACTTAATTCTACGACTGATTGCTGCTCTATCTAACCCAAAACAAATAAGGAATAACGTAATATTTTTAATCGACAAATAACAATACATTTTTATTGCCTGAATCATAGTGGTTTGCTGCTGTTTAAGCGTTTACAGTTACCTTTCGAAGAAATACAATGGTATGTCAGCTTTCTAGGAACGTTTAGTTCAGAGATGACGCATAAGCTTTGATAATTCCATAGTCCCACGTGCCAATACTTCGCCGCAAACTACACATTGAGGATTGTTAGTCACGACAATGAAACATACTCCAAATAAATGTCGTCATAAAGTCTAGTTTTTCGATTTTGATTCGCTTCCGCCGTTGGCGCCTGCGCGAGACGTGGAATGCTGCGCAGATCTGTTGAGAAACTTTTCCATTTTGTGCTCGCTCGGAGCGAAGTGCGAAGTTACAGTATTCACAATTACCACGGCTCGCTGGAGTACTCGGAGAACTGGCTGAAGCGAGCGAAAGCGCGCGCCTTTGCGATCGCTGATCCCTTCTCGCCCCCACGCCTCTAACGCGGCAAACTTTATATATAAAAATGTCACTGCCCGCAGAGCTCTGCGACTACGTTGCTCACTGCACTCCATCAGTGTGGTATCAATAGAAAGAAAATTGAATACGTTGCCTTTGAAATCACTGGCGTAGTGTTGCTTTATTACGGTTATGAGTGCGGGAGGCTGGCCAGAACTGTTTTACTTGGAAAGCGGGTGTCTAGTATAGAAGGTTCAGAAACACTGACCTAGGCAGGAGATGTGGACAGCGAACGCTACTGTCATCCACTCGGTGTTGCACTCCCATCAAAATACTGACTTTTATCCGAAAGAACACGCGACCTGTCTGGTTATACAATGCCACTTACATATGGTGGGCATTAATATAGCTTCGCAACGGATAACGCTAACAAGCAAAACAAATGAAGCAGTCACGGTAATGCCGAGTGAACTACAAAATAAATATGACCTACAGGTCGTCCACGTCCCAGTTACGTACTGACAAATGTTACGTACTGCCAGCTGAATTCTGGGACTGAGAGCAATGCCGGAATCGCAGGACAAAATGGCGTGAAAGGGTCTATTGTAACCAGGGGGCAGACAATATGGACGCCAATATAATTTTATTCTGAACAACATGGCGATTTATTCAGCTTGTAAACTACCCGCATTTTGCACGAAAACAATGTGTCAGAATAATACCTAATCTCGGTTAAGACATGTAACTATCATTGCAAGTTAACCAGACAATTTTATCGTCAGTTGCTACCGAACTCCCGCAAATAGAAATTAAGCGGTCTGATATGTACATCGTGTCTGCATAAGGAAATACTGGACAGGACTTGTCCTCATTATTAGATGACTGGGATTGTTCACTCTCTCCTACACCCTCACACACATACTCACAGACTCGTACTGAATCATGCATTGATATTTCGTTTAGCTCAAAACTATTAATGAAAAATAGTAAGTCCCACTACGTAAACATCGACAAGCCAAAACATTATGACTACTGCCCACCACAAGGTTGGATGTCACCTGCTGGCGTTGCGGGAACGTGACACTATAAGGAATATATATAAGTGGATCAAAGATATATGGGGAATCATTCCAGCTACTGACATAAGAGACTTGGAAAATTGGCAGATAATTATTACGCAGAGCCTGCGAATCAGTATCTCGAAAACGGTGAAGCTGGTTGAGTGTTCTCGGTATACTGTAGTGAGCATATATGGAAAGTGATAGAACGACAGTGAAACTACCACTGGACGATACGTGGTTGGGCGTCCACGGCTCTTCACAGGACGTTAGATGTGGAGGCTTACCTGCTCTGTAAAGCAGGACAGGTGGCGATCTGTGCCACATCTACCGAAAGAGCACAATTCTGGAGCACGAATAAGTGTTGCGGGGCACACCGTTCATTATACACTGTTGAACACGGAGCTCCGCAGCAAACGACCCCTACGTGTTCACATGTTGGCCCAACGAAATCGTCGGTTACGATTGCAGTGGCCACAGGATCGTCGAGACTGGATCGTGGATCAATGGAAACGTGTCGCTTCGTTGGATGGATTATGTTTTTGCTCCACCAGCTTGATGGTCGTCCCCACAAACGCCTTCACCTACGCGATCGGCGGTTAGAAATGTTCGCAGCGCCACGGACGCTGGCTTGTGGGAGCAGTAAGGTGCTGTGTCAGACATTCTCGTGCGCTCGCATGCGACCAGCGATAGTAATCGATGCCACGCTGAAGACTGTGGACCACCTGCACATCTAAAGGCTTGTTTGCTTCCCCTCGGCGATGTCATCTTCCAATAGGACAATTGTCGTGTCTCAAAGCTAAAACCGTGCTACAGAGGTTTGAAAAGCATGACAGTGTACTCACGTTGATGTCTTGGCCACGAAATTCGCTTGATGTGAATCCAATGGAGTCCACTTGGGTCACCAACAGGCGTCATCACCGCGGTACTCAAATCAGCGGCCCGCTGTTTAACGAAATTACATGGCTTGTGCGTGGCTATCTGGTGCGACAATGCGAAATACTTCCACAAACCCACCAACAAACTGCCGAATTCATGATATGCAGAATGGGTGACGTATTGCGTTCCAAAAATGGATTAACAAGTTGACAAGCAGTTGGTCATAATGTTTGGCTTGTCAGTGTATAACCAAAGCGCGTACAGCCCATTAGTCCCTGCAGATCAATAATCTACGAGGGTAAGTCAGTTATTGTCCGAAAATTGCTTATAAAATTTTATTGTATCAAATAGGAAACTAACAAGGACATCGTTTTTCGACTTAGTCTCCTTGCGTTTCAATGCGCTTAGTCCACCGTTGTACAAGCTTCCTGATGCCCTCATAAAAGAAGGTTCTTGGTTGGGATGCGAGCCGGGAATGCGCCGCTTCTTTCACTGCTTCGTCCGAGGCAAATCGACGGCCCCTTAATTCCTGTTTGAGTAGACCAAACAAGTGATAGACAGAAGGGGCAAGATCGGGACTATATGGAGGATGATCCAGTACTTCAAATTTGAGTTTCTGGAGTGTTTCAGCAGTGTGGGCAGCAGTATGCAGACGGGGATTGTCGTGCAACAACGCAACACCTTTTGACAGCAGTCCTCTGCGTTTGCTTCGAACTGCAGGCTTTAGCCTGGCAGTAAGCGTCTCACTGTAACGTACACTATATATTGTTGTGCCCCGTTCCCCATAATGTTCCAGTACTGGACCTTGTGCATACAAAAAAAAAAAAAAAACCGTAAGCGTCAGTTTTCCTGTGAACGGTTCGGTCTTGCCCTTTTTCTTGCACGGCGAATTTGGATGTTTCCATACTCTGCCGTTTACTTTCCGGCTCGTAATGATGGATCCATGTTTCGTCACGAGTAATGATCCTGTCTGGGAAGTTGTCCTCTTCGTTACCATAGCGATCCAAATGTTTTTTGCTGATGTCCAAACGAGTTTGTTTATGCAACTGTGTGAGATGTTTTGGGACCCATCTTGCACAAACTTTATGAAACCCAAGTCTGTTGTGGATGATTTCGTAGGCAGAACCGTGACTAATCTGCAGGTAATGTGCCACTTCGTCAATAGTTAATCGTCTAAGAGAATCATTTCACGTGAACGCTCAATGGTTCCTTCATTTGTGGCGATAATCTGTCGTCGGGCTCCTTCATCGTGCGTAACAACTGTGCGACCATTTCGGAGTTTTTCAATCGATTCGTAGGCACTCCATTGTGGCAAAACACTGTTGCCGTACTGTGCCGAAAGTGTTCGATGAATTTCGGCCCCTGATACGCTGCCGACCACAAAAAACGGATCACTGAACGTTGCTCTTCTTTGGTACAAATAGACAGTGGAGCAGCGATGATCAACTGCACGGCAGCGATAACATCAAATAAACAAAGCACGCGTCATCAACGTAAAATGACAGTACTACCAAAATAAACAAAAATATAACTAAAGTGCGGATAATAATTGAGTTACCCTCGTAGTTCCAATGATCAACTTAAGAGATTCAATAAATATGCGTTCCACCAATTAAAGAAATTCTTTGACGCGCTATAAATCTTAAAAGTGACACAGTCAATGGTGGCGCATTCGCAAGTACTGTTATGCGCCGACCAGTAGGCCAATTCTGCTCTATATTACTCATCTTGTTACCACCCTGTCTGAATAATCTTCATACAATTATTTGCTTTACTGATTTCATGATTAGATTTCAAGTTGCTAACAGTGATTTTGAATCTGAGCCCGACTCACTGTTATCGTGTCCGTTCAGTCATCTGCGTCTTTCATTAATTATTACGCAAATACGTCTCCAAATTGATTAACAACTATACAATATTGTTCGCTTGCACCGCGACATGGCGACAGCTTTCTAAAAGCACTGCAATCTAAACTAATAAACATTTAA